>NC_086323.1:167188365-167862865 GCF_036172605.1 Pelobates fuscus
AGAACATATCTGATGCATATCAGACTGGTCCCACCCATGCGGGCAGTCCAGATCCGAAAGCTGATATCTCTCTAGGCACTGTGATGAGCTAAAACCAGCTTGAGTTCTGAGCGGGGACCCACCGAAGGGCAGGCTATTTCAGCTGCTGTCCATCCTCAGTGCACTCTTGCGCCTTATTTTTTGCTCTCCACAATTTTAAAGGGTAATCCAGACGTGGACCCCTTGCTCACAGTGCCTAGAGAGATATCAGCTATGCCTCACTGATGATGCCTAACAAGGTTGAAACGATCGTCTGGGGTTGCTGTATCTCTCGTGCAGAGGGAACTTGCTGGCATTTCGGATCTGGACTGCCCGTATGGGTGGGACCAGTCTGATATGCTTAACTAAAAAATTTAAAAAAATTAACTATCTTTTTCAGGTGAGGTAAATCAGTGTGTTGAAACTCTGGAACCGGACTCCTCACCTGCAGTTTTCAAGCAACTCTCCAAGTGCTCCATTACAGAGATTTCCCTGGGGCTAATTGTCTGCATTGCACAGAGTAGGAATTTAGCAGAATCTGGGGAGATATATAGACTCATCCATCTCAATTCCTTGCTTTCAGTCACAATATATATATATATATATATATATATATATATATATATATATATATAAATATAAATGTAACGCATAATGGGTAATAAATACAGTGGTACCTCGGTTTACAAATTGAATGCGTTCTCCGGGACGTTTCTTATTGCGAAAAATGTGTCCACCTAAATGTGGTTTCCTACAGGAATGCATTGAAAACCAATTAATCCGTTCTGGATGTCAGAAAAAAAGTAAAAATGAGCTTGGAAACCAACCCACAATGCAGAACACACAGTAAAAGGCATGCAATCAACAAAGCGCAGTTCCCTACCTTTCCACAGCTTGAGAAATGCACCAAAAAAGTTCCAAAAATTCCCAAAACCACTGCAAAAAATTTCCAGAATGGCTCCAAAACTCGATGTAAAAGCTGCTCCAACACCTCCACACTCTACGCCACTTGCTACCCAAGGACTCAAGCATGCACGGGGGGCGGCGCTATAAACCTGCCAGGCGCAAGGCATCCTGGGGAAACTTTGTATTTGAGTAGCTTTGCATGGAGAAAAAAAATTGTAAACCGAGGCATTATTTTCAATGGATTTTCATTTGTAAACCGAAAATTATGTTAACCGAGGCATTTGTAAACCGAGGTACCACTGTATAGTCAACCATGACATGTGCATTCTCTATTGAGGTATGGTGCTATAGATCTCTTAAAATATTTTAGATTGAATGACCGGCATTAGCATTTGTTGGACTATTTCCTTACTGTAGGGCTTAGGTAGAATTTGTTTCTTTACAGGGCACGTAGTTTTGGACAAGGTTTTGAAGAGATTTTTTCAATGTGAAGGTCAAAGTATAGATTGGGGTCTAGCAACATAGCTAGATATTTGAAAGAACAGACTGCGGTGAGTGTGCTATTTGAATTTGTTCTGATATATATTTGTTGATTTTGTAGTTTATGTAATATCGGTACAGTTCCAAAGATCATTGTGACAGTTTTGTCAGTGTTTAGGAAAAGTTTGCTAACTGCAATCCACTTTTCTACCTCTGTGAATTGGTTTTGGAGCACAGCCTCAAGCTGCGGTAGATTGGGTTTACTAGCATAGATTGCAGTGTCGGCTGCATACATGTGTACAGTTGTGGCTTTGCAGACGTTAAGCAGATCATTTATAAATATTGTGAATTGTAGGAGGCTGAGTGTGGAGCTTCAGGGATCACCACACGTGACCGGGAGAGGGAGGCGATATCAAAAATGGTCACATATTGCGATTGGTCTGATACGTATGATTGAAACCATTGAATACTACGTTTTTACTGTTTTGCAATAGAATGCCATGGTCTACAGTGTCAAAGGCAAAATCAAGGAAAATAGCTCCAGTAAAGTCTCCTTGTTCCAATGCCAATTTAGATGTCACTGTAACCGCTTAAGAGGTCAGTCTTAGTTGAGTAATTTGGACAAAAGCCTGATTGATCAGGGGTCAGATAGTTTGATTGTTGATAATATTCACATAGTTGCGGTTGAACGCATTTTTCCAAGATTTTTTACAATACGGAGAGCAATGATATCGGACGATTGTCACAACTTTTATGGATAGGTACAACTTTTGCAGTCTTCCAAAGTTGTGGAAGATCCCAGACACCAGGGATTAATTGATTAGGGTAGTGACAGGTTTAGCAATTGCCGCCGCACTGAGTTTCAGCAACATTGCTGGGATTTGATCTGGTCCACACTGGTGTTTCATTTTTAAATTATTAAGATGTTTATTAGGCACAGGTCTAAAATTTAATTTCTCTGTATGAGGATTTTGAAGATCTAGCATGGCCTAATCTACATTTGCAGTTTGAAAACGAGTGTCATTCGTTATCTTAGCAATCAGGGTGGTAGCACATGCAACAAAATGTGGATTGTGTGGGTTTGTATACTACCTATGATTTTCCAGAAGTTTCTTGGGTTTGATATGTTATTGTTCAAATTGTCACTGAAATATTGGGCCTTTGACATTTTTGTTTGTTTTGTGCATGCATTTCACATTGTCTGTAGGCATAGTGATCGTTCATGGAGCCAGTACGCTTGAACTTTGACCACAAGGAATCTCTAAACTGTGCTGCCTGGGTCCTAGGATGAAATTTTGTCCCACCCCCTGCCGGCGCTGCCACCACAACCACACCACCAAAACACACCAACATCCATTATGTTAAATCATAATAATTAAAACTACTATTAAACTTATCACACTCATCAATACATTCCAGTAACATATTTAAAGCTAGGAACACTAAATTAGATGTCTGAAATGGTATTAAAATATTAGCCGAGTACAATATAAGGAGGGGGATGATGGTGTGAGGGAGGGGGGTAATGGTGTGAGGTAGAGGGGGGGAATAAATGCCCTTTTTTTTTTATTCTCTGGTGGCCCAGTGTGGGCTGCCTGGTGGTCCGGTGGCCATTACATCCGGTCTGCAGACCATGTATCTCGCGAGAGGCGTCAGAGAGTTGCCATAGTAACCCGCGGCAACACTCTGATTGGTCAGTTCTCGCAAGACACCTGGTCTGCAGCTCTGCAGAGCTTCAGACCGATGTCTGTGATGGCTGGCCCGGCAGACAGGAGGGGCCTCGCACCCGGTGGCATACTGAGCAAGCTGCCGGGCCCCCTCCTGGTGTTGGGTCCTCGGTCACTGACTGAGGACCCGACACAGTCTGCCCTAAGGCTGTTTAGGCTGCCGCGAGGCCCCAGCCTAATTAGAGAGCTGCCTCTGAGCCCAGGTCAGCCTCCATCTCCTGATAGCCTTGAGTTTTTAACATTTTGGGCAGCCTCACAGCCTGCCCCTGCGGAGGTGCTGATGAGGGGGAAACAAAGGCATTCCCCATATAAATATTATTATATTAAATAATGACAAGGGCAGCCAAGTCAGTTGTACTCTCAAAACTGTGTGTCATCCAGTTACTGGGAGGGGAGAGGCACTTTTCAGGGCCTTGTTCCACTTCATGGAGGATTCAGCTGGGAAAGTCCTTATAAGTACTATAGCTTCCAGCACTGTGTGTCATCCAGGCCTGAGGGGCGATAGAGCCAGTTCCCTACCCTGTTCTAGGAAGGAGAGAATCCAGGAGGACGCCAGTCAAGCCACGGCGAGGTAGCTAGGTAGTGATCTTTTGCAGAGGAACCCAGCCAAGGTACAGGGAACTCTGTCACAAGTATATAGCATTGATGTGGAATTTATAGATATTGGAAGGGAGTGATGTTCATATCTAAGAATCTGGATTCACTTATGGTACTGATTTGCACTTTTATTTTCTGTTTTAGGTTTATTAATTACAAGGATCAATTTTGTTAGAGAACAATACTTTTTTTACTATAAGCACTATATGGGTTTATAGCTATTATGGATAATACTTCAGCTTTGTATAAAGATTAGATTTATAAATATCTTTTGTGCACCATATTTTATGTATAGTTTTAATCCCACTTTTGAAGTCACAAAAACAAATTTGGGTTGATACACATTGTCAAAATATATTTTCCTAATTGTTATTTTTAAACAATTAGAAAAATATAAATTTCTATTAGAAAAATAAAAACAGAATGTGACAGCCAGTAAGACATTTGGCCCATCTAGTCTGCGCCTTAACCACTATGCACATTTATTGTTTTACTGTTTCAGTTTGTCAATCATGTTTTGTTAAAATGTTGTGTTTGTTTAGTTTATCTCTTGCACAGCACTACAGAATATGTTGCCACTATATATATAAAATTGTAGTGGTAATTGTAATTGAAACGACATTGTATTTCCAGTGAGCACTTATATAAACTCGAGTTTAGCTATATGCTTTCCGAGACCCAGTGGCGATAGATTTTGATTATGACATACCAAATGGTAATGTAATGTTTCATGGCCTCCGATCGCTTCTTATTGGAACACAATACATAAAAAGATGAAATTACACATTTAACCCCTTCAGGACGGGTGACGGACGAGGTCCGTCATCCAGGGGATACCCTTAACGACGGATGACGGACCTCGTCCGTCACGCGGTAAAATTAACCCCAGATCGCCGCAATCGCGGCGATCGTGGGGTTAATGGTGCTCCGGTCTGCCTCTGCATTAGAGCACCGGATCGGGCTGCCCCTGTACATGTGCCCGCTCTGACAGCATGTCTGAGCGGGCACATGTGCTTTGCATACTCACCTCCGCCTCCCTGCACTTCCGGGTTCAGTGTGAAGTGCAGGGAGACGGATCTTCAGTGATCCTGCCCCCTGGTGTTAAAAAAATAAAGTACAATTAAAATCCCACCCCCCTTTACCCCCCCTTTACCCATATTTTTTTTTTTTTTATATTCTTTATTTTATTCGTGCATAGGTTAAGCGAACAAGATTGCGCCGTCACAGCGGCTGGTACATGCATAACATCAAATGGATGATAACAGTTATGTGACATGAGGAACTGTGCACTTTTTATATTAGTGAGGAAGAACAATAACATATCGGCACATTTTTAATAATGAAAGGTAGTCCAGATAAAGGTAGACTAGAGTGTTGACTTGGGGTAGGCGGGTGCATACGATAGGTGCCTTAGAGTTAACGTCTGGTGGGAGACGGTATGGTAAGATAACCAGGGCTCAGGCGTATTAAAAGTGTATTTATGGTGTGCTCTGTGCGCCTTGCGTGATGTGCGGTTGATTAGCTAGTTAGGCAGTAAAATCAGCTGTGTTGCTTGGTTAATGAAGGCCATGATAACTTGCAAATTGTGTAAGCTGAAGCCATCTATATCCACCAAACAAAGTAATCTACGTGACTGGTATGCGGACTAAATGAGATAATGTAGTATAACTTAAACTAGTAACATAAATTAATTATATACCACAAGCAGAGCCCAACATGCATTGCCTGTATCTATTACAAATCATGCTTATCTGGTGCAGGTCATGAGGGTGATCACATTTAGCAGAACTAAGTTGTCTAACCTACTGGTAGGATAAAAGCAATAAGATACTGGGCATTGGAGTCAGTAAGTAACCTACGTTCTGGCATTGCCTCAGAGCAAAACTGCATGAATGAGACATACATGTAAAATATCGATATGTGCAGAATAAAATAAATCAATGAAAACTGTGCTCATCTGAAGTAAGAATAGTCCTCGGCCATCAGGGGTTGGGCATGACAGCCATGCAGGTAGAGGCAACAGGCGTCCTGGGGAAGTGTAAAACTGATGCAGGGCACATGCAGCCAGTCCACCCTAGGTACCTAACCCACGCCAGATCTTGAGGCCTGCCACTGGGTAGCGTGGATCCACTCGGCAGTATGTTGCAGCCAGCTTCTCCGTGAGGTGCAAGATGTCATTATGGCAGCGAGGTCCGAGCTCCGCTCCGGTGGGAGTCTCCCCAGTTGCCACTCTGTACCCTGTGCTTGCTTGTATGCATCCCTCGGGTAGGGGATTAGGTTCTTGCCGGTTCCCATAAGTCGCTGCACTTTGATTGCAGGAGCGGGTGAGGATTGCTTTGTCTTGTGCGGGGTAGTAGCCGCTGGTGATTGTCTCCGCTTGTGTGTCCCTGCCGACGGGAGAGGGCGTCGTTTTCTGCGCCATGTTTTGGCGCGCTTAAGCTTGGTGGGCGAGCCGGTCAGACAGGAGCGTTGAGGTGGTGTCTTAGGCGATTTCGTGACCAGAGCGTGTGTAGTACCCAGTCGGTCATATAGTTTCTCCCAGAATGCTGCAAATGTGGCCTCTAGCCTCACCAGGACGTCTGTCTCCTGTGTGGTCTCGAGTAGCCCGCTTGTGTTCTCCACCATATTGGAGTAGGTTTGCCTCTGTTGGTGCTGCTGCCCCAGCCTCCAGGGGGGCCCACCTGGGACCGGGATGACCCCCACCGGTCCATAGGGGGGGGAACGAGGGCCCTCTGTCAGGATTAAAGCCATTGTAGGCGGCAGGGGAGCGGCCGTCTCCCCCGCGCCGATCATGCTGGTAGGCCTCGAGGAGCATTTTTGTGGATCTCGTTTATTGTGCCACATGTCTGGTATCCCCAGGTAGCTCTTGGTGTCGCGGATTCGTTAAGCGTGTGTTTGAGGTGATTGAGGTACCGTGTGGACTCGTAGCACCGGAGATCCGCCCGTAGGAACTGGAGCACCTCTGTTTTGCGACCTCTCGGCTTAGCGGTCAGGCCCCGCCCCTCCCCTTTACCCATATTAATACAAAATTAACCCCTTCCCTGCCAATTGATCACTGGCTACAGTGATCAATTGGCAGGGATTACATTTTAATATGATCTGATTTTTTTTTTAACCCCTGAGGGTTAATTCTTTTTTTTTTAACCCTCAGGGGTTAAATTTATTTTATTAATTAATTTAAATATTTTAAAATTATAAATTTAGCTAGCTGGGGAGGGTGGAAGTTAGCGGGGAATTGGGGGAATTAGTGTTAGGCTAACTAGGGGTTAACGTTAAAAAAGTTTTAAAATAAGCTTTAAAAAGTTAAAAAATTAAGTAAAAAAAAAAAAGCTTTAATAACGTTTAAGTAAAAAATTAAAAAAAATAAACCCTTTACCCAGTCCAAATAAAAATTAACCCCTTCCCTGCCAGTCTATCACTGCCTACAGTGATCAAAATACAGATCACAGTATTATACTGTGATCTAATTTTTTTTTAACCCCTGACGATTAACTTTTATTTATTTGTTAACCCTCAGGGGTTAAATGTATTTAATTAACTAATTTAAATATTGTATAATTAAATATTTTGCTAGCTGGGGTGGGTGGGAGTTATGGGAAAATGGGGAATTTACTGTTAGTGCTGCTTACTGCTAGTTAGGGGTTAACGGTAAAAGAAAAAGCTTAGAAAAATTTTAAATCTGTAAAAAAAAGTTTTACGAATGTTTAGGAAACTTTAAAAAAATTAATAAGCAAAACAAAAGTTTAAAAAATAGTTTTAAAAAGTAAAAAAAGTTTAAAAAAGTTAAAAAATTAATTTAATAATGCTCATTACCACTACACCTGGTACAAGCTAGCGGAAAAATTATCCCACGCTAAGGTTCAAAATATGCCTTTTGAAATACCCTGGGATGTCTTCTTTAAGAAATGGTATGGCTTTATGGGGTATTTGGATTATATAGCCTGGTAAAATACTCTAAAATGGGACATGGGCACAGCGTAAAAATGTAAAGTTTGAAAAAAAATGGAATGGCTGTGTCCCAAATGTGCCCCTCCGATGTCCACATATACCTGGTAAAGGTACATACGGGGGTATTTTTGTACTCAGCCGACATAGCTGAGCAACATATAAAGTATTATTGAGTGGTGGTACACATAAGGTTTGCAAAATATACTGTGCAAACTCACTTTGTGTGTCAAAAAGGCAGAAAAAACGCTTATTACCACTACACCTGGTACAAGCTAGCGGAAAAATGATCCCACACTAAGGTTCAAAATATGCCTTTTGAAATACCCTGGGATGTCTTCTTTAAGAAATGGTATGGCTTTATTGTGGTATTTGGATTATATAGCCTGGTAAAATACTCTAAAATGGGACATGGGCACAGCGTAAAAATGTAAAGTTTGAAAAAAATGGAATGGCTGTGTCCCAAATGTGCCCCTCCGATGTCCACATATACCTGGCAAAGGTACATACGGGGGTATTTTTGTACTCAGCCGACATAGCTGAGTAACATATAAAGTATTATAGAGTGGTGGTACACATAAGGTTTGCAAAATATACTGTGCAAACTCACTTTGTGTGTCAAAAAGGCAGAAAAAACGCTTACGACCACTACACCTGGTACAAGCTAGCGGAAAAATGATCCCACGCTAAGGTTCAAAATATGCCTTTTGAAATACCCTGGGGTGTCTACTTTAAGAAATGGTAGGCCTTTGTGGGGTAGTTTGAATTTAAAACCTGCGAAGATGCTTGGAAATTGCACATAGGCCCAGCGTCAAAATTCAAAGTTCTGTAAAAACTGATATGGCTTGGTCTCCAATATGCCACTGTAGCTTCACAAAATAGTGCCAAAGACATTCATTGGGGATGTCTTTTTACTCAGAAGACTTAGCTGAGCATAATTTTGAGGTTTTGAACTTAGTGGCACATATGAAATATACAAAATGCCCAGCAAAAATGCAATCCGTATGTCAAAAAATGCACAAAATTATTTTTTACCACATACTTTCACCATATATTCCCCCCCTCTCCCCATATATTGGTGAAAAAATGGGGGCATGCTAAGGCACAATATGCACCTTATGATATACCCTGGAGTGTCTACTTTTACAAATGGTAGGCCTTTGTGGGTTTTTTTTGAACCGTCAAACTGTTATAATACCCCAAATGGAAGCATAGGCTCATTAAATCCGTCTCTCAAAATTCTACTGTGAATACTGAAAAGGACAGGTCTCCTGTATGGCACTGTAGCATCACGAAATAGTGCCATAGACATACAATGGGGGTGTCCTTTTACTCAGAAGTATTGTTGTCGCGAACCCGAAATTTTCGGTTCGCGAACGGCGAACGCGAACTTCCGCAAATGTTCGCGAACCGGCGAACAGCGCGAACCGCCATTGACTTCAATGGGCAGGCGAATTTTAAAACCAACAGGGACTCTTTCTGGCCACAAAAGTGATGGAAAAGTTGTTTCAAGGGGACTAAAACCTGGACTGTGGCATGCCGGAGGGGGATCCATGGCAAAACTCCCATGGAAAATTGCACAGTTGATGCAGAGTCTGCTTTTAATCCATAAAGGGCAGAAATCACCTAACATTGACACCTGTCCTCAAAGCCCTGCGCTGATACACACTGACACAGAGCAGAATAGGGACTGTTACCCCTACATAGGGTCACTTGGCAGGTATGGATTGACACCTGTCCTCAAAGCCCATGATACACACTGGGGGGAGCTACTGTCCTCCCCAACCCCTGCGCGGTGGGTGGGGGCCATAAATCACAATGGGGTGACCTACTGTCCTCCCCCCCTCGGCCCCCACCCCTGCGCGGTGGGTGGGGGCCATAAATCACAATGGGGGGGCCTACTTTCCTCCCCCCCGGCCCCCATCCCTGCGCGGTGGGTGGGGGGCATAAATCACAATGGGACGGACCTACTGATAGGAGTGGAGTATTGTTCATATCAGTTTATTCCTTCCACGTCTCCTATCAGTGGACGTGTATATGGCAGCCATTTTAGGAACCGCACACCTGGGACCCGAGCAAGGTCACCTCGTTCAAGCTGCTCTGGTTCCTTGATGAGCCAGCTGCCCGTGAGTTAACATGTCCCGTGGAGAAGCACTCTGTCCTGTAAAGCCTCACCACAAAAAAATTAAATAAATAACAGCACTCGGAGTGGTGAGTTTAGTAAATGTTCATATCAGTTTAATACCTTCCGCGTCTCCTATCAGTGGACGTGTATATGGCAGCCATTTTAGGAACCGCACACCTGGGACCCGAGCAAGGTCACCTCTTTCAACAGGCGACATGATTTGGCCCTGTAAAACTATCCTGGATATTCTCTACAATTTCTATGGATATGGCATTAATTTATGTAACAGGGAGATGGAAGAAGATGCTTGGTCGGTCCGCTTACTTGAAATTTGGGGCACTGCGCGGGCAAGCTAATGTGCCACCAGATAGGAGTGGTGAGTTTAGTAAATGTTCATATCAGTTTAATACCTTCCGCGTCTCCTATCAGTGGACGTGTATATGGCAGCCATTTTAGGAACCGCACACCTGGGACCCGAGCAAGGTCACCTCTTTCAACAGGCGACATGATTTGGCCCTGTAAAACTATCCTGGATATTCTCTACAATTTCTATGGATATGGCATTGATTTATGTAACAGGGAGATGGAAGAAGATGCTTGGTCGGTCCTCTTACTTGAAATTTGGGGCACTGCGCGGGCAAGCTAATGTGCCACCAGATAGGAGTGGTGAGTTTAGTATTGTTCATATCAGTTTAATACCTTCTGCGTCTCCTATCAGTGGACGTGTAAATGGCAGAGATTTTTAATTATTGAATCACCTCCCCTTTTTAGGCCAAGGTGGGAAGATGCTTAGACCACTGGTATATTGGTGCCATCTTGGAGGATTTTTTTTTGGTTTGGTTTTTGAAGCCACAGTGCTGCACCAGTGGGCCTAAAAATTAGGCATGTACACATGCCTGAAAAATGTGGTATTGTTGCAGCCGCTGCTGTAGCATCGGCCAGAAAAATTGATGTTTGTTTCACAGGCAGAAAGTGCCCTAAAACATGGCGGCTTGAACCCTAGTTGGTGGCGGATAAGTCACGCAAGTCAAACGTCATTCAGAGCTAAAATACAGCAGTGTGTGGACCATTTTTAGCCCAAGGCAGCTCATCTCATCAGGCCTTTTTTAAGCGAATGTATCGCCCAGTGTCAGTCCCTTCGGGATCCATCCCTCATTCATCTTAATAAAGGTGAGGTAATCTAGACTTTTTTGACCTAGGCGACTTCTCTTCTCAGTGACAATACCTCCTGCTGCACTGAAGGTCCTTTCTGACAGGACACTTGAAGCGGGGCAGGCCAGAAGTTCTATCGCAAATTGGGATAGCTCAGGCCACAGGTCAAGCCTGCACACCCAGTAGTCAAGGGGTTCATCGCTCCTCAGAGTGTCGATATCTGCAGTTAAGGCGAGGTAGTCTGCTACCTGTCGGTCGAGTCGCTCTCTGAGGGTGGATCCCGAAGGGCTGTGGCGATGCATAGGACTTAAAAAGGTCCGCATGTCCTCCATCAACAACACGTCTTTAAAGCGTCCTGTCCTTGCCGGCGTGGTCGTGGGAGGAGGAGGAGGAGGATGACTTCCACCACTCCCCATGTTAGATTCCCGTTGTGCTGTGACATCACCCTTATACGCTGTGTAAAGCATACATTTTAATTTATTTTGCAAATGCTGCATCCTTTCCGACTTGTTGTAATTCGGTAACATTTCCGCCACTTTCTGCTTATACCGGGGGTCTAGTAGCGTGGACACCCAGTACAGGTCGTTCTCCTTCAGCCTTTTTATACGAGGGTCCCTCAACAGGCAGGACAGCATGAAAGACCCCATTTGCACAAGGTTGGATGCCGAGCTACTCATTTCCCGTTCCTCCTCCTCACTGATGTCATTGAAGGTATGTTCTTCCCCCCAGCCACGTACAACACCACGGGTACCAGATAGGTGACAACGAGCACCCTGGGATGCCTGTTGTGTTTGGTCTTGCTCCTCCTCCTCCTCCTCAAAGCTACAATCCTCCTCTGACTCCTCTTCCTCACAATCCTCTTCCAGCGTTGCCGCAGGTCCAGCAAGCGATGCTGATAAGGCTGTTTCTGGTGGTGATGGTGACCACAACTCTTCCTCTTCCTCTTCACGCTCATCTACAGCCTGATCCAGCACTCTTCGCAGGGCACGCTCCAGGAAGAAAACAAATGGTATGATGTCGCTGATGGTGCCTTCGTTGCGACTGACTAGGTTTGTCACCTCCTCAAAAGGACGCATGAGCCTACAGGCATTGCGCATGAGCGTCCAGTAACGTGGCAAAAAAACTCCCAGCTCCCCAGAGGCTGTCCTAGCACCCCGGTCATACAAATATTCATTAACAGCTTTTTCTTGTTGGAGCAGGCGGTCGAACATTAGGAGTGTTGAATTCCAACGTGTAGGGCTGTCGCAAATCAAGCGCCTCACTGGCATGTTGTTTCGCCGCTGGATATCGGCAAAGTGAGCCATGGCCGTGTAGGAACGCCTGAAATGGCCACACACCTTCCTGGCCTGCTTCAGGACGTCCTGTATGCCTGTGTACTTATGCACAAAGCGTTGTACGATCAGATTACACACATGTGCCATGCACGGCACATGTGTCAACTTGCCCAACTTCAATGCCGCTATCAAATTTTTTCCGTTGTCACACACCACTTTGCCGATATCCAGTTGCTGAGGAGTCAGCCACTTTTCCACCTGTGCGTTCAGGGCGGACAGGAGTGCTTGTCCGGTGTGACTCTCTGCTTTCAAGCAAGTCAAACCCAAGACGGCGTGACACTGCCGTATCCGGGATGTGGAATAGTACCTGGGGAGCTGGGGGGTGCCGTTGATGTGGAGCAAGACGCAGCAGCACAAGAGGACTCAGCCGAGGAGGTTATGGAAGAGGATGGAGTAGGAGGAGTAGAGGAGGTGGCAGCAGGACTGCCTGCAATTCGTGGCGGTGTCACCAACTCCTCTGCAATGCCACGCATTCCTTGCTTGTCAGCCGTCAGCAGGTTTACCCAATGCGCAGTGTAGGTGATATACCTGCCCTGACCATGCTTTGCAGACCAGGTATCAGTGGTCAGATGGACCCTTGCCCCAACACTGTGTGCCAGACATGCCATGACTTCCTTTTGCAAATTTTTTGAACGCCTCAGACTCAACCAGATTGTATGGTAAAAGCTGGCGGGCTAATAGTTCGGACAAGCCAGCTGTCAGACGCTGGGCAAGGGGGTGACTTGGTGACATTGGCTTCTTACGCTCAAACATGTCCTTGACAGACACATGACTGTGGGCAGATGAGCGGGAACTGCTCAAGGCGGGAGACGGAGTGGCGGATGGTTGAGAGGGGGCAAGAAGGACAGCAGTGGTTGACGTGGCTGAAGATGCTAGACCAGGAGGAGGATGGCGACTTAGAGTAGGCGTGCTGCTTGTACTCATGTGTTGATCCCATAGGCGTTTGTGATGTGAGATCATGTGCCTACGCAAAGCAGTTGTACCTAGGTGGGTGTTGGACCTCCCACGACTCAGTTTCCTTTGGCACAGGTTGCAAATGGCATCGCTGTTGTCCGAGGCAGACAAACAAAAAAAATGCCACACTGCTGAGCTCTGCAATGACGGCATTCTGGTGGTGGACACAGCATGCGTTGATTGGCGTGCTGTCGGGCTGACCCCGGGTGCCGATGCATGCTGTCTGACTGTGCCACTAGCTCCTTGCGACGACCCCCCCCTGCTTCCAACTCGTCTCCTCCTCCTCTCTGTCTCCCCATCTGAACTTTCGCCCTGTTCTTCTTCTCTTCTAGCGGGCACCCACGTGACATCCATGGACGCATCGTCATCATCAACCGCTTCGCTTGTATCTGACAACTCAGAAAAGGAAGCAGCAGTGGGTACAACATCATCATCATCACACCGTACCTCCATGTGTTTAATGCTGCCTGCCTGAGACATATCCCTGTTATCTACATCCTCTAGCAATAATGGTTGCGCATCACTCATTTCTTCAAACGGGTGTGTGAATAACTCCTCTGACATACCAAGTAAAGCGGCTGTGGTGCTAGTTTTGGTGGTGGCGGCAGGCGGGTGAGTGGTATCTTGAGAGGTGCCTGAAGCTAAGCTGGAGGAGGATGGTGCGTGATGGTTCCGAGCGGAGGCTGTACAAGATTGGGTGTCCTGTGTTAGCCAGTCAACTATGTCCTCAGAACTTTTCAAGTTCAGGGTACGTGGCTTCTGAAAACTGGGCATTATTCTAGGGCAAAAGGGAATCACAGCACCACGACCACGACGGCCCCTGCGGGGTGGCCTGCCTCTGCCTGTCATTTTTTTGGGGATTAGTGGTACTATGCGTGCAAGCTACTGTGAGACCAGATATGATTGGCAATGTGAACTGTAACAGTTCTGCAGAGCACACACTGTAGGCCTGACACACCCGCTTGAAGACAAGTAACTGCTATTCAATCTATAACAGTGAAAAACAAATTTTCTTTGTAAAAGCATGCTATAGAGACACCAGATATGATTGGCAATGTGCACTTGAACAGTTCTGCAGAGCACACACTGTAGGCCTGACACACCCGCTTGAAGACAAGTAACTGCTATTCAATCTATAACAGTGAAAAAAAAATTTGCTTTTAAAAGCACGCTATAGAGACACCAGATATGAGTGGCAACTGTCAAAGTACGCTGGCAGGGTTGTGCAGGGCACACGCTGAAGGAAGGCCTGACAAAGCCGCTTGAAGGACACTGACTGGCTGCTATTAGCTTACACTAGAAACCTTTTTTCTTTGTAAAAGCACGCTATAGAGACACCAGATATGATTGGCAATGTGCACTGGAACAGTTCTGGAGAGCACACGCTGAAGGAAGGACTGACAGAGCCGCTTGAAGGACACTGACTGGCTGCTATTAGCTTACACTAGAAACCTTTTTTCTTTGTAAAAGCATGCTATAGAGACACCAGATATGATTGGCAATGTGCACTTGAACAGTTCTGCAGAGCACACACTGTAGGCCTGACACACCCGCTTGAAGACAAGTAACTGCTATTCAATCTATAACAGTGAAAAAAATATTTTGGTTTTAAAAGCACGCTATAGAGACATAAGATATGATTGGCAATGTGCACTGGAACAGTTCTGGAGAGCACACGCTGAAGGAAGGACTGACAGAGCCGCTTGAAGGACACTGACTGGCTGCTATTAGCTTACACTAGAAACCTTTTTTCTTTGTAAAAGCATGCTATAGAGACACCAGATATGATTGGCAATGTGCACTTGAACAGTTCTGCAGAGCACACACTGTAGGCCTGACACACCCGCTTGAAGACAAGTAACTGCTATTCAATCTATAACAGTGAAAAAAATATTTTGGTTTTAAAAGCACGCTATAGAGACATAAGATATGATTGGCAATGTGCACTGGAACAGTTCTGGAGAGCACACGCTGAAGGAAGGACTGACAGAGCCGCTTGAAGGACACTGACTGGCTGCTATTAGCTTACACTAGAAACCTTTTTTCTTTGTAAAAGCATGCGATAGAGACACCAGATATGATTGGCAATGTGCACTTGAACAGTTCTGCAGAGCACACACTGTAGGCCTGACACACCCGCTTGAAGACAAGTAACTGCTATTCAATCGATAACAGTGAAAAAAAATTTTGGTTTTAAAAGCACGCTATAGAGACACCAGATATGATTGGCAATGTGCACTGGAACAGTTCTGGAGAGCACACGCTGAAGGAAGGACTGACAGAGCCGCTTGAAGGACACTGACTGGCTGCTATTAGCTTACACTAGAAACCTTTTTTCTTTGTAAATGCACGCTATAGAGACACCAGATATGATTGGCAACTGTCAAAGCACGCTGGCACAGGTCTGCAGAGCACACGCTGAAGGAAGGACTGACAGAGCCGTTTGAAGGACACTGACTGGCTGCTATTAGCTTACACTAGAAACCTTTTTTCTTTGTAAAAGCACGCTATAGAGACATCAGATATGATTGGCAACTGTCAAAGCACGCTGGCACAGGTCTGCAGAGCACACGCTGAAGGAAGGCCTGACAGAGCCGCTTGAAGGACACTGACTGGCTGCTATTAGCTTACACTGGAAACTTTTTTTCTTTGTAAAAGCACGCTATAGAGACACCAGATATGAGTGGCAACTGTCAAAGTACGCTGGCAGGGTTGTGCAGGGCACACGCTGAAGGAAGGCCTGACAGAGCCGCTTGAAGGACACTGACTGGCTGCTATTAGCTTACACTGGAAACCTTTTTTCTTTGTAAAAGCACGCTAAAGAGACACCAGATATGATTGGCAACTGTCAAAGCACGCTGGCACAGGTCTGCAGAGCACACGCTGAAGTAGGCCTGACACCCAGACGCTTGCAGACAACTAACTGCTCTTCTATTACAGTGAAAAAAAATTATTTCTTTTAAATCTAAAGCTTAACCTATTGTAAAAACAGATATGAGTGGTGGCACTGACTGTGCAAATGGGTAAGGCATCCAACCTGACACAGAAGCTGGCAGGCAGGCAACTGCTCTTCTATTACAGTGAAAAAAAAATTATTTCTTTTAAATGTAAAGCTTAACCTATTGTTAAAACAGATATGAGTGGTGGCACTGACTGTGCAAATGGGCAAGGCATCCAACCTGACACAGAAGCTGGCAGGCAGGCAACTGCTCTTCTATTACAGTGAAAAAAAAATATTTCTTTTAAATGTAAAGCTTAACCTATTGTTAAAACAGATATGAGTGGTGGCACTGACTGTGCAAATGGGCAAGGCATCCAACCTGACACAGAAGCTGGCAGGCAGGCAACTGCTCTTCTATTACAGTGAAAAAAAATTATTTCTTTTAAATGTAAAGCTTAACCTATTGTTAAAACAGATATGAGTGGTGGCACTGACTGTGCAAATGGGCAAGGCATCCAACCTGACACAGAAGCTGGCAGGCAGGCAACTGCTCTTCTATTACAGTGAAAACAAATTATTTCTTTTAAATGTAAAGCTTAACCTATTGTTAAAACAGATATGAGTGGTGGCACTGACTGTGCAAATGGGCAAGGCATCCAACCTGACACAGAAGCTGGCAGGCAGGCAACTGCTCTTCTATTACAGTGAAAAAAAAATATTTATTTTAAATGTAAAGCTTAACCTATTGTAAAAACAGATATGAGTGGTGGCACTGGGCAAGTAGGCACAGTATCCAATGTGAACCTCACACAGAAGCTGGCAGGCAGGCACCTGCAATTACATTACACAGGAAAAAAAAAAAAAAAAAAAAAAAAGCAGCCTGATGTTATAGCCCTAAAAAGGGCTTTTTGGGGTGCTGTCCTTACAGCTGAGATCAGATGAGTCCTTCAAGATTGTAGTGGACACTGAATACCCTAGCCTAGCTATCAATTTCCCTATCTAATCAGCAGCAGCTAAACTTTCCCTCCTCTCACTAAGCATGCAGCTTCAGAATGAATCAAAAATGGATGCTGGGAGGGAGGTTGGAGGGTGTGGAAGGGAGGGAGTGCTGCTGATTGGCTGGAATGTGTCTGCTGACCGAGAGGCACAGGGTCAAAGTTTGCCCAATGATGACGAATAGGGGGCGGATCGAACTGCATGTGTCCGCCCGCCGCGGCGAACGCGAACACGCCGGCGGACAGTTCGGTACATCACTACTCAGAAGACTTAGCTGAGCATAATTTGGGGGGTTTGAACTTAGTGGCACATATGAAATATACAAAATGCCCAGCAAAAATGCAATCCGTATGTAAAAAATGCACAAAATTATTTTTACCACATACTTTGGCATGTAATGGTAAAAAAATGGGGGCATGTTAAGGCACAATATGCACCTTATGAGATACCCTGGAGTGTCTACTTTTACAAATGGTAGGCCTTTGTGGGGGTTTTTGAACAGTCAAACTGTTATAATACCCCAAATGGAAGCATAGGCTCATTAAATCCCTCTCTCAAAATTCTACTGTGAATACTGAAAAGGACAGGTCTCCTATATGGCACTGCAGCTTCACAAAATAGTGCCAAAGACATACAATGGGGGTACCGTTGCACTCAGCAGAAGTAACTGAACACATAATAAAACTTTGTACAGGAATAGCACACACCAACTTTACAAAATACACATGAGAAGTTCTTTGTTATACGTTTGTGTGCGAAAACCCCCAAAAAACACAATTTTACTCCAATGTTTAGCAGAGGTTGGCGGTAAAATGGCTACGTAGAAAGTGTCAAAACAACCTTAGGTAAATAGCCTGTGATGTCTACTTTATATAAATATATACTTTTGTGTGGCAATTTTGTTTTCTTTTATGGCCATTAGGCTTACAAGACAAACATACCAAATTCTAAAATCGCTCCACATTAAAATTTTATTTTACTCCTTGTGCTTTGTGACCTGTAACTACCAAAAAAAACTGAAAATCCCAGACACATGATATATTCTGTAAATCAGAACAAATAAATGAATTTATTTTTAATTACTTTCCTTAACCTGCACTAATTAGGCACACATTATGATTGCAAAAACTGTAAAAAAAAAAACTATATTTTTCATTTTTTTTTGCATTTTTCTGTATTTTTTTATAATAAGTAAGCATTTATATATATATATATATATATATATATATATATATATATATATATATATATGTTATATCAAATTAAAGCCCTTTCTGTCCTTTAAAAAACAGTATATAATATGTGCCGGTGCAATAAATGAGAGAGATGCAAATTGTAGTTGAACGCAAACAGCAAGAAAATGCAAAAATAGCTTGTGTCATTAAGCGTAAGTCAAGCTTCTGAAGCTGTGTCCTTAAGGGGTTAAACATCCCATTTACTCAAGAAGCTATGCTCTTTCAACCCTTTTCCAATTTCAATAGCTAATTACAAAATGTTCCTAATAAAACATATTTTAAGCACTGCTAAATTACAAGTCCCCCTCTCTGAATCATCCAATTTTTTTTTTTAAATTCTTTATTTTATGCGAGTGATCGCTTAATGGTAACATGGCATATGAAACATTTCAAAATATGACAGTTAAACATGGTACAATTTCGATTCGTTAGGTCTCATTTCTGTAGTCCACTCTTTTTTAAGTATTAGTAATTGGGATTCTCTATTGTGGGCAGGGTGTGCATGGCAAGCTATGATTATAGAGGCGACTGGCCTTAGATCTCGTAGTGCCTCTTAGGTCTGGTCGTGATATGGCTGTGAAAAATCAGCTTCGCTGAGGCCGTCAGTGTGGTATATGTTTTAGCCTGATAGCCTTCCTTTGTTGTGGGTTCGTGCTCGGTATACAGACGCTAGGGTGGAAGGTCTGAGGAGTGGCTCGCACGAGCATGGTGTGCTTAGCTTAAAATGGTAAAAACAGCAGGCCATCGCTCGTTGTGTAGGGGGGGGGGAGTGTGTCGTATTACAGGGCTGGACCGTCAACTTACGGAGCCAGTGTAGAACTTGGGGGGGGGGGATAAGGGGATGAATTCTGCAGTATAGGTGATAGGTAGACTAACGGTCCACCAACATTGTGAACAGTCAACATGGGTGTCTGAAAGTCCTCTCTCAGGTGGGTGAAGAATCCCTCTCGCGTCTCCCCTTTCCTGGAACAAAGGGGGTGATTTCAGCTACTGTCCATGTTGGTCGCTCTGCTTGCGGTGCTTTCTCCGCTGGAATGCCCAGGCGTTGGAGGAAAGAGGGTGCTTCTGTGAGGCATGACAGTGCGTGCATCTTGCCTGCTTTATCCGCTATAATGCGGCGTGGGCCCCATCTGTAGGGGATAGAATGTTCCTGAAGTGCCTGGGTGACTTGCTTGAGGGACCTCCTCCAGGTGAGTGTGTGCCTTGAGAAATCTCGGAAGAAAGTTAGTTGTGCCCCCTCAAACGATACTGTGGTGGAGCCTCTTACCGCCCCCATGATCGCTCCGCGGTCGGAGTCTCGGGTGAGCTTCAGCAGGATGTCTCTGGGTGCTTCTGGAGCAGCGTTGTTGGCCTTATTGAGGCGGAAACAGGAGTCCACCACCACCTGCTTTGCCTGTTTGGGCATGAGCAGCGAGGTGAACAGCCTCCGGCAGTAGTGGGGGAGTTCCGCCCCTGCAATCGACTCCGGGGCCCCCCGGATTCTTATGTTGCGGGCTCTGGCTCTGTCCTCCATGGAGGCTATTTGCGCTTGTTGGTCTGCGCATTGTTTTTGGAGCGCGGCTATAGCTGCGTCAGTGGCTGATTGCGCCAGTTTAGTGCCCTCCATTCCCTCCTCCAGTGCTTGTACCTTATCAGTCAGCTTTGTGACGGCTTCTCTGATTGGGGCCATGTCAGCATTAAACATTGCTTTGATTTCCGCCATTAGTGCTCTGATGTCTGCTTTGGTCGATGGTGCAGACTCTGCTAGCATGGTAGCTGTTTGTGGACCTGAGCGTGGTCGGGAGGAAGGTAGAACATCTGCAGCAGCACTGTCATCATCAGACGACGTTGGTGTGTAGGCCTCAGCCGGCGCCATCTTGGCAGTGTCAGTCCTCGAGGGTGTGCGGAGGAAATCACCAATATCGCGGTTGCCCGAGCCCGGGTCCGCTCGCTGTTTTTTAGCTTTCTTCCCCATGGCTTCAGCAGTTGATCCGGTGCCTTTTGGGGTGGTAGTGTATGGTATGGGACCGCAAATTTCGCCGTTTTACGAGCGTGATGCACGGAGCGATTGCAGTGTGCGTCCGGCTCGTACAGGCGCTGGCTCCGCCCCCGAATCATCCAATTTTAGGAACTGAATGAGGTCTATGTAGTTTGTTACTGATTCCTTTCAGGGTTGCTTGGCCCAATTTAGTCCACTGGACTGAGCTTCTCTTGCGATCATCCTCCACCGAAAACTTATACTTTTTGTTTCTTGACCCCCATAGCTTGCCCAATATTACCTACATTCTCCATCCCTGTCCCTTCTTTCTCTTTTTAACCCATTTTATTTTGTCAAAGAATGCTCCTAGTTCTATACCTTTTTAAAAATGTTATTTTAGGTTTAATGTTTTATTGTTTATTATTATTCTGCTGACATCTGGTGGTAAACTCCAATAATTAAGTCTGTATTTTTTATGCATACATTATATGTTTATTAATTTTCCTTCACCACAATGTAATTCTTCAAACTATAAAAAATAAAGATTATCCAAAAAAAAGTCTTTTTTTTTTTTATAATATAAGTCTATATTATTGTGTAACTATTATTATGTAACTATTGACAAACAATAACAGCAAATTATTTTGCCATGGAAGCATTCGCTAATTTAAAGCCAGGGCAGTTCCAAACAGGACCTGGAGGAAACAGCTGGGATTCAGCTAAATGGGGATCCAAAGTAATGTTTCCTCCCTGTGTTTATCCCTCATATGCTCCTTCTCTAACCTGCATAAATCGCTGACAACCTCATTCAAAGACAATAGCCACTCCAGTGGGGTAATAGCTCGTCCAAGTTTGTTAGAAAAAAAGCTTTTGGTTGAGCAAAGGGAGGTTTGCAGAGTATGCACATTACTTATTTAACAAAGCAACACATATCTCAGTCCACACAGTTATAAACAGCTTGCTCTTATCATCTACTTCATCCCCCTGAAGTTAGAAGAGACACGTTTTTACATATCTATATAACCTGAAGCAACGTCTCTCGTCTTTTTTTCTTGTATGATTTTAAAAATTCAGATATACACAACATGTTTACGAAATAATGATTTACTGTATTTAATGCAATACCTATTTTTAACATTGCTCTGTTGTTTTCTGAGCTTTGAAAGCTCCAACAATTTGAAAAATAAAGCTTTAACACTAAATTGAAAGAAAAGGAAAAAGACCTCTTAGCAGGTCGAAACGTTGCATCTGCCTGGGGCTTGAACACCTAGAGTGCCTGGAGATTTTCTTTCTGTTTGCCTTATCGTTGTGGGATTACTGGTACTGCTCCAGTGCACCTGGTGTCTGCTGGGATTGAGTGCGGCTCCTATCTTCAATTTTTGTATCACATGTATTGTATCTGATATATTGTTATGTTTTATATATATGTATTTATATATACAGGGAGTGCAGAATTATTAGGCAAGTTGTATTTTTGAGGATTCATTTTATTATTGAACAACAACCATGTTCTCAATGAACCCAAAAAACTCATTAATATCAAAGCTGAATATTTTTGGAAGTAGTTTTTAGTTTGTTTTTAGTTTTAGCTATTTTAGGGGGATATCTGTGTGTGCAGGTGACTATTACTGTGCATAATTATTAGGCAACTTAACAAAAAACAAATATATACCCATTTCAATTATTTATTTTTACCAGTGAAACCAATATAACTTCTCAACATTCACAAATATACATTTCTGACATTCAAAAACAAAACAAAAACAAATCAGTGACCAATATAGCCACCTTTCTTTGCAAGGACACTCAAAAGCCTGCCATCCATGGATTCTGTCAGTGTTTTGATCTGTTCACCATCAACATTGCGTGCAGAAGCAACCACAGCCTCCCAGACACTGTTCAGAGTGTACTGTTTTTCCTCCTTGTAAATCTCACATTTGATGATGGACCACAGGTTCTCAATGGGGTCAGATCAGGTGAACAAGGAGGCCATGTCATTAGATTTTCTTCTTTTATACCCTTTCTTGCCAGCCACGCTGTGGAGTACTTGGACGCGTGTGATGGAGCATTGTCCTGCATGAAAATCATGTTTTTCTTGAAGGATGCAGACTTCTTCCTGTACCACTGCTTGAAGAATGTGTCTTCCAGAAACTGGCAGTAGGACTGGGAGTTGAGCTTGACTCCATCCTCAACCCGAAAAGGCCCCACAAGCTCATCTTTGATGATACCAGCCCAAACTAGTACTCCACCTCCACCTTGCTGGCGTCTGAGTCGGACTGGAGCTCTCTGCCCTTTACCAATCCAGCCACGGGCCCATCCATCTGGCCCATCAAGACTCACTCTCATTTCATCAGTCCATAAAACCTTAGAAAAATCAGTCTTGAGATATTTCTTGGCCCAGTCTTGACGTTTCAGCTTGTGTGTCTTGTTCAGTGGTGGTCGTCTTTCAGCCTTTCTTACCTTGGCCATGTCTCTGAGTATTGCACACCTTGTGCTTTTGGGCACTCCAGTGATGTTGCAGCTCTGAAATATGGCCAAACTGGTGGCAAGTGGCATCTTGGCAGCTGCACGCTTGACTTTTCTCAGTTCATGGGCAGTTATTTTGCGCCTTGGTTTTTCCACACGCTTCTTGTGACCCTGTTGACTATTTTGAATGAAACGCTTGATTGTTCGATGATCACGCTTCAGAAGCTTTGCAATTTTAAGAGTGCTGCATCCCTCTGCAAGATATCTCACTATTTTTGACTTTTCTGAGCCTGTCAAGTCCTTCTTTTGACCCATTTTGCCAAAGGAAAGGAAGTTGCCTAATAATTATGCACACCTGATATAGGGTGTTGATGTCATTAGACCACACCCCTTCTCATTACAGAGATGCACATCACCTAATATGCTTATTTGGTAGTAGGCTTTCGAGCCTATACAGCTTGGAGTAAGACAACATGCATAAAGAGGATGATGTGGTCAAAATACTCATTTGCCTAATAATTCTGCACTCCCTGTATATATATATATATGAAACAAGGGGGGCCCTGCCAAAGATGGGGTACATTGACGTTGTGGCAGGCTTATGCAATGTATAATCATATAATGTAACTAAACCCCAATTATTTTTGCCTAGATTAGGTGTTTTTAAAAAAAAAAAAATATATATATATATATATATATATATATATTTGTTGAAGAAGAAACATTGTACATAGGACAATGACGCCTCAGTCCCCTTCAAACTAGACACCTCGGGACATCACACAGTTCTCCCTGCATCTCTTAAACTGTTCAAAACATTCTGCAAAATCCTCTGTTGGAATCGCTATCAGCTGCCTCAATGTATTTATCTGAGTCTCTGACATCTCTTCCCATTCGAAGGTGAATGGGAATTTAGCCCATGGATCAGCACAGCTAGGGGATTGGGCCTTGACAGAGCCAGGAGGTAGGCATAACAGCCAAAGGAAGTTGAGTGACAGCTAGCAAGGTGGATGGGGCGGAGCTACGCTGGGAGTATTTATACCGGCCATTTTGTGAAGTGGCCATCTTAACTATATCTAAACTTACCTGTCAGTTGTCCCTCCCACCCTCCCTGACTTTGGTTACGTTATACGTTTTTCCCATTTTTTCACAGCGGCGGGGAATATGGGTTAAGTCGGGGGGTAAATGGAGGAGTAAGTGGGCATCCAGAGTTTTAGTGTGGATTAGGCAGCGTTACACTTGGTTGGTAGCTCCAAACCTGGGGGTGTAGCAGTGTCTTGGTACACCCCTACAATTGAACTGGTCAATAGCGGTGTCTTGGTACACCCCTATAATATAATATGGTGGAAATGTGGTCATATTGGATGGCCAGTTTCTGTATCTAATATGTTAATTAGATTATTATTTATTGTCGTTATTGTGGGGTCATTGCCAGGGGTTATGTTATGTATATGGGGAATGTTAGCCTTAATAATATGTGGTGGCAATGACCCTATTTGTTATTCTTTAATTAATAATTAATAAAGCTGTGGACTAATATTTCCAGCAGTTTGACCTGTTTCCTTGTCTTAATGGGATTTGGGTTAGCGCATATGCCGGTAAACCCCACTGTGCGCCTGTCATGGTCTGACATCTCTTCCTGTTGAAAGGTGATTTTAATTTCAGGAAAAAGCTAGAAGTCTCAGAGCAGCAAGTCTTTAAACAGATTCTTAACCATCTTTGAAGGGTTTGTTGCACACTTATTTGCATGTATGTACGTAGTGGGGAATCGCGATGCAGCCTAGAACAAAATCTAACCCCATTAAACCCCCCAATAACGACAGACCACTTAGTATGGATGAAACAGGCCACAGCATTTATTATCACAACTAAATTACTGCAGAACACATCCATAACTTTATTTATTAAATCTCTTCTTTTCTGTAACCAAAACATTAGACATAAATAAGCATAAATTAACATATATACATATATAACTCCACCCATAGTGTTATACAGTGACCCAACCGTCCTTGCCAATAAAAACATGGAGTGGTTCCTAATCACCACTCCCTCTCACCTCCCCCCTCGTCATAAAAATCCTTCCAATGCCTGCCATCAGCCGACCTTATCCACGCTCGATGGGCACGAGACCTCAGGCAACCTAAAGTTAAACCTTTAGAGCAGGGGAGGTTTGAGACCTTAAAAAACTTGTTCATCTCATTCCATCTACTTAAACGTAACCTCAAACTCAATTGGCAAGGACATACCCCCGCCACAACCCCGCTGTTTTACGCCTAAATCAGCGGGGGACCCCACCACAACCAGCCATGGCCTGTTCCACCACTTCACGCAGCGCTAGAGTAACAGAGGTCAAGCCCGACCTCCAGCAAGCGCACCCCTCCCTTCGAGATACCCAGGCCACCTTTGGCCAAACCCAAAAGGCGAACTGGAAGTGTTCATGTTTTAGTTATTCATTTTGTCCGTTATACGTTTAGTCATTTTTGTTATGGCCATGACAAACCTAGAAACCCATCCATTCTGATGACCGACGGCAGCGCACCAGGGCACTCACATTGCGGAGTGCACTGCCAACAGGAAAGGGCGATAGGCGCAGCCTAGCCCCTGGGAACCTCAGGGAAGAAACATAATGCGTAACATGACCCGATCGAAGAGCACCCAAGTCCTAAACCACCACCGACCCACGTCATTCCACCCAGGGATGACAAAACCCCTGGTACCCCATGAGGCGGGGCAGCTGACCTTCACATAGCCGGAGCCAGACCACCGAACCTCCGCCATTCGAGCCCTCTGAACCATCGGCGCAGGCACGCCCAGCCTGGCGGTGTCTGTAGCCGCCCACAACCAAAATAAATGCCCTTTGAATTCCCCACCATCCTTATCCAGGAAGTCGAGCCCCCAAGAGGAACACCCCAACTAGATGGACGCGGGGGTGAAAAACCCATCTCCGAGAAACAAACCGGGGAGGAGGCCGAACAATCCCAGAGACGGAACAGTACTCCCAACGAAAACAGGCAAATGACGGAACCCTGCACCGCCCCCGATCGGAACGGTATATTACAGACCATCCTGGAAACCCATTACAGCTTGCCAGGACAAAATACAAACAGTATATCTACATATGATACCTCCAAATTAGTGACAATGGCATCTAGATATACCCACACTTATCTGGTGTAGTTACAACAGCCTCTCAAGGTCGTGGCCCAGTTCCTGACCTTTTACAACATATACATAGACACAGAGGGGAATGAGATACGGCTGTACATAATCTAAAACAGGAACAGAGAAAAAAAAATAAAAATAAATTACATAGTGTAATACCGCAAAAGAAAAGATAATGCGCTGAAACAAGATTGCACTCACAAGATCAAAGTGAATAAATCACCAGAACAAGTGCCTGCCCGGATAAGCTTGGGCGGCTGGATGCCTCCACTCTCCACTGGAACTCCAAGCGGACCAAAAATGGAATGAGACTTCAATAGAGGTAGGTAGAGACTTCCACAGCTTGGTAGGAGCCCAACCATAACCCCGTGCATCCCACCTACCCCAGGAGGATGCAGAAAGTCAACCCTGCAACATCCAAGAATTGCACAGATTCTATCGATGAAACAGCCAACCTCAACCAACTTACCCTTCCCAATGACAACAGCCATCGAGCTGCGAAACCTGAAGGAAGTCCATTCCAACGCTTACTCAACGGAACCAAACATGTATATGAGCAGTCAAATCCCGGAACCCAAAAAGAAACGTACCCATCCGTCCCGAACCCTCCAACCTTACTGGAGCGGGCCCCACGCCGCCCCAGAGATTGCCTACAGACCAGCTTCAGCAGACCGCTGGACCAAGTGACCACACCTCCACTGCCATACAAATCGACCCCGTGACACCTCCACCCGAGTACGCTCTATAATGAACAAGACAGAGCATCGGCCATCATATCGGTAACCACCGGACAAACCCTGACCAGCCGCCCCTAGCCTCAAACAGCACCGAGCCAGAGTACCAGAGTACCTCCGGGGTATAGGGTACTGTAACATGTGAAAGACAGCCAGCCTCACCCCACGATGGTCCCCAAGGAAAAATCCACCCCCTTGTTCGTGAGCTGGGTACCACATGCCTACCATGCCACCAGAAAGGGGGACCTCCAAGAACACCAGCGTCCGCCAGAGCCAGCGTATTGGCAAGAGGCAGCACACCCCCGAGAGCCCAAATGGCCCAAAACCTGCTGCGGCGGCGAAACAGTTGGAAGCCAGCAGAAAAGGACACAGGGGGCCAGATTGCACAAGCCAGCATTAGAGGAGGCCCAGCAGGAACCCCATACAGTCCCAAGGGCAACCCCAACAGGCAAAGCCCAGCGTACCCCGGAGAGCCCACGGGTAGCGCAGCCGAAACCCACAACGCCCCTCCAAGCCCCCGACGCCTCCTGCCTGATGCCCCAAACCGCAGCCAGGGGCACCGGCGTTTCCCTCACAGGAATTGATCCCACTATCCAGGAGACAAGAGCACACATCCCGACCCACGAATAAGGCCTTGGCCACGGAACTCAGAAACTCCAAAACACTATCCCAAGAAAACCACTGCAACAGCAGAGTGCGTACATGCGACACTGACGGCCCCACATAAGCGACATTGGGAGCAACTTACGTGGAGGCACATAGCCACCCAATTCTGACTATCAGAACACAGCCCAGAAACAACAACTCGACGGGCGTACCGGCAGCAGCCGGAAGACCAATTCCACCGCCGCCTTCGTCAGCAAGGCCCCAGGCCCCGCAGCCCCACCCACGCATATCGCTGCGCCGAGCCACCAACTCAAACCCAGCCCCCGGAAGGAAACGGGCACCTATAACGATTGGGAATTAAGCTAATCGAGCGGTCTTGGGAAACTGGACCCACACCACCCGAAGGAGCTCTCCCATGGACTGGGGGTCCAGCACCGAGAGCACCCACGTCCCCATCCCGACAGATCGCAGAGAGGACGAAAAACGCACCGTGCTGAGGCACCAGGTGAGACCTAAGCAAAACCAGAGGCCGGAGCCCATCCGGCCCCATGCCAAGAAGGGTTGCACCGCCAACTAAAGTGCAAAACGTACCTCCACCAACCCAGCTCCTCCCACGGACGATACGCGTCCGGAAAGTGTCCTGACCGCAGAACCACGCAGCGCATGCCCGGGGAGCCCTCTCCCCGACCATGCAACCAGAACACAGGGTGCATTTGAACATGTGCCATGGGGTTTAACCGACCAGAGCATGCTCCCCACGACCCTCCTGGAGCCCCTAATGTCCCTCTTAGTCAAGGGACCCCCGTGGCAGGAGGGAACGTCCCTGCAATAAAAGCCCCTCCCCACCATCTGCTCCCTAGCATTGCGCGCAAGCCAAGCGGGCCATATAAGCCCAGCAACACCCAGAGTCACACGAACTCGGGACGCTGCAGGAAAGCGCACTGAAACATACGATGCATACTGAAATTCAAGGGGGAGGGGGAAGCGGCGGCCATGCACCTAAGTACTTGTATTCCATTTCAGTTGTATACTTCCGTTTCGTTCTTTAGTTGTTTTTTTTTTTTTTTTAATAATTGTTGTTTTGCTGTTCTTTTATATTTTTTTTTTATTTTTGATTTCTTTTCAGTTTTTCTTTTTTTTTTTTTTTTTTTTATGTGAACGATCAATCTTCTTGTATAAGTCATAGCACTTTTGTCGTATGCACTTTACTTTTCTCTTTTTTTTTTTTTTTTTGATAATTTATTCCAGTTGGCAATTTACAGTGCATTCTTTTTTTTTTTTTAGTGTGCAAGAGGACCAGACTGAATAAAGGAAGGAACAACGTATGCATGCAAAGCGCGAAAAGGAGGGGGGAAGCGTACTCACCGGTCGCAGCCTGGCGATCCAAGCCCGGCACTGCGCTCACAGAAGGCTGAGGCGAAGAAACAGCAGTCCCAGCATCCACAGAAGACCTCAGCTGTGATCCAGGCGCCACCTGCTGGACGGTCCATGAACTGCAGCAGTATCCTGAGAAGAAGCAGCAGAGAAGATGAGAGCCCACGCCCCAGAGGAGATGGCCGAGGTAAGTGACCTACACAGGGTGGGGGGGGCAGGCTAGGAAGGGGCGGTTGGGGGGGACAGAGGGGAGGCAGACAGGGAGAGACAGAGAGGGGGGGTTAAAGCAGAAAAGGGGGGACAGGAGGGGGAATGAGAGCAGATGGGGGGGGGGAGGGGGCCACCGGGGGTGGTGTGGAGAGGAAACCAGGCAAGAGGAGGGGGGACCAGCCAAGGGGCCCCCCAGCGAAACGGACAGCCCAACAGGGGAAAGGGGGGGGGACCAGGCTAGATAGAGGGGGGGGACATAGAGGGGTAGACAGAAAGGGAATGGAGACACAGGGGAGGGGGAAAGAAAACATAGGAGAGGGAAAAAAGAGGGGAGAGGACAGGCCCACTAGAGGAGAGGGGGGGGAGGAAGCAGAAAATAGGGACGAGGAGGGGGGACCAGGGGGCCCAAGACAGAGAAAGCTGGGTCCCCTGGGAGAAGAAGGGGAGACAGAGCCCTGGGAGCCTTCCTCATTGGCAGAGGAGGCTCCCGATAGGCAAAGAGACCCCCCCCTATCCCAAACGGCGGTACTAAGGTACCCCGCGCGGCCCGCGGGGGCCTACTCACTGCCCCAACCCCCCCCCCGCCGCCCGGAGAGCTGAATCCGCCGCCCACCGCCCCCGGCCCGCAATCCAGCGCTGGCGGCCGGGGCGGATGGTGTGGTAGGGGGCCCATGTGTGTGCCGCGCGGCTGACACCCCAGGTGGCCGCGCGGCATTAGCAGGCCGCATCCCCGGCCTTGCAGTGAGGGCCCGCGCGGCTGTGGACACAACAGGCCGCGCGGCGGTAGGAGGCCGCATCCCCGGCCTGGGAGTACCAGGCCGGGCGGCAATGGATGCGGCAGGCCGCGCGGCAGTGGCAGGCCTCGTGGCAGAAGGCCGTGCCACGCGCGCGGCCGCAGAAAGGCCGCAAATCCAGGCCCCAGTTGTCAGGCCGCGTGTCTGGGGGGTCCTGTTGATGCCTCGGGCCCGGGATCCACCTCAGCAACCGGGCCCGAGGAGTGGGATCAGGGGACAGTTCTGTTGCGGCCCCCAGGGGCAAGGACCGCATGGGAGGCAGCAGGGGAGACCGCAGGGGTTGCTCCAGGGGGAGGCAGGCCGCGGGGGGGGCCCACACCGGTAGCCATACCTCTATTAATGCTTGCCAATTGATCCCACAGGTGCCGGCCACCATCCACGCTGCAGCAGCCCTGAGGGAAGCCAGAAGCCTCAACCATCAGGCTGTGTAACCTGCAGGCCCAGGCAAACAGGAGCAGGAGGACAGGAAGCTGTTTGCTGGCCCGAATCCCAAGTGGCACTGAGGTAAGACCTCCCCCACACTGTCTTACACAGAACATAATCACACCCACAGATTCTTCCCAACCAATTCCATGCATCTATCCCCACACTCCTACATGTGCCCTTGTCCGCTTAGCTGCGCTATCTCCCCAGGGCCTTTGTACTCTTTGCAACCTCCCCGAAAGCCTCCTGAATCTTTTGAATAGTTTCTGCAGAGGAATGTTTAAGCTTAATGCAAAATTTCATGAGGATTCATTGCTCTACTCACCCAATGACATTTTAAATGTGACAGCTACACAGTACACATGCTAACTCAATTTTATTAATGACACGGAGAGTCCTATTATGCTATCTCTTTCTTACTTTATTCCTCAGCAGCAAAGAAAAAATATAACTGAAAGAGAAAATATGTAGAATATGAAATATATAACAGATACAACCATATCTGCCTAGTAACAGGGCAGCCAATCAGTCTCTAGGAACAGTCCATAAATCTCCATCCTTGTATTTCCACTTCCTCTTTCTTTGCTGCTGTCCTCAGACCAGCTAAGTATTATTTTCTCTCCTGCATTGTTGTGATTGATTTTATTTGCTAGGGTTATGCACCCTGTCTTTTTTGGTGATTGATTATTGTTGGTATTATTCTGTTTCATTTTCTGTATGTTTGAGTTTTGTATTATTATCTGATTTTATTGGTAATTTTGCTATTCGCCTCCCCTGCGTTTTTTCCGCTGCTTCCCCTGTCTGTGTTACTCTTTTATTCACCCAGACAGGGTTCGCGGCTAGCAGGGGAGATTTGCACCGGAGCTTTGGCTCTCTGGTTCCCTTCCCTTTCCCCTCGCGGCCGCGTGTGTGGCCGCGTTTATCTGCGGCCCGACCGTTGTCTCCTTGCACCCGCTGGTGCGAGGGAGTTCCCGGCCGCGTGTATTTCACGCTCTCCCCGGCCATTGGCGGGGGAGGAGCTTGGGAGCGGCCGCGGCGCGCTCTGCACGGCGGCCATTTTCTGCATCGACACACACGTGGCTGGGTCGGTTCAACGGGTCGGCTCCCTATACCTCTCTTATTGCTGTTTTTACTGTGCAGGTATTTTTCTTAGTGGGTTACTCAACCCCTTTGCTGTTTAGGTTATTTGCTCTCCCTACTTCCTGTTCAGTTTAGATATTTAACTTCTGTTACTGCCCTGTACCTGTTATAAATATTTAAAGGTACAGTACTTGGGTTTTCTAATTTACTCTGCTCATTATGCAGGCTAGAGATGAGGGTTCTGGTAGCCCCAGTTACCCCATTATGGACCCCTCTCAGACCCCTATCACCGGGGAGATGGGCCTTACTCCCTCTCAGGAGTTCCAGGCCCTTATTGATTCTACCATGCAGAGGGCTCTGGCTTCGGCCATGGGGACCGTATCCTCGTCCCTCTCCCACACTATCCAACAGGCGTTAACACTGCCTTTGACCCCTGTCGTGTTGCCTGCTCCCATGCCTGCAGTTCAGACTCAGGCGGGTCGCAAGGCTCAAACTAAGGTTAAACATGTCTCTCCAGATGTGACGCAGGTGTTACCTGCCCTGACTGACGTGCCCATGGCCGTCCAAGATGGCGCGTTTCCGCGCAAGAGAGCCGCTGGCCGGGCAAAATCGGCCAGAAAATGGAAACGGGCGCGTGCCCGTGATGATGGATCGGATACCGATCAGACTGGAGAGTCGGATTCGGACCCCCCTGATTACGCCTCCTATGAGGAGGGGGGCTCCGGCGATGAGGCGGAGTTTGACGCTTCGGCACTTCCTCCGGGTGAGGGGCAGGACATCTGTGATCCTCAGGGTTACCCCCTGTTCGATCCCGATGATCTCCGCCATCCTCGCTCGGCGGAATGGGACCCGCCCGCGCACATTGCCAGTTATCTGGCACTTCGTATGCGTACCCCTCTCTCCAAAGAGGGGCGCAGTAAATTGAGGGCCGAGTGCCCGAGACCTTCCGTGCCTGATGCGGCGTGCAAGACGCCAGAGGTTGACCCTCAGATCTCCCAATTCCTGGCTAAAACAGGCTGGAAGCCCAGGAAGGGGCTGGAGTTTTCACTGCATAACTGCCAGGACAAGATCCTGGACACCCTGGGCCCCGCTGCCAAGCTCTATGAGCTTTTGGAGGCAGCTAAAGCTGGGACAAAACCCATCGACCTCGATGAGGCGATTGGGTGGGTCCAGAGGTTGATTTGCCTCCTTGGCAACGCAAATACGGCCATGTCGGCTGAACGCCGCAAGGCGATTTTGCTCAAGATTGAGCCAAAGTTAGTGAACCTCGCTGTGAAGGAGCCGGGTGCCTCGGCCAAAGGTATGCTCTTTGGGGAGTGTTTTGTCAAGGATTTGGGCTCCTTTGTGCGTACCTTCACCGCTCTTGATAAAGCGCAGTCTAACCTAAAGCGGGTTTTTGGCCCTAAGGTTTTCCATGGGGCCGGGAGGTATAGGAGCCGTCCGCCCGGCCGTGGAGCTCAAGGTCCCTCGCGGACCCACAGAGGTTCCTTCTCCGCCCCCCGAACCTACCAGGAGTATAAGCCAGCACCCTTCTTCCCCTCACGTGGGAGACCTTGGCAAAGTCGAGGAGGTCGTGGACAACCCTCATACAGACGCCCTTACGGTGAGTACCCCAAAACGTATGTCTTGCAGAGCGAGTGTGGGGGGCAGGTTAGCGCTATTTCTAGAAATGTGGGGTATGATCACCACAGATGTTTGGGTTCTGGAGACGGTCAGGGGTTTCCGTCTGGATCTGTTGTCTCCCCCTGTCCAGACTTTTATCCCACAGGAACTGAGACTGCCGGACGATCAGTCCGAGCTAATTACCGCGGAGATCGCGGAATTGTCTGCCAAACGAGCCATTCAAGAAATCCCTTACGACCACCCAGGGTTTCTGAGCAATTTGTTTCTCGTCGCCAAGAAAGGCGGAGGTGTCCGCCCGGTGATAAACCTCAAACACCTAAATTTTTTCCTCCGTTACCATCACTTCAAGATGGAGGGTGCCCACTGTCTCCGGGACCTGCTCCGTCAAGGAGATTGGATGGTCAAGCTGGACCTCAAAGATGCCTACTTGACTATACCCATGGCAAGAGAGCACTGGGACTTATTGCACTTTACGTGGCAAGGTCGTCGATGGCGGTTTACCTGTCTGCCGTTCGGTCTATCCTCGGCTCCATGGTGTTTCACGAAGGTGATAAAGGCCGTAGTGGCTTTCCTCAGGGCCTGAGGGGTCCGCATGATTATTTACCTAGACGACATATTGATTATGTCCTCGTCCCCCGACCAGCTTCTCAGGCACCTGGGATGGACGGTAAACCTCCTGGAAGGCCTGGGCTTCCTCGTGAATTGGGAAAAATCCATTGTGGAACCGGTACAGAGGATAGAATTCCTGGGTTTCGAGGTCGATTCGGTCACCCAGTTTCTGTTCCTACCGGAGACCAAACTTCGGTCGATGAAGAAGTAGATACGGCGTGCACTACGGGCCACCTCTCTCTCCGTCCGGCAACTAGCGAGAGGGATCGGCCTCCTGGCCTCCTCAATTCAAGCGATTTTCCCAGGCCCATTACACTACCGGGCCCTACAACGTTTGAAAGGTTCCCATCTTCGGGCCGGGGGCTCGTACGAGAGCGTATTGATCCTGGACGACGACTCCAGAGACGAGCTACGTTGGTGGTTGGACCACATGGAGGCGTGGAACGGCCGGGCCATCTTCGGCTCCGCGCCGGACATGGTTATAGAGTCGGACGCGAGTCTACACGGTTGGGGCGCTCGCTGTGGCAGTATCTCCACCGGTGGAAGATGGTCCGAGGTCGAGTCGGCCATACACATAAATTGACTGGAACTTCTGGCAGGTTCGTTCGCCATTCGGAGCCTATCTCCGACTCAAGGGAATTGCTGCGTACTCCTGCGCATGGACAATGTGTCCGCAGTCAGGTACATAAACCACCTGGGTGGTACGAAATCGAAACAGCTGGCGAACCTGGCAAGGGACTTCTGGCAGTTTTGCTATATCGGTTACGGCCGAACATATTCCGGGACTGGACAACGAATGGGCGGATTGGAATTCGCGTTACCTGAAAGATTCAGGAGACTGGCATTTACTATCCTCAACCTTCCAAAGGATGGACCGGCTATGGGGTCCTCTTCACCTGGACTTGTTCGCGTCCAGACTGAACTCCCAACTGCCCCAGTACTTCAGTTGGAGACCGGACCCGACAGCCGCTGCGGTGGACGCGTTCTTACAGACGTGGCCGCAAGGGCGCCACTTTGCGTTCCCACCGTTCAATCTGATATCCCGGACGCTGACGTACGCGACCAGACAGGTTTGCACACTGGTAATGGTGGTTCCCCTGTGGCAATCTCAACCGTGGTTTCCCCGTCTCCTGGAAATGGCCATAGACTTCCCACGGATGATCGAAATGAGGCCGGATGTGCTTCTAGACCCAGATGGGAACTCGCACGAATTGGTGGATCAGAACTTGCTCCAACTCACGGCTTGGCTGATCTCAGGGGACCCTGGTGTGTCGCGGACGTTTCGCAGGCGACTGCTCGACTCTTGGAGAATGCCTGGGCGCCAGGTACCAGACAGGCCTACAAGTCCGCATGGCGCGTGTGGTCTAGCTGGTGCTTGGGAAGATTGCTGGATCCACTTTCTGCTCCTCTAACTGCTCTGCTCAGTTTCCTGACTGAACGTTTCGATTCGGGTTTGGCCTATCGTACCCTTAATGTTTATAGATCGGCTATTTCGGCCGGACACAGAGGGCTAGATGGATCTCCGATTGGACAACATCCTGTTGTGTGCCGACTGTTGAAGGGTATCCGTTTCGCTAGGCCTCCAAGCTCTAGATACTCATCTTTTTGGGACGTTAACGTTGTCCTTGGTTTTCTTGGACTCCTGGCCCTGTAATGAGGACCTGACTCTCAAACAGTTGTCATGGAAACTGGTCATGCTTCTGTGCTTACTTTCGTGCAAAAGAGTATCGGACGTCAGGGCTCTGGATTGGAACGCGATTTCGTTCACCCCCGAAGGTGTGTCGTTTAATATCTCAAGGAGGACTAAGTCGGCTTCCAAGTCGGTGGACTACCCTAGATGCTCCGTCAGACCGGCTTTATGTCCTGTGGCTTGTCTCCAGGTCTATTTGGCTCATACTCGACAGTTGAGGTCAACGGACTTGCCTCCATTATTTATTTCCTTTAAGGCACCGTTTCTACCCGTCTCCTCGACTACGTTAGCCCGATGGGTTAAGGGTCTACTTTCCGCTGCAGGAATTGATACTTCGATTTTTTCGGCGCATTCGGTTAGGGGTGCCATGGCATCGAAGGCTTCTACGATGGGATGTCGTCTGGATGATATCTTGAGAGCGGCGGACTGGTCTAAGGAATCTACGTTCCGTGATTTCTATTTCCGCCCGATTGAACATGTTTCTTCGTTGGTGGTGGCTCAGCTTTAAACTAGCATAATAGGAGCCTCCGTGTCATTAATAAAATTCCCAGATTTTACTAATAACATGATGTAAAGTCATGATTTTATTAATGACACGGAGGCGAGTATTATTCCCACCCACCCGCCCATGGATCTGGGGTAAGTTTATATTTATGATTCAATCGGGGTGATCTTCTCATTCATGGTATGTGCATCTGGTTGCTTGTTTTGAATGCATATTCTTGTCGGGTGTGACATATATCCTTATTAATCTAACTAGGATACTCGTTATGTACAGGTATTATGTATACAATATGTTGCACTCAGGCCCTAAGTTTGGAGTTTACCACATATTTCTTTATTTTACAGCTTGATTTCGTTATGTGGAAGTTACCAGTTTGAAAGTTAATCGTTACTAATATGGATGTTTCGGTTTGGGTCTTCGGTTCAGAAGGCAAAGAAGAGGAAGTGGAAATACAAGGATGGAGATTTATGGACTGTTCCTAGAGACTGATTGGCTGCCCTGTTACTAGGCAGATATGGTTGTATCTGTTATATATTTCATATTCTACATATTTTCTCTTTCAGTTATATTTTTTCTTTGCTGCTGAGGAATAAAGTAAGAAAGAGATAGCATAATACTCGCCTCCGTGTCATTAATAAAATCATGACTTTACGTCATGTTATTAGTAAAATCTGGGAATTGTGTCTTGCCCCCCACTGACTAGAACAGTGAAATAATCATTGACCATGCATGCGCATTCCAGTCCACTCTCCTGTGCTGCCAGATTGCATCAATGTTGCGCAAACCACTCTCGTTATATTAACAATGACTTGACGTTTACCAGATAGATCCTTTTATATATATATATATATATATATATATATATATATATACACACAGTCATGGGAAATAGAAGCCATGTGAATAAAGTGCATTTTCACATTTCTGCTCATAATAATTCTTACACATCCAGTGCAAATAAAGAAAAATAACTCAAAATAGATTTATGTATCAGTCCTGATTACATTTCTCATATGCCTAGAATCTAAAAAAATGTTTGGTAGTTAACACTAACTCAATACTAATGCTATTCCAATCCTAACCCCATGTTTACACTAAACGTATATAGATGTATTGAATTATATTTATCTCCTGCACATGCGCCGGATGGACCGCAGTGATACGCAGAGTTGCCATCTACTGCACTCACACGTACACCACGTTTTAAACAAGCAGCACGAAATTGAGGCTTGGAACGCTTACGCTAGATTTGCGGGTCATCCGGGGGAAATTACTAGAGGGTACGCAGTGAATATTGACCTTAGAATAAGGGGAAATGCTAGAAAAAGGCGAAACTTTCAATTTCCTGTGGATGCAAATATATATCGTATGAACTCACATTACATTTATGCACTTAATAAAAACATTAGTCGAAATGCAAATCGAGGAGACCCTTGAATCAAGGGGATCCCAATAGTAGCTCTGAACACGCAAAAAAACATATATAATACCAAATAGCAATAGGGAAGGTGGGGGGGGGGCACACACAAATGGTTAACAAAGTGGTAAATGTAGGAGGGAATACAAAAAACCCTATCTACACTAAATAAACCATCAGAAGCTTGCTGTCTGCACGAGGAGAAAAACCCTTCCCCAAAAATACACCGGCGAGTAGCACAGTATTATAAGAGGAAAAAGGAGGGGTAAAAGACCCCAGAAACACTTTCCAATATAAGTGGTAGATATGGTTACAACAGAGGAGAACTTCCTATATCTAAAACTACTCAGACTGTGCAGTCTAGCTAAAGTTTTTTACCCAAAAAGAATGAGAAAGAAAATCCCCACACTGGCGTCAGGTTGATAAGTAGGAGTCCTGCCTAACAAGGTAGAGGAGTCTGGGGTAAATAAAACCTAATCCCAATGCTGAGTCCAAAATTTCCCTGCAGGACTCGAACTACCCTGACTAAAGCACCTATAATGTCATGATTCCCTTTTATTCCAGAAGTTTGGTCCTTAAGGGGTTAAAGAGTTTAGAAAGATGTGATTTGAGCAAATAAATAAGAAAACATGACTCCCTATTGATCCCTATGGCAGACACAGTCTATTTCGGTTCATTCTATAAGTTAATAGCACTCAATATATAAGGAATAGGGGTATGATATCTAAGTGGTTTTCCTACCTCCTCATTTACCATTTGTTTAATGTGTGGTTGGTTATGAATGCCTTTGTTGCTTATGCCCAGCATTGGGCAGTAATATGATAGCTCATTTACTTTTATTTTCAAAGTTCTGCTTAACCCCTTCAGGACGGAGTCAATAGTGCACGTTCTGATCAAAACAAAACGTAAACAAAAACTGGAATTTGCGCTATTAGTCTGTTCACCCGTAGTTCCCCTCTTTCATATTATATGCACCCACACTTATTATATATCATTTTGTTCAGGAGAAACAGGGCTTTAATGTATCATTAACTATTCATATATGGAACATAATTCATTATGAATAAAATTTAAAAAAAATGTGAGAAAATAAGATTTTTTTTTACATTTGTATTTCTGTTTGACATTTTAGCTGTGAATGTCATAATACTGTTGGGTTTTACTGCACAAAAATGCACATATTTGTAATCAGCGATGTCTCACGAGTACAGCAGTATCCCCCATTAACAGGTTTTATGGTGTTTTGGAAAGTTACAGGGTCAAATATAGAACGTTCCATTTTCAAATAGAAATTTGCCAGATTGGTAATGTTACCTTTGAGACGGTGTGGTAGCCCAGCAATGAGAATGACCCCCATAATGGCATACCATTTGAAAAAGTAGACAACCAAAGGTATTGAAAGTGGGGTATGTTTAGTCTTTTTTAGTAGCCACTTAGTCACAAACACTGGCCAAAGTTAGCGTTCATATTTGTTTTTGTGTTAACCCCTTAAGACCGCAGCCAAATGTACAAGTTGTGATCCAAAAAAAACGTAAACAAAACCTGGCATTTGCGCTATATGTCTGTCCAACCGTAATTCACCTCTTTCATATTAAATGCACCCACACTTATTATATATCATTTTATTCAGGGGAAACAGGGCTTTCATTTAACATCAAATATTTAGGTATGGAACATAACTTAATATGAATACAATATAAAAAAATGAGAGAAAATAAGATTTTTTTAAATTTTCTTAGTTCTATGTGACATTCTAACTGTGAATGTCATAATACTGTTTGCTTTTACTGCAATAAAATACACATATTTGTATTCAGCGATGTCTCACGTGTAAAACAGTACCCCCTATGTACCGGTTTTATGGTGTTTTGGGAAGTTACAGGGTCAAATAAAGCATGTTACACTTTTCAGTTTTTTCACATTGAAATTTGCCAGTTTGGTTACGTTGCCTTTGAGACTGTATGGTAGCCCAGGAATGAGAATTACCCCCATGATGGCATACCATTTGCAAAAGTAGACAACCCAAGGTATTGCAAATGGGGTATGTCCAGTCTTTTTTAGTAGCCACTTGGTCACAAACACTAGCCAAAGTTAACGTTAATATTTGTTTGTGTGTGAAAAATGCAAAAAACGAATTTGAAAGCCAATTTTGGCCAGTGTTTGTGACTAAGTGGCTACTAAAAAAGACTGAACATACCCCATTTCCAATACCTTGGGTTGTCTACTTTTGCAAATGGTATGCCATTATGGAGGTAATTCTTATTTCTGGGCTACTAAACGGTCTCAAAGCCAACGTAACCAATCTGGCGAATTTCATTGTGAAAAAAATGAAACGCAAGCCTTATGTTTGACTCTGCAACTTTTGAAAACACCCTAAAACCTGTACATGAGGGGTAATGTTATACTCAGGAGACTTTGCTGAACACAAATATTTGTGTTTCAAAACAGTAAAAAGTATTACAGCAAAAATATCGTCAGTGTAAGTGCCGTTTGTGTGCGAAAAATGCAATAAATTTCACTTTCCCTGACGATATCATTGTTGTAATACATTTTATGGGTTTGAAACACAAATATTTGTGTTCAGCGATGTCTCCCGAGTAAAACAGTACCCCCCATGTACAGGTTTTATAGTGTCTTGGAAAGTTATAGGGTTAAATATAGTGCTAGCAAATTAAATTCCCTATACTTTCGGCCTGGGTTGTTAGGCAGGTCCCGCTAATTGTAATTAATTAGGATACCTAATTATGTAAAATTATTACATAAATATATATGTAAAATTATTATATATCCACGTGTGTGGATATATATATGTATATATATATGTATATAATTTTTTTACAATTATTTTTATTTATATATAGGTATACATATAGTGATGTATACGTATATACTTAGGTATATACATATATATATTATTTCGTTCTACGTGTATTTTGATATCAATATATATATATATTAATATCAAAATACAGTTAGAACGAAATTACACACATATATATATTTTTAATTATTTTTTTTTATTTTTTTATTTATTTTTTTAACGTATTTATATTTTTTTATTATAAAATATATATATATAATTATAATTATGTATATATTTAATCAATATCCTTCTACGTGTATTTTGATATTAATATATATATAATTATATATATATAAATATAAAAATACACTTAGTGTGTGTGTATATATATATATATATATATATATATATATATATACTTAGATCATATATATAATATATATATAAATGATCTAAGTATATTTGATGTGTAACCGTAATTTAGTTATTTTTTTAACTAATATTTTATTTTTATTACAGGAGAGGGGCAGAGACAGTGTCAGCCAGTGATTTTACATCACTGGCTGACACACAGGATCAGTGATCACAGTGACAGGCTGTCACTGTGATCACCTCCTGCAGATCACGGTAATTGGCCACAGGGGGAGTGCCTGGGTGGCCAGGCATGCCCCCCACCGTGATCTGCAGGGGGATCCTGCCTGGAGTTACTATGGGTCAGCCAATAGGCTGACACATAGTAACTCTGATCGCAGTGACAGGCTGTCACTGCGATCAGATCGCAGGGAGAGGCTGTCTCTGCATTCAGATCACAGAGACAGCCTCTCACTGCGATCATACTCTGCAGATCGCGGTCACTGACCGCAGGGGGACTGCCTGGGGGGCCGGGCATGTCCCCTGACCGCGATCTGCAGATTAAAAATGCCGCGGCTCCATGTGTCAGCCGATTTTAAAATCGGCTGACACATGGTAAATACCGATCGCAGTGACAGCCTGTCACTGCGATCGGAAGCTGCAGACCGCGGTCCCCAGGCACAGGTGGGCTGCCTGGGGGGCCAGGCATGCCCCCCGACCGCGATCTGCAGCGGCCATGTGCCGCCGGCCACGTGGGGGTAAGACCGCCCAGGACGTACTATGCCATCCTGCGGCGTTTAGAGCCGCCCAAATAAGGACGGCATAGTACGTCCTGCGGTCTTAAGGGGTTAAAAAAAGCAAAAAACGAATATTTGACCAGTGTTTGTGACTAAGTGGCTACTAAGAAATACTGGACATACCCCACTTGCAATACCTTGGGTTGTCTACTTTTGCAAATGGTATGCAATCATGGGGGTAATTCTCATTCCTGGGCTACCATACGCTCTCAAAGGCGACATAACCAATCTGGCAAATTTCAATGTCAAAAAAATGAAATGCAAGCCTTATATGTGACTCTCTAACTTTCCAAAACACCATGAAACCTGTACATGGGGGGTACTGTTATTCTCGGGAGACTTCACTAAACACAAATATTAGTGTTTTAGAACAGTAAAACATATTACAACAATAATATAGTCCATAAAAGTGCCGTTCGTTTGTAAAAAATGCAACAAACGTCACTTTTACTTAAAATATCATCCTTGTAATACAATTTACCAGTTTGAAACACTAATATTTGAGTTCAGCGAAGTCTCCCGAGTAAAACAGTACCCCCCATGTACAGGGTCAAATATAGTGCTTGCGAATTAAATTCTCTGCACTTTCTCCCTGTGTTGTCAGGTATGTCAATCAAATTTTAATTAATCAAATCACCTAATTATGTTAAAAGATTACTTAAATATACATGCAGAATTTTAATATATATGCATTTATAGGTATTTAAATTCTACGTGTATACTAATGTAATCTTTTATGTAATTATATGTATTTATCTATATATATATATTTGCGGTTATTTGCATTTTATATATATATAGATATATATAGCATGTCATTCTAAGTGTATTTTGTTACCAATATACGTATATATATATATTAATAACAAAATACAGTTAGAATGAAATTACATATGTATATATCATTTATATTAAATTTTGTTTCAATATTTTATTTATTAATTTTATTATTTTATTTATTTATTATTGTAATTATACGTAGTTATATATATAATATATGTGTATATATCTATTATATATATATAATATATGTATATTATATATATGTAACGTCATTCTAAGTGTATTTTAATACTAATATATGTACTTATATTAGTATTAATATACACTATGTATGACGTTAAATATATATAATATACATATATATTATATATATAATATATATATATACATATATTATATATATATATATATAAATATATTTATTTTATTTTTAAACATGTTTAATATTTTTTTTTTACAGATCCCACCAGCAGGGGGGGACTGTCTGATATTTAAGACAGTCCCCCTGCTGGCAGATCCACAGCCAGCTATAGGGGGCCATGTGATCGCTCTTTGAGAGCGATCACATGGCCCCCGGGGGCCTGATTTGCCGTGGGGGGCTCCCTGGGCTGTGAGGCAGTCCTCCCGAAGTGGAGCGCCGGTAAGGTAAGTATACCACGCCTCCAGAGCTCAAAGCCATTACGGCGTTCTATGCCGTCGCAACGGCTTTAAAGCCCACTTAAAGCGCGACGGCATAGAACGTCGTAACGGCGTTAAGGGGTTAATACATATTGCTACCATTCACTTTGTTACCCACACACATAGCGCTACTCACACTGTACACACACAAATACTGCTGCCACACTATGCACACACTCTACACAAACACTGAGAAATACATATACACAAGCACTCAGACATTTAAATACACTGTATGCTACACACCACACACACACATGTACACTCTTCATGTGTCTACATACTATTTTTTTTATCAAGTTAAAACGGCCAAGTATTTATTTATTTATGTATTATCAGTGACCGCTACCTGTATAGATAGCTGGAGTAGCTTTACATCCAAGCCATGCTTTCTCAACAAGAGCTGTTGAGTCAGTATCACATAGACATGAAACATATTCACCTATTTAGGTATATGTTTGCCCTGTGTGCTGCCCACCCCTGGTAAATAGGTATTTCATAAGATATTTATCTTGCCTGCTGTATTTTTATATGTGTTTTGTAAGCACTTATTTGCAATTTCGTTATAGAAGAAAATGTTATCATTATCATAATTATCAATTTCTCATAACTGAGTGCAATGATTTGTTACAGGAATAATTAGGTGTGTTTAAAGGAGTCTTCCTGCCGACATGAGCAGTGAGTACCATAGTGTGTGATATATGTGGTCTAAACGTATGATGTTTAATGCTGGACAATAAGTTATTATTGCTGGGATACAACAAGATAAAGGATACCATACATTAATTTCTATCCTCACAATAGTTCTATAAAGAATGAATGAATGACTGACTGAATGAAAAAAAGTGATACAATTGTGGTAATTTTACATAATTAACATTTATATGATAACCCAGAAAAAAAAAAAATATGCATGAAAAAATATGTTTTTTTCTATTATTAAAATAAATATTGCGCTAATCTTTTTGTTATTTTTTATCTTTTTATTTTTTAACAATATGCTCACAGCAATGAATGGGCTTATCATATGCTCAGGTTATATAGCCATATACAACGTCTCATCATATATTTTAGAAAAAAATTGTCTTGTGTTAATTGTTACTATCGTTTACTAAAGTAATATTTTTACCTTGATAATATTGTTCTTCTTCTGTGTTTAATTGAGCTCATTTTGCAACCTGCTTTTTTGAGGAATGTATATTTGTTTGTAGTTGGAAATGTCCTTGCCTTACATGCGCATAAACTATTTCTGAAGTTATAAAATATGCATAATTGTATGCAATCTGGAGCTGTGTGCTGACCATCTGTAAATTGCTGACTCTCAGCTGGGGATGTTTGAGAAGATGCTGTTACTGCATTCTGACCAGGCCAAGTCTGAGAGCCACAAGATGATGATGTATTCATGTTTGAAAAGGTCAGTGCAAAGCATATTGTTTGCTATGACTGGTAAGGTCAGACATTTTCTCAAGTTACCATATGAAAAAAAAAAATACATTAATATAATGACATAAACTTTCAAGAAGAGAGGGAATTATGGATTTTGTAGTTTGTGTGCTTTAATATTTAAAAAATAGAGAGAAAATTCCGCCGTGGCTGAACCATTTTTGCAACGAGTAGAAATTTTTCCAGGATACCCAAATCTCATCCGAATGGCGGTTCAGCTTGACAGAATTTTAGAACTGAGGCCCTGATTTGGAAACGGAATGAGAAGAACAAAAAAGCAACACAAATAAGCCAATTGGTGTGATGCTAAATATATAATATATATAATGTAAATATTATGTATATATTTTGCTGCACACTGATAGGAGCATGTTTGGTTCATAGATCACGTGAGAAGTGAGCAACAGATGGAAAAAAGGAGGGGCAGTAAAATATGTTTTTATATTTGTATACTATATGTTTATTATATATAAAATGTATAAAATATAAATGTAGATTTTTTTTTGATTTTTTTAAAATTTCTACTGCATCTCCTCACTGCACCTCCTTTTCCCCTATGTTACTCACTGTTCATTTGATCTGTGAATAAAACACAAATAAGAAATAAAATATCTTACAAGGCAAATGGGGTTATTCACTAATCCAGAAGATGGTACTGAGTGAGTAAAATTACACATATTAGGCTGCAAAAACGTAGATGGAAAAGTTAGATTTTTTTTTTTCATAATTAGTTTTCCACAGTTTCTGGTTTAATTAACTTATCTAAGTATAAATGGAACACTTCCTGTGGACAAACCTAGAATCCCTCCAATATTCCTTTTCCTCTATCTGACCACCATCTGCTGACTTTTGACATCGGCATACCCAAGACCCAATTTACACCACCGTATGGGCATAACCTTAACCCACCAATAACACCCCAATCACATATTGCCCGAAATAACAACCACATGCTTTTGGAGAAAATAGGCCACAGGTTTATTAAAATATAAATATATAAAACTTTAAACTTCAACTTTATAACATAAAACATTCTATTTACATAATGTACTCAGTAAATGAATATCTGTCACTGAGTACCACCCTGCCAACCAAAACACATAACTTAGGGAAGCTTCCCTCCCCACTCGTTCCAACCAGCTCAAGGACTTTTCCTGGGCCTTCCATTCTCGGAATGCTAACCACTAGCCGATTATTGGCTTAGTGAGCATGTCTGATATCCATAACTGTACCTGAGGTTAGTGGAGGGACGTCCTACCCATCCACTTTCCACGGACCGCTAGTCCAACCCACAGTTGAGAAGGGCCACATACTGCCACATACATACCCCCTAAATCAGCGGGGTCACCCCAACACCAAAGCCATGGCCTGCCCCAATGCATCCTGCAATGCCAGATTAAATAAATCCAGTCCTACCTCCATAAGGTGGACCCCATCACCCCTAAAATACATTGCTGCGTTCTACTCAACAATGCAATGACGCACTGTGAGCCCCTCATCCCCTTCACAAACTTTGAAACCCGCTTATTCAACTTGATCCTGCTCTGTTCAAGAGCCCTGGGGTCCCTGGCCTCCCTCCAATAATTCTGGGATAACACCTCGGACTAAACTATACAAAGTTTTGGGAACTTAAGCCAAATCCTTCTGGATCTTTCACCCAGATCCCACAATGGAATAGTGTCAAAATCGTTTCCCCCAGATGAATCACATCAGAGCACATCAGGAACTCAGAGTAAGTGGGCCAACCGGACCATTTCAGGCAACAGGTGTTCCCACTGCACACCCCAGGAACCTAACCAACAGACCTCTACAACAGCTGGCGACAGGCCAAGTTGTATTCCCCCAGGACGAAGATCAGCCCGCTGTTGTGCCCAGTAAATGTACGAATGGCCAATGACCCACACTCACCTTCTGCCACCTACGAAGACAAAAGGGGAAACGGAATCAGTCCAGCTGGACGAACATAAGAATGGAACTTCCTAGATTCCCATCTCCTAATTTGTTGTATAACTTCCTCAGACAACCCCAGGTGTGATGCCTCAGTGGCAGCCCCTATACAAAAGGAGTGCCCCCCAAACTCTGCACTAGGTAGCCCCAAAGCCTCCAATGCCATGCGGAATACCCTGATATATTGGAATCGAGATAAGAAGCTGGCATCCCCGTGAACCAGCAAAGGACCCACATCCCCTGGGCGAAACTCACAGAAAGCACGAAAACCCACCAGTGGACAAACCATGGAACCTAGGATTTCCTGCAACTTGACCAAAATGCCCCCAGCAAGAACATCTGTCTTGGACCTGTGTAGCAGAAACCGCACCACTTCAACGTTACTAAAATCATCCCCAAATTACAATCCCCCGGGGACCTCCTTGGATGGGCTCATGAGCTCGCCCACCTGCATGGCCCAGAAAAAGGCGAAAGAGAATGCTACCTGAAACAGCACCACTTTGAACAGGGAAGCACAAACCTGTGGCAAAACAGTAAACAGGCCCACCATAAGAGAGCCCAAAACCGGCCTCCGAGAATCCGAAATCCTGTGCCCCCTATGCCATCCCCTCATAACTAGTGAAACTAAGAAATCCTTAATGATGTCTGTGGCCCTGGTGAGTTTGAACCAGAAGCTGAGACCGGACAACTTACCCGAAACAGCCGAGGAGGAAAAGCCCAAGCCTTCCCAGAACCAAATTAACTGTAACAAACCTTGCAAATGCTCACCATCCGACCGAAAACCTGAGCCTTACCATAATGTTGCCAAGTAGATTGCGAGACCGAACCCTGGATCCAGCACATTATTCGGTCAGCCTAAGACCCCAGAGATAAGCCCACCTCGTCCACCCAGGGCGCCGCTGCCCTGAACTCCCGCCACTGAAAACAAGAAAGAGCATCTGCTGTAACATTAGCAACTCTGGGGACATGCCCAGCCGTACAATATACATTCAAAATTAAGCAGCGCATTACCAGGCACCGCAGAGCTGAACCACGGGAGGGGAAGATGCCGACAAATTGTTAATGGCCAACACCACCCCCATATTATCACAGTGGAAGAGCACCCTATGATCCAGGAGGAGATCACCCCACAGCTCCACTGCCACTATGATAGGGAAAAGCTCCAAGAAGGCCAAATTCTTAGATAACCCCGCAGAGTGCCAAGATTCCGGCCACGAGTGCGCACACCAGAGAGCCCCAAAGATGGCCCCAAAGCCCACCACTCAGGCCGCGTCAGTAAAGAGATTGAGCTTGGCATTGGACACCTCTGGCGCCTGCCAATATGACCGACCATTAAAACCTTTCAAGATCACGGACCAGACTCCCAGATCCTCACGTAAGGGGCGAGTAATCCGCACATAATGATGAGGGCGCTCCACTCCAGCTGTTGCCGCTGCCAAGCGACTAGTAAACACCCTCCCCATGGGAATAATTCGGCATTAGAACTGTACCTTGCCAAGAGCAACTGAAGCTGTCACAATTTAATCTTCCTGCAAACCTGGCGGCCGAAACTAAGCCGTGCAGGTCGGATATCTTATCCTCTAGCAAATGGCACTCCCCTGCGACCTAATCAATCTCAATCCCCAAGAAACTTATTAGGGCCAGAGGGACCCCCAAAAAAACAGCGATACCGACTCCAGGCTTCGAAGAAGGTGTGAAAACACATGCGAACCTGTGGGACCGACAGAGGAAAGCATCCAAGTAATGTAACAGTGAGTTACTTGCCGCTTGTTCCCACACCACCCATTCCAGTACATGCTGAAACATTAGAAATTGAAACACTAGATTGAGCAACTCATGGGTAGGCACAAGTCCACATAATAATTGCCCTGGAAGAAGCAACCCAGAAGATGATAGCAGTCCGGGTGCACTGGAAGCAGCCTAAAAGCCGCTCAAACATCCGCTTTCACCATAAAAGCCCCCGAGCACGCCGACAGGACCATCCACACCACTGCATACGATACCGTGCACAACCCCTCATCAATATCGTCATTTACCGATCCCCACGAATGGGTAGGACAAATGATGAATTAGCCTAAACTTGCCATCTTCTTGGTAGGCACCACACCCAACGGGGAGATCTGGAGGTTAGGAATTGGCGAGGCCGAGAACTTGTTAGCCACCACATCAGGGTGATCCTGAATCGACTTGATGTTCTGACAGACCCCAGGAGAATCCCTAGCCCTATGGGGGATCCAAAACCCATCGCAGAAACCCCCAAGTAACAGTTCCGCTGCCCTGGGGTTCTTATAACGGTTTAGTCGTAGGAGCATCGCGCCAACGTCCACCGGAGTCCTCGCCCTTTGAGAACATGGTATCCCCTTGCTTACCGGCTTTTCCCTGCTTGAAACAACAGGTTGCTGAGTGAGATCCCCCACACTTGGAGCATTCATGCTTAAACTTGCACCCGGACCTCCACTTACAATGACTATTGTTGTATTGGGCAAGGCCGATGTTGAGGGGTGTCCCACCGTGCTGGCCCTCCAAAAAGGACAACATACCCACCTGGTGCGAGGGCGGGTGAGTCATAATCGCCAACCAGAATCCAATATCCATCTGAACCCAACCAATGGACGGGCGCACCACCAACCTCTGGCAAAACTGCTCATCGTAGTGCCACCAGCTAAACCCACCATATACCTGACATGCATTCCAAACCGTATGCTGGTAACAAAATAGGGCCGAGCACTTATTCGGCGCCTTCTCCCCAGGCTTAAATTTTGGACATCTCAAACTAAGTGAATTATTTCGTTTAAATTAACTCAGCCTTGATCTGTCAAAGCAACTTTGGACTTTTTGCTATTATTTGTACCCTTTCAAACATCCTGTTCAAAAATAAATAAGCAAATAAATAAACAAAAACAAATATTTAAATCAGTCAGTGATTTCTAATGATAAAAAAAAGAAAAGATCTTTGATCATTTTTTTTTTTTTGTAATTCAAGTGTTAAATAACCAGTGAGTACAATAAATGGTATACAGTTAAATACAATGAGCAAGCGGAAAATAGGTGAGTGACTGTGGTTAAATTGTCTACGCTTTGATGTAAAGCTGCATGTCTCAGCGTCTTCACATCTCAACATCTTTAACGTGTTTGTTTCCAGACAATTGTGCATTACGTTGACTGCTCAAAACACGTTTATTATACATATATATACATGTATATTCTGAAATAGCTTGGCACTCTCCCCTTCAAAATAAAGATTCATCTCGCTTAGGTGCTAACCCTCATTGAAGAAATAGTGATATCAAATAGGGTGCACTCACAGCTCTTCCAAAACAAGCTGTTTATTTAAACAGCAAAGCTACATGTGTCCCTGATCAAGGTTTTGACCCATTCAGGCCTTTCTCGGAGAAACATTGATCAGGGACATTTAATTTTGCTAACTAAAGAAACCCAACTCGTTTTGGAAGACCTATGAGTGCACTCCATTTAATATTACTATGTATGTGCAACCTGTCTCGACTGTCTCAATTATTACATTGTCCCACACACTTTGCATGCATAACATTTCTTGGCCTTATTGGTGGCACCTGACATTACAGTGGATGGTGGGTTATGTGTGTTCTCACTGCACCAAACAAATGATAGTCATGATCATGAAGGACTTAAAGAGAAGACCCTGAGGAGTCAAGTAGGCCTAGACAGAACAGGGACATGTGAGTGTGAGGGGGAGTGTATACAGAGAAATTTGGTAAAGAGGTCTGTCATGGTGGGTGGAGTATTAAGGGGCAAGAGGTGGGATAGTATAAATAGGTAGGCAGCTTACAGGATAATCAGCCATCTTAATACCTGAAACAGCACCACTTTGAACAGGGAAGCACAAACCTGTGGCAAAACAGTAAACAGGCCCACCATAAGAGAGCCCAAAACCGGCCTCCGAGAATCCGAAATCCTGTGCCCCCTATGCCATCCCCTCATAACTAGTGAAACTAAGAAATCCTTAATGATGTCTGTGGCCCTGGTGAGTTTGAACCAGAAGCTGAGACCGGACAACTTACCCGAAACAGCCGAGGAGGAAAAGCCCAAGCCTTCCCAGAACCAAATTAACTGTAACAAACCTTGCAAATGCTCACCATCCGACCGAAAACCTGAGCCTTACCATAATGTTGCCAAGTAGATTGCGAGACCGAACCCTGGATCCAGCACATTATTCGGTCAGCCTAAGACCCCAGAGATAAGCCCACCTCGTCCACCCAGGGCGCCGCTGCCCTGAACTCCCGCCACTGAAAACAAGAAAGAGCATCTGCTGTAACATTAGCAACTCTGGGGACATGCCCAGCCGTACAATATACATTCAAAATTAAGCAGCGCATTACCAGGCACCGCAGAGCTGAACCACGGGAGGGGAAGATGCCGACAAATTGTTAATGGCCAACACCACCCCCATATTATCACAGTGGAAGAGCACCCTATGATCCAGGAGGAGATCACCCCACAGCTCCACTGCCACTATGATAGGGAAAAGCTCCAAGAAGGCCAAATTCTTAGATAACCCCGCAGAGTGCCAAGATTCCGGCCACGAGTGCGCACACCAGAGAGCCCCAAAGATGGCCCCAAAGCCCACCACTCAGGCCGCGTCAGTAAAGAGATTGAGCTTGGCATTGGACACCTCAGGCGCCTGCCAATATGACCGACCATTAAAACCTTTCAAGATCACGGACCAGACTCCCAGATCCTCACGTAAGGGGCGAGTAATCCGCACATAATGATGAGGGCGCTCCACTCCAGCTGTCGCCGCTGCCAAGCGACTAGTAAACACCCTCCCCATGGGAATAATTCGGCATTAGAACTGTACCTTGCCAAGAGCAACTGAAGCTGTCACAATTTAATCTTCCTGCAAACCTGGCGGCCGAAACTAAGCCGTGCAGGTCGGATATCTTATCCTCTAGCAAATGGCACTCCCCTGCGACCTAATCAATCTCAATCCCCAAGAAACTTATTAGGGCCAGAGGGACCCCCAAAAAAACAGCGATACCGACTCCAGGCTTCGAAGAAGATGTGAAAACACATGCGAACCTGTGGGACCGACAGAGGAAAGCATCCAAGTAATGTAACAGTGAGTTACTTGCCGCTTGTTCCCACACCACCCATTCCAGTACATGCTGAAACATTAGAAATTGAAACACTAGATTGAGCAACTCATGGGTAGGCACAAGTCCACATAATAATTGCCCTGGAAGAAGCAACCCAGAAGATGATAGCAGTCCGGGTGCACTGGAAGCAGCCTAAAAGCCGCTCAAACATCCGCTTTCACCATAAAAGCCCCCGAGCACGCCGACAGGACCATCCACACCACTGCATACGATACCGTGCACAACCCCTCATCAATATCGTCATTTACCGATCCCCACGAATGGGTAGGACAAATGATGAATTAGCCTAAACTTGCCATCTTCTTGGTAGGCACCACACCCAACGGGGAGATCTGGAGGTTAGGAATTGGCGAGGCCGAGAACTTGTTAGCCACCACATCAGGGTGATCCTGAATCGACTTGATGTTCTGACAGACCCCAGGAGAATCCCTAGCCCTATGGGGGATCCAAAACCCATCGCAGAAACCCCCAAGTAACAGTTCCGCTGCCCTGGGGTTCTTATAACGGTTTAGTCGTAGGAGCATCGCGCCAACGTCCACCGGAGTCCTCGCCCTTTGAGAACATGGTATCCCCTTGCTTACCGGCTTTTCCCTGCTTGAAACAACAGGTTGCTGAGTGAGATCCCCCACACTTGGAGCATTCATGCTTAAACTTGCACCCGGACCTCCACTTACAATGACTATTGTTGTATTGGGCAAGGCCGATGTTGAGGGGTGTTCCACCGTGCTGGCCCTCCAAAAAGGACAACATACCCACCTGGTGCGAGGGCGGGTGAGTCATAATCGCCAACCAGAATCCAATATCCATCTGAACCCAACCAATGGACGGGCGCACCACCAACCTCTGGCAAAACTGCTCATCGTAGTGCCACCAGCTAAACCCACCATATACCTGACATGCATTCCAAACCGTATGCTGGTAACAAAATAGGGCCGAGCACTTATTCGGCGCCTTCTCCCCAATAACACTAGCCAGGATCAAGAAGGCCCTGAGTCAATTACCAAAAGTTTGGGGATCTTCCAAAATCTGAACTTGTCCTTGTCGGAGTCCTTAGACTTCTTATCAGGAGAGTGCAAGTCTTCTAACGGGAGCAGGAAGAAGATTTCCATGAACTCTCCCTTCCAAATTTTCTCCTGGACCTTCTGACGCAAATGCAGCCGCAGAGGGCCCGATCAGCACATATAGGCCGCACCATGGGTGGCTGGCGCAAACTCCAAACTCGGTAGAGCCGCTCACATCTCCCCCCGGAACGGGCACCCCATGCCCCCCAGTAAATGGAGAAGAGTCCCACTCACCTGCATGTTCAAAGAAGAGGGGCCCGGAGACCTCGCTGAGCTACGCTCCCACTTATTCACGAAACCCCTTAGACACCCCACCAGTGAACCCCAATCAAGTGGACCACCAGATCCACCCACAACCCCCACCCGACTGTCCTCTGATACAGAACCAGACTCACTGGATGGCGCAGGAGTCGACTGGTGCAGCAGAGCCATGCCAACCAGAGGCTGGGCCGGAGCTGCAGCAACCAGTAGAAAAGTAACAATGTAGAGCCCAACAATGCCTGGAACATGGGAAGAAAGAACAGGAATGGCAGGCCCACCCAAGGGGGATGGAGAAGACAAGGGGTGCCCTGTAGGCCCAGGTAAAACCAACGAGGGAGGGGGCTAGCAGAGCTGCTATGGGAAGAGGTAGAAGACAGCCGCCTCACATTACTTCCAGCAAACCACCTGCTTCAGTTGAGGAAACCTCTGCCCCCTGGAAAACACCCTGCAGCGTAATCACCCGCCTGGAGGCCTGTCCACCACTCTGCCCGCCTTTGCTTGTGGGATGCACATGGGGGGGGGTGGCCACAGAAGATGGCAGGGCCGCCAGAAATACCCAGGCGGCCGCAGAAGTAGATCCAGCCTGCACAGGAGCGCTATCAGTTAGTGTAGCCATAGACCAGCTGGCCCGGGAGGTGTGACTGCAGCTACTACTGCAGCGGGCCGGTCAGCCGTGTAGTGACAGGAGCCCACAGGAGAGGTGAAACAAGCCTCGTGGCTGCAGACCAATAGGTCCGCGAGGCCGGGTCAGCACTCCTGAGCCCAGGAGAGCCTGTAGCCTCCCCAACGTTCCGGTGGCCAAGCTCGCCTCCTGGAACCCCCGCGACCGCCGGGAGGGGAAGTGGCAATCACCACGGAGGCCTGCAGACAAGTCAGCTGAGCCTGCAGGTGCAGACCCCCATCTTGTAAGGCCTCAACCCTGAGGGCAGAAAGGACAGCCTCAATATCCATACCTAGACCCTGGCCGAGAACTGCACTTACAAGCAGGTATGCAATTACCAAGCTGTTACCAACTGATAATTAAGATGGCTGATTATCCTGTAAGCTGCCTACCTATTTATACTATCCCACCTCTTGCCCCTTAATACTCCACCCACCATGACAGACCTCTTTACCAAATTTCTCTGTATACACTCCCCCTCACACTCACATGTCCCTGTTCTGTCTAGGCCTACTTGACTCCTCAGGGTCTTCTCTTTAAGTCCTTCATGATCATGACTATCATTTGTTTGGTGCAGTGAGAACACACATAACCCACCATCCACTGTAATGTCAGGTGCCACCAATAAGGCCAAGAAATGTTATGCATGCAAAGTGTGTGGGACAATGTAATAATTGAGACAGTCGAGACAGGTTGCACATACATAGTAATATTAAATGGAGTGCACTCATAGGTCTTCCAAAACGAGTTGGGTTTCTTTAGTTAGCAAAATTAAATGTCCCTGATCAATGTTTCTCCGAGAAAGGCCTGAATGGGTCAAAACCTTGATCAGGGACACATGTAGCTTTGCTGTTTAAATAAACAGCTTGTTTTGGAAGAGCTGTGAGTGCACCCTATTTGATATCACTATTTCTTCAATGAGGGTTAGCACCTAAGCGAGATGAATCTTTATTTTGAAGGGGAGAGTGCCAAGCTATTTCAGAATATACATGTATATATATGTATAATAAACGTGTTTTGAGCAGTCAACGTAATGCACAATTGTCTGGAAACAAACACGTTAAAGATGTTGAGATGTGAAGACGCTGAGACATGCAGCTTTACATCAAAGCGTAGACAATTTAACCACAGTCACTCACCTATTTTCCGCTTGCTCATTGTATTTAACTGTATACCATTTATTGTACTCACTGGTTATTTAACACTTGAATTACAAAAAAAAAAAAATGATCAAAGATCTTTTCTTTTTTTTATCATTAGAAATCACTGACTGATTTAAATATTTGTTTTTGTTTATTTATTTGCTTATTTATTTTTGAACAGGATGTTTGAAAGGGTACAAATAATAGCAAAAAGTCCAAAGTTGCTTTGACAGATCAAGGCTGAGTTAATTTAAACGAAATAATTCACTTAGTTTGAGATGTCCAAAATTTAAGCCCTGTATTTTTTCCACTTAAATGGATAGTGCAATGTTGCAAAAATAAGCTCTTTCAATTATAGATAGGTAGCAACTTAAGTAATATTTATCCGTTGCACCTTTGCGAACCATCAGAATGATTTTATTTATCAAGGACATAAATGTGAAACATTTCACATATCAGGAGGGTGAAAATCCTGCAGTCTAGAGAGATTTATTACAACCACTTTATTGGATGCCACAAGTTATTGAAAAACACTGATGTTATAAAAACATATAAATATTCATAACATTAGAAGATTTCTTGACCCTTATAGAATGTTGTTCCCCCCACCTTGGAAAAGTAAAAATAATAAAATTATACTCACCGTTTATCCAGCAGGGTCAAAGACTCACCCTTGCTGCCACTTCTAATTTTGCTGAGATCATCCAGACATGTGATCTCAGCCAATCAAATGCTTCTACATAGAGAAGCACTGAGGGTTTTACTGTGCATGCATATGAATAAACATTCTGCCCCATTGGAATTCTCCTCTTAGAGAAAAATTACAACACTTCTCTAAAATGAGACTTCACTGTATTTGAAGATGTCATGACACCAAATGTGAAGATTGTAAGTGACTACTATTAAGTGTCTCTAATGGCTTTCTGATGGACAGCCACAGAGGGTACATTGACCTACAAATGTAAAAATTGTCGTTTCTCACGGACTGCAATGCTTACATTTTCCGCCTGCAAGGACACTGTCTAAGCACAAAAAAACACGTTCAGCTGTAGCAGGAGTGTCCATTTAACCCCTTAAGGACGCATGACATGTGTGACATGTCATGATTCCCTTATATTCCAGACGTTTGGTCCGTAAGGGGTTAATAACATGATTACGCTCTTTTAATTTCAAAAAACAATTTACCTAAAAGTTAGACTATTATACACTAAAGAGTATTACCTGGGGTTATAATTTATTTGTTAATCGCGAGCTTGCATATTTTGGTATTTTGTAAAAACTTCTATGATATACACCCCACTGAAGCTCAGATTCCTGAAGTTTCTTTAGGATGATAGCTATCACAGTTAAGTGACATCTGCTTATTCAGTCTAGAATGCGTTCTTTTCAATTTCTTTTAAATTCTTTATTTTATTCGTGCAGAGATTAGACAATCAGATTTGCACTGCCACAACAGCTGGTGCAAACAGATTTTAGACATTTGGTAACAGTGGTATGGCATCAAGAACATTGCACTTTTTTTGTGTAATAAAGGGAGTAAACCGGATTCATCTTTTAGCTTTCATGTTACAGCAGTAAAACATTGAATACTGTTAGGTATTACAATAAACGCTAAATTCCCCGTAGTTAGGTAGGGCAGGTAAAGGGTGAAACGATAGAGGGTTGCTTCTCTTTTTGGAGTATAAATTGCATAGTTACATATTAAGTATCAAGTAGGGTTAAAACTAGGCCTTAGATGAATAATTGCGTTAGGAATGGGCTATGCATTCAGGGCGGCAAAGACCGTTGAAAATGTGTCCACTAGAGGGGAGGTAATCAAAGTTTACGGGAAGTATTTGAGAGTTGCTGTGGCCTGTGGACCTAATGTAAGCATTATGCTGATATGTCTCTTGAAAAGAAATGAGAAAAATAATTAAAAATATTAAAAGAAATTACATGGTAGTTTGTGTGTTGAAAATAAAATTACATTTTAGGTACTGAGCAAATCTACCTTGGCTAGTGAGCAGGCATTTATGTCTGAAAATGTCTGAAAGAGGTCTATCCTTATGCTAGAAAAGTGATAATTATAAACCAATATAGTAATGGAAGAGTAAATATATGTTATAATTATAGACCCTGATCAGTACATAATAAGCATAGTACAGGAAGAATCCAGGCAAAAGTCTGAAAGAGGTCTATTCATATACTGGAAGAGTAAAAGTTATAAACCAACCCAGTTATGAAAAAGTTAATATTCGTTGTTATTATATACCCTGATCAGTACATGATAGATAATGATGAGAATATCATATGTAGTGCCCCTAGACGGCAGGATACCGTCAGGATCTCAGGATTAAGAGCATACATTAATGATAGTGTATGGTCGTCGGCATGATAACCTAAATCAGAGAACCAGTAAGGTAAGTGCAAAACGGAAACACTAGACTGAGTAGACAGTATGAGACAGTGCTTCCGAGAACGGTAAACTGCGGTCTAAAGTAGAAGCTAAGTGATCACCCTAGCGAATACTATATGCGGGTCCAGGAGCACAAAGGAGAAGAGGAGGTATCGCGCCCCGACGCGCGTTTCGCCTATTATTGAGGCTCATCAGGGGGAGGCCTATACTCACTGGCTATAGCCAAAGTATGCATTATACCTTTTATGTAGATTTCTACCCACAGTTCTAATTGATTTACCTTAGAATCAATGTATACACCTACTGGCATTTCTTTCAGGACAGCTCATCCCACAACAGCTATAAATATAGTAAAATACTTCTTAAAAGAAGCAGCCCTTATTTCACCCCTTAGGGAAATAAAAGAATAATAGTGCAAAACATGCAAAGTAGAACACAAAGCAAACTCTTAGACATACAGTGGAGCAGCACACCAGCAGTAATGGGAACATGTACACAAAAATAATACATTATGCACGTGATTACAACTGCGTTTTGGACCCCAGTACTGATTTAAAAAAAAACTCTCTAAGAATATGTGCGTTAATAGAAGTTTAATTAAAATGGCCAAGTCTCTTATGCACACGTTTGATTGTTTTGATTTATGGAGATCCCTATATCTTGAGAAGATAGGTTTTACTTTTTTTTTTCTAGAGTCCATCTTTCCTACTCACGCATTGATATGGTTTAGGGAAATACGTTATCCCTAGAAAATATAGAAAAGATTGAGATACTAGATAATACATGGTCTGACCATAATATTATTATGTGGTCCATGAAAGACCAATTGAATACCAATTCTAGAGCCCCATGGAAGATGAATGATTATTTACTATATAACACACAAAAAAATAAGAGTCTCTCAAAAAACAGATGAAGTGTTTTTTTGAGGAAAATAATCCAAAAGATACCTCTCTTGCCAATAACTGGTGTGCATTTAAAGCTACCATGAGAGACAACCTTAAAAGTTTGTAATCACTTTGTGCCATCTATATATATATTAATGTATTTATACACTTCATGGTAACAGTTAAAATAAATATAGCACGCAACTGGAAAGTCTCTACACCTTTTACTTTAGATATGGTAGTAACACAAGTTATGTTTCAATTAGAGATGGAAGTACTACTCTATAAGTCACAGGGAATGGATCCAAAGAATTAAGTCTTTTTGTGAATTCTGGCTCTAAAAAAATGTTGGTATATGAACTAGATAGGTGCTGAGTAGATGAACAAGAAAGAAACAAAATGTTTTCTTCATCTCCCAAACGCCTATCTGTTGGTGTGTAACTTTGTCTTATTGTATTGTGGTAAGTTTGTAAGTTTGTAAGTAACATTGTATTGTGGTAAGTGTGATTTTTGTACTATTTGTTTTTTTTCTCTTTTGTTTGTCTTTATTTAAGATCTCTAAAAAAAGAATTTTATTAAAAATAAATAAATTTTAAAAATTATACTTTATCCCACAGAGACATGTTCCAAATTTAGGCCTTGATTTAAAGGGACACTATAGGCACTCATACCACTATAAAATAGTGGTAAAATGAAGGACAGATTGGCGCTTAGTGTAATAGAATTATATATGTGGAGATACTCAGCAAACTCACAATTTTCAGAGCCCATTAAAAATTGGCTCGGGACTTGTAGCGCATTTCATCCAAAAAAGGAGATATTGGATGTTTTTTCAATGATCACACTTCTCAGGAACTCGAAACTGCCACAAAACAGGAATTCCATAGTCCAGAGTAAACGTTAAAAGGTAAGTATTTATTTAACAGATAGTTAAAAAAAAAAATTAAAATAGTAGCAATGTGTTTCAACCTAAAATAGGTCTTCCTCAGGTGCAGATATCTTTTAAAATTAGCATACATGGCTTTATCACAGATTTACCTTTTCTAATATTGTATTTCAGTTTTTATAAATATGTAATTATATGTACTTGTAATTTTATTGATTTCATTGCATACAGGTTATTTCTCTAATTGTCCATTTTAATTCTTATTATCTTTTTACTATATTATATTTTTCCATGCAATATGAAATGTGGGCGTCCTTGCCCTTTACGAAAATGGAGTAAAAGGTTTATAACAGGAATCACCACTACCAGCACGATCAGCTAAAGGTCAGCATCACCAGATTTGCGTCACAGAAAGTGACGCATCCAAAATACGCCGAACAAGAGGATCATGTGACATTGCACATCACCGGATATGCGTCACAGGAAGTGACGTACTGGACGCTACGACGACTTGGGGAGGGGTCTCAGACAGGCTGGCGGACATATTGGTGTGGCGAAGGCAGATACACCGCCATATTTGGGGATGGCGGATCGTATCTGGTCCGGACCATATTTGGTAGTGGGAGGGTTTGTATAACTTATTACACATGTGTGGACAATTTTCTGTTCGTTTGTATGATATATAAAGCCATGTATGCTCATTTTAAAAAAATCTCTGCACCTGAGGAAGACCTATTTTAAGTTGGAACACATTGTGCTACTATTTTATTTGTTTTTTAACTATGTATTAAATATTTACCTTTTTTTTTTTGTTTTGTTTTTTTTTGCTGTGCAAGATAATACATACAATCTTGTCATGCCCCAACAGCAGTTGACAAGTAAGTCGTAGTACATAGTTTACATGTAGTAGGGCATTCAGCAGTTACGTGCACACATTTTATTTTTAAGAGGTTATGTTGCAAGACTTGGAAACCTATGGAGTGAACATGCTAGGCATGGTTTGCTAAGAAATGAGAGAGCTTGACATGTGGGTATGTATAGATGTCACATAACAAAACAAAACAAAATCCAACAAGTGGAACTACACTGGGACTGAACATCATGGGGCTGCACATGGGTAGTGGAAGGACAGAGAAATGGCATAAGGTGTGCCATAGTAAAACTCCGAGTGGTAGAGAATTAGAGAGAGAGATATCAATAGGGTACCTAAACGTTGGGCTTGCATTAGCTATATACTGCACAATATGGAACTATAGTGGCATATACAATGAGTTCAGGTTTCTCAGCCTACACCCACAGCATGGATAGTGCTGTTGGTTTGATAGTTGTGGCATGAGTCCCTTGTGTTGTCATCCTGCCTGCTCCAGCTCCCAGCACACTCCTGAGCACTTGAGATATCAGACCCACGGCATATTGCTGCTAGAGCCCGGGGTTCCCCGGTATGTTGTTGTGACGAAGTGCCCTTCGCCACTTGGTCCTGGAGATGCCTGCATGCCAGCCGCTTGCTCTGTGATTATGGCCCTGGGGTGTATGGCCCTTTAAAAACAGTATATGGGCATGTTAAGAATTTTGTGACAATGTCCCTTTAAAACTGTGTCCCCAGTGTCCCCAGACTGTTAAAATACTTTGTGCATGTAATTTTCCTATTTTGTTAGGTAAATGGGGCTTACCGAACCAATTACCGACCAGGCGGACAACACAGAAGTGGAAGTGTGCGGCTAATTTACCTCCCAGGCTGGTGGTTAACCGCAGGTTAATTTGCCGACTGCTGGGTGGCCTCTGTTCGTGCAGTCGAACATGTGGCGGCAGTCATCTTTATTCAGTCGAATGCGGTCAGCGGTGTGCAGCCAAATTCATGGAACTAAAAGCGGCTACAAAACGGCATGAACACCGCTGAAGTTTTACCTTCCCTGGAACTAATGCATTAGAAAATTTGAACGACGTTCAACAATTCGAATGGTTGTCATTCGTCTGTTTGAACTGACTTTAACATGGGAAATAGACCAGCCCGCACAGCCTGATTCTCTGGAACTGTTTTGGTCAGGAAAGCATGCTTGCGGTCGGTCATTAAGGACTTCCAGCTAACTTTTTAACCACTGGAGGAAATTGTCTGATTTTTGGATATGTGTAGATTTGAAGTATGGTGATTAATAATATGTAACTGGAGATGGAGATTGTATGTATATTTTGTGAGTTATGAATATTGTATAAAACTGTATTTTCCTGCAAAGGGGAGGATTTTGCTGGAATGAATGGGAGTGTTTAACGGTATTGTATGTGTTTGATTGGCTGTGCCACAAAACCATGTTGGTGGTAACATTGTGTAAAAAGTTGCATATAAATGCCAATAAACCCTCAGACTGCTGTTTCTGTTTTGACCCTCAACATAGAGCCTCGTCTCATAAATATTTGTTTTTGTTTATTTATTTGCTTATTTATTTTTGAACAGGATGTTTGAAAGGGTACAAATAATAGCAAAAAGTCCAAAGTTGCTTTGACAGATCAAGGCTGAGTTAATTTAAACGAAATAATTCACTTAGTTTGAGATGTCCAAAATTTAAGCCCTGTATTTTTTCCACTTAAATGGATAGTGCAATGTTGCAAAAATAAGCTCTTTCAATTATAGATAGGTAGCAACTTAAGTAATATTTCTCCGTTGCACCTTTGCGAACCATCAGAATGATTTTATTTATCAAGGACATAAATGTGAAACATTTCACATATCAGGAGGGTGAAAATCCTGCAGTCTAGAGAGATTTATTACAACCACTTTATTGGATGCCACAAGTTATTGAAAAACACTGATGTTATAAATACATATAAATATTCATAACATTAGAAGATTTCTTGACCCTTATAGAATGTTGTTCCCCCCACCTTGGAAAAGTAAAAATAATAAAATTATACTCACCGTTTATCCAGCAGGGTCAAAGACTCACCCTTGCTGCCAGTTCTAATTTTGCTGAGATCATCCAGACATGTGATCTCAGCCAATCAAATGCTTCTACATAGAGAAGCACAGAGGGTTTTACTGTGCATGCATATGAATAAACATTCTGCCCCATTGGAATTCTCCTCTTAGAGAAAAATTACAACACTTCTCTAAAATGAGACTTCACTGTATTTGAAGATGTCATGACACCAAATGTGAAGATTGTAAGTGACTACTATTAAGTGTCTCTAATGGCTTTCTGATGGACAGCCATAGAGGGTACATTGACCTACAAATGTAAAAATTGTCGTTTCTCACGGACTGCAATGCTTACATTTTCAGCCTGCAAGGACACTGTCTAAGCACAAAAAAACACGTTCAGCTGTAGCAGGAGTGTCCATTTAACCCCTTAAGGACGCATGACATGTGTGACATGTCATGATTCCCTTATATTCCAGACGTTTGGTCCGTAAGGGGTTAATAACATGATTACGCTCTTTTAATTTCAAAAAACAATTTACCTAAAAGTTAGACTATTATACACTAAAGAGTATTACCTGGGGTTATAATTTATTTGTTAATCGCGAGCTTGCATATTTTGGTATTTTGTAAAAACTTGTATGATATACACCCCACTGAAGCTCAGATTCCTGAAGTTTCTTTAGGATTATAGCTATCACAGTTAAGTGACATCTGCTTATTCAGTCTAGAATGCGTTCTTTTCAATTTCTTTTAAATTCTTTATTTTATTCGTGCAGAGATTAGACAATCAGATTTGCACTGCCACAACAGCTGGTGCAAACAGATTTTAGACATTTGGTAACAGTGGTATGGCATCAAGAACATTGCACTTTTTTTGTGTAATAAAGGGAGTAAACCGGATTCATCTTTTAGCTTTCATGTTACAGCAGTAAAACATTGAATACTGTTAGGTATTACAATAAACGCTAAATTCCCCGTAGTTAGGTAGGGCAGGTAAAGGGTGAAACGATAGAGGGTTGCTTCTCTTTTTGGAGTATAAATTGCATAGTTACATATTAAGTATCAAGTAGGGTTAAAACTAGGCCTTAGATGAATAATTGCGTTAGGAATGGGCTATGCATTCAGGGCGGCAAAGACCGTTGAAAATGTGTCCACTAGAGGGGAGGTAATCAAAGTTTACGGGAAGTATTTGAGAGTTGCTGTGGCCTGTGGACCTAATGTAAGCATTATGCTGATATGTCTCTTGAAAAGAAATGAGAAAAATAATTAAAAATATTAAAAGAAATTACATGGTAGTTTGTGTGTTGAAAATAAAATTACATTTTAGGTACTGAGCAAATCTACCTTGGCTAGTGAGCAGGCATTTATGTCTGAAAATGTCTGAAAGAGGTCTATCCTTATGCTAGAAAAGTGATAATTATAAACCAATATAGTAATGGAAGAGTAAATATATGTTATAATTATAGACCCTGATCAGTACATAATAAGCATAGTACAGGAAGAATCCAGGCAAAAGTCTGAAAGAGGTCTATTCATATACTGGAAGAGTAAAAGTTATAAACCAACCCAGTTATGAAAAAGTTAATATTCGTTGTTATTATATACCCTGATCAGTACATGATAGATAATGATGAGAATATCATATGTAGTGCCCCTAGACGGCAGGATACCGTCAGGATCTCAGGATTAAGAGCATACATTAATGATAGTGTATGGTCGTCGGCATGATAACCTAAATCAGAGAACCAGTAAGGTAAGTGCAAAACGGAAACACTAGACTGAGTAGACAGTATGAGACAGTGCTGCCGAGAACGGTAAACTGCGGTCTAAAGTAGAAGCTAAGTGATCACCCTAGCGAATACTATATGCGGGTCCAGGAGCACAAAGGAGAAGAGGAGGTATCGCGCCCCGACGCGCGTTTCGCCTATTATTGAGGCTCATCAGGGGGAGGCCTATACTCACTGGCTATAGCCAAAGTATGCATTATACCTTTTATGTAGATTTCTACCCACAGTTCTAATTGATTTACCTTAGAATCAATGTATACACCTACTGGCATTTCTTTCAGGACAGCTCATCCCACAACAGCTATAAATATAGTAAAATACTTCTTAAAAGAAGCAGCCCTTATTTCACCCCTTAGGGAAATAAAAGAATAATAGTGCAAAACATGCAAAGTAGAACACAAAGCAAACTCTTAGACATACAGTGGAGCAGCACACCAGCAGTAATGGGAACATGTACACAAAAATAATACATTATGCACGTGATTACAACTGCGTTTTGGACCCCAGTACTGATTTAAAAAAAAAACTCTCTAAGAATATGTGCGTTAATAGAAGTTTAATTAAAATGGCCAAGTCTCTTATGCACACGTTTGATTGTTTTGATTTATGGAGATCCCTATATCTTGAGAAGATAGGTTTTACTTTTTTTTTTCTAGAGTCCATCTTTCCTACTCACGCATTGATATGGTTTAGGGAAATACGTTATCCCTAGAAAATATAGAAAAGATTGAGATACTAGATAATACATGGTCTGACCATAATATTATTATGTGGTCCATGAAAGACCAATTGAATACCAATTCTAGAGCCCCATGGAAGATGAATGATTATTTACTATATAACACACAAAAAAATAAGAGTCTCTCAAAAAACAGATGAAGTGTTTTTTTGAGGAAAATAATCCAAAAGATACCTCTCTTGCCAATAACTGGTGTGCATTTAAAGCTACCATGAGAGACAACCTTAAAAGTTTGTAATCACTTTGTGCCATCTATATATATATTAATGTATTTATACACTTCATGGTAACAGTTAAAATAAATATAGCACGCAACTGGAAAGTCTCTACACCTTTTACTTTAGATATGGTAGTAACACAAGTTATGTTTCAATTAGAGATGGAAGTACTACTCTATAAGTCACAGGGAATGGATCCAAAGAATTAAGTCTTTTTGTGAATTCTGGCTCTAAAAAAATGCTGGTATATGAACTAGATAGGTGCTGAGTAGATGAACAAGAAAGAAACAAAATGTTTTCTTCATCTCCCAAACGCCTATCTGTTGGTGTGTAACTTTGTCTTATTGTATTGTGGTAAGTTTGTAAGTTTGTAAGTAACATTGTATTGTGGTAAGTGTGATTTTTGTACTATTTGTTTTTTTTCTCTTTTGTTTGTCTTTATTTAAGATCTCTAAAAAAAGAATTTTATTAAAAATAAATAAATTTTAAAAATTATACTTTATCCCACAGAGACATGTTCCAAATTTAGGCCTTGATTTAAAGGGACACTATAGGCACTCATACCACTATAAAATAGTGGTAAAATGAAGGACAGATTGGCGCTTAGTGTAATAGAATTATATATGTGGAGATACTCAGCAAACTCACAATTTTCAGAGCCCATTAAAAATTGGCTCGGGACTTGTAGCGCATTTCATCCAAAAAAGGAGATATTGGATGTTTTTTCAATGATCACACTTCTCAGGAACTCGAAACTGCCACAAAACAGGAATTCCATAGTCCAGAGTAAACGTTAAAAGGTAAGTATTTATTTAACAGATAGTTAAAAAAAAAAATTAAAATAGTAGCAATGTGTTTCAACCTAAAATAGGTCTTCCTCAGGTGCAGATATCTTTTAAAATTAGCATACATGGCTTTATCACAGATTTACCTTTTCTAATATTGTATTTCAGTTTTTATAAATATGTAATTATATGTACTTGTAATTTTATTGATTTCATTGCATACAGGTTATTTCTCTAATTGTCCATTTTAATTCTTATTATCTTTTTACTATATTATATTTTTCCATGCAATATGAAATGTGGGCGTCCTTGCCCTTTACGAAAATGGAGTAAAAGGTTTATAACAGGAATCACCACTACCAGCACGATCAGCTAAAGGTCAGCATCACCAGATTTGCGTCACAGAAAGTGACGCATCCAAAATACGCCGAACAAGAGGATCATGTGACATTGCACATCACCGGATATGCGTCACAGGAAGTGACGTACTGGACGCTACGACGACTTGGGGAGGGGTCTCAGACAGGCTGGCGGACATATTGGTGTGGCGAAGGCAGATACACCGCCATATTTGGGGATGGCGGATCGTATCTGGTCCGGACCATATTTGGTAGTGGGAGGGTTTGTATAACTTATTACACATGTGTGGACAATTTTCTGTTCGTTTGTATGATATATAAAGCCATGTATGCTCATTTTAAAAAAATCTCTGCACCTGAGGAAGACCTATTTTAAGTTGGAATACATTGTGCTACTATTTTATTTGTTTTTTAACTATGTATTAAATATTTACCTTTTTTTTTTTTGTTTTTGTTTTTTTTGCTGTGCAAGATAATACATACAATCTTGTCATGCCCCAACAGCAGTTGACAAGTAAGTCGTAGTACATAGTTTACATGTAGTAGGGCATTCAGCAGTTACGTGCACACATTTTTTTTTTAAGAGGTTATGTTGCAAGACTTGGAAACCTATGGAGTGAACATGCTAGGCATGGTTTGCTAAGAAATGAGAGAGCTTGACATGTGGGTATGTATAGATGTCACATAACAAAACAAAACAAAATCCAACAAGTGGAACTACACTGGGACTGAACATCATGGGGCTGCACATGGGTAGTGGAAGGACAGAGAAAATGGCATAAGGTGTGCCATAGTAAAACTCCGAGTGGTAGAGAATTAGAGAGAGAGATATCAATAGGGTACCTAAACGTTGGGCTTGCATTAGCTATATACTGCACAATATGGAACTATAGTGGCATATACAATGAGTTCAGGTTTCTCAGCCTACACCCACAGCATGGATAGTGCTGTTGGTTTGATAGTTGTGGCATGAGTCTCTTGTGTTGTCATCCTGCCTGCTCCAGCTCCCAGCACACTCCTGAGCACTTGAGATATCAGACCCACGGCATATTGCTGCTAGAGCCCGGGGTTCCCCGGTATGTTGTTGTGACGAAGTGCCCTTCGCCACTTGGTCCTGGAGATGCCTGCATGCCAGCCGCTTGCCCTGTGATTATGGCCCTGGGGTGTATGGCCCTTTAAAAACAGTATATGGGCATGTTAAGAATTTTGTGACAATGTCCCTTTAAAACTGTGTCCCCAGTGTCCCCAGACTGTTAAAATACTTTGTGCATGTAATTTTCCTATTTTGTTAGGTAAATGGGGCTTACCGAACCAATTACCGACCAGGCGGACAACACAGAAGTGGAAGTGTGCGGCTAATTTACCTCCCAGGCTGGTGGTTAACCGCAGGTTAATTTGCCGACTGCTGGGTGGCCTCTGTTCGTGCAGTCGAACATGTGGCGGCAGTCATCTTTATTCAGTCGAATGCGGTCAGCGGTGTGCAGCCAAATTCATGGAACTAAAAGCGGCTACAAAACGGCATGAACACCGCTGAAGTTTTACCTTCCCTGGAACTAATGCATTAGAAAATTTGAACGACGTTCAACAATTCGAATGGTTGTCATTCGTCTGTTTGAACTGACTTTAACATGGGAAATAGACCAGCCCGCACAGCCTGATTCTCTGGAACTGTTTTGGTCAGGAAAGCATGCTTGCGGTCGGTCATTAAGGACTTCCAGCTAACTTTTTAACCACTGGAGGAAATTGTCTGATTTTTGGATATGTGTAGATTTGAAGTATGGTGATTAATAATATGTAACTGGAGATGGAGATTGTATGTATATTTTGTGAGTTATGAATATTGTATAAAACTGTATTTTCCTGCAAAGGGGAGGATTTTGCTGGAATGAATGGGAGTGTTTAACGGTATTGTATGTGTTTGATTGGCTGTGCCACAAAACCATGTTGGTGGTAACATTGTGTAAAACGTTGCATATAAGTGCCAATAAACCCTCAGACTGCTGTTTCTGTTTTGACCCTCAACATAGAGCCTCGTCTCATGATTTGGGGGAAAAGGCTGCATCTACACTGGGGGATTGCTATACTCTACATACTCCCCTAGCTATAATCACTAAGCTCTTTTAAGAGCTTGTTCCAGCTTCGCTCTCTGCAGGAAGAGAGGTTCGGTCTGCAGTACTGATGGTGTCAAGTGGAGTGCTTGGAGTCTTCAGGAAGCACTAGGAGCATCCATCAACGGAGGTACTCGGTTGGAGTACTAGGAGCTCTGTTACAGTTGTTTTCTCATGTGCGGTGTGGTGCTTTCCCTGTGGGGGGCGAAGCTTTGATGGGGTAGTCCCTGCTTAGAAATAGTGTGGCACACCGTTAGTCTAGGTCTGTGGCGTAGAGGCTTTCGTCGGTGTGCTCGCCTTCTCCTCCCCGCCATCCAAGCCGCGCCATTGCCCTGCTCGGGAGCCACTGGCTGCTGTACAGTAACACATGAGGTTATTGCCGGTGGAGCTTCCTCAACAGTGCCCTTGTGAAGGTAGAGTTTGAGCCAGAAGGCAGCGAACAGGTGGTCAAGCCTTTCCTCAAGAGAGGGTAGCAGAGAGCCGGTCAAGGGGTCACACGTGGCGTCCGCCAAGATATTCCTTAGCAGCCTAATTCAAATCCTTAGATAGCCACCACGCAGTGATTTTATCTATTATTGGTTAGCTGTTGGTGTGTGGGGAAGGTTATTTGTTCTCTTTTTCTTTTTATGGGTTTTGGGGACTTTGGGAGGGAAGGAGAGCTTAGTTTTTCAAGGGCTGCCCATGAATGCACTTTAGGTGATAGAGATATTTAGTTTGATATAGGTATGTCACTGTTGGTGCTTCATTGCTGAGTCTCAGGCTTTGGTTGCCGCGATATCCCCCACCGGCAGGGGGGTGGGGGAGAGTGTGTCGGGGAGACCTCCAGGCGAGTGAGTTGCAGTCAGCGAAGGGATCGGCTGCCTCCCTCGTGCTGGCTGAGTAGGCCTCAGATCTATCCCCGGGAAGAAGCCGCCAATTTTGGTCAAGGAACCTGTCGCTTGTTGCCGCAGTTATAGACCCTCGTCTCCGGGTCTTGTGAGCAGGCAAGATTGAAGGCTGTTGCTTTGATTGTGTCTGATTATAAGTATTTTAACAAGGAGCTCTCATGAAATGCGACCGCTCGGCATGGCTGCTAGTCTCCGCCCCACCCCCAAATACTTTTAACGTTCACCCTAGACTCTGGAGTTCCTGTTTTGTGGCAGTTTAGAGTTCCTGAGAAGTGTGATCATTGAAAAAAAACATCCAATATCTCCTTGATTAAATGAAATGTGCTACAAGTCCCGAGCCAACTTTTTAATGGGCTCTGAAAATTGTGAGTTTGCTGAGTATCTCCACATATAAATAGATTTTGTGTACAGATTACACTATGTGTGTTTTTAATCTGCTTAATTTAGGAGATAGAAAGTCCACTGTATTGGTTACCAAGAAATGTTGTTTGTAATGTAAACCAAAGATTTCTGTGTGCGCAAATCACCTTGTTTGTTTTTCATTTAGACCACTTTACCTCATTGAAGTGGTCTGGGTGCAGTGTCCCAGTGCCCCTGTCACACTTAGTCCTGCAAAGTAAAACAGCTCTATTGGCTGTTTGCCAGACAGCCACTAGAGGCGCTTCTGGAATTTTACAGGACTTTAGGTTGCTTTAACTGATGCTGGACTTTCTCACGCTCTGCATAAGGACATCCAGCATCAGTAAAATCACCTATAGGTAAACATTGAAGGGACTAATGCGCCTAATAGGGAGGGCCTAAAGTGCTTGCTGTGCTTGAGTAAATACTTTCCCATGGGGAGGGCCTAATGTGCTTGCATGCATATTGAACCCCCTCTGTCGGACGACTATGGATGAGGCAGAGCGTCAACCCAGCGCAAAGGGACATCAGTGTTGGTATCGGATGAGTAAATAAAGCTTTTTTTTAACCCTTTACCTAAAGGAGGGGGGATGCGAGGGAGGGGGGGGGGACCAGAGGAAACTATTGTGCTAGGCATACACTTCGTATGCCTAGCAAAATAGTATCCCTTTAATAATGTTTACAAATTATTCAATGTGATTTATCTACAGATGTCATTATTAAAATCTATCAGAATTTTTTGTAGATAAATCATTTAGAAAGTTTTTCTAAACATTTTGAGTTATTCTCAAAGCTTAGTAAATTGAGGCCTTGAAAAGAAGAACCAGGAGAGGAAGCCCAACCTATTCACAGAGGTGGAGGTAAGCTACGTTTATCCTCAAATAGAAGATCCTGAACATCTCAACTGTGCAAGTTTCTTGTCACTTTGACTATTTATTGAATAACTACTTTTATTTTGTATTCCAAATGTCTATATTATGGTGAAAATGTATACTTAATACATGTTATGATATACAAGTTCAATTTATACATTTTTTTTTTTATTTTATTGTTTCCTTTTCCAGTAGAGAACTCTTCCTTTGCCACAAAGAATACCTGTAAAAAAAAAAAAAAGTGGTTGAACATCTAAGTGAATACTAGATATGAAGTATATTTTACTGAGCTCTTCTCTTGTAGTGTAGAGACACCTAGTGGGTATACGTCACAGGCAAGTAGTGTTATTTAACCTTGTAATACCATGTACAGAGGTTGCCAAACAGTAAATCTATTATGTGAAAGATGGTCCCAGTGATTCCAGGTGTTAGATTTAATTACAAAAATAATTCCAGCTTTAATTAAATGTGTTATGTATTTCAATTTTGTTTTAAAATGAAATTACCTGTTCTATAATAAGAAGAGTGGGGTGGCAGTGTGTACTAGGACAGACACATGTACATGAAACCATAATAACACCAGGATAATGGGATGGTGAGATGGAAAATCTTTTAAGGTTCAGTGTGTGGTTATTATGTCATCAGTTATTTTATACATAATACTGATAGAGGGATGCAGTTAGTTGAGTTGAGAGAATTGTCTTTTACTCCCCACCTTAAGCTAGTGTGAAAATATCTAAATATATCATACAAGATCCAGCGCACACGTTTGTTCACTAAACAGAAACTTTAACTTTGTTCACAGAATGTTTTGGTTTGTTTTAGCTGCAGTATAAGATCATACATTGCATAAGTCTGCCACTAAACCAATGTACCCCATTTTTGGAAGGTGCTATTCTAGGAACCTAATGCTTGCTATTATAAGATTAACCCGTTAACTTGATTAATCCTTCTTCCTGTGGCTCTCTGCAGTGCAAGATTATTTAGGGCCCTGGATTGAGGCACAAGTGACAGGGAGATGTGCAAATATAATTGGGAGTCCAGGCCAACTCTCTCTCTCATATATATATATATATCTGTTCAGTCTCTGCTAAATAGTGTGTAGGTGGCGAGTAACTATTAGGCATGTGCAGTAACATAGGACTTGAATCTATTAACATAGGACTTGAATATATATTCAAGTCCTATGTTAATAGATTCAAGTCCTATGTTACTGCACATGCCTAATAGTTACTCGCCACCTACACACTATTTAGCAGAGACTGAACAGTACTGGAAGAACATCTGGGAGAAAGAAGCATCACATCACACCAAGGCCCAGTGTCTACTCACTGGCAGATCCAGAGGGGGCAACGGGGCAATAGACCCCACCCCGAGAATCCGAGGTTCTCCCTCTCCCCTGCCGGCTAATGCAGGGCTGGCGCTGTCCAAGCGCCAGCCCTGCAATGTGCCTTCATGGACCGGAGGGGAGATCAGAGATCTCGCTCTCCGGTCCGCAGGCACTGTTTGCTGGCCGCCGGCAGGGGAGGAAGAGAGAGAGGACCCGGGGGAGCTCAGCCTGCAGCCTGGAGACCGGGGCTAGAGTTCACTCTCACCACATGGACCACCAGGGATTCCCCACCGGACCACCAGGGATCGAGAAATGTCCCCCCTCCTCCCTAAACAAAGGTAAGAAGGGAGGGGGGACATTATGTATATTTTAAATATGTATATTTTAAACATTATGTATATTTTAAAATATTATCAAATTAAAAAAAAAAACATTAAAAAAGCCCCCCATCCTTATCACACACATACCCTACACACACACATACACTGCCCCCATACACACACATTGCCCCCATACACACACATTGCCCCCATACACATACACTGCCCCAATACACATACACTGCCCCCACATACATACACTGCCCTATACACACACATTGCCCCCACACACATACACTGCCCCATACACATACACCGCCCCCACATGCATACACTGCCCCCATACACATCCACTGCCCACATACACATACACTACTGCTCCCACACACATCCACTGCCCCATACACACACATACACTTCCCCCATACACACACATTGCCACACATACATACACTGCCCCCATACACACACATTGCCCCATACACACACATTGCCCCCACATACATACACTGCCCCATACACACATATTGCCCACACACACATACACTGCCCCCATACACATAAACTGCCCCATACACATACACTGCCCCCACATACATACACTGCCCCATACACATACACTGCCCCCACATACATACACTGCCCTATACACATACACTGCCCCCATACACACACTGCCCCCACATACATACACTGCCCACACATACATACACTGCCCCCATACACACACATTGCCCCACATACATACACTGCCCCCATACACACATTGCCCACCATACACATACACTACTGCTCCCACACACATACACTGCCCCCATACACACACATACACTTCCCCCATACACACACATTGCCCACATACACTGCCCCCAATATACACACACACCCTATACACACATTGGCCCCACACACACATACACTGCCCCATACACACAAACTTCCCCCCATACACACATTGCCCCCCACTCACACTGCAACGCACACACACACACTGCACCCCTGCTCCTATGCCCTACTACAGCCCCATTTCCAAGCAGACCTCAGGTAATTTGTCAAACTGTTCTTAAATTGTTTGACTACTTACTCTGGAAGGGGGTCCCGGCACTACTGGCACCATAACCACTACACTGAGCTGTAGTGGGTATTGTGTCTGGATTATTTCTCTAAATAATCTGCAAGTGCCCCTCCCGAGGTCAGGCTCTGCATCCGCCACTGTGTCTACTAGACCTGAAAACAGGCCACTGTATGCTGCCTGAACAGGAATCAATCACCATCACAGATGGAGACATCCAGCAAAGAGTAACCCACATAAAGAGTTGGTCAGTCCCAGGACCTGACATGATCCACACCTAGTGGATAAAGAAATTAACATGAACACCTAGCAGCACAAATGAAGCAGAACAATACTGGTCCTGAAGGACCTTCACAAGTAAACAACACCATCTAACGACCGACCAATTTCCTGCCTCCCCCCAGGTTCAAGAGTGGAGCTACCATCAGCCACATACTCTACATGGATGACATGAAGCTGTATGCCAAGAATGAGCAGGACATTGACTCACTGATCCACCTAACTAGGATATACAGCAAGGACATTGGAATGTAATTCGGACAAGTGAGGAAGTATGATAGCATGAAGAGGGAAGAGGAACAGGACAGAAGGAGTTCAAGTACCAGAAGGCCAAATAAGATATGTAGAGAATAGCTACAAGTACCTGGGGTACCACAAGCACATGGCAACCATGAGGAAGAGGCAAGAGGATAGCAACATCCAAGTACCTCCAGAGAGTCAGACAGGTTCTGAAGTCCCAGCTCAATGGCAAGAACAACATCCAAGCAATCAATACATATGCCCTACCAATCATCAGGTACCCAGCTGAAGTATTAACCTGGCCAAGAGAAGAACTGGTCACCATGGATATCAAGACCCAGAAACTACTCACTATGAATGGAGGATTCCACCCAAAATCAAGCACCCAGAGACTGTACACAAGCCAGAAGGAAGGAGGTTGGAGACTGATGAGTGTCAAGACCACAGTCCTGGATGAAACACAGAGCACATAGTGGCTAGTTGCAGTATGTTAGCAGGAACAGCAGACACTGCTGGGATTGTGTACCGAGACATCTGCCCAGAATATGGGCTAGACCTGCCTAAGTCCAGACGGAAGATACCACAAAGGGTAGTTGAGAATGACAGGGCCAAGACTTTCAGATTCAGACAGACAAGTACTGTCCAACCAACCTGACATTCTGGTGGTAGACAAGGAACGGAAGACTGCATTAGTGGTGGATGTGGCAACATGAGAAGATTGAAAAATACCAAGGACTGAAAGAAGAGCTAGAAAGGATGTGGAAAGTGAAGGCAGTAGTAGTCCCCATTGTGATAGGAGCATTGGGGTTGTGGCTTCAACAGATTCCAGGTGGAACATCTGAGGTCGCTGTCCAGAAGAGTGCAGCTCTAGGAACAGCTAAGATACTGCGCAGAACCCTCAAACTCCCAGGCCTCTGGTAGAGGACCTGAGAATGAGGAATAAACATACCACCAAGGAGGGGTGAGAAAAATCTCTCTCTCTCTATCTCTCTCTCTATATATATATATACATATATATAGACAAGGAAGTAGATCGCACTCCAGGGTCTTCTTAAGTAAAAATTAACTTTTAATGCTCCAAGTAAAAAAACTTCAACGCTTCAGTCTAAACATTTAGACTTTCATCAAGGTAAGCTCATAAATCAAACATCTATATATACCAACATCATTTAAACAACAATCAATTGACTTACCCCACCTGGGTCTAGGCTTCCTGTAACGAGTAGCCCGGTCAGTTTGCGTGCCAAAAGTGCCGGTCGCAATCCGATGACGTCATCCCGCATGCGTGAGTCACGCCAGCGTCAATCATGTGACAGGCCACTCGTTGGAAGTTACCATGGAAACTAGATGCCAGTGAGGCACGTCAAAACCATAACTAAAATTGCACAAAATCACATGCCTCAAACAGTTATCCATATTGGTGTAAATGTACACCCACTGAAAATGAAAAAAGTAATGATAATTAATGATTAATAAATAATAAAGAATAATAAATAAAAACATCAGAACTGGCTGGAGGTCAATTCCTGAAGCACAGGATTATAGCAGAAGGAATACTACCCTCTAGGGGAATTTCTTGGTACCCTCAGGGGAACACATTGAAATCCAAATTGCTAGTAAGTGTGAAAATTATAAAAATAATTTATATCAAAGCCCACCAAAGATTAATTAAAGGGCTATTATGTAAAGACCAGTAAATGTACCTAGTGGCTAACTGACCTCATAAGTCACTATGTGACACTGTCACAACCCTCTACCATGAAAATATATACATATTTACAAACTAGCTAATCGGGAAAATTCTTCCTCTATGCCATCTAAACAGTCACCAATTTCCTATTGCATATTTTCAAACCTGCTTACCAAGATATAGATTACTCCTCATGTTGGCATCTATATAGAGCATTTTTCAGTGTGGCTTTCCTGTACCCACGTTCCAAGAACTTATCCCACATGATTTTAATTTGCTCTTGGGCTTTAACCGGGTCTGAGTTGTTCCTATAGACCCTTAGAAATTGCAAGTAGGGCAATGATGCTTTTAGTGGGTTCGGATGGAAGCTCGTAGCATGAAGAAGTGTGTTTCGGTCGGTGGGTTTAGTAAATAGGGTGTATGTTATTTTTTTTATTTTCAATGCTCACCCTCACATCAAGGAAGTCAACAGTTGTCTGACTAGCTGTCATTGTATGTTCAATATTGGAATTTGCCATATTGATTGAAGCTACTATATCGGAGGCAGATCTAGATCACCCTTGATGATGAAAAACAGATCATCAATAAATCTCGCATACATCAGAATCTTGGTTTTGAATGGTTCCAAAATGTGTTCCATCTCGAATCTGTACATGAAGCAGTTGGCATACATAGGGGCCATCGCCACACCCATCGAGGTGCCTGCCACCTGGCGGTACCAACTCTTTTCAAAACGAAAATAATTACAAGTTAATACTGCTTCAAGCAGTTCCATGGTATACTCAATAGGTGGACCTTGGTAATATGGTGATTCAGCTAGTACTTGTCTTGCTGCTGCTATACCTTCCAGATGGGGGATGACCGTGTATAGACTTTTAACGTTGCAGGTCAGTAGCATAACTGGATCCGGGGGTAATTCTATAGCTGAGATGCGTTGTGAAAAAGCAGGTGTATCCTTCAAACACGTCGTCAAATTCGCCACTGTATCTTTCATCAGGAAGTCCAACCACTGTGCTATTGGCTCTAGAATTCCTTGTTTAGCCGACACAATGGGCCGTCCTGGAGGTTTCTCTACATTTTTATGTACTTTGGGTAGAGTATATAATATAGGTGTCCTTGGATTCAGCTGTGTCATAAATTCATACAGTTCACTGGTTAAATAATTAGCTTCCAAGCCCCTTTTGAGTTTCTTATCCAGATGGCTTTGTAATTGTGCCGTGGGATCTTTGGGGATCTGAGAGTACGTCTGCTGGTCTGATAGTTGGTTTAGGATCTCATTCCGGTAATTCGCATAGTCCAATACAACTATACCTCCACCCTTATCCGCTGGTCTTATCACTATTTTTCGTCACATGACAATGATGTAATGATTTGTCTATCTCTGGTCGTACAGTTGGAGTGTACTTTTTGTTGTATTTTGAAGATGTCTTTGGCTTCTATGTCTACAGATCGTAAAAGTGTTTTAATCGTGGCCTGTTTAGACATTGGGTCAAACGTGCTCTTGGGTTTAGATTTAGTTCTTTGTTCATTTTCAGTTGGTGAGCAGTAGTGATGTCCCGAACGGTTCGCTGGCGAATAGTTCCTGGCGAACATAGCATGATCGCGTTCGCCACCGTGGGCGAACACATGCGATGTTCGGTCCGCCCCCTATTCTTTATCATTGAGTAAACTTTGACCCTGTACCTCATAGTCAGCAGACACATTCCAGCCAATCAGCAGCACACCCTCCCTAGCAGACCCTCCCACCTACTGGACAGCATCCATTTTAGATTCATTCGGAAGCTGCAACCATTTTATTTATTTTTTTCAATGTATTATTTATTTTATTTTTTTTTGTCAATCTTTCTTTTATTAAGGCATGTAGAATGGGGTACAGAAGAAAAAATTGGGGGAAACATTCAAGAGATTTACAGTATAGGGTTGTTACATCAATCAGGAAGTAGATAATGTTTCCAGGATTGTGATGCCTCATTTTTAAAATTTTGTTGTTAAACTTTAGCTTGAAAATACAGGCTATGGACCATAAGATCCGATTGGGAAGTCGCAGAATTATTATAACCAGACATCTGGAGAAACCCGGTTAGACAGTATACGCACAATTTAGGATGAACAGAACAAGCGTAACTTAAGAGGTACAAATTAAAGTAAAGATGTCAAGGTGATGATCAATATAGATGATATACACGGCTTAATAGCGCAGATTCTTGGCAGTAACAGGCTAATAATTGGTCTAGTAAAACATTGGTAAAACACGCTGGGAATTCGCTCCAGGCTTAAGAACAAGAAAAACTTAAGGATCATCATGAGGATAATTAACCAAGCCCATGAGTGTTATAGAGTAAGAGACAGCAGGGTGGCATGCATAGTGGTAACGAGAACGGCAAAACTATCCAGCCTGGCTTTTATTACAAGTGTTGAGAATACAGGACCGCCCACAGGGAGGGACAAAACAACCAATAGCATAATGGTTACAACCCGCAGGTTCCCTCCCCTCAGATAACCAGTTAACATAATTATTACAGCCAGGGAAAATACAGTTTTTATACATGTGCTATAACTTTAAAACCATACATCTTCATAACAATTACATATTTGGAATCAGCACACTTTAAACATAAACCCTTCCAAAAATCAGCCAAATCCCTCCAGTGGATCAAAAGTTAGCTGGAGGACCCTTTATGACCGACCGCAAGCACATTTTCCTGCCCAAAACAGTTCCATAGATTTGGGCTGTGCGGTCGGTCAATTTCATGCCGAAAAACGACTAAGTCCCATTTTGAACGCGGGTTACCGCGGCAACGCTCTGAAATCTCGCGAGATTACATGGTCTGCAGCTATGCGGAGCTGCAGACCGGAAGCAGTGGCCACCGGACCACCAGGGAACCCACTGGACCACCAGGGAAAGGTAGGCTCTCCCTCCCCATCACCCCCACCACACTCAGCCTCACCCACAGCATCACCCCCCACCACCCTCAGCCTCACCCCCCACCACCATCACCCCCCACCACCATCACCACCCTCAGCCTCACCCCCCACCACCATCACCACCCTCAGCATCACCCCCCACCACCCTCAGCCTCACCCCCACCACCCTCAGCTTCACCCACCCTCAGCCTCACCCCCCCACCATCACCCCCCACCACTCTCACCATCACCCCCCACCACCCTCAGCCTCACCCCCACCACCATCACCCTCAGCCTCACCCCCACCATCCTCAGCCTCACCCCCCACCATCACCCCTCCCCACCCTCACCATCACCCCCCACCACTCTCACCATCACCCCCCAGCACCCTCAGCCTCACCCCCCACCACCATCACCCCTCCCCACCCTCACCATCACCCCCCACCACCCTCAGCCTCACCCCCCACCACCATCACCCCCACCACCCTCAGCCTCACCCCCACCACCCTCAGCCTCACCCCCACCCTCAGCCTCACCCCCCCACCATCACCCCCCACCACTCTCACCATCATCCCCACCACCCTCAGCCTCACCCCCCACCACCACCACCCCCCACCACCCTCAGCCTCACCCCCACCACCCTCAGCCTCACCCCCACCACCCTCAGCCTCACCCCCCCACCCTCAGCCTCACCCCCCACCATCACCCCCCACCACTCTCACCATCACCCCCCACCACCCTCAGCCTCACCCCCACCACCATCACACACCACCCTCACCCCCCACCACCATCACCCCCCACCACCCTCAGCCTCACCCCCCACCATCACCCCTCACCACCCTCACCATCACCCCCCACCACTCTCACCATCACCCCCCAGCACCCTCAGCATCACCCCTCCCCACCCTCACCATCACCCCCCACCACCCTCAGCCTCACCCCCCACAACCATCACCACCCTCAGCCTCACCCCCTACCACCATCACCCCCACCACCCTCAGCTTTACCCCCCACCACCCTCAGCTTTACCCCCCACCACCCTCAGCCTTCACCCCCCACCACCCTCGGCTTCATCCCCCACCACCCTCAGCCTCACCACCCCCCCACCACCCTCATCATCACCACCATCCCCCACCACCCTCATCATCACCACCATCCCCCACCACCCTCCTCATCACCACCACCCTCAGCATCACTCCCCCCACCACCCTCAGCATCACCCCCCTCACCACCCTCAGCCTCACCCCCACCACCCTCAGCATAACCCTCCGTCACCACCCTCAGCCTCACCCCACTCACCATCACCCCCTCCTTCTCACATTACCCCCTCTCACTCTCACATTACCCCCTCTCACTCTCACATTACCCCCTCTCACTCTCACATTACCCCCTCACTCTCACATTACCCCCCTCACTCTCACATCACCCCCCTCACTCTCACATTACCCCCCTCACTCTCACATTACCCCCCTCACTCTCTCATTAGCCCCCCCACTCTCACATTAGCCCCCCCACTCTCACATTAGCCCCCCCACTCTCACATTACCCACCCACTCTCACATTACCCACCCACTCTCACATTATGCCCCCTCACTCTCACATTATGCCCCCTCACTCTCACATTATGCCCCCTCACTCTCACATTATGCCCCCTCACTCACACATTATGCCCCCTCACTCTCACATTACCCTCACTCTCACATTACCCCCCTCTCACTCTCACATTACCCCCCCACTCTCACATTACCCCCCTCACTCTCACATTACCCCCCCTCACTCTCACATTACCCCCTCACTCTTACATTACCCCCTCACTTTTACATTACCCCCCCTCACTCTCACATTACCATCACCCCCCGCTCCCTGTCACATTACCATCACCCCCCGCTCCCTCTCACCATCAACCCCCCGCTCCCTCTCACCATCAACCCCCCGCTCCCTCTCACCATCAACCCCCCGCTCTCTCTCACCATCAACCCCCCGCTCCCTCTCACCATCACACCCCCCGCTCCCTCTCACCATCACACCCCCCGCTCCCTCTCACCATCACACCCCCCGCTCCCTCTCACCATCATCCCCCCGCTCCCTCTCACCATCACCCCCCTTTCACCATCACCCGCCTCTCACATTACCCCCCTTTCACCATCACCCGCCTCTCACCATCACCCCCCCCATACACACAACACACTTCAAGCAGCTACCCCATACACAGGGTCTCAGACAAAAACGCAAACATGCTCACAGAGACATACATTCACACACACAATGATACTCTCTGTCAGACACACTCTCAGGCACATACACAGGTAGACAGTGCATCAATGTGTATATGTGACACTTTTTTGTTAGTGGGGCCTCATGTTTACGTTTCGCCTAAGGCCTCATAAAGTCTAGAGCCGCCTCTGAGTCCCTATTCTGCTCTGTGTCAGTGTGTATCAGGGTCTGTGAGGACAGGTGTCAATACATATGTCAAGGTGTCAATATGTCATATGTCAGGTGCCAATCCATATCCATTGTGATTTAGGAATGTTAGGTGATTTATGCCCTTTATGGATTAAAACCAGACTCTGCATCAACTGTGTAATTTTCCATGGGAGTTTTGCCATGGATCCCCCTCCGGCATGCCACAGTCCAGGTGTTAGTCCCCTTGAAACAACTTTTCCATCACGATTGTGGCCAAAAAGAGTCCCTGTGGATTTTAAAATTTGCCTGCCCATTGAAGTCTATGGCTGTTCGCCCGGTTTGCCGGTTCGCGAACGTATGCGGAAGTTCGCGTCCGCCGTTCGCGAACCGAAAATTTTGTGTTTGCGACATCACTAGTGAGCAGTTTTTAAAGAAGTCTTTTAAACGCATGGTACGTCCAAACCTAAACAATTCCGTTTCCCATTGAAGTTGATTAGGGTCGGTCGTTGGGACAAAAGATAAACCCCTGCTGAGTAATCTTAATTCATCAGGGAGGAGTTTTCTAGAGGAAATATTAAATACCGGAATCATTGTTGAAATCGTGGGGGTTTCCCTCTTCCCCAAAAAAGTTCTCCCCTTCTGGCCACGTCTCGTGATAAACCTCTTTCTAGAGCCTGGTTTCTGTATTGATTACTCGTTTGTATCCCTGAGTAGTGATGTACCGAACTGTCCGCCGGCGAACAGTTCCCGGCGAACTTAGCGTGTTCGCGTTCGCCGCGGCGGGCGGACACATGCGCAGTTCGATCCGCCCCCTATTCGTCATCATTGGGCAAACTTTGACCCTGTGCCTCTCGGTCAGCAGACACATTCCAGCCAGGGCCGGACTGGGAATTAAAAGCAGCCCTGGAAAAAAATTATTTACCAGCCCCATAATGCGTCGCGCCAGCATAGTGTGCAGATACAGAGTTAGAAAAGATAACTTAAAATTAAACTTATTACTCCAACGTGAAAAAAAAGCACATATAGGCTTAAAAAAAAGAGTGCAGATTTATTTTAAGCAGACGTGCCTTCGCATATAACCAATGTTTCAGTCCAACTACCATGACATATTAAGGAAAGCTTGGTAATGGGATTGAAATGGTGAATGTATGTAGGGCACAACTGTAAAAAATGAAGTTATCTTGTTTATTTTGAGGTCCTGTGGGTGCACTCTTCACTTTAAATATGTTATTGTGCTGGAGTATGCACCTACCTAGCAACAAGACTGGGCCAATATCTGCTCATTACATATTGTACATATCAATGACATTTCTTAGTGTATTATGCATATATAAATGTACATTAATATATGTGTAAATATAATAGGCATAATTATATATATATATATATATATATATATATATATAATATAAATCAGTGGCGGATCCAGAGCCTGATCTCAGGAGGGGCACCTATAGATTATTTAAAGAAATAATCCATGCACAATAACCACTACTGCTCTGTGTAGTGGGTATGGTGCCAGGAGTGCCGGGACCCGCTCCCAGAGTAAGTAGTCAAACCGTTTAAGTACAGTTTGACAACTTACCTGGGGTCTGCTGGGATATGGAGCTGTAGTAGGGTATAGGAGCAGTGGTGCAATGTGTGAGGGGTGCAATGTGTGTGAAAGGTTCAGTGTGTAGGGTGCGTGGGGCAATGTGTGTATGGGTGGCTGTGTGTGTAGGGGAATGTGTGTATGGGGGTCTGTGTGTGTGTATGGGGGGACAGTGTGTGAATGTGTATGGTGTGTGTGAGCAGTGTTTGTATGGGGCTAGAGTTCACTCTCACCACTTGGACCACCAGGAATCCCTGGTGGTCGCAGTGGTGGGAGTGAACTCTAGCCCGTAGCTCCAGGGCAAGAGTTTCCCTGTGGCACTCTCCCTCCCCCTCTGTCTCTCTCTATTCACCCCTCTTTCTCCCCTTGTGTCTCACTCTCCCCCCTCTGTCTCTTTCTCCCCCCTTTCCCTGTGGCACTGTCTCTCTCTATTCACCCCTCTTTCTCCCCTTGTGTCTCACTCTCCCCCCTCTGTCTCTTTCTCCCTCCTTTCCCTGTGGCACTCTCCCTCCCCCTCTGTCTCTCTCTATTTACGCCTCTTTCTCCCCTTGTGTCTGACTCTCCCCCCTCTGTCTCTTTCTCCCTCCTTTCCCTGTGGCACTCTCCCAACCCCTCTGTCTCTCTCTATTCACCCCTCTTTCTCCCCTTGTGTCTCACTCTCCCCCCTCTGTCTCTTTATCCCCCTTTTTCCTGTAGCACTCTCCCTCCCCCTCTGTCTCTCTCTATTCGCCCCTCTTTCTCCCCTTGTGTCTCACTCTCCCCCCTCTGTCTCTTTCTCCCCCCTTTCCCTGTGGCACTGTCTCTCTCTATTCACCCCTCTTTCTCCCCTTGTGTCTCACTCTCCCCCCTCTGTCTCTTTCTCCCTCCTTTCCCTGTGGCACTCTCCCTCCCCCTCTGTCTCTCTCTATTTACGCCTCTTCCTCCCCTTGTGTCTCACTCTCCCCCCTCTGTCTCTTTCTCCCTCCTTTCCCTGTGGCACTCTCCCTCCCCCTCTGTCTCTCTCTATTTACGCCTCTTTCTCCCCTTGTGTCTCACTCTCCCCCCTCTGTCTCTTTCTCCCCCTTTTTCCTGTGGCACTCTCCCTCCCCCTCTGTCTCTCTCTATTCGCCCCTCTCTCCCCCCTTGTGTCTCACTCTCCCCCCCTCTGTCTCTCTCTCTATTCACCCCCCTCTGTCTCTCTCTCTATTCACCCCCTCTGTCTCTCTCTCTATTCACCCCCCTCTGTCTCTCTCTCTATTCACCCCCCTCTGTCTCTCTCTCTATTCACCCCCCGTCTCTCTCTCTCTTCACCCCCCTCTGTCTCTCTCTCTCTCTAGTCACCACCCCCTCTGTCTCTCTCTCTCCACCCCCCTGTCTCTCTCTCTCCACCCCCCTGTCTCTCTCTCCACCCCCCTCTGTCTCTCTCTCTCTACCCCCTCTCTCTCCACCCCCTTCTCTCTCTCTCTTCACCCCCCTCTGTCTCTCTCTTCATCCCCCCTCTGTCTCTCTCTTCATCCCCCCCTCTGTCTCTCTCTTCATCCCCCCCACCTCTGTCTCTCTCTTCATCCCCCCCCCACCTCTGTCTCTCTCTTCATCCCCCCCACCTCTGTCTCTCTCTCTCTCTTCACCCCCCCCACTTCCATCCCCCCCACCCACCTGAGAGGAGTCTGGGGGCCGGCCGCATTGCGCGCTGCAGCCTCGCCGGTCCGGCAGCACTGTTAATGCTGAGGGCTGAGGGAGGAGCATGTCTCTCTACCATGCTCCCTCGCGGTTCCCACAATCCCCAGCTGGGGATTGTGGGAACCCGGAGGGAGCATGGTAGAGAGACATGCTCCTCCCTCAGCCCTCAGCATTAGGTGTGCCGCCGGACCGGTGAGGCTGCAGCGCGCAATGCGGCCGCCTGCCGGCCGGCCCCCTCAAAGTGTGTGCCACCGGACCGGCCACCCGGTGGCACATATATTGCCCCCAGCAGCCCCCAGGTGCCACGGCCCACCGGGAAATTTCCCGGTATCCCGGTGGGCCAGTCCGGCCCTGATTCCAGCCAATCAGCAGCACTCCCTCCCTTCCACACCCTCCAACCTCCCTCCCAGCATCCATTTTCGATTCATTCTGAAGCTGCATGCTTAGTGAGAGGAGGGAAAGTTTAGCTGCTGCTGATTAGATAGGGAAATTGATAGCTAGGCTAGGATATTCAGTGTCCACTACAATCCTGAAGGACTCATCTGATCTCTGCTGTAAGGACAGCACCCCAAAAAGCCCTTTTTAGGGCTAGAACATCAGGCTGCTTTTTTTTTTTTTTTTTTTTCTGTGTAATGTAATTGCAGGTGCCTGCCTGCCAGCTTCTGTGTGAGGTTCACATTGGATACTGTGCCCACTTGCCCAGTGCCACCACTCATATCTGTTTTTACAATAGCTTAAGCTTTAGATTTAAAAAAAATATATATTTTTCAATGTAATAGAAGAGCAGTTGCCTGCCTGCCAGCTTCTGTGTCAGGCTGGATGCCTTGCCCATTTGCACAGTCAGTGCCACCACTCATATCTGTTTTTACAATAGCTTAAGCTTTAGATTTAAAAAAAATAGTATTTTTTTCACTGTAATAGAAGAGCAGTTGCCTGCCTGCCAGCTTCTGTGTGAGGTTCACAGTGGATACTGTGCCCTCTTGCCCAGTGCCACCACTCATATCTGTTTTTACAATAGCTAAGGCTTTAGATTTAAAAAAAAAAAAATGTTTTCACTGTAATAGAAGAGCAGTTAGTTGTCTGCAAGTGTCTGGGTGTCAGGCCTCCTTCAGCATGTGCTCTGCAGACCTGTGCCAGCGTACTTTGACAGTTGCCACTCATATCTGGTGTCTCTGTAGCATGCTTTTACAAAGAAAAAGGGTTTCCAGTGTAAGCTAATAGCAGCCAGTCAGTGTCCTTCAAGCGGCTCTGTCAGGCCTACAGTGTGTGCTCTGCAGAACTGTTCCAGTGAAGATTGCCAATCATATCTGGTATCTCTATAGCGTGCTTTTACAAAGAAAAAAGGTTTCCAGTGTAAGCTAATAGCAGCCAGTCAGTGTCCTTCAAGCGGCTCTGTCAGGCCTACAGTGTGTGCTCTTTAGAACTGTTACAGTGCACATTGCCAATCATATCTGGTGTCTCTATAGCATGCATTTAAAACCAATTTTTTTTTTTTCACTGTTATAGATTGAATAGCAGTTACTTGTCTTCAAGCGGTTGTGTCAGGCCTACAGTGTGTGCTCTGCAGAACTGTTACAGTTCACATTGCCAATCATATCTGGTCTCACAGTAGCTTGCACGCATAGTACCACTAATCCCCCCAAAAATGACAGGCAGAGGCAGGCCACCCCGCAGGGGCCGTCGTGGTCGTGGTGCTGTGATTCCCTTTTGCCCTAGAATAATGCCCAGTTTTCAGAAGCCACGTACCCTGAACTTGAAAAGTTCTGAGGACATAGTTGACTGGCTAACACACGACACCCAATCTTGTACAGCCTCCGCTCGGAACCTTGACGCACCATCCTCCTCCAGCTTAGCTTCAGGCACCTCTCAAGATAGCACTCACCCGCCTGCCGCCACCACCAAAACTAGCACCACAGCCGCTTTACTTTGTATGTCAGAGGAGTTATTCACACACCCGTTTGAAGAAATAAATGATGCGCAACCATTATTGCTAGAGGATGTAGATAACAAGGATATGTCTCAGGCAGGCAGCATTAAACACATGGAGGTACGGTGTGATGATGATGATGTTGTACCCGCTGCTGCTTCCTTTTCTGAGTTGTCAGATACAAGCAAAGCGGTTGATGATGACGATGCGTCCATGGATGTCACGTGGGTGCCCGCTCGGCAAGAAGAAGAACAGGGCGAAAGTTCAGATGGGAAGACAGAGAGGAGGAGGAGACGAGTTGGAAGCAGGGGGGGGTCGTCGCAAGGAGCTAGTGGCACAGTCAGACAGCATGCATCGGCACCCGGGGTCAGCCCGACAGCACGCCAATCAACGCATGCTGTGTCCACCACCAGAATGCCGTCATTGCAGAGCTCAGCAGTGTGGAATTTTTTTTGTGTGTCTGCCTCTGACAACAGCGATGCCATTTGCAACCTGTGCCAAAGGAAACTGAGTCGTGGGAGGTCCAACACCCACCTAGGTACAACTGCTTTGCGTAGGCACATGATCTCACATCACAAACGCCTATGGGATCAACACATGAGTACAAGCAGCACGCCTACTCTAAGCCGCCATCCTCCTCCTGGCCCAGCATCTTCAGCCACGTCAACCACTGCTGTCCTCCTTGCCCCCTCTCAACCATCCGCCACTCCGTCTCCCGCCTTGAGCAGTTCCCGCTCATCTGCCCACAGTCATGTGTCTGTCAAGGACATGTTTGAGCGTAAGAAGCCAATGTCACCAAGTCACCCCCTTGCCCAGCGTCTGACAGCTGGCTTGTCCGAACTATTAGCCCGCCAGCTTTTACCATACAATCTGGTTGAGTCTGAGGCGTTCAAAAATTTTTTAGCTATTGGGACACCGCAGTGGAAGGTACCCGGCCGGAATTTCTTTTCACAAAAGGCAATCCCTAACCTGTACTCGATTGTGCAAAAGGAAGTCATGGCATGTCTGGCACACAGTGTTTGGGCAAGGGTCCATCTGACCACTGATACCTGGTCTGCAAAGCATGGTCAGGGCAGGTATATCACCTACACTGCGCATTGGGTAAACCTGCTGACGGCTGACAAGCATGGAATGCGTGGCATTGCAGAGGAGTTGGTGACACCGCCACGACTTGCAGGCAGTCCTGCTGCCACCTCCTCTACTCCTCCTACTCCATCCTCTTCCATAACCTCCTCGGCTGAGTCCTCTTGTGCTGCTGCGTCTTGCTCCACATTAACGGCACCCCCCCAGCTCCCCAGGTACTATTCCACATCCCGGATATGGCAGTGTCACGCCGTCTTGGGTTTGACTTGCTTGAAAGCAGAGAGTCACACCGGACAAGCACTCCTGTCCGCCATGAACGCACAGGTGGAAAAGTGGCTGACTCCGCAGCAACTGGATATCGGCAAAGTGGTGTGTGACAACGGAAAAAATTTGATAGCGGCATTGAAGTTGGGCAAGTTGACACATGTGCCGTGCATGGCACATGTGTGTAATCTGATCGTACAACGCTTTGTGCATAAGTACACAGGCTTACAGGACGTCCTGAAGCAGGCCAGGAAGGTGTGTGGCCATTTCAGGCGTTCCTACACGGCCATGGCTCACTTTGCCGATATCCAGTGGCGAAACAACATGCCAGTGAGGCGCTTGATTTGCGACAGCCCTACACGTTGGAATTCAACACTCCTAATGTTCGACCGCCTGCTCCAACAAGAAAAAGCTGTTAATGAATATTTGTATGACCGGGGTGCTAGGACAGCCTCTGGGGAGCTGGGAATTTTTTTGCCACGTTACTGGACGCTCATGCGCAATGCCTGTAGGCTCATGCGTCCTTTTGACGAGGTGACAAACCTAGTCAGTCGCACCGAAGGCACCATCAGCGACATCATACCATTTGTTTTCTTCCTGGAGCGTGCCCTGCGAAGAGTGCTGGATCAGGCCGTAGATGAGCGTGAAGAGGAAGAGGAAGAGTTGTGGTCACCATCACCACCAGAAACAGCCTTATCAGCATCGCTTGCTGGACCTGCGGCAACGCTGGAAGAGGATTGTGAGGAAGAGGAGTCAGAGGAGGAATGTGGCTTTGAGGAGGAGGAGGAGCAAGACCAAACACAACAGGCATCCCAGGGTGCTCGTTGTCACCTATCTGGTACCCGTGGTGTTGTACGTGGCTGGGGGGAAGAACTTACCTTCAATGACATCAGTGAGGAGGAGGAACGGGAAATGAGTAGCTCGGCATCCAACCTTGTGCAAATGGGGTCTTTCATGCTGTCCTGCCTGTTGAGGGACCCTCGTATAAAAAGGCTGAAGGAGAACGGCCTGTACTGGGTGTCCACGCTACTAGACCCCCGGTATAAGCAGAAAGTGGCGGAAATGTTACCGAATTACAACAAGTCGGAAAGGATGCAGCATTTGCAAAATAAATTAAAAAGTATGCTTTACACAGCGTATAAGGGTGATGTCACAGCACAACGGGAATCTAACAGGGGGAGAGGTGGAAGTCATCCTCCTCCTCCCACGACCACGCCGGCAAGGACAGGACGTTTTAAAGACGCGTTGTTGATGGAGGACATGCGGACCTTTTTAAGTCCTACGCATCGCCACAGCCCTTCGGGATCCACCCTCAGAGAGCGACTCGACCGACAGGTAGCAGACTACCTCGCCTTAACTGCAGATATCGACACTCTGAGGAGCGATGAACCCCTTGACAACTGGGTGTGCAGGCTTGACCTGTGGCCTGAGCTATCCCAATTTGCGATAGAACTTCTGGCCTGCCCCGCTTCAAGTGTCCTGTCAGAAAGGACCTTCAGTGCAGCAGGAGGTATTGTCACTGAGAAGAGAAGTCGCCTAGGTCAAAAAAGTCTAGATTACCTCACCTTTATTAAGATGAATGAGGGATGGATCCCGAAGGGACTGACACTGGGCGATACATTCGATTAAAAAAGGCCTGATGAGATGAGCTGCCTTGGGCTAAAAATGGTCCACACGCTGCTGTATTTTAGCTCTGAATGACGGTTGACTTGCGTGACTTATCCGCCACCAACTAGGTTCAAGCCGCCATGTTTTAGGGCACTTTCTGCCTGTGAAACAAACATCAATTTTTCTGGCCGCTGCTACAGCAGCGGCTGCAACAATACCAAATTTTTCAGGCATGTGTACATGCCTAATTTTTAGGCCCACTGGTGCAGCACTGTGGCTTCAAAAACCAAACCAAAAAAAATCCTCCAAGATGGCACCAATATACCAGTGGTCTAAGCATCTTCCAACCTTGGCCTAAAAAGGGGAGGTGATTCCACAATTAAAAATCGCTGCCATATACACGTCCACTGATAGGAGACGCGGAAGGTATTAAACTGATATGAACAATACTCCACTCCTATCAGTAGGTCCCCCCATTGTGATTTATGCCCCCCACCCACCGCGCAGGGATGGGGGCCGGGGGGGAGGAAAGTAGGTCCCCCCATTGTGATTTATGGCCCCCACCCACCGCGCAGGGGTTGGTGAGGACAGTAGCTCCCCCCAGTGTGTATCAGGGTCCATGAGGACAGGTGTTAATCCATACCTGCCAAGTGACCCTATGTAGGGGGAACAGTCTCTATTCTGCTCTGTGTCAGTGTGTATCATGGTCTCAGTAGGCGGGGAACAGTCTCTATTCTGCTCTGTGTCAGTGTGTATCAGGGGTTTTGAGGGCAGGTGTCAATCCATATCTGCCAAGTGACCCTATGTAGGGGGAACAGTCTCTATTCTGCTCTGTGTCAGTGTGTATCATGGGCTTTGAGGACAGGTGTCAATCCATACCTGCCAAGTGACCCTATGTAGGGGTAACAGTCTCTATTCTGCTCTGTGTCAGTGTGTATCATGGTCTCTGATACACACTGCTCTGTGTCAGTGTGTATCAGGGGTTTTGAGGACAGGTGTCAATCCATATCTGCCAAGTGACCCTATGTAGGGGGAACAGTCTCTATTCTGCTCTGTGTCAGTGTGTATCATGGGCTTTGAGGACAGGTGTCAATCCATACCTGCCAAGTGACCCTATGTAGGGGTAACAGTCTCTATTCTGCTCTGTGTCAGTGTGTATCATGGTCTCTGTGGACGGGGAACAGTCTCTATTCTGCTCTGTGTCAGTGTGTATCAGGGGCTTTGAGGACAGGTGTCAATCCATACCTGCCAAGTGACCCTATGTAGGGGGAACAGTCTCTATTCTGCTCTGTGTCAGTGTGTATCATGGGCTTTGAGGACAGGTGTCAATCCATATCTGCCAAGTGACCCTATGTAGGGGAACAGACCCTATTCTGCTCTGTGTGAGAAAGAGGAACGGGAAATGAGTAGCTCGGCATCCAACCTTGTGCAAATGGGGTCTTTCATGCTGTCGTGCCTGTTGAGGGACCCTCGTATAAAAAGGCTGAAGAAGAACGACCTGTGCTGGGTGTCCACGCTACTAGACCCCCGGTCTCTATTCTGCTCTGTGTCAGTGTGTATCATGGTCTCTGAGGACGGGGAACAGTCTCTATTCTGCTCTGTGTCAGTGTGTATCAGGGGTTTTGAGGACAGGTGTCAATCCATATCTGCCAAGTGACGATATGTAGGGGGAACAGTCCCTATTCTGCTCTGTGTATCAGGGGTTTTGAGGACAGAAGTCAATCCATATCTGCCAAGTGACCCTATGTAGGAGGAACAGTCCCTATTCTGCTCTGTGTCAGTGTGTATCAGGGGCTTTGAGGACAGGTGTCAATCCATACCTGCCAAGTGACCCTATGTAGGGGGAACAGTCTCTATTCTGCTCTGTGTGAGGAGGAGGAACGGGAAATGAGTAGCTCGGCATCCAAGCTTGTGCAAATGGGGTCTTTCATGCTGTCGTGCCTGTTGAGGGACCCTCGTATAAAAAGGCTGAAGGAGAACAACCTGTGCTGGGTGTCCACGCTACTAGACCCCCGGTCTCTATTCTGCTCTGTGTCAGTGTATATCAGGGATCCTTAGGATAGGTGTCAATCCATATCTGCCAAGTGACCCTATGTAGGAGGAACAGTCCCTATTCTGCTCTGTGTCAGTGTGTATAAGGGATCCTTAGGATAGGTGTCAATCCATATCTGCCAAGTGACCCTATGTAGGAGGAACAGTCCCTATTCTGCTCTGTGTCAGTGTGTATCAGGGGTTTTGAGGACAGGTGTCAATCCATATCTGCCAAGTGACCCTATGTAGGGGGAAAAGTCTCTACTCTGCTCTGTGTGAGGAGGAGGAACGGGAAATGAGTAGCTCGGCATCCAACCTTATGCAAATGTGGTCTTTCATGCTGTCGTGCCTGTTGAGGGACCCTCGTATAAAAAGGCTGAAGGAGAACGACCTGTTCTTCCTGTGCTTCAGGAATTGACCTCCAGCCAGTTCTGATGTTTTTATTTATTATTCTTTATTATTTATTAATCATTAATTATCATTATTTTTTCATTTTCAGTGGGTGTACATTTACACCAATATGGATAACTGTTTGAGGCATGTGATTTTGTGCAATTTTGGTTATGGTTTTGACGTGCCCCACTGGCGTCTAGTTTCCATGGTAACTTCCAACGAGTGGCCGGTCACATGATTGATGCTGGCATGACTCACGCATGCGGGATGATGTCATCGGATTGCGACCGGCACTTTTTCTTTTTTTTTTTTATTCTTTATTTTTGAGTGCAGGTTTAAATACAGTTGTATACAGTGACTTGTTCAACTCAACATATCATGTTATACATTTGGCACAGGTAGTCATGAGGTACTGCACTGTTTTTTTTTTTTTTAACAAGATAGGAACATAGATAATACAAGATATAGCATAATTATGATGTACAACGTTTGAACAGTCGAGTGTTATTCTAGGTTAGGCTAGGGTCGTTGCTTGGGTGTACATAGATTTTTATACAGTAAGTTAAAGATCATGAGCGTACAAAAAAAAAAAAAAAAAAAAAATAAGGCTAGGCTGGACATGTCTACAACAGCAGTAATGACGTGTGACATTATGGTCGCTAGGCAGCGCTTTTCAAAAGATTAAACTTAAATACGTACAGTTGTAATCTGGTTAGCCTTGCATTATATGAATGTGCTACGTTTGCCTACTAGCGTGTTTGCGCATTTGAGGAAAAAATAAAAATAAAAATGAATTTTTACAAACCAAAAAATAAGGGATTAGAGTAAATAATCAATGTTACCAAACAATGAGGTATTACGGGAACGCTATGCTGAACAACCAATTTGATACGAGAAGAAGAGTCATTACGCGCTATATGTATATATGTTAAACAGCGTTTTAGACAGAGCTAAGCAAATATGAAAACAAAACAGAATAAAGCACTGATATTATCCACTGTGTGAGGCTGTCTACCAGCGATTTTGTCGGCATGAATAGGTCAGTTCACTTAGAGATCTGGGGTGTACCATAAGACCTTGTAATGTCCCTGTATGAGCACAGTCCAGCTCTGGTGTTTAGTATCCCAGTCAACCGATACCGACCCTTGAGACTTGGCAGGTGGGCCGTGTGTACTCGTGGTGTGGGCGCTGCGGCAAGAGTTCGCCACCTGTATGCCTTGGTGAGGTTCCCCGCCCGAGTCCGACGCCAGTTGGAGGCCTTGCCATTTTTCTTTGGCCGGGGGATTCCGGCGTTGTCGAGTGGCAGAGGATATGTGCAGGCTTGGTCTTGCTCTGGTGCGTGTGAGGTCGGCAGCAGCTGCCTGGGAGGTAAGTCTTTGTTTCCTGCTTTTTTGAGGTCCGAGGAAGGAGCAGTTTGGAGGCTCGGGATGGGCCTCTGCTCAGAAGGCGTCGAGTGGCTGGGCGGATCCACGCCGCCACACTCTTCATCGCCAGCTTGAAGCGCCGACCCTGTGAGTGGAGCGACGACCAGAGGCTGGAGCGAAGCCGGTAGTAGTAAGTTAGGGTGCATTTAGGTGGTTCGAGGAGGGTGGTTCGAGTCGCCGTCTTGTGTGCGCCCCTGTAATCCCGTGTATTTGCGGGTTCCGTCGCTTGGTTAAGCCGCATTGTGGGGGTAGTCGTCCTCAGCGAGGACCGGGATATCCCCCGCCGGTCCAGAGGGGGGGGCAGCGGGGCAACTGCCGAGTGAAGCATAGGAGTAGTTCCCGTGCTGGGGGATCGGCCGCCTCCCCCGCGCTGCAGGCTCCGCTTCGGTGTAGGCCGCATGGCCGGTGAGGGTGCTCGCTTGGCGTATCGGCTTGGGACCGGTATCAATCTGTTCCCCGTGTACTCCAGTGTTGGTTTCCGGGCACTTTGTGCTGCTGGCATGTTTGAGTCGTGTAGGGTGCTCAGATTTGTGCCCGATGGCTTGGGAGCCCTCATGCAGCACGTCCGGCCATCTTGGCAGTCAGGCCCCGCCCCCCTGCGACCGGCACTTTTGGCGCGCAAACTGACCGGGCTACTCGTTACAGGAAGCCTAGACCCAGGTGGGGTAAGTCAATTGATTGTTGTTTAAATTATGTTGGTATATATAGATGTTTGATTTATGAGCTTACCTTGTCCTGATGAAAGTCTAAATGTTTAGACTGAAACGTTGAAGTTTTTTTACTTGGAGCATTAAAAGTAAATTTTTACTTAAGAAGACCTTGGAGTGCGATCTACTTCCTTGTCTATATTTTTGCCGATCAGCACCGGGCATTAACCTTTTGATACAGTGAGTGCAGCACTTTTTGTATTTTTTATATATATATATATATATATATATATATATATCTTGGTGGTGAGTAACTAGAAGGCATGTGAAGTAACATAGGACTTGAAATTTTAAGCCCTATGTTGGACTTGGGAATTCGGTTTCAAATAAACTGCAAATCATCCACATTTTGGGTGATACGCTGTTTGTCAGAACTGACAGTCTCTGAAATTCTAGATGGACGGATCACGAAACAAACAAAACAGACAATTTATAAAACCGGAGTTGTATCCAGCCGTCTTCATCCCGCCCTTCCCCCCCCCCAACGAATACAAATCATCATTGATAGGAAAAATTATGATTGATGGCTAGAGGACAGCCCCATAATATTTATTTTATTTACAGATATAGTGCAATTGTTTATTGCTTCTCCTTTTTCTCCTCTATTGGTTACTTCTTCTCACTCAACCTGAGAACCAAATGGCGCGAAAGTGTGCCTCTCAGTTTAGTGCAAAATATATACATAATATTTACATCATCTATATATTTTGCAGTTCATTAACTGTCCCATTTTCATGTCCTTGTTTCCAAAACCATTGTACGGATGAAAGTTGTCCAAACCAAAACTGCATATGGATCAATGCCAAATTGATTGAGCCAAAACAATTTTCGGACATACAAAACTTATTGCAATGTGCTCAGTTCTACCCTTTATAGATAGGTTCATAAATGCAGAAGTTTGACAGCTAAGAGAGTTCACTGGATCCTATTAAGTTCAAATAATAAAAAATACAATAATGGATAGGTCATTGCAGACTGCAGGAAGATAATGAACAGGTTAAAATCCGAATGTCCAAAGTAAAGATAAATAGTATTTGGTGTATTTAGTCAATTTGGGCCTACATTTTGCAAATTGGTTTACATACTTTCACAATTAACTCTTTAACTCTTTAAAATGACACCCCCCCAAATAAACAGTGAAACACACACAAACACACACACATAAATAATTTTATATATATATATATATAGAGAGAGAGAGAGAGAGAGAGAGAGAGAGAGAGAGAACAATGATTCAGAGCACTCCAAAGGACTTGTTTGAAAGTAGGCTTTATCTGTGTGAAAAGATCGACGTTTCGACCCGCAGGTCTTTATCAAGATAACATCAAATTTAAAATAGTGTCTTTATATAACCACAGTAATTAACAGGAAATTACTTACCCCAATGTGACCGTGATGCCCCACCACCATGTGTAACCGCTTGTGTAGTGATTGATGTGTGACGTGTAGCATGCGTCGCCAAGTGATGACGTAAATCATGTGTATCCAATGAAAATTGAGAATGGGCGTCATGTATCTATGGCAACAGCCGTTGCGTGCGCATGCGTGACAGTGTGAAATGCGGAAATGTTTAAAATCAAGAAAGACGATCTAACGACTATAGATAAATAAAAAGTGTGTATAGAGTTGTATACCAGCCTGGATTGGTTCTACAAATAAATGTCTAATGTGTTTAGCGTATACAATGCGCCATCCATAAAGGTTGTAGAGGAGCGTCTTGTGGCCATGGAGACATCCTCACCATGCGCATGCGTAAAGAGATGTATGGTTCTCAGAGGGACCTAGAGACGTATAATGTGTATAAGAAGTGTATAAGCAGTGTGTTATCCTGCGTGAAACATAGGTACATATGGAAATGGTGATGAACCTAGTGAATATGTAATGTGGCATGGTGAAGATCAGTGAATATAACAAGAAGAGAAATAGAGGTAGAAAGGAGGAGGTGTGTGGGATCCTGATAGTGTACGGATATGAACAGGGCTAAACGTGAGAAGCAGACAAACTAGACTATGTGTGATAGTGACACTACACATGATAACACCAAATCGTGTGTGTAGACAAAGTGGGGGAAAGGGCCGGAGAAGAGAAAGCCTAGGTAGTGGATGGTGGTGTGTACGCCAAGTGGTGAGTGGATGTGAATATATACAAAGTGTAGAGGTCCAGAGAAATCAGATGTGGAGCAAATATATAAATACCACGTATAGCATACAGGTGCAGGCAATGGTAAATGTATATACATATGTACAAAAAATATATATATAAAGGGCCAGAGAAACCAGATATGGGAAAAATATATAAAAGTAGCGTATACCATATAGGTATAGACAATGAATTGATAACTGACTATGTGTACCATAAAGGTGAGAATAAGTATGAAGGACTAGTAGATAATTATTTTTTCTAAGACTGGATGAGAGAGACAACATTTAGCGATTGTCCAAAAAGGAGTGGAAGGATATATATTCGTTGAGGCCTCTAGGGTGCACTGTGTCAAGCGTCTTTATCCAGTACGTTTCTCGTTGGAGCAGACTTTTGGAGCGATCACCACCTCTGGACAGTGGGGGGATATGATCGATGGCAATAAATTTCAAAGTCGGGAGTCGATGGTTAGCTTCTAAAAAATGTTTGGCCACCGGTTTCTCCGTTTTGCCGTCCCTAAAGGCGGTCATAATGCCTGAGCGGTGTCCCCGCATTCTGTCACGTAATGTGAGGTCCGTCTTCCCCACATAGTAGAGACCGCAGGGGCATGAGATTAGGTAAACCACGTGATCCGTAAGGCAGGTGATGTGGTGTCTGATGAGGTATCGTTTTCCTGAGTGTGGATGGGCGAATGATGGACCTGTGAGCATGTGTCCGCATGTAACACAATTAGTGCATTTAAAGCACCCCATCTTCGTATATCCTTTTTTGGTCTCGTATTGGTTGGTGTAGTCGCTTTTTACCAAGATATCCCTCAGGTTGCGGTTACGTCTAAAAGCAATCCGGGGAGGATGAGAGAATGTAGGGTGCAGTGTAGGGTCTGCGGCCAATAGGTCCCATCTGTTTCGAATCACCTTCGCAATCCGATCGCTTGCTGTATGATACAGGAATGGTAATGTGATGGTTGTTGGATCTTGTGGAGATGTAGAGGTTTTTGGCAGAGATTGATGAAAGATCTCAGAGGCTCTCTGTAATGATCGTTTGAGTATGTGGGGCGAGTACCCCCTCTGTAAAAAAGATTGCTGCATGGTATCCATCTGGTCTTTAATGTGGTCTGGATCTGAATTGTTCCGTAGTACCCTAAGGAACTGAGAGATCGGGAGAGATCTCTTGAGCGCACCTGGATGGAAGCTGGTGGCGTGTAGCACTGTGTTACGATCGGACGTCTTTTTGTATAAGGTGTATCCTATAGAGTTCTGTGTTCGATATAGCTCTACATCAAGGAATTGTATCCTATTGGTGTCACTGCAGTGACTCAGACGTACAGGAGAGTCTATATTGTTTAGATCCTGGATCATCTCATCAAAAGATACAGAGGAGCCTGACCACAATATCAGAATGTCGTCCACATATCTAAAATAAGATATGATGTTGGACTGGTAGTTTGATAAAATATGTTCTTGCTCATAAGCATACATATAGCAATTGGCGTAGTTGGGCGCTATGGCCGATCCCATGGCTGTTCCTGTTTGTTGAACATAAAAGTGCTTCTCAAAACGAAAATAATTGTTAGTCAAAGTAAATTCTAGACATTCCAAAAGGTACTCGATGGGGGGTCCCTGATATTGATCTGAATGGATCAAGATTTGTCTCATAGCCTCTAACCCCTCAGAATGGGGTATTATGGTGTAGAGGTTTTTAACGTCTACAGTGGCGAGGGTAATGGGTCCATCCGGAAGACAAATTTGTCCGAGGTGGGTGAGGAGATCCTGTGTGTTCTTAAGGCATGTTGGTATGAGTAAGGAGGGTGTTTTGCAGTGGTGGTCAATGAACTTTGCCAATGGTTCTAATATGCCGCGTCTGGCGGAAACAATGGGTCGTCCAGGAGGGTTGTTAAGGTCTTTATGGACCTTAGGCAAGGTGTATAGCACCGGGATGTTGGGATGTGGATCTATAAGGAATTTGGCGGTCTGTTCATCGATCCAACTTGCTTCCACACCTCTGGTGACTAATGATTGTAATTTACCCATGATGGTGTTGGTTGGGTCAAACGTAATCCGTTGGTAAGTAGTTTGATCCGATAGTTGTCTGAGGATCTCTGTGCGATATGATGTGTAATTCTGTATATATATATATAGATGTATGTAAGGTCAGTCATAGGAAAAGTTTTGTTTCAAATGCTTGAGTATAATCTCTGTCCTGAGATGTTTTGTCTTTCAAACACAAGGGCGTTATTGGTATGTGTCAATGTCTTCCTTGCCATGTCGTATGTGCAGTCATGTGCACCCCAAAATCTTAGGGTTTATACACTATACAGTGAACTATTGCTAGATAAATCAAACTGCTAGTTTACAAGAGCCAAATTGTAACAGTAGCAGACATACAGATTTTTTTTCAGGAAGCTACATTTTGAAATTCAATATTTTTTTTCCACAATTCACAGTTTTGTGAATTAATCCCATGAAATTGGTTGCATTAATGTTGTCTACTTATATGGTAATGTTCCTAAGTCAGTGCTTTGGAGGTGCCCCTGTTATTTTCCTTCAAGTGAGGAAAGGGCTAATCCAGGTCAAAAAGTGGTGAAGTCACCAACAAAAAGTGGTGTTGGTTGCACACAGGATGCGGTAAATCTCAAAATCTGAACAGGATCACATACAAGTGTCGACAGAGTAAGGTGCCCATAACTGAAGAGGCCCAGTAATCAGCTAACAAACTCCAACCATCAATATATAGTATAGTTAGGGTAGCCATGGCCCACTTTTATAAGTGATGATTGCAATATAAGATGCTTTGGAAATAACAGCATTAAAGGCATACTGCAAAGCAACTATAGCTTATTGAAGCAGTTTGGTGTATAGATCATGCCCTTGAAGTATTATTGCTTAATTATCTGCCATCTAGGGGTTAAATGACTTTAGTTTTTGTGTATGTGACTCACTCTGGTAAGTTTATTGAACTTTAATATCACACAGGAGGTTGCAGTCTTTAACAGGCTGTGATAAAGTGAAGGCAGAGAAGCCATTTAACCCCAGGGGGAGTATATGTAGTTTGTGTATTGCACAACACAAAGTTTTGTTTAGTTATGGGCCCCTGGGGTGGAGCATTTGGAGAGAAGGGTGGGCCAAATCTCCACTCCACAGTTTAGTGGTTTTCTTGGGAGACAAAGATCCAGGCCAGGGTTTTTTGGACTGTCTCCAACCCACTGCTCAGCTGCAGATAATCAGCTGTAGCAGTGGGAATAAACCACTCCCTGCTAGGCAGGTACAGGGGGGGGGGGGATGCTGGCTTCCTCTCAGAAAGCAGGTAGGAGAGAGGGTGTTCTCTCCAGTAAGAGAGTCAAGGAGACCAGGCACTGGGAGTGCTGGCTTGAGGCACTGGGAGTGCTGGCTTGGAGCACTAGGAGTGCGGAAGTAAGCAGTCAAGGCTGGCTTGGAGCACTAGGAGTGCAGTCAAGGAAGTAGTCAAGGCTGGCTTGGAGCACTAGGAGTGCGGAAGGAAGCAGTCAAGGCTGGCTTGGAGCACTAGGAGTGCGGAAGGAAGCAGTCAAGGCTGGCTTGGAGCACTGGGAGTGCTGAGAGCAGACAAAGACACTAGGTTGGTGAAACCAATAAATTTTGTTATAGTTTAACCCCTGATAGATAGGGAATATGATGTGAGTTAGTGCTCAGACTAGCTAGGCTTTTTGTTATAGGGATTTGTGTTACATCATTGCATTTATGTTTCGTTTGCTGCTGCCTGATGTGTAAATTTACAAATAAGGTTGCCCGGATTATAAAGAAAATAAAAGGACTGTGCATGTTTTTGCCCTAGAGGACCGTGCTATCTACAGACAAGGATCACAAGGCTATTAACAGAGAAGGGGTAACGGGATCCTAAATTAAACACACTGTGCATCAAGAGAAGCTTTCAAAAATAGACTTCCTTTTCAGGAAGTGTTTTGGGAGTCTGTTTGAGTCACAGGCAGTGGACTCAATGTGTGGCTAGGGTTGCACAAACAAAGTGATTTAACTCCTAAAGGGCAGATAAATGAGCAGTTAGACTACAGGGGCAAAACCAAAAAGGTTGTTTTAGTGTTTAGAGTGGCCCTTTAAATGTACAGCATCCCTGTCTGTATGGTTCCCAAGTGAAATACCCTCATCTAGATTTCAACTCACGCGCAAGGGTGTTTTGACCTTCTCTATTGGCCTGTGTATAGCACACTGTATTTTTCCAAGTTACATAGCACTGCAGAATATGGCTTTATAAATGCCAGTAATAATAATAATTATAAACTATTACCTGTGTACATTTACTGAAAATACCTATTCTAGGGGAACTAAACTCTTGCAAAATTAATACATAGTTTTACTATTTTGCTAAAAGTTTTTTTAAAGATGCAAACATTCCACGCAGTGTATGCCCTTTCCAAAACGAATAATTCCTTATAAATCTTTTTAACCAGCTGAGACTTTGCACTGTATATTATTTAAAGAGCAGACTGGTCTTAAACAAGCTATCTAAAATCCCCTATTTGTAATGTTTATCTAGCAACAGTAAATAACAGAGTGCAAACTGTATCAAGAGGCATCAAGTTATCTTTCTAAATATCACAGTCAGAATATTCCAAATATGAGCTACTATTGACTCAGAGCTTTGTAAGTAAGTCGTGTTAATCCTTTTTGTGTGGCGCATGACCTTTCCTTTTCTTCCAATTTCAATAAACAGAAGATGAAAGCTATGTTTGACAAACACCAATCATTCAGTGTTTGATATGGAATTTCTCTGTCGAGCGGAGAATGTTAGAACATTTGTCATGTGTATCAATATAGGAACTATATAATGTTTAAAAAAAAAAGTTTCATTTTGTTTCTTTAATGTTTGTCAGGATTACGTACAGCTATATCACAATTTGAGAATTACAATAGCATATTCTTGGTTAATATTCAAATGACAGTCTTTTTTTCCCATTGAATTATACACGTATAAAGCAATTGTCTTTACTATCACACAATGTGTTGTTTACAGTATAATTATTGTGCGTGTGTATGTGCACAAGTGTAAGTTGCTTTGTGTTTCTAAAATAATTTTAGTGAAAAATATATACTTGACCAGACATATAGTGATTTGTATAATTAAATAAAGAGAATGGGGTTCCACTTACTAAATACCCAGGGAGACTTCGGGCGAGGGGTTTCCAATCTACAAAATGAAAATTGCAAACACAGCAGAAAGCATGCCTACTACAAGCGAACACCATGGGAAATGACACCATGGCAATAAAATACTTAGGCATCTGGCTCACTGCAGACCCACACCGCATATTCAACCACAACTTCCCCCCCCTCCTTGACCGCATACCTAAAGACCTCGGAGAATGGGACATACTGCACATCACCTGGCTGGGGCGAGTAAATGTTCTCAAAATGAAGGCCCTACCACGCTTCCTATACCTGATGCAAACACTCCCAATCTCCGTCCCTCAGACCTTCCTAGCCCAAATACGTACTGCCTTCACGAGATATGTCTGGAGGAACAGAAAGGCTAGAATAAAATATGACATCCTCACAAAACCCAAACCACAAGGAGGACTGGGACTCCCCGACCTCAACAAATATCACAGAACCATCCACCTCCAACGAATTGCCGAATGGACCTTAAGGATGGAAGACAAGCTCTGGATTGCCATAGAGGCAAGCTTCATCCAACCCCCACTCCACACACTACCGTGGACGCCCCCTCAACAGATAAGGGGACACGGAAAGAGACATCCCACAATATCAGCCACCCTAAGGGTTTGGAAGAAAATAGCAGACAACAAAGAACTCGCCCCCCCCGACATCCCCCCTGTACAATATTACAGATAATCCTAGATTTCACATGATAAACAGCAGCCAAACCATGACGAGCCTAGGCCTACCGACCCCATGTAGGCTACACCATCTCCTGGCAACGGGGAACATCCCCCCACTAATGGAACTACCTACACCCGAACCCCCAAACACGATGACTACACTCCGGTACCATCAACTAGTAAGCACACTGAATACAATACCAGATCTCCAAACTGCGGCAAGACCACTCACCCCGTTCGAGAACTTATGCACCCAGCCAGCGCCCATGCCCCACGCCATATCACTACTGTACCAAACGCTGAACACACCGAGGGCAGACGCCCAACTGCCATACTTTGTAAGATATTGGGAGAGAGATCTTGGACACCCATTAACCCAAGACCAGTGGACCACAATGTTCACAATGACGCACAAAACCTCCATAAGCACCAAGTACCAGGAATCGGGATACAAGATGATATCACACTGGTATAAAACCCCCGAGAAACTCGCGACTATGCACACATCGAGTGTGCCGGAATGTTGGAGATGCGGAACCGAATTGGGCACTCTATACCATATCTGGTGGACATGTCCCCGGATCCAGCCCTATTGGAAAGAAATCCACCAAGCAGTCACCACACTAAGAGACAACGCAGTCGAACTCACACCAGAAAACTATCTGCTACACTTGACACCCCTACCACTAGCCACATACAAAAAAACAATCACATCGTACCTAATTAACGCAGCACACAGCCTGATCACAGCATTCTGGAAAAAGACCGCAACCCCATCCATGAAGGACTGGATAACGAGGGTTGAAGACATGAGAACTATAGAAGAACTAATCCTAATAGCCAGAGGACAAACCCAGCGATACCAAAAGATATGGTTCCACTGGCTTCGATGGCTGACGACCAGAACACCATAAAATACACACTCCTGAAGAACAGAAAACGGAAGCAGGACCCAGGGTACCAAAGAAGAAGCCCAGGGACATGACCGGGGAACACCGACGGGGAACAAGGGGGGTCTCCGTGGAGATACAGAACGGGGGGAGGGCTGCGGGCGGGGTGTGGGGAGGGGGACCCTCAGACACCTCCCCCCCACCTCCACATGGCCTTGGCCCCAAAACTACTTGCCAGGAACGCTCACACACCCTAGCGTGACTAACCTATGCTCAGAGACTCACAGGACACGCACCTAGGGAGAAACGAGATCTGACCCTGAAAAACCCTGATAACCACCATAGTCCCCCACCAACCCATCACGCACCCAAACAAGAGATGGCTCTCCCTAATGCAAGGAGAAATACGATAGGAACCCCCAGGACACTTCCGCATAGCAGAATTAGACGCCCTGCCAACTCATCACAAGCACACATATCCCTGGCACAGGGGACATCCTCACACAGGGACACGAACGGATAACGAACAGGGAGACAAAGAGACCTAAACTAGTAGACACAAGACTAGAGACGACTAACGGAAGTAAATAGCGAGATAGGCAATACAACAGCCTTTGACAGGCTAAATATGACGCCAGAGGAAATACATGAAAAGGAAGTTTAGGACACTCGAGACACCAACACACCAGACACTAGGAGAGACAACAAGAGGGACCAAACCAGAAACCAGGACACAAGCCCCAGACAAACAGAAACACGAGTACACTAAAACAAGCATAGCCCCAAAACCTCACTACTCTGTCTAGCATGTAAGGAACCGAGACACGGACGAACACCAGAGGCCCCCACACAAGCAACTGGTACTCTCCCTATATAACCCCTTGTAACCGAGACCACAGGGAAGCTATACTTAAAATTCCTGGGAATGTGCAACCTCTCCAAGGACACGCTACTACAAAATATAATGACACAACAATATGTTCCTCTAACCGACCACTATTGTTGGACTATTAAGTTTTATAAATGTTATGAACACTATGTAACTACTGAAGACATACTTAAACATGCTTGTAAACTGTCCATGCACGCTTAATAAAAACCTTTGGAATGAAAAAAAAAAAAAAAAAAACTGTTATTCATTGAACAGTTAGAACAAAGTTTTCTAGTATACTTATATCTTTTTTTTTCTTTTTCTTTTTTAAATGTCATTGAAAATTTTCACGTAGGCTCTGTTTCCCATTGGAAAAAATGTCAGTAGTCTTTACCACTGCCAAAAGATTGTTTTGATTTTTTTTTATACTGCTCGAAGTGCCTCCTATAGACGAGCCTCAACTGTTTGCGAATAGTGTCAATCAGCACGTAAGATACAGGCTTGCATTGCGCTACTTATTCCCAGAACTCGAGTTTAAAAGACGTTTTATCAAACATTATTACAAGCTTCAATCTGACAGACAGAAATTCATTGGAAACCATCTTTAGCAGCTCGGACACTTTTCAGAGATGTCAAGAATAGATGAAAAGAGAAAAAAAACTGTGCTCTTTATGTATCTTATCAAGTTTTAAAAGAGATGAGAAAAAAAATTCCCACGATTCAAAGTTTTAAAATAGTCTGTTGACTTCAGTATTGCATATATATACCGTTTTGCTAAATTCTGCTTTGTGAAATAAAATACTTGATAATTAGACAGTTTAGACAGGTGAAATATATTGAACTTTAAATTAATGCATTTAACTAAAGAGAATTATTGTGCATTAAGTAAGTCGCCTACACTTCCTGATAAAAAAAAAAAAAAAAAAGTCTTAAAGTTTTATTGTGATATAAAACACCCAGTTGATCTTGATCCCCACGCTTTGGAAGCAGATGGGTGCGCCAACCTTCTGGGTTGATTGGGTGGGAGAGATTTATACAATGGAATCAATGACAGCTGCCCCGCAGGGCCATTTATAATGGCATACCCAGACCTGGACCCCGTGGTTGATCTTTATTGCCTTGGAACCAAGGCTAAATAAAATTTAAAAATATATATGTCTTCTTCACTCTCCTTCTGTCTTCCTCCTCCTCTTACTCCCTCCCTAACCTGCTGATGTCCATTACACCCTGATGCAACAGTCACACACTGTCCACTGTAATTTCTATGGCAATACTCATTCTCTCCCTACCCCCGCCCTCCCTCTGACAGACGCAAAATGATTGTAGATTATGCTAGCTTTAGTGTACCTATAATCTTAATTTTATTAATGACAGGAGGCGAGTATTTGCTTAAGTCTCTCTTTACTAGAACTCCACAGCAGCACAGAAAACAACCAATCAGAAAAAAGTTAGGTACTATAAAACTCCCCTCCCCATGCATCATTTCCTCTTTCAAGCTGCGACAAAACAGAATAAAAAGGCAGAGAACATCATGGGGAAGAAACGAAGTCCTAGATACGATGAATATAACGATGTCCACCATCCAAGTGTAACCGTCAAACTAGATAGTGTAGATGGACTGTAAACTGAAACGAGAGAAAAACAGAATCGAACAGGTTGATTATCCAATGAAATGTACTCTGAATAAACATGTAGGTACCCGATGTAGCAACCAAATTAACCTAATATGTAAATATCCCAACCCTACTTATGGAAAAAAACAGACATAAGGAACAAGCGACAGGTAGCAGAGACAACAAACAGGGTTGCATACTTACCTGATAATCTAAACTATAACATTAAACAAGGGAGGGACAAGAATGGGTGGGAAATACTCGCCTCCTGTCATTAATAAAATTAAGACTATAGGTACACTAAAGCTAGCATAATCTACAATTTTATAACATGACAGGAGGCTTCGTATTTGCTGTTTCAACGCTCAGTTCACCAATCCAACGCTGTTTGTGTCGCTGGTAATTATTCCAGGAAATATCAGAGTAATCCTAATTGGACATTCCAATACGATAAATGACAGCCGACGGGTCAAAGAAGATGCCACCCGACGAAGTATCTCAAATACGGAAAAAAGCACCTTCCGTCGGTAAACCCATTGTACGTGATGTAGCAACCTGTTTCCTCGGTCCATGAGCTGGTAAGCTGACCTATTAGCCACATTCCTGTAGTTGTATAACTTCGAAATCCGATCTAGGACCTAGGGTCGCGAGAAGAAAACTGACACCAAGTCTCAACTCATGACCCGTAAGGCGGCTCCTCCGATCGTGCCAGGGCCATTCGGCGATGCGGCCTTGCAGGGAGATCTCCAATCTCAAGGAATGCACCGAAGACCACCACCAAAATCGCAATAGCAACCGAGGAGGATCTTTCGTACCTTCCTGTCCTAACCGGTGGGGTGACTCATCCGAGCATAAATTCATAATGCAGGCGAGAGTGTGGCCAAACCAGCCGTATACTAAGTGATTCCAACATTCCAAACGGACTGTGTAAACTTCGGACGTCGTAGAGAAAAGGCTCCAAAGAACGTCCATTCAGGGTTCCGAACTGAACTTGAGTGGAGGAACGGTGGTTCGAGTATTCTGGGAATAGGGAATCCCAGAAATCTTCAAAGGAATGGGAAGTGCAAACAGGAACGCAGATTCCCATCCAGAAATGCCCCCGTCCAAGAGTGAAAGCTGTCTGTGTAGGAGACGGGGTATACCAGGTACCACCATAAGGTCTCGTAGGTCTCCTCGACGATAGGTGAAAAGTAGGGCAGCGCGAATCCAACAAAAACGGCTCCCGTGAGGAATAACTAGAGTATAGACGGAGGGTCCCCCATCTCCAAACCCTGATCACCAAGTATGCGTTTCGAGGAGACGGGGCAGTCCTGCCATCTCATCCCAAGATCTGATGACCGGGGAGGTCAAGACAAACCGGGTGTTCCGGTCTTACCATGTGAACCATAGGTACGGTTTTTACCTTCAGGGCGGGTAATAGGCCCTCCTTAAACCTGTTACCCGAGCAAGGCAGAGCCCGTTTGCTCCATGAAGGTCCCCGTATCTCCTGCCACCCAAATACGGGAGAAACTGTCTGAGCAGTTGAACACAACGGTCTGGATATCCAAAAACAGGAAGCAATCCTCTGTTTTTATGGTGCAGAATATACCCAAACCTGCACTCACATAATACCTGAGTTCCATCCGATAGTCAAACCATGTCCAGGAATGTGTATAAAATAAGTGGGGGTCACCCCTCGATATACCTCTGTGAGAATATCCCTCCATGACAGGAGATAGACTAGAGGGATCCAGTCTAAATATGGATATCTTGCATGACCAGGCAGTCCTCTATATCGAAATCAGTAGCACGGACGTCAGATCTACATGAATGCAGGAGGGACACCCCTCCATGTAGTCAGCGATTACTTGCTTACAAGTCTGAGTGCTGGACAAATGGATGGCACCGTAGAGCGTCGAGTGTATGAGAGAGCCGCGCTCTCTACTAATGTGATCAAATAACGTGCTAACGTCCGCTGATAGCCTGAGCGGGCCGCACCCGTAAATAACCAGACAGTAGAGTCTGCATCCGTGACCGTTCCTCTCTATGAGAATGTTTCCTCCAAACATGACCCCTGTATCCAGCTCAGTCTCTGGCTGAGGTTGAGGGAGGGCTGCGCCCTCTAATAACAAATCAGTGTCCGGTTCCGTATCTGAGAGGGGTTCGCTCTCTGCTCCAGCAGATAAAATATTCTCGGATAGAAGAGATGGAGGGCCGCACCCTCCTGTGATCCAAGCTAGGGTCCCTAGAGACTCAGGGTGACCAACTAAAGGGTACACCAAATACGAGTATCAGCAGAAGGCTGAGGGCAATCTACGGAAAAACGATGGAAAAACTATCAACTGACCGACCGGATCCCGTGCGCGCGCGCGGGGTCCAGGCGGACTGTTGGTAGTCTGAGGAAAGCTGGAGACGTTCTCCGCAATCCATGAGCACCCGGGAGGTCGGAGGAGGTCAAGTCAGGCCTCTCGACGACCCGAGCGAAAGGAAAAGGAAGTCACGAAAACGACAAAGACAACAATAACGTAGATACGAGTAAAAACGCAAATTCTATCTCAGCTTGAAGGCAAAAGGCAGGCCGGAAGGCAAGACAAGTAAGCCCCACTGAACAGGGCCAGGAGCTAACCTTACGCAGGAATAACTGCCGATAGCTATATGGATACTGGGAGACAGATACGGAGTTAGTTGATAAAGACAAGGAAAACACCGCGTTCTCCTGTAGGTGTCTGAGTACCGGTCCTTGCCCGTGCAAAGTTCTCCTTGGAGATGTGCCGTCGCCGGACTGGCGCAAACCGCGGATGTGTGTCCGGGGTCTTCATAAGAAAACTTGCCCTTCAGGTCTGAGGTTTAGGGCCTTCACCCTACCTACCATATTCAGATGGCCGTATATTGGTGTCCTCTTGGATAGTATGGCAAAGGTGCTTGGCCGGACACCTGCCTATTTCCATGTCACTGGTGGGCACTGGCTTCCCCTCAGTGATATTCCCCCAGGCCTGCGGCCAAAAGGGGATAGAGCAGGCCCAACAGGCCAAACTAATGGACACAGAATAGTTGGCCAAGCAAATAGGCACCAACATAGTAGGCCATACAAATAGGCACCGACATAGGAGGCCAATAAATGGGGCACCGACATAGCAGGCCGTGCTTATGGGCACCGAGGCCGTTCTTATGGGCACAGACATAGCAGGCCGTTCTTATGGGCACAGACACAGCAGGCCGTTCTTATGGGCACAGACACAGCAGGCCGTTCTTATGGGCACAGACATAGCAGGCCGTTCTTATAGGCACAGACAATGCCGGCCGTTCTTATGGGCACAGACAATAGCAGGCCGTTCTTATGGGCACAGACAATAGCAGGCCGTTCTTATGGGCACAGACCATAGCAGGCCGTTCTTATGGGCACAGACCATAGCAGGCCGTTCTTATGGGCACAGACAATAGCAGGCCGTTCTTATGGGCACAGACAATAGCAGGCCATTCTTATGGGCACAGACATAGCAGGCCATTCTTATGGGCACAGACATAGCAGGACGTGCTTAAGGGCACAGACATAGCAGGCCGTTCTTATGGGCACAGAATAGCAGGCCGTTCTTATGGGCACAGACATAGCAGGCCGTTCTTATGGGCACAGACATAGCGGGCCATTCTTATAGGCACACACATAGCAGGCCGTTCATATGGGCACAGACCAAGCAGGCCAAGCAATGGGGCACAGACATAGCAGGCCAATCCTGGGTTGAATATTATATCCTATGAGTATCTGTTATTTATATAGCGCTACCCAAATCCACAGCGCTTTACCATGGGTCTTGGAAGAGTAATGGGGACCTCTGAGCTAGGGTAGAGTTCCCCCAAAATTTTGTAGATCCTCAGAGCACCTTGACATAGGGCCCCCAGACGTCAACCCTTTTAGACAGCGTAATGCCGTGAGAATAAACTCGAACCGGGACTGGCGGTCCCTGAATGCCCAGCAGGCAAATAGCGGTATCCCAGCTATCTTCAGTGATTACCCCGTCCACGAAAGTAAGCTACATGAGCGATACTCTCCTTAAACTGTGAATTGGAATGCATCTGCACACACAGATCTGTTTGATGTTTCCATAATCAATATAGATACCATCATCATATCTGAAAATATTGTATAGTATCCGTCTGCAATTCACAGCAATCCGTGATCTACACTGTCAGTAAAACTCCCAGGAAACTGTGATATACCTCAGCAAACACACAGCAAACTGTGATATACACAGTCATGAAAACACACAGTAATCTGTGATATAACTGTCAGTAAAACACCCAACAATCCGTGATGTACACTGGCAGCAAAACGCGCAGCAATCTGTTTGCCATAATAGGGTCTGGTGTACCATGCGAAAAAGGGGGTCAGACGTAGGCCCCTGATACAGTAGATATGGTGTATGCAGGGCACAGGTTCCCACTGGAAGTAAGAGTAAGAAGTAAGGAGCCAGTGGTAAAATAAGGTCTGTGTCACAGACAGAGCATTAAATGGATACTGTCTATAGGCTGTACTACAATCCAGAAAAGGATATCATATATACACATATCTCAACATCCATACACACACACATATCTACATATATATACAAATACATACACCCACACATACATACACCTGGATATAGAAGAACTCATTGGAAAAGTCAAATAGTGTCCCATGTAGAAGGTGTCAGCTCAAAGCTGCATTAGGTCCCCCAAAGCAAAAACTGACGTGCAGTGGAAGACGCTGAGCTGGTGGAGGCAGAGGCGGCTCTCTAATTAGGCGGTTTAGGCGGCCGCCTAAGGCCTCGCGCTGGCTGGGGCCTCGCGGCCGCCTAAACCACCTGTGGGCAGAGTGTGTCAGGTCCTCGGTCAGTGACCGAGGACCTGACACCAGGAGGGGGCCCGGCGGCTTGCCCGGTATGCCGCCGGGTGCGAGGCCCCTCCTGGCTGCCAGGCCGGCCACCGCAGACACTGGTCTGCAGCTCCGCAGTGCGCAGAGCTGCAGACCATGTGACTCGCGAGAATTGGCCAATCAGAGCGTTGCCGCGGGTTACCACGGCAACGCTCTGAAATCTCGCGAGAATACACGGTCTGCAGCTCTGCGGAGCTGCAGACCGGAAGTAATGGCCACCGGACCACCAGGGAGCCCACTGGACCACCAGGGAAAGGTAGGCTCTCCCTCCCCATCACCCCCCACCACCATCACCACCCCCAGCCGTACCCCCCACAGCCTCACCACCCCATCACCAAACATCACCCTCAGACTCACTCACCATCACCCCCCACCACCCTCAGCCTCACCCCCACCACCCTCACCATCACCCCCCACCACCCTCAGCCTCACCACCACCCCCCACCACCCTCAGCCTCACCCCCCCTACCCTCACCATCACCCCCCACCACCCTCAGCCTCACCCCCCCACCCTCACCATCACCCCCCACCCTCACCCCCACCACCCTCAGCCTCACTCACCATCACCCCCACCACCCTCAGCCTCACCCCCCACCCTTACCATCACCCCCACCACCCTCAGCCTCACCCACCACCCTCAGCCTCACCCCCCACCACCCTCAGCCTCACCCCCCACCACCCTCACCATCACCCCCCACCACCCTCACCATCACCCCCCACCAGCCTCACCATCACCCCCACCACCCTCAGCCTCACTCACCATCACCCCCCACCCTCAGCCTCACCCCCCCACCACCCTCAGCCTCACCCCCACCACCCTCACCCTCACCCCCCACCACCCTCACCATCACCCCCCACCACCCTCAGCCTCACCCCCCCCCACCCTCACCATCACTCCCCACCACCCTCAGCCTCACCCCCACCACCCTCAGCCTCACCCCCCACCCTCACCCTCACCCCCCCACCCTCACCATCACCCCCCACCACCCTCAGCCTCACCCCCCCAACCCTCACCCTCACCCCCCCACCCTCAGCCTCACCCCCCCAACCCTCACCCTCACCCCCCCACCCTCACCATCACCCCCCACCACCCTCAGCCTTACCCCCCCACCCTCACCCCCCCATCCTCACCATCCTCCCCACCCTCAGCCTCACCCCCCACCACCCTCAGCCTCACCCCCCAACCCTCACCCTCACCCCCCACCCTCACCATCACCCCCCCCACCCTCACCCCCCCATCCTCACCATCCCCCCCACCACCCTCACCATCACCCCCACCAGCCTCACCATCACCCCCACCACCTTCAGCCTCACTCACCATCACCCCCCACCCTCAGCCTCACCCCCCACCACCCTCACCCCCCACCACCCTCACCATCACCCCCCACCACCCTCAGCCTCACCCCCCCACCCTCACCATCACCCCCACCACCCTCAGCCTCACCCCCCCACCCTAACCCTCACCCCCCCACCCTCACCATCACCCCCCACCACCCTCAGCCTCACCCCCCCAACCCTCACCCTCACCCCCCCACCCTCAGCCTCACCCCCCAACCCTCACCCTCACCCCCCCACCCTCACCATAACCCCCCACCACCCTCAGCCTTACCCCCCCACCCTCACCCCCCATCCTCACCATCCTCCCCACCCTCAGCCTCACCCCCCACCACCCTCAGCCTCACCCCCCCCAACCCTCACCCTCACCCCCCCACCCTCACCATCACCCCCCACCACCCTCAGCCTTACCCCCCCCACCCTCACCCCCCCATCCTCACCATCCCCCCACCCTCAGCCTCACCCCCCCACCACCCTCAGCATCACCCTCCACCACTCTCAGCCTCACACCCCACCACCCTCAGCCTCACACCCCACCACCCTCAGCCTCACACCCCACCACCCTCAGCCTCAACCCCCACCACCCTCAGCCTCACCACCCACCACCCTCACCATCACCCCCCACCACCATCACCACCCCCAGCCTCACCCTCACCCCCCACAGCCTCATCACCCCTCACCACCCTCAGCATCACCACCCCCACAACCCTCACCATCACCCCCCACCACCCTCAGCCTCACCACCCCACCCTCACCATCACCCCCCACCACCCTCAGCCTCACCCCTCCTACCCTCACCATCACCCCCCACCACCCTGAGCCTCACCACCCCCACCACCCTGTCACGGTAATATACCCCAACACGCAGGAATAGTACAGATAGTCAGGAGACAAGAAACCAGGGTTCGTCTTACCGGACCTTAGAATGGCCGGACTTGACGAGAATAAGCAAGACAGAGTCTAGAACAAGCCGAGGTCAAGGGAACAGAGAGACAGCGTAACGTAGAACAAGCCGAGGACTGGTACACAGAGGACAAAACAGCGGATAAGCAAGCAAGGATAAAGAGAGAGCGGAGTCAGGAACAAAGCCAAGGTCAAGCACCAAAAAACCAACTGAACGATACAAGCACTAAAGGAAAACTGGACAGAAACCACGATAGGGCAAGGAGCAAGGGAAACAGGTGAGTATAAATACCCTAAGGTTCACTTTGATTGGCCCCTGTCATATCCACGCCCCCAAAACGTGAGTGTATGGGGAATGTGGCCTGACAGGGGCCAATGGGAGACTGATTCTAATTTAGTCTCCCACTGTCCCTTTAAGAGCGCGCCCGAGACGCGCGGCGCGCTCTTAGTGTCGGGCGGGACACGTGACCGCTTCTCGCGGTCACTGCCCGCCTGACTGATCGTATCGTTGGCTGAGCCGCGCGCGGCTCGTGCAGGAGCAGGACCGCGCGCGGCGAGAAGAGAGGACCCCGGCCGGCCCCTGGAGAGGGTAAGTACCGCTACAGTACCCCCCCTGAAGACACGCCCACCGGGCGGGGAGGAGCAGGCCTGGCAGGAAAACGAGCGTGGAAAGAACGCACAAGGCGAGGAGCGTGAACAGCGTCAGCGGAAATCCAACTGCGTTCCTCAGACCCATAGCCCTTCCAATGTACCAGATATTGGAGGCGACCCCGAAGCAAACGAGAGTCAATTACAGCCGCCACTTCAAACTCCTCATGGCCCTCCACAGAAACCGGAGGAGGAGGAGGGACATGCCAAGTATAACGGTTGCACAGGAGGGGTTTTAACAAGGAGGTATGAAACACGTTAGGAATGCGTAAATTTTTTGGAAGATCCAATGCATACGAGACAGGATTAACCACATGCAAAATACGAAAAGGACCAATAAAACGAGGGGCCAACTTCATAGAAGGCACACGAAGACGAATATTGCGAGTAGAAAGCCAAACCCGGTCTCCCACAGCATAGGATGGAGCCGCCCTGCGATGCTTGTCTGCCTGAACCTTCTGGCGAGCAGCTGAGGCCACCAAAGAACACTGAACCTGCTCCCAAGTATTACGTAGACTAGCCAAATGTTCGTCCAGAGCTGGCATGCCCTGTAAGGAGAATGCAGCTGGAAGAACCACGGGATGCCGGCCATAAACAACGTAAAAAGGGCTGTTAGCGGAGGATTCATGAGCAGCATTATTACGAGCAAACTCAGCCCAAGGAAGAAGGTCAGCCCAATTGTTCTGATGGTGGGACACGAAACAACGAAGATACTGCTCTAGAGATTGGTTGGCACGTTCAGCAGCTCCATTAGACTGGGGGTGGTAGGCTGAAGAAAACGAGAGGGAGATACCCATCTCTGTATAAAACGATCTCCAGAATCTGGTGATAAACTGGCTACCCCTATCGGACACGATCGAAGTGGGAATACCATGCAACCGAAACACCTCCCTGGCAAAGATAGAGGCAAGTTCCCTGGATGATGGCAATTTGACAAGAGACACAAAATGAGCCATCTTAGAAAAACGATCCACAATCATCAGGATGACAGTTTTACCATTAGAGGGAGGTAATTCAACAATGAAATCCATGGATATATTGGACCACGGTCTCTCGGGTATGGGCAACGGATGTAACAACCCACAAGGAACTCTGTGGGAGGACTTCATACTGGCACAAGTGCTACAGGCATTAACGTAATCAGTGACGTCCTTGCGCAAGGAAGCCCACCAGAAATATCTAGAAACTGCTGAGAATGTCTTAGAAATACCAGGGTGTCCAGCAGTTCTAGTGTCATGATATAATGACAAAATGTCTCGTCTCTCCGGTATATCAACGAATAGCTTATCAGCAGGCCTCTCCCCAGGAGCCAAGTATTGTTTAGCCTGAATAGCTTGTAAGAGAGAAGACGAAATGGAAAGAACAGTAGTCGCTATTATTCTGTCAGGCGGAATGACAGGGGTAACATCGACCTCGAGTTTGTCAGTAGTCTCGAATTGTCTGGACAGAGCGTCAGCTTTAGTATTACGATCACCCGGTCTGTATGTGATTATGTAATTAAAACGAGACAAAAACAGAGACCACCTGGCCTGCCTAGAAGACAATCTTTTTGCTTCACTAAGGTAAGAGAGGTTTTTGTGATCCGTTAAAATGAGGATGGGATCCCTAGTACCCTCTAGCAGATGTCTCCATTCCTTGAGCGCCAAAATGATAGCAAGGAGTTCACGATTGCCTACATCATAATTCCTCTCTGCTTTGGACATCTGTCTGGAAAAGAAGCCACAAGGGTGTAACGGCTTTTCAGGTGAATCTCTTTGAGACAAGATAGCACCTACCCCTATCTCAGAAGCATCAACTTCAAGAATAAAGGGCAGTGAAGGGACAGGATGCTGTAAAACAGGAGCAGAGGCAAATGTAGCCTTCAAGAATTCAAAGGCCTCGAGTGCTTCTGGTTTCCAGACATGAGTATTACCATCCTTCTTGGTCATTCTGGTTATAGGCGCAACAATGGCAGAAAACCCTTTAATAAAACGCCTATAATAATTAGAGAACCCCAGAAAACGCTGAATGGCTTTCAACCCCTGGGGTAGAGGCCATTCCATAATGGCAGACAGTTTCTTGGGATCCATACGAAAACCCTTGGCCGAGATTATATAACCCAAGAATTGGACTTCAGATTGATCAAATGAACATTTTTCGAGTTTGCAATAGAGACCGTTAACCAGAAGAGTTCTCAACACTAATTTAACATGCATGTGATGAGTCTGTAAATCAGTGGAATAAATCAATATGTCGTCCAAGTATACTATAACGAATGTATGTATAAATTGACGTAGGACATCATTAATAAATTCCTGAAAAACTGCTGGGGCGTTACAAAGACCAAAGGGCATCACAGTGTACTCGTAGTGGCCACTCCTGGTATTGAAAGCGGTCTTCCACTCGTGATCCTTTTTGATACGTATGAGATTGTAAGCACCCCTAAGGTCCAATTTAGTAAAAACTGTGGCCTGTTTAAGCCTATCAAATAGTTCTGTGATCAAAGGTATGGGGTACGCATTTTTGACGGTGATTTTATTTAGGCCCCTATAGTCAATACAAGGCCTTAATTCGCCATCTTTCTTAGATACAAAGAAGAAACCCGCCCCTGCCGGGGAAGAGGATCTTCTTATAAATCCCTTCTCTAGAGATTCCTTAATATATTCCTCCATAACCAGATTCTCCTGAGGAGATAAAGGATATATTCTCCCTTTGGGAGGCATCGTGCCAGGTAATAAATTAATTGCACAATCGTAAGGCCTGTGAGGTGGCAATCTTTCAGCCTCCCTTTTATCAAAAACAGATTTAAGAGACAGGTACTGAGAGGGTATGACCGTAGGCACGGGAGGAATATTAGTAGAATTCAAAGGGGTGACTTTAACAATACAAGACTCTTGGCAAGAATCACTCCAAGAAACTATTTGTCCTGACTCCCAATCAATGGTGGGATTATGAGTACGTAACCAAGGATACCCTAACACGAGGTGAGAGGAAGGAGAAGTAATGATCTGAAACCGAATGGTCTCAGAGTGTAACACCCCTGTAGACATATGTAGTGGAACAGTTTCATGTGTGATAACTGGAGAGCATAATGGTCTACCATCTATGGCCTCAACGGCCAAGGGTGTCTCCTTCTCTCTGGTGGGTATGTTATTCTCCTTGACAAAACTGGAATCAATAAAGTTTTCGGCCGCTCCGGAATCAACCAGGGCTAGTATATTCCCTGCTATGCAGTTACTATCAAGGTGCAGGGAAACAGGAAGAAGTAATTTATTAAGAGGCAAATGTGAGGACTGTGATGTCACACCCAAGGCCAGTCCTCTATACGGTCTTAGGTGCGATAGTTTCCCGGACGCACGGGACATTCTTGTCTCATATGACCCCTCCTACCACAATAAAGACAAAGTCCCTCCTTTCTCCTATAAAGCTTTTCAGCGTCAGTAAGTTTAGCAACCCCTAACTGCATAGGTTCCTCCTCAGAACCTTTAGATCCCTCGGGAGTCTCAGCTCTAGGGGAGTTAAAGGGAACAAAATGTCTATTTCTGGACCTGGTATATAACCTGTCACGGATCCTGTTATCTATATCGATAAGATAGTCAATCAGGTCCTCCAGGGGTACAGGGAGGTCCTTAGCTGCTACCTCATCCAAGATAGTCTCAGACAGACCTTCCATAAACGCAGTAGTAAGGCCATTATTAGTCCAATCTACCTGTGAGGCAAGGGTCCGGAACTGAATAGCATAATCGGCTACAGATTTAGATCCTTGCTTTATTCTCATTAATGCCCTGGCGGCATTTTTTGACCTTTTAGTCGTGTCAAATGTTCTACGGAACGCTGTGAGGAAGCTATTGAAGTCGTGTACCATAGGCCCATTAGCCTCCCAAATAGGATTTGCCCATTCTAGTGCCTTATCCGTAAGCTGGTGCATAAGAAAACCCACCTTAGATCTATCAGTGGGAAATGAACGTGGGTACATTTCAAAGTGGAATTCCACTTGATTAAGGAATCCCCTACATGTCTTAGCGTCCCCTCCATACCTAGGTGGCGGGGTTAGATGTGCAGAAGCATTAGGCATATTAGCTGTGTCCGGTATAGGGTTTACAGGAGGCGTAGGTACAGGTACCGGAGCTGATCTGGATAACAGTGTCTGGATGGCTTGAGCCATTTGATCCATACGGTGATCCTGTTCTGCGAATCTAGCCTCATGAGTGGCCATCTGTTGACCTAAACCTGCGGTGTCCATGGCCCTATCGTAATGTCACGGTAATATACCCCAACACGCAGGAATAGTACAGATAGTCAGGAGACAAGAAACCAGGGTTCGTCTTACCGGACCTTAGAATGGCCGGACTTGACGAGAATAAGCAAGACAGAGTCTAGAACAAGCCGAGGTCAAGGGAACAGAGAGACAGCGTAACGTAGAACAAGCCGAGGACTGGTACACAGAGGACAAAACAGCGGATAAGCAAGCAAGGATAAAGAGAGAGCGGAGTCAGGAACAAAGCCAAGGTCAAGCACCAAAAAACCAACTGAACGATACAAGCACTAAAGGAAAACTGGACAGAAACCACGATAGGGCAAGGAGCAAGGGAAACAGGTGAGTATAAATACCCTAAGGTTCACTTTGATTGGCCCCTGTCATATCCACGCCCCCAAAACGTGAGTGTATGGGGAATGTGGCCTGACAGGGGCCAATGGGAGACTGATTCTAATTTAGTCTCCCACTGTCCCTTTAAGAGCGCGCCCGAGACGCGCGCGCGCTCTTAGTGTCGGGCGGGACACGTGACCGCTTCTCGCGGTCACTGCCCGCCTGACTGATCGTATCGTTGGCTGAGCCGCGCGCGGCTCGTGCAGGAGCAGGACCGCGCGTGGCGAGAAGAGAGGACCCCGGCCGGCCCCTGGAGAGGGTAAGTACCGCTACACACCCTCAGCATCACTCCCCCCGCCACCCTCAGCATCACTCCCCCCGCCACCCTCAGCATCACCCCCCGCCACCCTCAGCATCACTCCCCCGCCACCCTCAGCATCACCCCCCCGCCACCCTCAGCATCAGCCCCCCGCCACCCTCAGCATCACCCCCCCACCACCCTCAGCATCACCACCCTCAGCATCACCCCCCACCACCATCAGCATAACCCTCCGTCACCACCCTCAGCCTCACCCCACTCACCATCACCCCCTCCTTCTCACATCACCCCCTCTCACATTACCACCTCTCACTCTCACATTACCCCCTCTCACATTACCCCCTCTCACTCTCACTTTACCCCCTCACTCTCACTTTACCCCCTCACTCTCACTTTACCCCCCTCACTCTCACTTTACCCCCCTCACTCTCACTTTACCCCCCTCACTCTCACATTACCCCCCTCACTCTCACATTACCCCCCTCACTCTCACATTACCCCCCTCACTCTCACATTACCCCCCACTCACTCTCACATTACCCCCTCTCACATTACCATCACCCCCCTCCCTCTCACATTACCATCACCCCCCGCTCCCTCTCACCATCACACCCCCGCTCCCTCTCACCATCGCAGCCCCGCTCCCTCTCACCCCCTCTCCCTCTCACCATCGCAGCCCCGCTCCCTCTCACCCCCTCTCCCTCTCACCATCGCACCCCTTCTCCCTCTCACCATCACCCCCCCCCCATACACACAACACACTTCAAGCAGCTACCCCATACACATAGGGTCTCAGACAAAAACGCAAACATGCTCACAGAGACATACATTCAGACACACAAGGATACTCTCTGTCAGACACACTCTCAGGCACATACACAGGTAGACAGCGCATCAATGTGTATATGTGACACTTTTTTGTTAGTGGGGCCTCATGTTTGCGTTTCGCCTAAGGCCTCATAAAGTCTAGAGCCGCCTCTGGGTGGAGGCAGACCTCCCACAAGTAATGCACCGACGGGGGAGGGACCGCGAGCGGTCGCACTCCCTCCCGGTCGGGCTCTTCCCCACCCGGTCGGACACACGCGGTCCGCGGGCGGAGGCGGCCGCGGCCACGTGGGGAAGAAGATCCGGCCGCTGGGTACTCGTGTTGCGTACGCAAGTGCCCCCGCGACCGGGAAACCACATGGGACCGCCGGAGATGAAACTCCGCGGTCCCGGAGCTCGGGGTCGAAGGAGGCAGGAGTAGTAGCCTCCTGAAGCCCCCGAGCGGCACGCACAGCGCCAGGCAAGGCAGGCATACAAAGAAATGTGAAACGGACAGGGGGGGGCACAAGTCTAAGGAAAAGACAGCAAGGACCCCAAAGCCCCCACAAAACATACACAAATAAGGGAAAATACAGTGGAAGCCTGAAGAGCAGGCATTAAGAAAACCCCACAAAGATATATAACAGTACATTGGAGTAAAAACCCACACAGATATATAACAGTATATAGGAGTAAAAACCCACACAGATATATAACAGTATATAGGAGTAAAAATCCACACAGATATATATAACAGTATATTGGGATAAAAACCCACACAGATACATAACAGTATATTGGGATAAAAAACCCACAAAGATATATACCAGTATATATGAATAAAATCCCACAAGGATATATAACAGAATAGAAAAGAATACATCTAACCAGGGCAAAACAAACAACTGGACATAGATTAAATCCCACAAGGGCAATCTAAAATATAGAAAATAAAATACTGAAAATAAGAGGAAAACCCAAAGCCACTATAAGCAGGAGGCAGAGGTACTCTGACCTGTACTGGTGCGGAGCAGCAAAGAAAGAGGAAATGATGCATGGGGAGGGGAGTTTTATAGTACCTAACTTTTTTCTGATTGGTTGTTTTCTGTGCTGCTGTGGAGTTCTAGTAAAGAGAGACTTAAGCAAATACGAAGCCTCCTGTCATGTTATAAAATTCAACTTTGACACAGTTTTGTACTGTGCAGCAGCGTTGGTCTGATAAGATACTGTTTTGTTTTCAATAAAAAAAGATTGATAACTAGCTATGGCATGAGATACTCTACTTGTCCAACTGACTGAATATTGAATTCGCATACTAAAGGCCTTGCACCTTTCAATACAGAATACATACTTTTATATTTGTGAATCACTAGAGAAAGCCCAAGGGCAAACCGGATGTAACTATTCAGAAGGACTTTTTAATTTGCTTTTATTTCATTTTGTGTGGTACAGTATATTACAATAAATATTGTTTTTACCCTCAAAATTTTATGTTTTTTATTTTTTTTATCCTGCATTAATTTAATCATCTTAAAGGAGCCTCTTCAGGGACCATCACAACATCTACCTCTACTCATACATATCCTCGGTGGGGATCATTCCACTTTTATTGGTTTGAAACAGTGAGCACTATATCCTGTTTTTATTCTTTTATATGCCGCTTACACTGTGAACACTCAAAGAGAAAAATTCCAGTTTCCTCCCTGAGTGGGGATTATACCACTCATAGCCTTATCTAAGAGCTGATTGGAGGCTCTATCCTTGTGAGTGTATTCTTTTTCATCACATTATTGAGGTATAGAACATACTGGGCTGCACGATTGGTTTTTCTTTTCTGCTTATATTTTACATGAGATGTCAATAACAGAACTCCCTACCTCAATCAAAACCTAATTTATTTGAACGCTAAGGAGGAATTTTGACTGAACTACACTAAAGCATCACCTCCTCAAAGGCTTATATAAAAAAGACCCTTGTTTTATTCCTCTGGGACTTTTTAAGCATATCTAAGTAATTTCTATCACTATTTGGTTTTACTGTATATATATATATATATATATATATATATATATATATATATATATATATATATATACATCCATACTTATTTTAATGTATACTTGTCGCAAATCTGCTTTTTGTTGTTTTTTACCTTTTATCAATGTAAACAAAATATGTACAACTTAATTGCTTACTGTATAACCTCACTGGTCTTATATTATACTCAAAAACAAAATTACCAATATAGTAAAGAAAAATAAAGATTGTTAAAAAAAAAAAAAAAAAAAAAGGTGTATTTCACATTAAAAGCCAGAGTAGTCGAACTGACACCATATCTAGCTAACTTCGAGAATTGTCCAAGGCTAGTTTTGCCTTTATTTTGAAATTCATTTTGAATTCTAACTTTAACAATAATCATGTAAAATTGAATTGTAGCATATAGGGGGCTGAAATGCAACATTCAGACTAATTGTTTTTCCCAGCTATTCAAACGTTATCATTTTAACACTGCTAAGTTTATCACAACTAAAACTAAAGTGGAAATTATGTAAATTAAAAGGGAACGGAAAATATTCTATTATGGCTTAGCTAGAACTACAGTTAAATTTAAGATTATTCCAGTCGAAACTTTGACTTATATACAAATCTCCTGCAAACTAAAGGCATCATGAAAGTCCGAAACATTGGTTCAAATACATTTGGAAGATATTGTAGTAACTGTGTTATATCTAAGAATATGACTGGGGTGTATTTATCATATTAACAAATATAAATTTTGATGTGGCAATAAAAATAGCAGATTGACCATAAAGTGACCTTGGACAACAACCTAGGGGTTAGACATGAGCCCCAGAACCATTAATTTGCTTGGCCCCAATCTCCATTTATATGTGAGAAAAGAAGAGGGGCCCTCAAGAGGTAACCTGCCCAAGGCCCTGTGGGATTTTTTTTTTTTAATTCTTTATTTTTTATTTTATTGTGCATAACAATGGGCTTGTTCAGCCACAATAGCTGTCACAAGCATATCGTTGACAGGTTTTATAAACAGGACATAGCATGAAGAGTAACTGCACCTTTTTTGGGTTATGGTAACAGGAGAAAATAGACAGTGGTAAGACAAAACTGGTTATGGGAATCAGGCTATATTGACTGTCTGTGGGAATACTATAAACTGAACTAAAAGAAAAATTTCTAAATTTGAAAATGTTGCGATTTTACATGTACAAGCTTAGACATATGGCAGATTAATGCTACTGGGATCGCTGATTGGGATGGTACTGCACTATTTTTATATTAAGTCAATAAAACATACTCATGTTGGATATGTCGGTGAGTGTATGGGCAATCGCTATGGTTAATATGGTCCAGGCTCAGGCATGGCAGGCGAGGAGACATAGCTCAATGAAAATAAAGACAATGCATTGGTGTGGGTCAAGCTTAATGGCAAACATTCTATCCATGTAAGTCTCAATATAGCATACATGCTTAGACATTCAGGCTACTAATATGCCTTCGTTTTAGCATGCCAGATAGCCAGAAAAAGAAAATAAACACAATCCCGACTACATAAGTAAGAGAGTGTCGATAGGTCCGGCTGGACTCTGGAGAGATGCTATCTGTTTGCGAGCTTCATGTCCTAGCATGTTTATGTTGTATGAGCTAGGGCTGTACATTTTTCCCTGTGGGATTTTAATCCTTCTCTGGCACTAAATATTTTTTACTTTACTGTCCTTTTAATGATTTCCAGGTACCAACACAGGTTGAAGACTAAAAGGCACAGAGGATGGAAAATTTGGCATGAATGACAATTCAAGATAATATAAAGCACTTTTGCACATACACATGTGCACCTCATTTACCACCCGAGACACACGCTAAATGTATATGTCTTTTCATATTTCTTTTCCAAAAAATATCTTCTTATTAAGGCTTACCGTTCAATTTACAGATCAGCTCTTCCAAGTCTATTATACACTTGGATGATCTTTGGAAAGAAATAATTTTTCCTTGCTGTGCCTGCAAACGTTCTATTATCTTCATCCGTAATATAATTTTATAATTTTACATTTGCCCTTTTACTTCAGACACTGTGATCTAATAGATTAAAGCTTTTTACCGTAACTAATTGATATGTTTTGTAGAAATGTCAAACTTTGTTTTTTAATTTAATGCTATATTAGTATCCTTCAATACCCAATGACTGTAACTTAAATGTAACCCATTTAATGAATTGTATAATCACTTATATCGTACGATATTTAACTTGAACCCTTCAAGTGCCAGAACAGTGGATACCGAAAGCAATTTTGTATTTGAAAGGTAGGAGAGTATACTTATATATTTCACATTTGTGGCAATGTGACTGAAAAATCTTATGGTTTTAAAGAGGCATTCTAAGGACCATACAATAGAGCTTATTATAAGAGACGTTGTACAAAGATTTGTTGTCTGCTATTCCCCTTTTTTCTAACAAAATATAGTTGACCATTTTGAGAACAGACATGATGAATAATACAATGTGAGTGCTGAAGGTACAGTAATATGTGTAGATCAAACTTCACTGCTGCACAAGGGAAGCAGCTCTTAGCACACTGAATACATTACAGGGATTATTTGCAGCCTGTTATTGCAATATCCTGCATACTACGGTTTGGCCTAACTGTACTTAAAGAAACACTGGCTTTAGAACAGTTTGTCCTTTTATCCTCTTACCAAAGGTCTGTCGGAAAATGCTGTCCACCTTCTATGAGCTACCAGGAGAGCGGGAAACTTCTGCTTATGAGCTTCTATTACCTCTCCTGAGTTAAGCCCTGTAGTGTAGGGTTAGCTAATTGGTTTAGAGTGTAAACTGATCACTCTCAGCTAGTGATGTACCGAACTGTTCGCCAGCGAACAGTTCCCGGCGAACTTAGCGTGTTCGCGTTCGCCACGGCGGGCGGACACATGCGCAGTTCGATCCGCCCCCTATTCGTCATCATTGGGCAAACTTTGACCCTGTGCCTCTCGGTCAGCAGACACATTCCAGCCAATCAGCAGCACTCCCTCCCTTCCACACCCTCCAACCTCCCTCCCAGCATCCATTTTCGATTCATTCTGAAGCTGCATGCTTAGTGAGAGGAGAGAAAGTTTAGCTGCTGCTGATTAGATAGGGAAATTGATAGCTATGCTAGGGTATTCAGTGTCCACTACAATCCTGAAGGACTCGTCTGATCTCTGCTGTAAGAACAGCACCCCAAAAAGCCCTTTTTAGGGCTAGAACATCAGGCTGCTTTTTTTTTTTTCTGTGTAATGTAATTGCAGGTGCCTGCCTGCCAGCTTCTGTGTGAGGCTCACAGTGGATACTGTGCCCACTTGCCCAGTGCCACCACTCATATCTGTTTTTACAATAGCTTAAGCTTTAGATTTAAAAAAATAAAAAATTTCACTGTAATAGAAGAGCAGTTGCCTGCCTGCCAGCTTCTGTGTGAGGCTCACAGTGGATACTGTGCCCACTTGCCCAGTGCCACCACTCATATCTGTTTTTACAATAGCTTAAGCTTTAGATTTAAAAAAAATATTTTTTTTTCACTGTAATAGAAGAGCAGTTGCCTGCCTGCCAGCTTCTGTGAGGCTCACAGTGGATACTGTGCCCACTTGCCCAGTGCCACCACTCATATCTGTTTTTACAATAGCTTAAGCTTTAGATTTAAAAAAAAAAAAAAATTTCACTGTAATAGAAGAGCAGTTAGTTGTCTGCAAGCGTCTGGGTGTCAGGCCTCCTTCAGCGTGTGCTCTGCAGACCTGTGCCAGCGTACTTTGACAGTTGCCACTCATATCTGGTGTCTCTGTAGCGTGCTTTTACAAAGAAAAAAGGTTTCCAGTGTAAGCTAATAGCAGCCAGTCAGTGTCCTTCAAGCGGCTCTGTCAGGCCTACAGTGTGTGCTCTCCAGAACTGTTACAGTGCACATTGCCAATCATATCTGGTGTCTCTATAGCGTGCTTTTACAAAGAAAAAAGGTTTCCATTGTAAGCTAATAGCAGCCAGTCAGTGTCCTTCAAGCGGCTCTGTCAGGCCTACAGTGTGTGCTCTCCAGAACTGTTACAGTGCACATTGCCAATCATATCTGGTGTCTCTATAGCGTGCTTTTACAAAGAAAAAAGGTTTCCATTGTAAGCTAATAGCAGCCAGTCAGTGTCCTTCAAGCGGCTCTGTCAGTCCTTCCTTCAGCGTGTGCTCTCCAGAACTGTTACAGTGCACATTGCCAATCATATCTGGTGTCTCTATAGCGTGCTTTTACAAATAAAAAAGGTTTCCAGTGTAAGTTAATAGCAGCCAGTCAGTGTCCTTCAAGCGGGTGTGTCAGGCCTACAGTGTGTGCTCTGCAGAACTGTTACAGTGCACATTGCCACTCATATCTGGTGTCTCTATAGCGTGCTTTTACAAAGAAAAAAGGTTTCCATTGTAAGCTGATAGCAGCCAGTCAGTGTCCTTCAAGCGGCTCTGTCAGTCCTTCCTTCAGCGTGTGCTCTCCAGAACTGTTACAGTGCACATTGCCAATCATATCTGGTGTCTCTATAGCGTGCATTTAAAACCAAAATTTTTTTTTCACTGTTATAGATTGAATAGCAGTTACTTGTCTTCAAGCGGGTGTGTCAGGCCTACAGTGTGTGCTCTGCAGAACTGTTACAGTGCACATTGCCACTCATATCTGGTGTCTCTATAGTGTGCTTTTACAAAGAAAAAAGGTTTCCATTGTAAGCTAATAGCAGCCAGTCAGTGTCCTTCAAGCGGCTCTGTCAGTCCTTCCTTCAGCGTGTGCTCTCCAGAACTGTTACAGTGCACATTGCCAATCATATCTGGTAAGAAGGAGGGCGTATACCGCGCCTATTAGTTTAAATTAAAATATACAGAAAATACATACATATGTTCTTGGATTTTCCAATAAATCGTGACCTCAAAAAAAAATTAAGACAAAAAATAATAGTGCAATACAGCAAATATTATCTTAAAAATAAGTGATTAGTAACTATGTACAGTCCACTCACATGGAGATGAGCTATAACAGAGCTCTACTGTGAAGCGCTTGGACGGTACAATCCCCGTCTTTGGATTTGTAGTAGTTGCCACAGATGTTCTCAATATGCCATGTGCGTAGTTGGTATAAAAAACAGAAAGATAGCAGCAATATGGTGAAGTAAGTACCAATGGTATATTAGATAATAAAAGGTATTGTACTTACACTTTCCAGAGCATGTGACCTGCTCTGGTGTAAACAGCTTGGGTGGTATGATCCCCACCAAGGATATACAGAATACCAGGAAATGAAGATAGTAAGTCTAAAAAGTAACTTAGAAGTATACTTTAATATATATAAACAAAACAATGGTTAATAAAATGTAAATATAAAATATAGTCCCACTTAACGCGTTTCGCCTAATAGGCTTCTTCAGAAGTGTGGTGTGATGTCCAAAAAGTCCGTTTATATGTCCTTGTTAATGAGTAGATGATTTCCTGGTGTTGTTGCTTCCGGGTTCCGGCTTGAGATTGACACGCACGCGTCATACCGGAAGTGACGCGGCATCCGCGTCACACCGGAAGTGACGCGATGCTCGCATTAAACCGGGGATGACCGCGGCGTTTTCGTAGGGGGAGAGAGGTGTGGTATTATGGCACTTTGGAACGCACGCATCACCAATGAGTGGTGTGCGTAGCGTTCCAGACGTCACTCGCCCCAAACTCCAATCGAAAAGGAGTATGGGCTGTTGTACTGAAAATATGGCATGGCGGCCATATTTAGTGAGGGCAAAAGTCCGTGGGGAGATAAAAAGACATAATAACACAGTGTTAGAGAGTAATTCCTCTACAGGCAATGTCTACACGAAAAGAGAGCTGCATAATGCTAAAATAATAGTATACAGTATTATTAATAAGTATAAAGATCATATTGAAGCAGCAAAAATGAATGGATTTAAACAAAAATCAAGAGGCAACATCATTATATTGTGAATATCTCGAAGATGGATCAGTGAATAACAATAAGAATAATAATCATATACAATAATCTGAATTACAAGCAACTTTATATCATACATATAAAAAATAAAAGTAAGTGAACCCAATTTACATATTGGGGCGTATTAAGAGAAAGATGGACAGGAATGCATTGAATGAAATGAAAAAATAGTTAAAACCATATAACTAAAAATATTACAAGAAGAGGATAAAAATCTATGGAAGTAAAAAGAGAAAAAAATTGTAAAAAATATATATAATAAATAAAATCTTTATTAAAAATCTTTATTAAAAATGTGTTATAAAAAATTAAACAAATCAAAATCAACATTCAACCCCTTGGGATGTAGGGTATCTAGTTGCGAGCGCCTATTATCTCTCTTTTTTTCAATCATATCTGGTGTCTCTATAGCGTGCATTTCAAACCAAAATTTTTTTTTCACTGTTATAGATTGAATAGCAGTTACTTGTCTTCAAGCGGGTGTGTCAGGCCTACAGTGTGTGCTCTGCAGAACTGTTACAGTGCACATTGCCACTCATATCTGGTGTCTCTATAGCGTGCTTTTACAAAGAAAAAAGGTTTCCAGTGTAAGCTAATAGCAGCCAGTCAGTGTCCTTCAAGCGGCTCTGCCAGGCCTACAGTGTGTGCTCTCCAGAACTGTTACAGTGCACATTGCCAATCATATCTGGTGTCTCTATAGCGTGCTTTTACAAAGAAAAAAGGTTTCCAGTGTAAGCTAATAGCAGCCAGTCAGTGTCCTTCAAGCGGCTCTGTCAGTCCTTTCTTCAGCGTGTGCTCTCCAGAACTGTTACAGTGCACATTGCCACTCATATCTGGTGTCTCTATAGCGTGCTTTTACAAAGAAAAAAGGTTTCCAGTGTAAGCTAATAGCAGCCAGTCAGTGTCCTTCAAGCGGCTCTATCAGGCCTACAGTGTGTGCTCTCCAGAACAGTTACAGTGCACATTGCCACTCATATCTGGTCTCACAGTAGCTTGCACGCATAGTACCACTAATCCCCCAAAAAATGACAGGCAGAGGCAGGCCACCCCGCAGGGGCCGTCGTGGTCGTGGTGCTGTGATTCCCTTTTGCCCTAGAATAATGCCCAGTTTTCAGAAGCCACGTACCCTGAACTTGAAAAGTTCTGAGGACATAGTTGACTGGCTAACACAGGACACCCAATCTTCTACAGCCTCCGCTCGGAACCTTGATGCACCATCCTCCTCCAGCTTAGCTTCAGGCACCTCTCAAGATACCACTCACCCGCCTGCCGCCACCACCAAAACTAGCACCACAGCCGCTTTACTTGGTATGTCAGAGGAGTTATTCACACATCCGTTTGAAGAAATGAGTGATGCGCAAAAATTATTGCCAGAGGATGTAGATAACAGGGATATGTCTCAGGCAGGCAGCATTAAACACATGGAGGTACGGTGTGATGATGATGATGTTGTACCCGCTGCTGCTTCCTTTTCTGAGTTGTCAGATACAAGCGAAGCGGTTGCTGATGACGACGCGTCCATGGATGTCACGTGGGTGCCCGCTCGGCAAGAAGAAGAACAGGGCGAAAGTTCAGATGGGGAGACAGAGAGGAGGAGGAGACGAGTTGGAAGCAAGGGGGGGTCATCGCAAGGAGCTAGTGGCACAGTCAGACAGCATGCATCGGCACCCGGGGTCAGCCCGACAGCACGCCAATCAACGCATGCTGTGTCCACCTCAGAGCTCAGCAGTGTGGAATTGTTTTTGTGTTTCTGCCTCTGACAACAGCGATGCCATTTGCAACCTGTGCCAAAGGAAACTGAGTCATGGGAGGTCCAACACCCACCTAGGTACAACTGCTTTGCGTAGGCACATGATCTCACATCACCAACGCCTATGGGATCAACACATGAGTACAAGCAGCACGCCTACTCTAAGCCACCATCCTCCTCCTGGTCCAGCATCTTCAGCCACGTCAACCACTGCTGTCCTCCTTGCCCCCTCTCAACCATCCGCCACTCCGTCTCCCGCCTTGAGCAGTTCCCGCTCATCTGCCCACAGTCAGGTGTCTGTCAAGGACATGTTTGAGCGTAAGAAGCCAATGTCACCAAGTCACCCCCTTGCCCAGCGTCTGACAGCTGGCTTGTCCGAACTATTAGCCCGCCAGCTTTTACCATACCATCTGGTTGAGTCTGAGGCGTTCAAAAAATTTGTAGCTATTGGGACACCGCAGTGGAAGGTACCCGGCCGGAATTTCTTTTCACAAAAGGCAATCCCCAACCTGTACTTGATTGTGCAAAAGGAAGTCATGGCATGTCTGGCACACAGTGTTGGGGCAAGGGTCCATCTGACCACTGATACCTGGTCTGCAAAGCATGGTCAGGGCAGGTATATCACCTACACTGCGCATTGGGTAAACCTGCTGACGGCTGACAAGCATGGAATGCGTGGCATTGCAGAGGAGTTGGTGACACCGCCACGACTTGCAGGCAGTCCTGCTGCCACCTCCTCTACTCCTCCTACTCCATCCTCTTCCATAACCTCCTCGGCTGAGTCCTCTTGTGCTGCTGCGTCTTGCTCCACATCAACGGCACCCCCCCCAGCTCCCCAGGTACTATTCCACATCCCGGATACGGCAGTGTCACGCCGTCTTGGGTTTGACTTGCTTGAAAGCAGAGAGTCACACCGGACAAGCACTCCTGTCCACCCTGAACGCACAGGTGGAAAAGTGGCTGACTCCGCAGCAACTGGATATCGGCAAAGTGGTGTGTGACAACGGAAAAAATTTGATAGCGGCATTGAAGTTGGGCAAGTTGACACATGTGCCGTGCATGGCACATGTGTGTAATCTAATCGTACAACGCTTTGTGCATAAGTACACAGGCTTACAGGACGTCCTGAAGCAGGCCAGGAAGGTGTGTGGCCATTTCAGGCGTTCCTACACGGCCATGGCTCACTTTGCCGATATCCAGCAGCGAAACAACATGCCAGTGAGGCGCTTGATTTGCGACAGCCCTACACGTTGGAATTCAACACTCCTAATGTTCAACCGCCTGCTCCAACAAGAAAAAGCTGTTAATGAATATTTGTATGACCGGGGTGCTAGAACAGCCTCTGGGGAGCTGGGAATTTTTTTGCCACGTTACTGGACGCTCATGCGCAATGCCTGTAGGCTCATGCGTCCTTTTGAGGAGGTGACAAACCTAGTCAGTCGCACCGAAGGCACCATCAGCGACATCATACCATTTGTTTTCTTCCTGGAGCGTGCCCTGCGAAGAGTGCTGGATCAGGCCGTAGATGAGCGTGAAGAGGAAGAGGAAGAGTTGTGGTCACCATCACCACCAGAAACAGCCTTATCAGCATCGCTTGCTGGACCTGCGGCAACGCTGGAAGAGGATTGTGAGGAAGAGGAGTCAGAGGAGGAATGTGGCTTTGAGGAGGAGGAGGAGCAAGACCAAACACAACAGGCATCCCATGGTGCTCGTTGTCACCTATCTGGTACCCGTGGTGTTGTACGTGGCTGGGGGGAAGAACATACCTTCAATGACATCGGTGAGGAGGAGGAACGGGAAATGAGTAGCTCGGCATCCAACCTTGTGCAAATGGGGTCTTTCATGCTGTCGTGCCTGTTGAGGGACCCTCGTATAAAAAGGCTGAAGGAGAACGACCTGTACTGGGTGTCCACGCTACTAGACCCCCGGTATAAGCAGAAAGTGGCGGAAATGTTAGCGAATTACAACAAGTCAGAAAGGATGCAGCATTTGCAAATTAAATTAAAAAGTATGCTTTACACAGCGTATAAGGGTGATGTCACAGCACAACGGGAATCTAACAGGGGGAGAGGTGGAAGTCATCCTCCTCCTCCCACGACCACGCCGGCAAGGACAGGACGCTTTAAAGACGTGTTGTTGATGGAGGACATGCGGACCTTTTTAAGTCCTACGCATTGCCACAGCCCTTCGGGATCCACCCTCAGAGAGCGACTCGACCGACAAGTAGCAGACTACCTCGCCTTAACTGCAGATATCGACACTCTGAGGAGCGATGAACCCCTTGACTACTGGGTGTGCAGGCTTGACCTGTGGCCTGAGCTATCCCAATTTGCGATAGAACTTCTGTCCTGCCCCGCTTCAAGTGTCCTGTCAGAAAGGACCTTCAGTGCAGCAGGAGGTATTGTCACTGAGAAGAGAAGTCGCCTAGGTCAAAAAAGTCTAGATTACCTCACCTTTATTAAGATGAATGAGGAATGGATCCCAAAGGGACTGACACTGGGCGATACATTCGATTAAAAAGGCCTGATGAGATGAGCTGCCTTGGGCTAAAAATGGTCCACACGCTGCTGTATTTTAGCTCTGAATGACGGTTGACTTGCGTGACTTATCCGCCACCAACTAGGGTTCAAGCCGCCTTGTTATAGGGCACTTTCTGCCTGTGAAACAAACATCAATTTTTCTGGCCGCTGCTACAGCAGCGGCTGCAACAATACCAAATTTTTCAGGCATGTGTACATGCCTAATTTTTAGGCCCACTGGTGCAGCACTGTGGCTTCAAAAACCAAACCAAAAAAAAATCCTCCAAGATGGCACCAATATACCAGTGGTCTAAGCATCTTCCAACCTTGGCCTAAAAAGGGGAGGTGATTCCACAATTAAAAATCGCTGCCATATACACGTCCACTGATAGGAGACGCGGAAGGTATTAAACTGATCAGAACAATACTAAACTCACCACTCCTATCTGGTGGCACATTAGTTTGCCCGCTCAGTGCCCCAAATTTCAAGTAAGAGGACCGACCAAGCATCTTCTTCCATCTCCCTGTTACAGAAATCACTGTCATATCCATAGAAATTGTACATAATATCCAGGAGAGTTTTACAGGGCCAAATCTTGTCGCCTGTTGAAAGAGGTGACCTTGCTCGGCTCCCAGGTGTGCGGTTCCTAAAATGGCTGCCATATACACGTCCACTAATAGGAGACGCGGAAGGTATTAAACTGATATGAACATTTACTAAACTCACCACTCCGAGTGCTGTTATTTATTTAAATTTTTTGTGGTGAGGCTTTACAGGACAGAGTGCTTCTCCACGGGACATGTTAACTCGCGGGCATTTATAAACCTGTTAAATGTTATAATAACGTCAGATTGCTTTGCAGCAGGATATCCTTCCAGAAGAGATGTATTTGACAAAATGTTGTAATACCTTTAGTAAAAATTAGTGAAAAAATAAATCACAAGCAGGGTACAAATGGTTAATTAAAACTAAGGATTTCAGGATTAACCATGTTTTAGAGAAGGAGATCCCACCAAAAAAAAAAAAAACACCTTGTTCGATTCTAGAAACCTGGTGTGTATGGTAATCTGACCCAAGTCAATGAGGCAAAACTGCAGATGGAGGAAACATGCGAACTCACAGGTTACATTAGCACCACAACTCAAAAAACACTGAATAAACAGACGCAGAACTGTAGCCGTCTATATATTTTAAAGTAAATTAAGTCATACAATTCACCACCCTCATTTTCTAAAAGGGGAAAAATTACTATGGGTCACTTTACCACCAGTGAAGTTCAGCCCACCCCCGGCTCCAATCAAGTGACTGAAATCCTCCAAGATGGCACCAATATACCAGTGGTCTAAGCATCTTCCCACCTTAGCCTAAAAAGGGGAGATGATTCCACAATTAAAAATCGCTGCCATATACACGTCCACTGACGTGGAAGGTATTAAACTGATCAGAACAATACTAAACTCACCACTCCTATCTGGTGGCCCATTAGCTTGCCCGCTCAGTGCCCCAAATTTCAAGTAAGAGGACCGACCAAGCATCTTCTTCCATCTCCCTGTTACAGAAATCACTGCCATATCCATAGAAATTGTACATAATATCCAGGAGAGTTTTACAGGGCCAAATCTTGTCGCCTGTTGAAAGAGGTGACCTTGCTCGGGTCCCAGGTGTGCGGTTCCTAAAATGGCTGCCATATACACGTCCACTAATAGGAGACGCGGAAGGTATTAAACTGATATGAACATTTACTAAACTCACCACTCCGAGTGCTGTTATTTATTTACATTTTTTGTGGTGAGGCTTTACAGGACAGAGTGCTTCTCCACGGGACATGTTAACTCGTGGGCAGCTGGCTCATCAAGGAACCAGAGCAGCTTTAACAAGCAGCTTGAACGGTGTCCCAATAGCTTGCATTTAAAAACCTGTTAAATGTTATAATAACGTCAGATTGCTTTGCAGCAGGATATCCTTCCAGAAGAGATGTATTTGACAAAATGTTGTAATACCTTTAGTAAAAATTAGTGAAAAAATAAATCACAAGCAGGGTACAAATGGCTAATTAAAACTAAGGATTTCAGGATTAACCATGTTTTAGAGAAGGAGATCCCACCAAAAAAAAAAAAAAAACACCTTGTTCGATTCTAGAAACCTGGTGTGTATGGTAATCTGACCCAAGTCAATGAGGCAAAACTGCAGATGGAGGAAACATGCGAACTCACAGGTTACATTAGCACCACCACTCAAAAAACATTGAATAAACAGACGCAGAACTGTAGCCGTCTCTTTATTTTAAAGTAAATTAAGTCATACAATTCACCACCCTCATTTTCTAAAAGGGGAAAAATTACTATGGGTCACTTTACCACCAGTGAAGTTCAGCCCACCCCCGGCTCCAATCAAGTGACTGAAATCCTCCAAGATGGCACCAATATACCAGTGGTCTAAGCATCTTCCCACCTTAGCCTAAAAAGGGGAGATGATTCCACAATCAAAAATCGCTGCCATATACACGTCCACTGACGTGGAAGGTATTAAACTGATCAGAACAATACTAAACTCACCACTCCTATCTGGTGGCCCATTAGCTTGCCCGCGCAGTGCCCCAAATTTCAAGTAAGAGGACCGACCAAGCATCTTCTTCCATCTCACTGTTACAGAAATCACTGCCATATCCGTAGAAATTATACATTATACCCAGGAGAGTTTTACAGGGCCAAATCTTGTCGCCTGTTGAAAGAGGTGACCTTGCTCGGGTCCCAGGTGAGCGGTTCCTAAAATGGCTGCCATATACACGTCCACTGATAGGAGACGCGGAAGGTATTAAACTGATATGAACAATACTCCACTCCTATCAGTAGGTCCCCCCATTGTGATTTATGCACCCCACCCACCGCGCAGGGGTGGGGGCCGGGGGGGAGGAAAGTAGGAAAGTAGCCCATTGTGATTTATGGCTCCTACCCACTGCGCAGGGGTGGGGGCCGGGGGGAGGAAAGTAGGTCCCCCCCATTGTGATTTATGGCCCCTACCCACCGCGCAGGGGTGGGGGCCGGGGGGGGAGGACAGTAGGTCCCCCCTTGTGATTTATGGCCCCCACCCACCGCGCAGGGGTGGGGGAGGACAGTAGCTTCCCCCAGTGTGTATCAGGGTCCCTGAGGACAGGTGTCAATCCATATCTGCCAAGTGACCCTATGTAGGGGTAACAGTCTCTATTCTGCTCTGTGTCCGTGTGCATCCGGGTCTCTGAGGACAGGTGTCAATCCATATGTCAAGGTGTCAATCCATATGTCAAGGTGTCAATATGTCATATGTCAGGTGTCAATCCATATCCATTGTGATTTAGGAATGTTAGGTGATTTCTGCCCTTTATGGATTAAAAGCAGACTCTGCATCAACTGTGTAATTTTCCATGGGAGTTTTGCCATGGATCCCCCTCCGGCATGCCACAGTCCAGGTGTTAGTCCCCTTGAAACAACTTTTCCATCACTTTTGTGGCCAGAAAGAGTCCCAGTTGGTTTTAAAATTCGCCTGCCCATTGAAGTCAATGGCGGTTCGCCGGTTCGCAAACATTTGAGGAAGTTCGCGTTCGCTGTTCGCGAACCAAAAATTTCGACATCACTACTCTCAGCCAATAATCTAAGCCCTGCATCACCTGGCTTAGTTTAGACTTGTAGCTGAGGTTGCAGCATTTTGTTGTGGTTATGTTTTTTTGGTGGTTACTTTAAGATATGCAGGCTTAATTCCAGGTAATAATTTTATATAGCTGGATTCTTAGAAGTTCCACCAGATATTATTTACTAGCTTACTCTGGTAAGGGGTCAAATTTAGTTTTTGTTTAGAATCAGGTTTGTTTGTTTTTAGAAATAGAAATGCATATGGCTATGCTTATTTTTTTGAAGAACAATTACTTTTTAGTGAAAGAGTTAATTATTGTCTACTGGTGGTTGTAAATCATGGATAAGACCTGGCCATGATAATCTTCAACTATACAAAAACATGCATCTATTTGTGCACATTAAATCGTGTCCACCTATTTTTATTATAAATGAATCATGGTACACTTGAATTGTCACTTGAAGGATGAATAAAAGACCATTTTGCATTTGAGATCTTCAATTTGGTCTTAGTTTCATTCGTTGAAGTTTCTATTTGTTCATTTGTTTTTTTGTAAATTCAGACAAAAATTAATGCCCAAGTGGGCATGCACTGTAATTTCACAGTGTGAGCTAGTGTGGGCAGATGAAGGCGATGTGGTAAACATCATCCAGGAACACAAAGATGGTGGCGCTTAGGACATAGATCCATAGAAGACATTAAGCATTAAAAATGGTGAAATGGGGGACCTAGAGGTATTTGTGTGTGACTAAGGGGATAATAAAGTGTAAAGGAGTTGGGAAAGGGGTTCAAAAAACAGATGCTGCCATGACAGTGCCACTATAATTATTTTGTTGAGCTAACTAACAGTCCAGGCAGGCAGGCTGCTAACTAAAAATCCATGCGGGCGGGCGGCGCTGGCGAGGTAGCACTGATTAGTGAACTCTCTGCTCAGCTCCCTCGTGACCCGCAGTAATGCCGGGAGCCAGAATATGACGTCATATTCCGGCTCCCGGCATCACTCTGTGACGCACGAGGGAGCTGAGCAGAGAGCTCACTAATCAGTGCTCCCTCGCCAGTGCCGCCCGCCCGCATGGATTCTTAGTTAGCCACCTGCTCGCCTGCCTCCCTTCCTGTTAGAAGGGACCCCAGGACCCCAGGATCCTAGGTTAAAAAAAATCCACCCAGCACTCCCAAAGGTAGGGAGGCTGGGTGGATTTAAACTAAAAAAGAAAAAGTAATTGGTTAATGTTTGGGGAGGGGAGGGGAAGGTGGGTGGGGCTGTCAGTCAGGGCCGGACTGGCCCACCGGGATACCGGGAAATTTCCCGGTGGGCCGTCGGCACCTGGGGCCGGGGAGACATGTGGGTGTCCTGCGGCCGCATGGAGAGCTTGGATGGCGGCCACAGGGAAAGCTCTCCTTGCGGCCGCAGGGGAAGCTCTTCTTGTGGCCGCAGGGGAAGCTCTTCTGGTGGCCGCTGGGGGAGCAGGCTGTTCTGTCTCTGCTCCCCCCTCCCTCGCGCGCTAGAAAGAGACCGACGCCGGAATATGACGTCATATTCCGGCCCCGGTCTCATTAAGCTGCACGCGAGGGAGGGGGAGCAGAGACAGAACAGCCTGCTCCCCCAGTGCCCGCCAGAAGAGCTTCCCCTGCGGCCACAAGAAGAGCTTCAGGAAGGCTGGCTGGGCTGGAAGGTGAGCACAGGAGGGGAGGGGGTGGGGGGTAACAAAGGTCACAGGAGGGGCGTGGGTGGGGGGGTAACAAAGGTCACAGGAAGGGGAGGGTGGGGGGTAACAAAGGGCACAGGAAGGGAGGGGGCTAAAAGGTCACAGGAAGGGGAGGGGGGTAACAAATGGCACAGGAGGGGAGGGGGCTAAGAGGTCACAGGAAGGGGAGGGGGGTAACAAAGGGCACAGGAGGGGAGGGGGCTAAGAGGTCACAGGAAGGGGAGGGGGGTAACAAAGGGCACAGGAGGGGAGGGGGCTAAGAGGTCACAGGAAGGGGAGGGGGGGTAACGAAGGGCACAGGAGGGGAGGGGGCTAAGAGGTCACAGGAAGGGGAGAGGGGCCAAAAGATGAGCACAAAAGGGGCTGAAGAGGGTACAAGTCAGAAGGGGGGCTAAAGAGGGCACGGGATGGGCTAAAGAGGGCACAGGAAGGGAGGTGGCTAAAGAGGCCACGGGAGGGGGCTAAAGAGGGCACAGGAAGGGAGGGTGCTACATAATGGCACAGGAGGGGAAGGGGCTAAAAAGCACACAGGAGGACAGGGGGCAAAAGAGGGCACAGAAGGGGAGGGGCACCTATCAGTCTGCCCACCCACCCACACAGGTAGCAACAAGTATGTATGTCAGTGGGAGTGTGTCTGTCTGCGTCATGCTGTGTGTGTGTCTGTGTCACGCTGTGTGTGTTTCTGTGTCATGCTGTGTGTGTGTGTGTGTCATGCTGTGTGTGTGTCTGTGTCATGCTGTGTGTGTGTGTGTGTGTCTGTCTGTGTCATGGTGTGTGTGTGTGTGTCTCTGTGTCACTGTGTGTCTGTATCATGGTGTGTGTGTGTGTCTGTCTGTGTCATGGTGTGTGTATGTCTGTCATGGTGTGTGTCAGTTGTAGTGTCTGTGTGTGTTTGTAAAAATAGTGTTTTACTCACTTTTTTTTTTCCAACGTCATGCTGGTCTCTGCCTCTATGACTGAGATCATCAAGCTTGATGATCTCAGCCAATCCGCACTGACTCAGGAAGCGCCTCTAGTGACCGTCTGAGTGTCTGTCACTAGAGGTGTCACTAGGAAGCAATGTAAACACTGCCTTTTCTCTGAAAAGTCAGTGTTTACATTCAAAAGCCTGCAGGGACAGGCTATAGACACCAGAACCACTACATTAAGCTGTGTGTGTGTGTGCGCCTGCTAGTGAGTTTGCTTGTGTTTTTATGTCAATGAGCTTATGTATATTAGTGAAATTGTTTGTCTATGAGACTGTGTATCAATGAGCTTGTGTGTGTCAGTGAGATTGTCTGTGTCTGCATGTGAGTATGCTTACTGTATAATTAAATGTTTTACTCTGAAAGGACCAATATATTATATTAGAAAAAGCAATATATATATATATATATATATATATATATAATTACTCAATCATCTGGGGTGGCAAGACATAGCCTTACATATTACATGCGACAATATATGGCGCAATGACTTATGGGGCTGGCATAGATTTTTTTTCCCAGGGCTGCTTTGTATCCCCAGTCCGGCCCTGCTGTCAGTGTCTGTATGTCAGTGTGTATGTCTGGCTGTCAGTGTGTGTATGTCTGTCAGTGTGTATGTGAGTGATTGTGTATGTATGTCTGTCAGTGTGTATTCGAGTGATTGTGTGTGTCTGGCAGTCAGTGTGTGTATGTCAGTGTGTATGTCAGTGTGTGTCTGTGAGTGAATGTGTGTATGGGTCAGTGAGTGTGTATGTGTCGGTCAGTGAGTGCGTGCGTCTGTCAGTGTGCGTCTGTCAGTGTGTGTCCAAGTAATAGTGTGTGCGTGTATGTCAGTGAGTGTGCGTCTGTCAAAGTGCGGCCTTGACAGGAAGAGGTGGGGAAAATTTTAATTGGGGGTGCCCGAGCACCATCCGGCCTAGGGCAGCCCAAATCCTAAATACACCACTGCATCAACCCCATGTGTTCCCTATTAAGGGTTAATAAGTGTGAAGGGTTTTAGAAAAATACCCCTCTCTGTCTGGCTTTTGCCTTTCCCCTTAAAGAAGCAAGGTGAAATGTTAGTGTAGGACTCACCTAAGAGGTTTTGCCTTGACATGGCAGGTGAGCTTACACCTAATGGCTATTGGAGTTATGCTAAATAGCCTACAGTTAGGTAAATGTGCATAAGGATTTTGGATAGTGTGCAAGTAACTTTTTTCTTTGGTTTCTAGTTCAATGGAAAATGTATTTACCTACTAGTTTATGCAGATAACACGATGCGCAGTGAAATACATTAATGTGCAGAGATTATTACACAACTGAACAAAGAAGCAGTGGCATTATAAGCGGGGGCGGAGGGTATGGTCTGCCCCGGGTGCCAGTCAGTAGGGAGGTGCCCGGAATGCCAGGCCTCCCGATGACTGGCAACAGAGGATCGCACTGCACAGGGCTCCTCTCCTGCCGGTCAATGCATGTAGCATGGCCAAACAGACAGACTGTGGTAGAGGAGTCTCTGTTCCCTTACCCGGTTCAACAGGAAATTCCGCACTCCAGATGTTTTGGATTACACCTTCCATGATGCTTTGCCAGCATCAGGGCCGCAATCAGGGGGTGACAACCATGATGGTTGTCACGGGCCCGGCGGCCCTTGGGGGCCCGGCCGCCCGGGCCCTACGTGGAACGGCAAAACTGCCGCAGGTGCATCTGCACCAGGGCCCATCAGGTGGCCCAAGCAAATATCTTCAGGGGCCCGGTCAGCGCTGCGACCGGGTAATTGCGCGACCGGGCCCCTTTAAAAAAAATAAAAAATTGCGGCAGAACCGCAAGGGCTGCTGGGAGGAAGTGACGTCTGGTCACTTCCTCCCAGCTTACTGCGCGTGGGAGGAGAGCAGAGGGAGAGCAGAGGAGAGGAAAAAGGAGAGGAGAGAGGAGAGGCATCCGCTCACTCCCATCATCCCCAGCCACCCTCCTGCAACTTAAAGGTAAGAGGAGGGTGGCTGATAAATTAGGTGTGTGTATGTCAGTGTGTATGTCTGTGTGTGTATGTCAGTGTGTTTGTCTGTGTGTGTGTATGTCTGTATGTCTGTATGTTAGTGTGTGTGTGTGTGTGTCTGTCTGTCTGTATGTCAGTGTGTGTGTGTGTATGTCTGTGTGTGTGTATGTATGTGTGTGTATGTCTGTGTGTATGTCTGTATGTATGTCTGTCTGTGTGTATGTCAGTGTGTATGTCTGTGTGTGTGTATGTCAGTGTGTATGTCTGTGTGTGTGTGTGTATGTCTGTCTGTGTGTATGTCTGTATGTCAGTGTGTGTGTGTGTGTATGTCTGTGTGTGTATGTCTGTCTATGTGTATGTCTGTGTGTATGTCTGTCAGTGTGTATGTCTGTGTGTGTATGTCAGTGTGTATGTCTGTCTGTGTGTATGTCTGTATGTGTGTATGTCTGTATGTCAGTGTGTGTGTGTGTGTGTGTATGTCTGTGTGTGTGTGTATGTCTGTGTGTGTGAATGTCTGTGTGTATGTCTGTGTGTATGTCTGTCTGTATGGCTGTGTGTATGTCTGTGTGTGTATGTCAGTGTGTATGTCTGTGTGTGTATGTCTGTCTGTGTGTATGTCTGTGTGTGTATGTCAGTGTGTATGTCTGTATGTCTGTATGTTAGTGTGTATGTCTGTATGTCTGTATGTCAGTGTGTGTGTCTGTGTGTGTGTCTGTGTGTGTATGTCAGTGTGTATGTCTGTGTGTGTGTATGTCTGTGTGTGTGTATGTGTATGTCTGTCTGTATGTATGTCTGTCTGTGTGTATGTCTGTCTGTGTGTATGTCTGTCTGTGTGGATGTCTGTCAGTGTGTATGTCTGTGTGTGTGTGTGTGTATGTATGTATCTGTGTATGTATATATCTATCTGTGTGTGTATGTATGTGTATGTATGCCGTTATGTATTTATGTGTATGTCTGTATGTCAGTTTGTATGAATGTCTGTTTGTCAGTATGTATGTGTGAAGGATTTTCCATGTACTTGCCTGTGGGCCCTCAGTTAAAGCCTCTCCCTGCTGTTTTAATGCCTGTATCTGTTCGGTTCAAAATGTATGAAAGAAATGTATTCGTTTACCGAACAGAGACCACACACCCTGGGTAGCAATCAACATTAGAACAGAGAAACCGCAACTTAACTGCTACCAGGTGGCCGCCATTCGGCATACGAACACGTGTCGAGAACAAAGGATGGCAGCCATCTAGGAACTCACGAACGCGGTCAGCGGGACTTATGCAGGGATTGCCTGGAACTAATTTCGGCACGGCAACCATGCGAACGCCCGGTCCCCACGGAAGTCCTGGATGAATACGTTCCCCTCCACGAATCAAACTGGCGTTCAGTAGATAGAATCTACCGAATTAGGGGAACATTCACATGTAACCAGCTATACCATACGAACGGTGGTTTTCGTGTAGTTAGATGCGAACGGAGACCGGCTCTTGCTACTGATTCTATGGAACTCTAGATCGGATACCTCCACATGGCAAGCCGGTCAAACTTCCACACGATGCGACACGGAAACTACCAAACGGAAATTTGTGAAATTTGGATATATGAAATTATGTTTGTATGTTGTATAAAAAGTACTTTTCTGAAATTGTTAAAAACTGTAAATGTTCTGGCCAGCAGATAATTGAGCTGTGTGTATTGTAAGAATTCAATTATCTAGCCTGGCCCAGAGGAGGAGTTTTATGTTGCATAAATTGTGAGTTCTGGGGGCGGGGCCTGACCGCTGAGCCGACCGGTCGCACTATACAGGAGCTCCGTGAGAAATTCCGACTACAAAGCATTTTCTTATCTTTATCGCACACTGAGCCCCTTAATCTGACACAGCAGAGCAGCGGTGGCACCCGGGGACTTACCGGGCCGGTCCACCGGACTCAGAGAGGCACTCTGTAGCGGACACTGTACTGCGGCCTACACGGGCGTACTGGCGTGGGAGAGGCGGCCGACCTCCCCGCCGACGGACCAGCGGGAATTTACTGCAGCGCTCAAGACCCCGATCACCCCCCCCTTGCCGGTGAGGGATATCCCGGTAAAAGCGGCAGACCAAGCAACTAGCAAGTTGGCAAACCCCACATGGGGATGAACAAGCAGTCGACCAAACGGGATCTACTAGGCCCAGCCAAAATGGCGGCAGAGATGCAGCCCAGGCCCAAGCATACAATACTTAAACCGCCTAAGCACGCGATGGAGTATATACAGAGTCTGAGTAACTACCTGTGGGCAAGACTTAAGACCCAGAGACAGCGGTACAAGATGGCCATGAGAGAGGCGACAGCATGGCTTCGACCGGCCACTCGGCGCAGCTTACAGGGAAACCCTCTCCGTGACTCCAGAGCGGCCTTCAGGATGCAGCGAGGCCGACATCCAAAGCAACCCTATACTCTACCACGGGTGAGTCGCCTAAATCCCTCACAGGGACTCATCCCAGGGTTACTTCCACATCAACCCTCCCACACGCATACAGCCCCTTCTATGAGACACCTCGCCGGAGAGCTCGATCGGAGCTGCTCCCCTCCAACACGAAGTGGGACAGGGGGAGCAGATTGGTCACTGTACCACTGCTGCAACACTCCAAGCTACCTGATGGGATCTGATCCACATTGGAATCCTGCACCGTTAGGAAGACTCAACACCCCCCCACAAGGCTCCAGAGCTCTACGCTTCCTAGCACTGAGGAATATACCTGAGCAGCAAAGGCCGACGCAAGCAACATGGCAGCAGGACACTGCACACCCACAGGCAGGCATCGGGTAAAGTGTCTGAACCGTACAAATTCAATGGACACCCACGATGATAACGGACATTGGCATACATTCCCACAAAAACTAATGCTATATTTGTTTTCTTCCTGAGTTAGAAACTGCTAATACTGCTAACAATGCCTAAACTTATAGCCTTACCAACATATATATGCTCCACTTATGCCTATTATGCCCTAGCTAACATGTGGACCCACTAGCGAAATGCATAGAAACCTAGGACCTGGGACTTAATCCCATGTAACTTCACCGTGTTAAACAGAGTGCTAGTCATTATTTTATGCAGGTCACGTCTATCACCCCTCTTCCTTGTAAAACGCTGATTGCTATACACTGACGAGACATGCAGCAAACGTGATATAACAACTTGTTTATCTCTTAAAAAATACATAAAAATTGAGGCATCGCAATTTAGGAATGTAACTTGATTTTGTTGACTGTTGTATCTACCCTATACTGTAAATCTCTCGTACATATCCTCCAATTTCTCTTCTGTACCCCATCTTATATGCCTTTAATAAAAATAAGATTGACAAAAAAAAAAAAAAAATTGTGAGTTCTGTGTGCCAGTAAATCAGTCTTGCTCCAGCATTAAGCTTTGGCTCATGTGTGGATTATTCGGCGATTCCAGGGATATTTCTACTCGTGGAGTATTGAGTGATTTTCTTTTATGGGAAGAAGGGAATACTTGACGGAGTAACGGATTGTACCATCACATTATGTATGTGTGTGTGTCAGTATGTGAGTATGTATGTACATCAGTGTGTGTGTCTGTATATGTGTGTGTGTGTGTGTGTGTCTATATGTGTGTGTCTGTGTATTCCTGTGGGTGGGATTTGGAGGCGGGGCTTGGAGGCGGGTACACGGGGGCCCATACCTTGAGCTGTGTTATTATTATTATTGTGATTTTTCTCCATATATCTACTACCAAGAGGGCTATATGTGTATTCTGCACCACAATATATCCCTAGGCAGGGGATCATTCTGCCTAAGCGCTCATCTTAGAGCTGAATCTAAGCTCCTAAAAAGTGTGAGTGAACAATTTTTTATTTTTTTTTCATCTTATTTGTCAATAAAAACGATTAGATTTTTCCTTCTTTTTTTTCAATATATACCCTTAAAGATACTCCTGGTGCTACAACCACCTTCCGACCTTTTCAATCTTCTACCAGACCAGAGAGACCAGGATTGGGTGATTGCGTGCCTTCTGAATTGTAACAGTATTTTGTACAGAATTCCTTTCTGTTTTTTACAGTCTATTTTATGTATTATATGTTATATCCTACACCAGGGGTAGGCAACCTACGGCACTAGTGCCATGCACGGCACTCAAGGTGTCTTTGCACGGCACTCAAGGCTGCTAGAGCCAAACAGGCTCTGGCCTATCAGGAGTCCGAGTAAAACTTCAGATATCTGCTAATACGAAGAGGCGGTGAAGGACAATCCTCAATTTATGCATTGCAGTACATAGAGGAAGTTATCTCAGATCTCTTCCTCCCAGCACTTGTGAATGGGAATCCACATTGTAGTATCCTTGACCTGTACCTGGCCAGCCTGGTCCCCACTGGAACCCAGGGAAGCCACCCACACTGCTAGATATACACAGAAATGCAGAATAACCCTCCCCTCATACAAATAATACGAACAGCCCACAAACTAACATACACACAATCCGCACAAACGTAATCAGCTAACAATCCACATACATGCACACAACCCCACATGCAGCCTCTCACATGCAATACCCCAAACAGCCCCTCACATACGCACACTACCAAACACACAATGTGACATTTCCATTCACACACACAATTCCACAAGCAGCCCTCATACACAGCCCACATTCATAGGTATCATACACGATACCATAAACTACTAATGAACATATACAATATAATAGCTCATATACGCACAAATACAACAATACAAAAGCAATTACAGTATAAATAACACAAGCAGAAGACGGCAACATACACACCTCAATTTACAAAAATAGTACCGACACGGTATGGGACATCACAATCTTATATCGGCACAGTGCTGCTAAAAGGTTGCCTACCCCTGTCCTACACCATGATCCATTTTTGTATTTGAAGTTTAGGATTATTGTAGGTCCATAGGTGTGGTAATACTTTTTTATTGAGTTGAGTTGTATAGAGTGACTCAACACTTGCTCCATACTCTTTTACAGCTAGCACCGAGTTTGCACTTTGCTCACATTTATCGCTCTGTAGAAATAACATATAAAAATAACATATATTAAAAAACGTTCATCATTGTTGCTAGTTATATCATTGTCATCTTCATGCCATGTTTTCAATATTTTAAATTGCTATCCTCGAAAAAGCCTTAACCCAGTTTATCCTTGTATAAATGTATATTAACTGTTGCATCCAGTTTTCTACAATAAACAGCTGGATTCATTGGTACCCTATTATTGCAGTGGTCTGATTAAAATGAGCATTAATGAAATGAAAATAAAATCCTAACAACTACAATTTATGAATTTACGTGTTGCCCTTAATCACTCCACAGGAACCAAGAAAAAAAAATTGTTTTATAAAATTATTTAATACACTGCAATAAAACAGAAACATTGGGTGTGGGGCCGGACCGCAGAGCTGAGCGGCAGCAATCCTCAACAGCTCCTGCGACCAGATTTGGCAAAAACGGCATAAAGCCAATAAAAAGTCAACAAAAAGCAAAACTAGAGCCACCGAGCGAAGGGGGAAGTCGGGGCAGACAAAATGATACCTCATAAGCGACATCCGACCTCATTTACACCCGACGCACAGATAAGGCCTACAAGCATCCACCATGCTAGTAGGCCTTATCTGTGCGTCGGGTGTAAATGAGCTCTCCTGCCACCTAGAACAAAGGGAAAGAAGATACAAGCCCTCGCCCCCCCCCCTCTGGACCGGCGGGGGATATCCCGGTCCTCCCTCCAGGGCCGGCCTTAGGCATTTGGGCGCCCTGTGCAAAAAATCTTCACAGCGCCCCCCTCCCCCACTCCTTACCCCTTCCCACACAACCTGTCACACACACACACACAGGAAGACAGCCACACACACACACAGGCAGACAGCCACACACACAGCCACACACAAACACACAGGCAGACAGCCAAACACACAGAGGCAAACAGCCACACACACACACACAGACAAACAGTCAAACACACACAGACAAACAGTCAAACACACACTGTCAGACAGCCACACACACACAGTCACACACAGACAGACACACACACACACACACACAAACATAGGCAAACAGTCACACACACACAGGCAGACAGCCACACACACACAGTCAGACACACACACTCACTAACAGACAAACACACTTACAGACACACACTAACAGACACACACACACACTAACAGACAGACACACACTAACATACACAGACACACACTAACATACACAGACACACACTAACATACACACACACACACTCTAACAGACACAGACACACACTAACATACACAGACACACACTAACATACACACACACACACACACACACACACACACTAACAGACACAGACACACACTAACATACACACACACACACACACACTAACAGACACACACACTCACCCACATTAACACATTTTTTTAAATTTATTTAGACACCCCCCCAGCCTCCTTACCTTTAGGAATGCTGGGGGGGGGTCTCTTCCTCCCTGGTGGTCCAGTGGCTGCTGGGCTGGGCGGGCGGGCGGCTGGCGAGGGAGCACTTCCTCTGAGCTGTTTGCTCAGCTCCCTCGCGCGCCGCAGAGTGAGGCTGGGAGCCGGAATATGACGTCATATTCCGGCTCTCAGCCTCACTCTGCGGCGCACGAGGGAGCTGAGCATACAGCTCAGAGGAAGTGCTCCCTCGCCAGCCGCCCGCCAGCGCCGCCCGACCGCCCGGCATGTCTGTTAGCCGCAAGGCTAACAAGACATTTGCCTTGGGCATTTGGGGGCGGCTTTTTTTGCCGCCCCCTGGAAAATGCCGCCCAAGGCAAATGCCTTGTTAGCATTGCGGCTAACAGACATGCCGTGTGAGCTATGCGGTCGTAGGGTGCCCCCTGCACCATGGCGCCCTGTGCGGCCGCACAGCTCGCACACCCCTAAGGCCGGCCCTGCCTCCCTCACACGATCAGCCGAACAAACCATACCCAAGCGATGGGACCACGAAGTTCGGAGGCCACAAGCGGAGTACACAAAATGGCGGACAGCTCCCACGCCACTACCCTGGAAAAGATCAGGAGGGAAATGGAGCTCCGATACGACCACTTATTCAGGGCAGTCTGGGAGAAGCTGGAGGCCCTACTGCAGTCCCCACGACCGGAACCCTCATCTGGCGGTAAGCTGCAGGGCCCGACGAGCAAAGGCAAAGAGAGAGATGGGACAAACCCACAAGAAGGGGTTCAACACACCAGCGCCCAACCAGAACCGCCCTGCGACCAAACATAGCCTGCACACCACCCATCAAGCTAAAAGGACTCCTGGGACACAGCTTCACAGACGGCCCTTCCGAAAAACAGCGACCCAGCGTGGAATCAAGAGGGGCAAGGGCCACCCAGGCAGCCCAAGCAGGTGGCGGACGGTAAAACCTTACCGAGCCGGGATCGCTACACCACCACCTCGAACCGTCAGCAGCCGGCGACCACTCCAACCCGGACAAATCTCAGCCGGGAAACTACACTACGCACCAGGCGCACCCGGCATGGAAGCTCCCCTCCACTGCACACCCGGACCGCAGAGCGCGAGACTAACTCACCGTCCCAAGTATGCAGACATGAAGAACTCTGCCTACCTCCGTGCGGACGGGCACAACCCTGCAGGCCCAGGGGAGCAAGGTACGCCAGCGATTGTCCCACTCCTACACCGCCCCAGCCAGCCACACTGGCCCACGCTTGGGCTAGGGCCACAACATCACATACATCTGGATGGACTTTTGCTCCTCAAAGATCCCGGCCAGCCACGAAGAGGCATTGGTTGAACACACCCAGGTGGACACACTAAAATATGGCTCAATGGAGCTACCTACCGGGACTGATGAGATGCATCACCCTGGGCAACAGCACGGGTAACCTAAAGTAATACCCATGGACACTCTCAAGCGCAAACAAGATATTGCATACTTATGTCGTTCACCTATGATGTATACTCCTACCTTTATAATTTTCTTTCTCACAATGATTAAGCCTGTGTAGAATACTATTATATCTCTGCTAGTGTCCCATACCAGTCTGACACCACTCACCCCCACGAAGCACCTACCAATAGGCACCGCCTCACATGCACAGGCAACACTACATGCCCAAGGCCCGACACACACTCGCAGTTACCGAATAAGGTATATTCTACCTGCCGCACATGATAACTCATACCGTACTCTAACTACCTAACACCAAACATCACCTCACATACCCCCACAAAGTAGTTGGAAAACACTACTCTGCTTAACTGACACACTAGGTGGTCACCCTTGGCGATACTAAGCTTAGCACGCATGGCCTGCTCCGATAGCCAAGATCACTGTTTAGCAGACTCCCACACCTCCTATGGGCACACCTTTTATTGTTATACATTTAAAGCGAATGTCATACCATGCTGTTCTAGAAATTATTATTTTCTTATGTTGTTCTTCTAATACCTTTGTTTAGAACTACTCATGAACCTGCCACAAGTGCCCACAACCTAGACATCCCTACTAGCACGATAGAAACTGCATGTTTAGCCTGTGACATCATAACAATAAGGGTATAGCTGGAATAGCGTTGTTAAACATTAATTGTTTTATTTATTTCTATTTTTCACTCTGACGTTCTAACTGCAAAGCACAGCCAGACTACTCACTTATTTACCTAATCTACTTAACTGATACTCTTCAGGTCTGCTGGTCCTTATGATAGAAGCACTGGTCTAGTTTTTCAAGCAGACTTGTTTGTTCCAGCACTCAAAATACTGCAGCAGTATACAGCAAAGCAACCTAATTCACACATATGCCACCCTACATTGCAGTAACACCACTGTTAAGCCTGTTATGTTGATCTTGCTTATATTTTAAAAATCTTTAAAAATCTTTAAAAATGTGCACATACTCTTGCCAATGTTAAGCCTGTATATATATATATATATATATATATATATATATATATATATATATATATATGTACGCTGTTGTGGCGTTTGATACTGTCATTTACCTACCTGCACAACAAAAATAAAGAATAAAAAAAAAAAAAACAGAAACATTAAATTTTCCTGGAAATTCAGAGCCCCTAAAGCATTCACAGGAAAATACGTGCAGCTCTATTGCATGTGACCAAACTGAGCACATTACGTTAACTTCTGATTTACATCTGGTTCTCTCGACACCCATTATATTTTGTGAGCAGTTTGTAGGGAGGGTTTTATTTAATATTCTTAAAGGATTTAGGCATTTATTTCCTTTCAAATAAGCCAATTTGCAATTCAGCTTTATTCAGCAACCTACAAACCCGTATCTGCAAGGCACTCGTGGAATGTCACTTTCATATAGTGAATTTTGGGCAGGTGGCTTGTGGAAGACCATAAAATGCTAGTTCCGCAAAACCTTTGATGGTACATGAGTAAGAGAACTTCAAACATGAGGTTCCTTTGAGCTGAAACATGAAAGTAGAAAAAGTGAGCTGATGCTGCTATAATGTGAACTTCATTTTAATGAAGGACTCCGAAGCTTAACAATGTCCTTATGCTTGTAGCTGGAGGACCTAGAATAGACTTGAGAAATTACTACAATCATGTGATTGACTAGACCGAAAAAAATAGTAACAGGATCAGCTTGAAAAGTAATTTGACACTCGTAAAATCTATAAAAAGGATTAGCCAAACCCCTAGGACATTGACATTTTATATACTTAGTATTTTGCATCTTGCCATTTGCTGCACTTTTACATTCTAGGTTATTGTTGTGTAGCTTTTCAATGAGAAGAGACATATGTAAGGGGTGAAGCAGAGAAGGGATTGTTTTTTTTTGCAATTATAAAAAAAAAAAATTGAAATTTGAAGATATTTACATACAAAAACACACATACATATTACATATATAATCACTTACAATTACATATTCAATTATTCATTGCTAAAATTAATTTTCATGTCACTATTTTGATATATTATATTTAGTGTTGTCGCGAACATAAAATTTTCGGTTCACGAACGGCGAACGCGAATTTCCAAAAATGTTCGCGAACGGGCGAACCGGGCGAACCGCCATAGACTTCAATAGGCAGGCGAATTTCAAAACCCACAGGGACTCTTTCTGGCCACAATAGTGATGGGAAAGTTGTTTCAAGGGGACTAACACCTGGACTGTGGCATGCCGGAGGGGGATCCATGGCAAAACTCACATGGAAAATCATGACGGCAAGTGCTGCATCAGTAATCCGATCAGTAATCATGATACTTACAGACAAACTCACTAACACACACATGCTCACTTACAGACAAGCATGCTCACTTACACATTGAACAAAGGGGTTCACTGTGTGTGTGAGGGGTGCAGTGTGTGTGCCTGATCCAGCGCTCGTGCTGCTCCCCTTTTCAGGCTGCACCAGCCAAACGCTATATGCGGCAGTCTACAGACAAGCTATGTGTAAAGGAGTCATTATCAGACTGGAGCAAGTTAATTCCAAGAGAAATGGGATTATTAAAAAGTTGCAATGCTGAAGGCAACGGAATATTGCATTAGGCTTGTCAGTAAAAGCAAAAAATTCAAGAAACCACTGTGGTACTCCGCAGATGTGGCCAAAATACTAAAAAACAAAAAGTTAGCATTTAGTAATTATAAAAAAAAAACAGAGTGAGGAAGGTCGAATGATCTATAAGATTAGGCAGAAAGAGGCTAAGCAAGGCAAAGAAAAGTGTTTTTTTTTACAGTAAGAGCAATTAGGATATGGAATTCTCTGCCTGAAGAGGCGGTTTTGTCAGAGTCACTACAGATGTTTAATCTGCAATCGGATAAATACTTACAAAAACATAACTGTGGCGGAACCCACCTCGCCACTGGACATTGGAGGGGCCTGGCTGCCTGCCTCTTACCTGCTGACTATGGCCCCTGGAAAATTGGTACACTTAAAGATTTATATTTGGGCATATTGTACTGTATATTGCTGCTACTTGCCCTTTTAACAGCATCTATGGACACATTGGGACTTTTGGGACTACTGTCCCTTTAAGACTGTGATACATATTCTAGTGTACTGCCTGTAATATTATATGTGTATTAAGTTTAACCTGGGATATGTATGCAGCATTCATCTGATTGTTCGGTAGAATCACTCCATTTATTATATTGAGTGAAACTACCGAACAACCAGACCACCCAGGAATAAGTGTGCCTCCAATTACAGTTTGCAACAATGTTGCAAACGGGTAATTGGCAATCAGTATAATGTATTCTTTGTCCTCTGGGTGGCCGCCATTCGGGAAACAAACACGTGGCGGCGGCCATCTTAAACTACCGAACAGCGGTGTTTTGCCGTCGAGTGTCTGGAACTAAAATCGGACACTTGACTAGGCAAACACCGCTGAGACCTCCATACTTCCAGAAATTCGTATGGAAACTACCGAATGACCCGCCGTTCGGTAGAAAGAACCCCATAAACAAGGGAATTCATTCAAACCCTCTCCAGGCTCTATAACACAGGCAATTCGCCTGTTTTCATTCCCTTGTTTGTGACCGACCGCAGGGCCAAAATGCATGGAACTGTTTTCGGATACTTTACCCATGCGGTCGGTCAAATCTTTGGAACCCCATATCTCACGAACCATTCATCCGAATTACTTGAATTTTGGATATGTTGTCCCCCTGAATAAGGGCTATCCAGCGATGCTGGATTTAAAGGTGTACCCCCGGGTTTTGGGGTACATCCAGAACTTGGCTGAAAAAGTGTACCGGATAATTGAGTTTAATGTTATCTGAGGGGAGGGGATGTGTGGGCTGAACCATGTATGTGATTGGTTATTTTATGCCTCCCCCTGGGTGTGGCCTGTATGTGGATTAGTGTAATAAAAGCCAGGCTGGATGAGCCAGTCCAGAGTTCCTGTTTTAACCTCAAAGTGATGTGTCGTCTCATTATTGGGGGAAGGATTTATTGTATGCTGTTCCAGTTGACTGCTAGGGGTACAAGCCTATTCGTATGGTTCCTATTCAATGGTCTACAGCATTCATACGCTTGGGAGAATTTAAAGGTTTCTTGGATTCGGTGATTATGGTGTCTGCCAGAGTGCTTGGAGTCCTCAGGAAGCACTAGGAGCATCCATTAACGGAGGTACCCAGTCGGGGTGCCAGGCGATCCGTTACAATAACATACAGGGATATAAGTTCTAATTAGTGGGGTAATAGCTGCGTGATCCATCTGACTGCTATTTTGGGCTCAAGAAGGAATTTTTTCCTAGTTTGTGGCAAAATTGGAAGCGCTTCAGACTAGGTTTTTTTGCTTTCTTTTGGATCAACAGCAAAAACATATGTGAGGAAGGCTGAACTTGATGGACGCAAGTCTCTTTTCAGCTATGTAACTATGTAACTATGTAACTATGTAAGTTATAAGAGCTTCCAAATCACATTCAGAAGAGAATATAGCACAGTCAGTTAAAAAAGGGGACAAAACATTTTTAGATACATAAATGAGAAAAGGAAAGTAGAACAAGGAGTAGTTAGATTAAAAACAAAAGAAGGAAGGACTGTAGAAGAGGATAAAGGTCTAGCTGACTGCCTCAATGAATATTTGTGTTCTGTATTTACAGATGAAAATGAAGGAAAGGGACCTCAGTTAGGAGAAAGGACAAATTAGTCATTTATTACATCTGAGTTTACAGAGGAAGAGGTTCTATTTCAACTGTCAAAAGTAAAGACAAATAAGTCAATGGGACCTGATGGAATACACCCAAAGTTATTAAACAAGCTTAGTGGTGTACTAGCAAAACCATTAACAGATTTATTTAACCAATCATTGATAACAGGAGTAGTCCCAGAAGATTGGAAGTTGGCGAATGTTGTGCCCATTCACAAGAAAGGTAATAGGGAAGAGTCAGGCAACTATAGGCCAGTAAGCCTTACATCAGTAGTGGGGAAAGTGATGGAAACCATGTTAAAGGATAGGATTGTTGAACATCTAAAAACACATGGATTTCAAGATCAGAGACAACATGGATTTACTTCAGGGAGATCATGCCAAACTAATCTTATTGATTTTTTTGATTGGGTAACTAAAATTATAGATCAGGGTGGTGCAGTAGATATTGCTTACCTAGATTTCAGTAAGGTTTTTGACCCTGTTGCACATAGAAGGCTTATCAATAAATTGCAATCTTCAAGTTTGGATTCCAATATTGTTGAATGGGTAAGGCAGTGGCTGAGTGACAGGCAACAGAGGGTTGTAGTCAATGGAGTATATTCAAAGCTTGGGCTTGTCACCAGTGGGGTACCTCAGGGATCTGTACTTGGACCCATTCTCTTTAATATTTTTATTAGTGATATTGCACAAGGTCTTGATGGTAAGGTATGTCTTATTTGCTGATGATATTAAGATATGTAACAGGGTTGATGTTCCAGGAGGGATAAGCCAAATGGCAAGTGATTTAGGTAAACTAGAAAAATGGTCAGTTGTGGCAACTGACATTTAATGTGGATAAGTGCAAGATAATGCATATTGGACGTAAAAACCCAAGGGCAGAGTACAGAATATTTGTTAGAGTCCTAACCTCAACATCTGAGGAAAGGGATTTAGGGGTTCCTGATGACTTAAAGGTAGGCAGATAATGTAATAGAGCAGCAGGAAATGCTAACAGAATGCTTGGTTGTATAGGGAGAGGTATTAGCAGTAGAAAGAGGGAAGTGCTCATGCCATTGTACAGAACACTGGTGAGACCTCACTTGGAGTATTGTACGCAGTACTGGAGACCGTATCTACAGAAGGATATTGATACTTTAGAGAGAGTTCAGAGAAGGGCTGCTAAACTTGTTCATGGATAGCAGGATAAAACTTACCAGGAAAGGTTAAAGGATCTTAACATGTATAGCTTGGAGGAAAGACGAGACAGGGGGGATATGATAGAAACATTTAAATACATTAAGGGAATCAAAACAGTAAAGGAGGACACCATATTTAAAAGAAGAAGAACTACCACAACAAGAGAACATAGTCTTAAATTAGAGGGGCAAAGTTTTAAAAATAATATCAGGAGTATTACTTTACTGAGGAGGTAGTGGATGTGTGGAATAGCCTTCTAGCTGAAGTGGTAGAGGTTAACACAGTAAAGGGGTTTAAGTATGTGTGGGATAGGCATAAGGCTATCCTAACTATAAGATAAAGCTAGGGACTAATGAAAGTATTTAGAAAATTGGGCAGACTAGATGGGCCGAATGGTTCTTATCTGCCATCACATTCTATGTTTCTTTTTTTTTTTTTTTTTTTTTTTTTTTTTTTTTTAAAGATTTTTATTCTTTTTGTGAGTAACAAGTTACAAATACATCAAAGATAATTGCACATTACAGGATTCGTCTTTTTTGCACTTTACAATACATGAATATATGGGTCAGAACAGTTCAGAACATGTTATAACACACATTAAACTGGGGTAAAATGATCGTAGGGTACCGCTTTACAATTAAGGAATGTCCAGCTTTTTAAACATCACTAGTATAATATCGATATCTACAGGTATATAATCAGTGGTGTAGCAATAGAATTACTCTATGGGATGACTTCTGCATGGAAGGGCCTTCGTCGGACTCGCCTATGGTTAGCGCTGCGGGTTAAGCATTGTGGAGAGGGGATAATGCTGAGTCTTTGAGATAGGAATCCCAGGGTGCCCAAGTGTACGTAAAAACATCATATGTACCAGCTATGGAGTGTGAAAGTTCCACCATCTGCCTGATGGAATCCACCTTGGTGATCCATTCCCTAATAGATGGGGGTCTGGTTTGCTTCCATTTGAGAGGAATTAGGGCATTAGCTGCTGTAAGCAGGTGGTTAAGCAGGAGGCGTGTTGGTTTCGGCAGAGCTGTGGGATACAGCATGAAGAGGAGGACCTCGGGGGATTGCGGTACCACATATTTTGTTATAAGTTGCATTATGGTGGTTAGCTTGCTCCAGTATGTTTGAATTATGGGGCAGAACCACCAGATATGGCCCGGAGTGCCTATGTCTGTTTTGCATCTCCAACAAAGGTTGGAAGCGTTCGGGAAGAATTTACGTAACCTAGTTGGTGTAAAGTGCCATCTAGAGATGCGCTTGTAATTACTTTCTTGGGCAATAGTGTTGGTAGTGGACCTAAAGGTGTTTTTAAAAATCGTCTCCCATTCGTCATTCGTCAGTGTAATCTTTAGTTCTTTTTCCCATGACTTTGTGAAATCTGGGAGTTGGGCCTGAACGGTCATCTGTAGGAGTTTGTAGAACACGGTGATGTGTTTCTTTTTCATTGTCCCCAGGAGGGCCTTATGTTCGAATGTGGACATTGGTCTGTGTCCTCGTGAGAGTGATTGGTGCGCTTGTAAGAAGTGTGAGAGTTGTGCGTAATTGTAATATTGCATAGGTGTGTGTGTGGGCGTTTGGATTAGATCTGCCAGTGGGATTATACCTTGCCTATTGGTTACATCTTTCAGATGTAGGTGTCCTGGGTGGTTTCCAAAATCACTGTAGGCGTGTTGTGAGAGGCCTGGTTTGAAGTATGGGTTTTTAGTTATTGGGTATAGTGGGGAGGGGTTGGGGGCAATGTTGTCAAGTGTCCTGATAGCGTTCCAGTACTTCAGAGTGGGGAGTACTGTCGGGTGGTCTGGGTGGTCCTGTCTAACCCACGGTAGGCCCGTTTCGTGCCAGGGTATTGTGTTGATGGGAACTTTGAGGCTTGTCGCTTCTATTTGTACCCATTGTTTCTGGTTATAGGCATTAGTCCAATCATAGATTCTGGACAGGGTCACTGCCTTGTGGTATGTCTCTATGTCCGGTACTCCTAGGCCTCCGTGGAGCTTATGTCTCGTCAGTTGTGTGTACTGTGTTCTCGGGCGTTTACCCGCCCAAATGAAAGTGGAGAAGATGTGTTTTGCCGCCTTAAAGAAGGTAACTGGTATTTTTATAGGTAGTGTTTGTAGTACATATAGAAATTTCGGTAAGATGGCCATTTTCAGTATGTGTACTCTGCATAGCCAGCTGAATTGGGGTTTGTTCCAATTTTTTAAGTCTCTGTCAATGTTGGCCAGTAGTGGGGGGAAGTTGAGTTCGTATGTTTTGTTGAGTGTATGTGTGAGCTGTATTCCTAGGTACCTGACTGAGTTCTGTGGCCAATGGAAGGGGTATGTCCGCCTAAGTCGGTCCCCTAGCTCTGCTGGAATGGTTAGAGGCAAGATCTCACTTTTGCTGCCATTCATCTTATAGTTGGATACCCGGTTATATTGGTCAATTTCCTGTAGCAGATGAGGGAGCGAGGTTTCAGGGTCTCGAATCGTGTATAAGAGGTCATCCGCAAAAGCAGATACTTTATACTCCTTGTCTGCTATTTGTATCCCTTGAATGTTCGGGTTGTCTCTAATTCCCTGGAGGAAGGGTTCCAGTGTGAGGATGAACAAGAGGGGAGAAAGGGGACACCCTTGCCTCGTCCCATTGGAAATGTGGACCGTGTCTGTGAGTTGGCCATTTATTCTTATTTTAGCCCCCGGTCTGGAATATACGGCTGAGAGCCAAGCTAACCAATTGGGCCCGAAGCCCATGGCCTGCAATGTGGCTTGTAACAGGGCCCAATCCACCCTATCGAACGCCTTTTCGGCGTCGATCGTGAGGATAAGGCTTGGGTCGTTGTTCATCTTTGCATGGTATATGAGATTTAATACTTTGGTGGTATTATTCTTGGCCTCTCGGCCTGGCACGAACCCTGATTGGTCTGGGTGGATGAGTCCCTGTAGGTAGGGCTTGAGACGGCTTGCCAGTATCTTAGTAAAGATTTTTAAGTCTACATTTATTAGTGAGATGGGCCTGTAGCTGCCACAGTCCGTCAGATCCTTGCCTGGTTTGGGGATGAGTGTGATATGGGCTTCAAGTGTCTCTCGCGGTAGGGTGTGGCCTTGGTGTAATGAGTTAAAAACTTGTAGGAACGGCTTGTTCAGGGTCGCGGAGAATGTTTTAAAATATTTGGCTGAGAATCCATCAGGCCCTGGGCTTTTCCCTAATGGCAACTGTCGTGTGATTAGTGAGAATTCCTCTGGTGTGAGTGGAGAGTCCAGTGCTTGTCTGGCATTGGGTGGTATCGTTTGTGTTAATCTCTGGGTGAGAAAGTTTTGGATGTCCTTCGGGTCTGGCGGTTGGGACCTGAGATTGTATAAATTGGTATAGTAGGAGTGGAATTCTCCCATTATGTCAGGTAGTAGGTGAGTCATAGTCCCAGTAGACTTTTTAATATGGGTTATGTATGTTTGCTGCCTTTCCTTTTGTATTGCCCTGGCCAACATGCGGCCACACTTTCCGCTCTGGGTGTAGTACCTATGTTTGGAGTAAAAGAGAGATTTCTGGATTTTTGCATTCAGTAATGTTTGGAGAGAGGAACGCTTGTCCGTTAGTTCTTTGTAAGTATCTAGGAGCAAGTGTTTTTTGTGGGTGTGTTCTAGGTGTCTGATGTCCGTCGTGAGGGATGTAATCTGAGCCTCCCTCGCTTTCTTTTGTTTAGAAGCTATGGCAATTATGTGTCCTCTTATTACGGCTTTGTGGGCTTCCCACACAATTGTGGGCGACACTGCCGGTGTACAGTTTTCCTCAAAGTATTTAGTAAGTGTCTCGTTTAAGGAGGCTACATTGACTGGGTCATTAAGTAGTGTGTCATTAAGCTTCCACTGTGATCTCGGAGGGATCAGGTCTGGTATTCGGATTGTCATGGAGAGGGGGCCATGGTCAGACCAGGTAATAGGGCCGTAGTCGCAGGACTGTATGAGATGGAGGTGTCTATGTTGGAGAAAAAGCATGTCTAATCTAGAGTAGGTATGTTTGACCGCTGAGAAGAAGGAGTAGTCTCGGGAGGTGGGATGCGTCACTCGCCAACAGTCGAAGAGATGTCGCTCGTCTAAGAGCTGGACAATTCTGGACCTGGAGGTTGCGTTGTACTTGGTGTATTTGGAGGTAGTGTCCAAATCAGAGTCTAAAGAAATGTTAAAGTCTCCTCCTAAAATAAGTAACCCTTCCGTGACCTTGTCTACTGCAGCCAGGTATTTGCGGGTGTATGTGCATTGTTTTCTGTTGGGGAGGTATAGGTTGGCAAGGGTCACTACTGAGGTCCCTATCTTTCCTTTGACTATCAGGAGCCTGCCGTCTGCGATCGATTGGTGTGACGAGTATTTGAAGGGTGTGCGTGCATTTATCAGAATGGCCACCCCTTTTGATTTGGAACCTTCATAGTTGCTAAAGTAGCCTAGAGGGTAGTGTTTGTTGCGTAGGGTTGGGGCTGAGTCTGCTCTGAAGTGTGTTTCTTGTAGAAACGCTATATCCGTTTTAAGGTCGTGAAGTTCCCTAAGAGCCAGGGATCTTTTGAGAGGGGAGTTGAGACCTCTCACATTCAGTGTCGTTATACGAATAGTTGCCATGCTGGGATAGTCAGAGAGGGGGAAGAGCTCCCTATTGCAAAGAGTGTGGAGTGGTAGAGTTATTTGGGTAGCGGTTGTTCAGATATTAGTGTGTGTGTAGAGGTGATTTCAAGAAGATTTGTTTAGGTGCAATTATCAACGTAGCAATAAGAAAAACAACGAAAAAATTTACCGGATTAAATCCAACTATATACAAAGACTTAGGATAAGCTCTGGAGCTAGCGAATGAGAGTGCTTTAGAGTTATGGATGGGTAAGCCCCTTTAGCCGGTGGCTTCTCCCTGTGCGTTCTAGGTGGGCGCAGGGAGGTAGGTAAGGCACCGCTTGGGCTTGTATTGCCGCTACAGAGGGTTCCACAGTCTATCTGTGGTGGGGAGGGAAGTCTAGGTTGGCGTGGGTGGCGTAGGGAAGGTGGCGGGTAATCCACCTATCTAGTTATGAATAGTTGTGGATTTCGGGCTTAGTATTTCTGTTAGGAGTTGGGACCATTCGATGCGCTGCAAGTGGGCCTCTGGGCCTGTAAGGTAAGTTAGAGCAGCTTACAACGACAGGAATGAGTAGGGTGTCAAACTGGGATAGCACTCTCTTTCGCTCTCTCTTGGTCATTGCTCCACCCGGCCCCCATCCCGCTCCCGCACTCCCGCTCCCCTACAATATCCCTCAGATACATGGTGTAACTCAATGATAGAATGAAGGGAGAGGAAGGAGAAAGAGCATGTAGTGGGGGAGAGGGCCCTGGGTCGCCCCTTTGGGTCCCTCCAGCCCCCTGTCGCCCCTGAGGGCCATGGCAGTTGGGGTAAGCGGTTCAGAGGGGGGATGGCAGGTTAGCCAAGGGGTGGGGGGATAGGAGAGCGAATACAGAGGCAAAACTGACCAGTAACATGTTAAAGTTAGTCAACACATTCGGAAATTCTCTAGGTAGCTAGACAGACAACCCCAGCTCTCCGCTCTGGCATGCGCCAGGGAGGAGGGGGTATTCACAAATACCAGTTGCGTGTTACCTATCCCATTCTGGCGGTGAGGGTCACCGGATTAGGTCGGTAAGTCCTTTTGGAGTTGCACAGACTTGTCTTTCAGTGTCGACCCAGCTATAAAGTTCTTTCGTGAGTTACCAGAGAAATCTTTGTGCTCGGGTCCATGTTGTGTCTGGGAAGAGGTAAGTGAGGCCTCATACAGTGTGAAACCAATGTCTGGGTCCAGACTTGCTGATTTTCCTGGTCGGTCATAAACAGAGTGTAGGTCCGTAAACAAAACATAGGCAACGTCCTACTGGTCGTTTATATGGTTGTACGGTCTTTTCTGGCGTAGTATTGTCCCGGGCGTCAGTTTCGGTGTGGTTCAGCCTGTTGTCCTTGTGGGTTTCGCTGGGGATGATGGTGCTCATTGCGCCGTCTTTTTGGCGGTGTTTGCCATCTCGCTCTCTGAGGGCGCGGGTAGTTATGGGGCGCCTGAATCGGGCCGTACCAATCCGGAATCTGCACGTCAGGTAAGTTCAAAGTAGAAGTAAATGTGGCGATATCCTCTGCGGTGGTCACGGTAGCGGTGGTTCCGTTGTGTGTGGCCGTCAGCGAGAGGGGGAAACCCCATCTGTATTTGATGTTTCTGGCACGTAATAGGTCTGTCAGGGGTCTTAGAACCCGTCGAGCTTGTAGAGTCATCCAGGATAGGTCCGGGTAAATTTGAATTTGGGCTCCAAGGAATAGTAATGGTTGAGATGTTTTTCTTAGTTCTCGCAGTATTTCTTCTTTAGTCCCAAAGTAGTGTAAACGGCAAATTATGTCTCTTGGGGCTTCAGAGGCCGGGCCTCGCGGTCTCAGTGCTCTATGGGCTCTATCAAACAGAATGTGCTCTGCTGGATCTTTGTGGAGTAAGTAATTGAATAGCTCCTGTAGTAATTTAGGAAGGTTTTCCCCTTCAGCTTCAGGTATGCCTTTCAGTCGCAGGTTGTTGCGCCTTCCCCTATTATCGATGTCATCAATAGCCCTGTACATCATGGCCATCTGGGTGTTTTGTGCCTCTAGGGCCTGGTGAACCTGCTGAACCTGGGTGAGTGTGTGGTCTTGGTTATCTTCAAGTGCTTCTAATCTTTCCTCTACCCCTTTAACCTCTGCCGCCATATTGTCTAGTTTATTTTGGAATGAGGATTCCATTTTCTGGATTAGAGCCTGAATATCCTGTTTTGTAGGCAGGTTGTTAAGTATAGCTCTCAGATCTGCATCAATATGTGTGGAGGCCGTGTCTGAGCTGGCTGGGCTTAATGGGGGTGAGGATGGAGCTTGCTCGGTGAAGATTTCCGCCGCCATTTTGGGGCCTACTTCATCGGCGTTTTTCGCCGGATTATCCTTAAAGAATTTAGTGAGGGCGCCCGTTTTTGCTGTGGACTGCCTCTGGGAGGTTTGAGCTGGGTTGGTACCTTTTCTGGGGTGCCCCATAGTGCGTTGTTCGCCCGATGTTTGTGGATTACCCGCCGTCCCAGTCGGAGCTCAGCTACAGCACGTCCAGCTCGGCTCGCGGTTGGCTCCGCCCCACATTCTATGTTTCTATGTTTCTATAATTAGCGTCTCCTTATAGAGATGAATTGGCTTAATGTATCTCAACGCGAAGCATTTGTCTTCTTCATGCAGAGATGTTAGTGTCCTAAAGATTGCATGACTGCACCAGGAAGGGCCTCCTGAGTGACATCTTCTCAGAATAGGCTACAGGAACGGAGTCTTTAAGCTAAGGAGGTTCTGGCTTGTTGTAGCACAATTATATATTTTTTTACTTTAATAAATTATTTTTGTTGCTTTCATAAAAAAACAACTTATTATAATATTTGGGTCCCCCACCAAGCACCAAGCCTTCCGTCATGCCAAGTGACTTGCTCCTGATCCCGCTGGTCATTTATTGGCTGAGAGCATCAGCTGAGCTCTCTTACTCAATAAATGAAACTCTGTGCATGGAATATACATACTATTGACATTAGCCAGCTTGGAACACTTGTTCTGGGCTTGCTAATGATGCCGTCAAAGGTGGAGTTACACGATTGGCAGCAATGTAAAATATCTACAGTACGCATGTAACGTATTTCATACTGAAACACTGCACATACATGGTCCTTGCGCCATGACCACTTCAACACACTAAAGTGGTCATCACGTTTGGAGTAACCATTTAAAAGGAACTAATTGCTGAAATCAGGAATGGCTTTCTTTTTTTTTTTTTTTTTTTAATCAAAGCTATTAGGCACTTTCCTGACAGCACTACACCTGCACAAGTTCAGAGGAGTGATGGCAGATTTTCCGCACGCATCCAGTATGTATAAAGTGCCAGCAATACAAATAATTGAAGACAGCAATGGAAACACTTGCTGGATTCCAAAGGGATTATAATGTGTAATAATTTTAGTTATTCTTATCTCAACGTGTGCTGTAGAAAACACATATTGCAATCCCTGAGAAAGAAAAAAAAAAAAAGGCATATTGCAATCCCTGAGAAAGAAAAAAAATGATTATAAAACAGAAAGAACTGCTGAGAGTACCAGGGGAGAGCGGGCGGGCATCCTTTGCTCTGGGGGACAAGTACAAATGAATGGCCTTGTCAGTCATAGATCTCTGTGTAGATGGTCCTACTCATGGGGAGCATGTAATATATGACTATGACAAATGGCGGCTTTTGGAGCTGTGAGGTGTGACATCATATAACCTTTTAACTTCCACCAGCATTATCTGTGTGGAATGATGGAAAATCACAGAGATCTCTGAATAAAAACACAGAATCTGTTTCCTGCAAATCCATTGTCAATTATGACAGCCAATTTGTTGTATGACTGTCATTTGTAAACACCTCAGACTGAGTTTTAGCACAAGGCTTATTTTTGTTTATTTGTGTGCTACAGTGATGCCACCCACCCAATGTGGTCCCTATTGAGGGTTAATATGTGAGTAGGGATTTTAAAAAATTCCCCTAACTGTCCCATTAGAGATTTTGCCTTTCAGCTTAAAGAAGCAAGGTGAATTGTTAGTGATGTCGACTTTGACTCCTTACAACGACTCTAGACGTCCTCACGCTTTGTATGAATCAATGCTTTCCTATGGAGAAGGCCTAAGTGCACATAGCGCTTAGAGCGCATGTGCATTAAGTTTCCCGGATTGCCGATGTCGGAGGAGGATGAGCCAGATGATGTTAAACACACCCAGGAACACACTCAAGGCTCCCACCCCTGTCAGCCTTCACCTCTCCCTCCCCCCCCCCCCAACAATGTACCTGACACGAGGCCATGCACAAACCTACATCATGCTGGGCTTGAAAGACACTCCACAAATGTTTTCCCTGTTTCCTTACTTTGGCAGTACTGGGTAAACAGATAACAACCTCCAATCCCCCACCTTGCTAGCCCTCCCAAGGCAACTACACTATCAACGTTTTAATTACCCGTGCCTTCCCTGCTATTTTATTTAAATTAAGGTCCTATCCATAAAATGTAATTTACTTTTTAATTTAACAATATCACAAGAGTCATCAGGCTTATTTTTAATGCAACATTACATGCATAATTCAATCATAATTAGTGATATTTTCTCTCAGAATCAAGGGAACATTAATGATCTTAAGCTGATAAGTACACAGTCGGTGAAGTCTGAATTTACTCTCCACATCCTATGGAAGTTTACAGGGGGACCATCACATGTCAAGAGATTATACCATTAAATAAAACATTGAGCCTTGTTCTCACTCATAGAGTTAGGACGTTCCAATTTAAATGGATTGCTTTTACAACATTGTGATTGGTCTCTGAGGGGTTAGCAAAACAGATCATTCTCGAGCACAGTTCTTTGGGAGCCTAATAGTTTTTGTCAGAAGATCAAAGATTTAGAGAGTTAAGCCTTGGAGTTTCTATGTGAATACATACCATTCTTAAGAGCATACTGGTCCACTTGGACAATTTAATAGCAGTAATGCTGCAAAAAGAGCAGAACTAAAATTGGGAAGTGTGCTGCAAGCCTGGACAATATACACCTGCTCCCATATGTGAAATCAGTCATGAAAATCCAAGTGACGTACGACAAAGCACAAGACTAGATGATGTATATATTTTGTGCCACTTGCCTCTGGCTGTGGCACATTCAGCTGTTTGACAGATGCTTTCTGTCATCAAACAGCATTTCTTACTTGAATACTGTGCTCAAAAAGCAGAGGATATGATAGCGATGGGTATGGATTTTTGTTTCTGCATTAAAGGGACATTCCACACTGGAGTTGGCATACATTTTTTTAATGCACACAAAAAAGTGCTTCATATTTCTGTATTTTGTTGCAGGGTTTCCACACTGTTCACGTTTTAGGGGTTTCCTTTTTCCCTTTAAGTGGCTTTGTTATACAATGATTCATCTCCTTCCTCCATAAGAGTCTTTAGACCATATTGTAAGATAAATTCCAAAGGCACTCAAGAATTAAAATACCTTAGGATCATGCATGAGCTCACCCAGAAATGTATAGTGCATTCTGTCATTTGTCTCTTTTGTGCTTTGGACATGTTGGGAGGCGAGAAGACAGTTTGTACACAATGTCCACCAATTGTCATAGTAAAGCAGAGCCATATTTTCTTTCAAGATCTCTATGAGTAGCCAAAATATCTTTCATCAATCTGAGTTTTTCAGCCCCAATCATATATCCAGCTTGACCCAGATATATGCCTTATGGGCATGCCTGATCGTCATTTGTGAAATGTCTCTAGTATTTGAGGGCAAAATATAATTTCATCAAGGATGCAGATAACATTAGCAAATGTCCAGCAGAAAGAAATCATGAGATGTCCAGTTCTGTGACTTGTAGTCAATTACCAGAGTAAAAGAAATAGCTTTAAACTATAGCATGATCAGGCCAAGTGAGTTAATCTGTGTGAGCATAGATTAGTGTCTTTGTGAGGTCAGGCAAACAGAAAACACAGTCCTGTATAGAGTATGTGCTATGAAGGCCAAAAACCTTGAGATGTAGAATCACCCATGTGATAAATAGGTTATTTGTATCCAGGAGAATTTGCAGTGGCTTATGGTGTTTTAAGGGACAAGTACATGCCCATTGTTACAATCTCTATGGCAGACAGAACAGCATTAAAATTATATATAGAGGTCAATAAAACGTGCTTCAAGACAGGTGCAGACAAATTAGTCCAAAATCAGAATAGAATGGATAAAGGACAATATATGGTCTCACATTAGGTCACCTGCACACAGAAATAACCCTAGTTAAACATCTTCAGAGGTGTTGAAAGTAGTAGTATGAGCAAAGTGAATGTGGACAAAGTACAATGTCAACCATACACTTTTTATAGTAATGAGTTGCCTGTTTAAGATTATTAGAGTAAGTGCCTTGTAAGAACCAAGCAAAGCAATAATAGAACAAAGGGAAAAAAATGGGGAAAAAATGGAGAGAAGAGACAAAAAGTTGGAAAGTTTACAAGAAGGGAGAACAAAAGCAGGTGTGGAGAAAAATGGGTAGGACATTGTGCATTAAAACAAACAAACAAAAAAACAGGTATCCACCAATGTCACTAGAAGGAGGAAAGAAGGTACTATAAATGGAGAGAATGAATCAAAGGGAAGGTCCTCCTCCAAGATCCAGTTTGCAAGAGTCCTGAAATCCCAGAAGACAAGATGCCTGTTGCAAGCAGGAAACTGGGCACATCTCTTCAACCACATGAGGTTGTCTAGCAAACAATGAGGATAGAGGCTCAATTTTAATATCCATGTGATATTAGCCTTATATTAGCCAAACACAGCAATAGCATGTGTTTGTGATCCTCTGCTATCATAGATAGTCCCAAACAGCTGTAAGAGCGTAACTCCTGATGAGCTCGGTGTATGGACAAAACGCGCATTGAGTGCTTCTAATTACAGACGTGCTTCTCCTCCTCTATTTTTCCCTGGGGTGTTCGGTTGGTAAATATGTAGGTGATGGTTTATCCTAATCTGCCTTTTCTATCTTACATTGTGCATGAAAAGTTGATAAGAGTGTAGTTTTATCTAGTGGTGGCTTCATATTATGCAGTGTCCTTTAAAATTTCATCTGTCTTTCTACTCTGTCGTGGATATGATTGCAGAGGAAATCCAATATGTAATTGCTGCCTCCCAGTGGACAAAGTTTAGAACTTCTACCCTATGATGTTTTTGGACTATTAGATAGAGTGAAATTTGGATATAAGTATAAGGGTGAGAAATCCGGCCAGACCAAATAATTAGAGTTCACTAGACCCAGCTTTTGTAAATATATTCTTAATTGAACACAGGTTATCTGATAACTGATGGACTGTGTTTAACATAGTATTTATTAGTTGGAGAACTATATATTGTTTTCATATATGTTAACAATATGTTATGTCCTACCAATTGAATAAATTAATATATTGATTTGGAATCAGAGCTCAAATACAGTAAGAGGACTTTTTAGGAACATTTTTAAAAAGTTAGGTTTTAGCAGTGTTTTAATAAGCCAAGTTTTCTCTATTTTTGTTTCCCATGGAAGTGTAAGAGAGTCACTTTGAAGAGGTAGTAATATATATTGTGCAATTGATTCTCTAATAATAACTCTCCCTCATGGGTGTCTGCAAAACGTCATTAAAATTCAGTTCAGCTTTTCAGAAAGGCTGAGACTAGCGGACAGAAACGAAACACAGCTGACTAACCTTACCCCTTCTCACCCAGTTGACCCCAACCCCTTAACTCCTTAACCCAACCCCTCCTACACACACAGACCAGAGAAGGCTAGGTACACAAACGAGAACAGATGAACGGATCTGATCAGAGACGTAGATAGCATCTGACGTTGGACAAGACTTTGGATGTCACTAACAAACTGACGCCATCTAGCACAAACACCGAGAGGACGTGATATAGGGTGAACAACGAGGCGGTGACAGACGTAGCCCAGTTAAACTACTACAGAGATCTCCCCAAAGTTGGACCGATACCTAAAGGGAAATTTACTAGAGGGAAATTGAGAATTGCGAGTCTTATGATAATGCGGGCCTGCTCGCCCAAATAACTAAGATTTCTCTTGAACATGATCCTCTCTCATATCAGACGCATGTAGCACCTGGGTCAAATAGTTCCGATACACACGGTGACCTGCGAGTCTCCAGGTAAACTGCACGTAACGAAATGTAACTATGGAAGGTAATTAGCATATGATGAAGACTTGTGAGTCACATAAAACTGTGGGCCTGTGCGCCCGAATATTCATGATCTTTCTGGAGCATATTCTTAACTCATGTTCGACGCATGTCGCGTCCTGGTTAACTGACTATATTACACACAGGGACCTGCGAGTCTCAAATTAAACTGCATGAAACGAAATAAAAATTATATTTACAAAAAAAAAAATTCAGTTCAGGGAGCTGTAATAGAATGAGTGTGAAGAGCCAGCCATCCTTATAGTGGACCTGACTAGTCTGATTCTTACCTGTCCATCTGTGTGATGTAAACATCCCTGGGCAAAACATTGCAAGGATAATATGCAAAAGAAAGTTTAATTAAAAATGAAATGAAAATAAACAGGTTTATTACAGCAAATACAAAACAAACTACTACTACTAAGGTTGTGTCAGGGTCAGGGAACATTGTAAACGCAGTTTGGTGGGCAGTGTCAACTCCATTATCTACATTCAGGTAGGGGAACCGTTTGGGTTTCTGCCACAGATTGCTGACAGTCCATGCCCCCCTTCAAATTATTTTATTATTAATGAGGCCAAACACATCTTACAACCCCATGCCCAACAAATAACTAAAATGTTATTCATGCACAGGCATGAAGGGTACTACTTGAACTAATAGAATCTGCTATTCATGTACATATGTAGCTGCGGTGCAGTCCATGCAAGTACATGAATGGTCAAGCCTCAGTGTCTTTGAATAGCGTTATTTGCAAACTGTTGCAAGGATAAGCCACAAACACAAGGGAAATAGGCTATAGAAGGAACTTAGACTGTAGACCATCACTTTGCTCAAGTCATATGTTACTTATTCCAATAGTCTTCAGTGCTGACATGAGAGCTATAACAAGAGGTTAATGGAGATGCCATAAGATGGGTCTGGAGTCATTACACCAACATAATTCTTATGGAATTAGGACTGGTTTTTCCTTTTTTGGATCATTGTGCAGATGTTCCACCTCCCCTTTAGACTGGTACATGGCAAAAAAAAAAAAAAAATTGGCCGAACCATTTTGTCAGGAGAAAAAAATAAAATTCCTGGACAGCCAGATTTCAGTGATATAGCAGTTCGGCTCATTCGGAATTCATTAACAAAAACTAATCAGGCAAACCGAAAAGGTGAGGAAATGAACTGCAAAATCTCCAGTGAACTGCAAAATATCTCTCTCACACTATATATATAGTCACCAGGGGCGTATTAGCCGTGAGGCAAACAAGGCATTTGCCTTGGGCGGCATTTTCCAGGGGGCGGCAAAAAAAGCCGCCCCCCAAATGCCCAAGGCAAATGTCTTGTTAGCCTTGCGGCTAACAGACATGCCGGATGGGCTGCTGGGCGATCGGGCGGCACTGCCGGGCGGGCGGGCGGCCGGCCGGCTGGCGAGGGAGCACTTCCCCTGAGCTGTCTGCTCAGCTCCCTCGCCAGCCGCAGAGTGAGGCTGGGAGGCGGAGCCGGAATATGACGTCATATTCCGGCTCCCAGCCTCACTCTGAGGCTCGCGAGGGAGCTGAGCAGACAGCTCAGGGGAAGTGCTCCCTCGCCGACCGGCCGCCCGATCACCCAGCAGCCACTGGACCACCAGGGAGGAAGAGACCCCCCCTCCCCAGCATTCCCAAAGGTAAGGAGGTGGGGGGGTGTTAAATAAATAAAAAAAAAATGTGTTAAAAATAAATGTAAAAAAAAATGTGTTAAAAATAAATAAATAAAAAAATGTGTTAAAAATAAATTTAAAAAAATGTGTTAAAAATGTGTTAAAAATAAATGTTAAAAAAATGTGTTATAAATAAAAAAACATGTTAAAAAAAAATTAAAAAAAAAATGTGTTAAAAATAAATTTAAAAAAAATGTGTTAATGTGGGTGAGTGTGTGTCTGTGTCTGTTAGTGTCTGTGTCTGTTAGTGTCTGTGTCTGTTAGTGTGTGTGTCAGTGTGTGTGTCTGTTAGTGTTTGTGTCTGTTAGTGTGTGTGCCAGTGTGTGTGTCTGTTAGTGTTTGTGTCTGTTAGTGTGTGTGTCTGTTAGTGTGTGTTTGCCTGTGAGTGTGTGTGTATGTTAGTGAGTGTGTGTCTGCTAGTGAGTGTGTTTGTCTGTTACTGAGTGTGAGTGAGTCTGTTAGTGTGTGTGTGTTTCTGTTAGCTAGTGTATGCGTATCTGTCAGTGAATGTGTGTGTATTTGAATGCGGGGCGGGGGGAAAGGTTGGGTGGGGGTGGCGCGGGGGGAGGGGGGGCGCCTGAGTTTTGTCCTGCCTAGGGCAGCACAAAACCAGGATACACCACTGATAGTCACTATATCTATATGTAGTAGTGTAGATTGGATTAGCCGTATTAGTCCCGTAGACAAGATGGCAAAATATCAGAGTATTGCAGTATGCAATGATACCTTTTTTTTATTGGAATAAAATAATATTTCAAAGACTTGAGGAAGAAAGGTATCTCTCGAAAGCTTGTGTATGTATATATATATATTATAAAATAAATATTATGTAAACATTTTGCAGTACTCTGCAGCACATGTTCCCACCACTTGGTTCACAGACAACTGAGAAAAATAAATCAATAGAGGTAAAAATAGGATGAACAGTAAAAGATGTATATTAACATATATATTTATTGAATATACACTATATAAATATAGATTTATTTTTTTACTGCTTCTCCATTTTCCCTTTATTGGTCACTTCTTACTTGATCAGTGAATAAACATTTAGTGGCTTTGTCCTAGTCAAATATATTTTCCCCATCAATCATCTCTTTTTTTGGAACTACAAGCGGAATTCTGAATCACAAATCAAACAAACATGCTTGTCCATTGCACAATTCATTTGTGGTCAGGATTCGGGATATCATATGATCACCCCAAAGGCCCAAGTCTGGATGAATGGCATTTCACAAAGACAAAACAGTGAATCTCCAAATCTACTCCTGATCGAATCTGCAAAAGTTCCACCTGTCCTGATTCAAAGGGCAGAGATTCTACCTCTCCCGATTCAATGGGCATAGATTCCACTTGTCCTTATTCAATGAACAAAGATTCCACCTGTCCCAATTCAATGGGCAGAGATTTCACATGTCCTGATTCAATGCAGAGCTTAGTATACCTCTGAAGCCAGTTTTATATCATTAGTACACCTTAAACTGAGCTCCTTGCATAACATTCAGAGCGTATTCGGCCTTTCCTGCTTCAATATGCAGGATTGATTGCCTAAAAGCATTGAAGCCACAATAGTCATCACATTAGGGGGGCTTGGTTTTTAAAAGTGCACGCTGGGAGCTTGCCAGCAAAGACTGATTGCTCCTGCATGGAGCAGTAACATCTCATTAAAAAGTCATTAAACTGCATTCACCTTGTGAACTGCTGACGGACTGTGAAGCTGTATCATAGTAAAACAGAGTAGGTCACAATGGGTCAAATCCGGGAGGCACAGCTAGCACAGCAAATTGATATTATGAGATATCTTCCCTGTTTCTATGTAATTGCCCTCTCATTCCTTTAAGTGTAAGACTTTCTTCTTTTTCGTAATATTTTCATTGAAGTTTTGCAATAGAACATCACAAGGATCCTTGCGCAACATAACACAGGAATGCATTATCACATTGTAACAATGCAGATCCCCTCTCACCCAGTTGGGGGTGGCAATAAATACTGACTGTGTTAAGACATGTTAAAACGGCACTATCATGCCTAGCGTACCTTTCCCCAATTGCTTCCTCTTCTCTTCCTCTCTCAGGATCTGTTCTTCTTTTCTTCCTATCTGATCTAGTTTTCTTTAAAACATAAGTCCGCTCCATTTCCTGTGGTCAAAGCAATTTTCTTACAATACTTACCTCTCCTCCTGTTGCTTCATTCGCCATTCGAATGCCAGCAAAACTACTGAATTTCGTCCTAACATTAGGATGCAATTTGGTACTTTGCGTTTGAATCGGAATTTAATTTGAATAAATGAAACTCTGTACAAAGAAATAAGAGAACAGTTCTGTCCCTGTATAGTATCGGAGAAGATCTCAGAAATTAATTAATCAAATTGATCCTTTATTAGTTTAATTCTCAACACACGCACTGGTAACAACAAAATCAGTGGTCATTGCTGCCCCAGTGATGGATAACTGAGTTATAAACAAATGACTCAAACTTAATAGTACTAAGTGAGGAATATGTACAAACGGGAAGTGAAAAAAGACAAAAGATATATACATAAGAAAAAAACGGGGGCGCAAGTCACCGAAAACGGTGAAGTAGATAAGTCCCTAAACAAGGTTACTATGTGTACTGTGTGGTATGTATAGACCCGAGAGTAACAGAGTAACTTATTGTCAGTTACCCATGTTAATCATGATCTGAACCTCTTGGTCCGATATGTACAGTACACCTTAGAATACAGAAAGCTCCAATACTAGCTGGAGTAGCTAATATATATACAATGTATCTGTGCCGACTAGTTATATCTGTGGCACACCCGAGCGTCGGGACAATAATCTGCACTATATAGTTGCTCTAATCGCAAAAATCTGCAGGGTGTTGATACTATTTAAGGTATCAAGGAGATATGTCCCTAAGCAAGGTTGCTATGTGCACTGTATGGTATGTATAGACCAGAAAGTAACACAGTAACTTATCGTCAGTTACCAGTGTTAGTCATGATCTGAGCACCTTGGTCCGGCACACCATAGAAAAAGTCAGCTGATAGCTAGAGTGGCTAGTTTATACACTGTATCATTGCCGTCTGGTTATTTCTGCGGCATACCCGAGCATGGGAACTGTGATCGGCACCATATAGTTGCTATGATCGCAATGATCTATAGGGTGTTGATACACTCTGAAGGTATCAGAAGGGGGTTCCACACCGCGGTCCGATACGTGCAGTCCACCAGAGTAATGCCCCTACAGAGAGGGGGCTGTAGTGGTCTGCTGGTTAGTACCGGGGGGGTATGTGTGGAGACAGCATTCAAAAGTACGTGCCCCTTAAAAACAAATAATAATCGTTGCCCAGTCTAGTGGGAGCCTGGCAGAATCTCACTGTTAGAGGTGAGATATCTGGGTGGCACAGATGCAATGGCAGGAAGGTTGTACCCCTTGCTTAGCACCCAGTGAGATAATGAAAATAGACCCTAAACTGTGCCTTCAAGGGCACCTGTGTCTAAAGAGTAAATCTCAAATAACTGTCTGTCATAGGAGCAAAAAATGCCCTAATCTGTGCCTTCAAGGGCACCTATCTGTAGTGCTAACAGTGCTAGGCTAAGCTAGAACATGAAGACAATCTTAGTCTTAGTGGACTGTAGTCTGATGATCCAGCTACAGAATAATAGGTCAAAAAATCCTGGGTGTAACTGAGGTGGCTATGTGTAGAGTAGCACACCAAATATCGTCAGATCACATCGTCAGATCAGGGGGATGAGCCTGTGTGTTTGGTGAAACGCGCGTCGGGGCTCTTGACATCGATCCGACTAGGTGTGATCTGACTTTTTCTATGGTGTGCCGGACCAAGGTGCTCAGATCATGACTAACACTGGTAACTGACGATAAGTTACTGTGTTACTTTCTGGTCTATACATACCATACAGTGCACATAGCAACCTTGCTTAGGGACATATCTCCTTGATACCTTAAATAGTATCAACACCCTGCAGATTTTTGCGATTAGAGCAACTATATAGTGCAGATTATTGTCCCGACGCTCGGGTGTGCCACAGATATAACTAGACGGCACAGATACATTGTATATATATTAGCTACTCCAGCTAGTATTGGAGCTTTCTGTATTCTAAGGTGTACTGTACATATCGGACCAAGAGGTTCAGATCATGATTAACACGGGTAACTGACAATAAGTTACTCTGTTACTCTCGGGTCTATACATACCACACAGTACACATAGTAACCTTGTTTAGGGACTTATCTACTTCACCGTTTTCGGTGACTTGCGCCCCCGTTTTTTTCTTATGTATATATCTTTTGTATTTTTTCACTTCCCGTTTGTACATATTCCTCACTTAGTACTATTAAGTTTGAGTCATTTGTTTCTACCTCAGTTATCCATCACTGGGGCAGCAATGACCACTGATTTTGTTGTTACCAGTGCGTGTGTTGAGAATTAAACTAATAAAGGATCAATTTGATTAATTAATTTCTGAGATCTTCTCCGATACTATACAGGGACAGAACTGTTCTCTTATTTCTTTGTACTCATTTACTTAGGGTTATCCCCTCATCTGTCCCTCAGACTTGTTCCACACCTATATAGGGCCTACCCCTCTAATTATAAATGAAACTCTGATCCTATTCATGCCACGGCTGCATCATGCAGCAGCTTAGTAAATAGGTGGTATAAGGGAGTTATTTACTAAATGGGTGAAAGACCAAAATTGGTCTTTCAGCCAAATTTACTAATACTAAGTAAAGATTACTTAGTATTAGTAATTAGTTTAGTAATTAAGGGAGATTAACATCTCCCTTCTGCCACTATTCGCTATACCGCAAGTAGGGGCATGTCTACTAAACAGTGAGCAGCCAGTGGCTACGGACTGTTGTAAAAATACCTCTCACTACTCTAATAAAGTGCCCCTTAGTGTGGCACCTATAAAAAATAATTAACTGTGGGAGCCAGGCCTGACAGCCAAGATGGCCAGACGTGTTCTGCACAAGCTCCTGCACAATTAAGCAACAAATCAGCTTTTCAAGCTACATACCAAGCTGGATTCAGCCCTAATCGACTGGTACATGGTCGGGCAACGAGTGGGCAACTGTGGCTAATCCAGATGACCCGAGACAGCGAGTAATTGCAGCGCCTGACAATGAGGCTTAGCGTGAATTGCAGCCAAGCGCCTGGGAGAGATGGCCACTCTCCCGGCATGAAGCAAGCCCCTGAAGACGTTGACATTGGAGCCCCACGGCTCCCCCCTTTGGATCCTGGTCCACACTGGGGGCACCTAACTACCCACTACAAGGGAACCCCCCGTTAACCAGCTGGCAGCATGATGTGCCCAAAATGGCCGTTGCAGCGCAACCCAAGCAACAACGAGAGCACAAGCTCACCCAGTCCTGGAGGGAAAGTTTTGAAGCCCGTTTTGATAGGATTTGCCAGGAGTTTTGGGCTAAAATAGCAAGGAGACCTCCAGTTCTTACTCCGCATGGCGAGCATGTCACTCGGGCTGCTGAGCAAAGACCCCGACCACGTGCCAGAATGGAGAGTAACGCGGGAAAAAACACACCGACCCATCCACGCTCCCGACGAGGGTTACCCGATACCGGGCTCGAGACCTAGCTAAGATCCGACAGAGGATATGCCGACCTGCTGCCATTCATCCTCACCCAACTCCGGAGGGCAAAGAACCCAAGGGCAAGGGACTGCATGAAGCTCAAACGCCAGACAGCAAGCTACCTCTCAAGCACAGCATGCAGGCAAGCAACTGCGTTCCACACAGACCGGCGCCGGAATGTAAAGTGTGGCAAGTGGGGAAGAACTTTCCGCTGTGGCCCATCCGAGGCATTGGGTGAACAGAACTGTTTGCTACCAAATGTTTGCTGTTCTTTTTAGTCATATATGTTATTTTTCACCCTTTGTTCCCTTAGTACATAACTCAAGACCCAGTGGTACCAATTATTTTTTTGCGAGTCTTTGGCACTCTGATATAGCCTGTAGAGTATGTACATGTGCAACATATAGAGTGTGATCACCCATCGTAAATAGATTTAGGTCCCATCCCAAGCAGCACAGGAAATGTATGGGTTTGTGCCTAGACACTATCTTAGATTTTTGATTTAGCTTGTATATTCTCTACTAGTTTTCTCATTCTTTATCTTGTATTATCTCTGGTCTCAAGTGCAAACCTATGTTACAGCCTGTTTCTTAAAAACAAAAATTGTGCAGTCCTCAATTTGCCATGACACTGTATTTAACCATGTTTTTGCAATATGCTTGTCAATGCTGTATTGGCATCACAAACCTGTATGTTATTCCTTGCACTATGAAAATAAAGAATGTAAAAAAAAATAATAATTAACTAGGGGGCCATAGTGTCCTCCCCGAACTCCCACTCATGCACTGCGAGTGGGGGCCACAAAACTGAATGGGGGACCTAGTGTCCCCCCTCAGCCCCCACCCATGAGTGGTAGGTGGGGGCCCTAAAATATAATAGGGTGGGGACCTATTGCCTCCCCCCCCCCCGGCTCAAACCCATAAGCAGTGGGTTGGGGCCCTAGTGACAAGAGGGGGGAGGTCCTATTTTCTCCCCAGGCTCCCATCCATGGGCAGTGGGTGTAGGCCCTAAATTACACTAGGGGTGAACATATTGCCCCACTCTCTGGCCCCCACCCATGAGTGACAGGTGGGGGCCCTAAATCATAATTGTCCCCCCGTATGGGCGACGGGTGGAGGCTTAATGTTAAAATAACAACCCACAAGGTGACTAGGAGTCCCCAAGCCCCTAGACACCCCCCTATTGTCACTAGGGCCCCCACCCGCCGCTCATGGGTGGGGTCCAGGAGGGTGGGACAATGGGCCCCCCATTGTAACTTAGGGCCCCCACCTGCAGCTTGTAACTTAGGACTCCCATCCACCACTCATCGGTTGGTGGCGGAGGGGGGACACTAGAGTGAGTATTGTGGGGAAATATTTTGACCACAGGAAATGGAGCGGACTTAGTTCCTCCTCTGGCTCAAAGCTGGCCAAGCGCAGTAAAAAATACATAAGACAACATAGTCCCTACTTATATTTAAAAAAAACTAAATCAGTTAGGAAGAAAAGAAGAACAGATCCTGATTGGGGAAAAGTAAGTTCAGCGTGACAGTGCCACTTTAAAGGGACACTCTAAATATAAAATAATTTATGTTTAGTGGCTTTGGTAGGTAGGCCCAATCCATGAAGTCTGGTAATGTAGAACATTTTCAGAGAAACGGCAATGTATATATCTTACCAGAACATGCATCTACTGCCTGTCAGACTGACATGCACTAAAGCAGCTTTATGTAGTTCAATTTGCTTCCTCTCCCTGGTCCAATCAAATGCTTCTTATATAGAAGCATTTTATTGGACCTTCTCACTAGGTCAGAGCATGTGTGCACTCTGGGCCTGAAGGTTTATTGAGGGAGAGAGGAGTAGACAGACAGAGGGGGAATTAGGAGAAGAAAAAAAAAAGCAAAACTGTAGGGAGGCTGGCTTGGATGACAGGTGGTGAGGTAGATGTTTCTCCTTGCAAGGGAAGTTATGGGCTGCCTACGTCACAAGTGCTAGGTGTGTAATTAGGTATTGCAACACAAGCTTCAAGCAGAAGAGCAGCAGAAATTGCTTCCTCCATGACCACTTCTAAAATTGGAAGTGGTCGGGGCGGGGCCTGGCTGCAGAGCAGAGAGGAAGCATGTCTTAGCAGCTCCTGCTCACCAGAATATACAAAGCAGAATATCGCGACTAAAACAGCGGCTACTCGATACAGCAAGGTCACCAACCGAGAGGGAACATTGAGGTGAACAAAATGACACCACTTAAGCGACAGTTCAAGCAATACTCACCCCTCACCAGGCGCAGGAGAGATGGCTGCTCCCCTGCTGCCACAAAAAGGCGAAAACTTAAACTGCTTAATACCCCTCTGGACTGGTGGGGTAATCCCGGTCCACCCCCACCCGAACCCCATGCAAAGTACTGGTAACATGACACCAACACAGAATCCCAGGCCTACTACCGACAAGGTCAACAAAATGGCGGATGCCTCCGCTACTGACCCATGCAGTGCAGTGCTGGAAACGGAGCGCCGGTTAAATAAAATCTTCCCTGAGACCCAGGAAAACCCAGGAGAGGGCACCCAAGGCTACCTCACCTGCGAGTGGAGATGCAACACAAGCTCCGGAGGGGCAAAGCGGGCTTGAACAAGCTGGAGAAACGGCAGGACGCGAGGCCCCATGAAGCGACAGCCACAGGCGGATCCTCCCGTGGCAGTGGCAACCCACGATTGGTCCGGGAGACAGGCCACGCAACCACAAGACTGACTCAATATGCCCCACCAAGATCACGTCCACATGGCACAAGGTCCATACGCACCTCAACCCATGGGCTACCGAGCCGGATGCCTCAACCTGCACAGTATGGATACACACAGCCCCTGCAAGGCATCGGCTGACTTGAGAATCAAACTGGGGACTCTAAGACAGGCAAGGTGCCTATTGCCTAGTACCTCTAAGTACTTTAGTTGAACATTCACAAAGGTTTAGCCTCCGCTGTAGAGACAGTCCTAACCTACCTTGATTACTTGGGGGGACGAGTGGGGGGTCTTATTTTATGTTTATCTTATGTTTAGTTATTTGACAGAATGCTAATCGCTCATATGCTTTGCATACATCATAGCTACACATCACATGCTCGCAAACTGTAATTTGCTTGTTGATCGTCTGCTATGTCTAGCATTACTAACTTACTAAAAATGCTCAGCTCACTCCTGCCATAACACTGTAAAATTGTGTTGATTGTGTTTGCGCTTGTTAAAGCTGTTAAGGCAATACGACGACTCATCTGCCTACACGCCTTCGGGTCAAGACAGCTATTTACTGCATAGACAGCTCGGACCAACCGGTCTCCTGCTCTACATAAACTTTAAAATGTGCAATGCTGGCCAACTTGCATAGTTGTTTGTCGCATTCTCATCTCTCACCTCACAACTATCTAAGTTTAAAAACAGTCTTACAGTATATATAAAAAATGTGCATTGTATTCCCCTGTCATGCCTTACTACATTGATGTTTATTAATATATTGTGGGTACATGCTGTTGGGGCATGGCACACGCATTTGCAACTGTTATTTTTCCTTATGCACTCAAAAATAAAGAATTTATAAAAAAAAAAGAAGTGGTCATGGACATTGGAATAACCCTTTAATGTCATTACACATAGTATACCACAAATTTCTATAAATGCTTCTCAAAAAGAAGCAAAGGGTTTACTTATTCTCTATCATAATTATTCAACTGGTTATTAATTTCTGCGTATACGAAGTAGGTCCCCAATATTTGGTTTTTTTTTATGAGGAGCACTGTAATAGTAGAGTTGGAGTTGTTTAATAATGCAGCTATAATTGTCAGAAATCTTCAGTTCCCTTTTCAACTCACCTTTCCACAATTTAATTAATAACCTTGAAAGTTGGCATTTTTTGTAAAAAAAAAAAAAAAAACTGTATATCTGCCAATGATCTGTCTGCAAGGTTAAAGTGGATTGGTTAGCTTTATCTGTAAATGTTTAGGGTTATGGGTATACATTGTTACAATTCAATCTGTCTCCTCTAGTTTTGGTTTAATTTCCATGGCTGACCACAGGACTGGATTTAGAGCCTGTTGAGCCTTGGGTTCAGATGACTATGATGGGCCTAATTACAGAATCTTATAGACAGGAAACACTAAAAAAAAAAAATACATCCCAAGTGTCTTGTATCTGGTGGAGGTGGTGCCAGAAGGAAACTCACAGGTTGCCCATATAAGAATATTTACCCAATGCTAATATCTCAATTTCATCTCTCGAGCAAGTATATGCTAATCTGGCCCTGGGCAACAGCTAGTCAAGTGTGGAGCTCTTTTGAAGAACATAGGGTTTCTGGTTCAGCCAGTGCCAAACCTAAGGAAACATGAAACGGACTATGAAACAGAAGCCAGCCAGAAACTAGTTAAACATTTATGTTACCAATGTCTTGGCAAAGCCTAACCCCCCATTAAAGTTATTTTGGGGGATTGGGGTTTTGGATAGTTTAAGGTGTAGGCATGAAGGGCAATCATGTATCAATACACTATAAGTCATTTAGTCAGGAGATGACCATATACTCAGCTTCATAATACAATGAGCTAGGATATAAAACCTTAAATACCCTTGTCAGTTTTATAAATACACTGGCTGGCCAGGTTGCAATGAGCTTATTTAGAGGATGTGTTTCAGATAGAAGTTTATCTGGCTTATCTGACGACACTTCAGTTTATGAAATCCTTCATTGAATTAATGCTATTGCATTAACCCAAATGCTATATCTGTCATGTAATTATTTTGTAGGTCACTGTGTAGATTTAAATATGGCAATTATCTTACTTATACAAGTAAGCAAGGTGCATGGAAATGCCAAATGTCCATCTGGCAAGGCTGAGGTGGATTAGAAGTAAACAGTGAATTGAAGTAGTAGTAGGTAGTGTTTCCACATCAATTTGCAGAGAACTCTAAACTACAGGGTGAACAATGTTTGAAGATCATGATAGGCAAACTCTTCATTAAACTGGTAATTCAGAGAGAATTGCAAAAGAATAACAATTTTTAGACTGGTTGTATTGGGATTTTATTTTTTTCAATTTGGCTTTTTTGAATGACACAGTGAAATTCCCAGATAATTCCACCCAAATTTCCCAATTTAGTGAATAGTCATGTCACACATTTCAAGACTGGCTATTTTAACCTGAAATGTGCAATTGTCAGTATCTACATTACTATTTAAGTGAAAAATCCTTTTAATATCAAACAATGTTAAATCAGTCTGTGAAGAAAATTATTTGTTTTTTTAAATGAAAGTTGCCAGCACCTACCTAGATAATAGTACTCACACTAAATTTGTGTAATATAACCCTAGTTCGGCCATCCACTAAATGGTACTAATCCAAAAAAGAAGTAATGGTCCAACACATCACTTCAGGTGAAATGCATTTTATTGAGGTTCCACAACCAAACAGCAACAATTTGGCCTTAATGTCTTTAGCAAGTTTGATAAAGGTCTACTGTAAACATGACTTTAAAGCATGTGAATAACTGTTAAAAAAAAAAAAAAAAGCACATCTTAAAATTACGGTAATTAAAAAAGAATAGGTTTCAACTTTTACCTCTAATACAGCCTTAACTATTCTGGGAAAGTTGCCACTATATGTTGGAGGCATGGTTGAAAGTATTTGAAACAAATCATTCTCAGGAACATGTATGAGGTCCTTTTTGTGTTTGTTTGTTTGTTTTTGTTTTGTCTTGTTTGTTTGTTATGTTCGGTGATGTCCTATTTGTCTTTAATATTAATAAAAATGATGTCAATAGATAAATTGGCTTAAAGTTTTGTGTATGTCATCAAATGTTTCTATAATTGAAAATTTATTAAAAAAAAAGTATATATTTTAAAAAACTCTAAAACATCAAGAACTTCATATATATATATAGTCTTCAATATTCCATATTTATCAGTTAGCATCATGCTGTCCAACAAGTAGTACTCATCAAACATTAGCCAATTATTTATTGTACAGTGGTGAGGTGTAGGTCAACAAATTCCAGATAATATGTTTGACCTGCTTCATTCCCACATCTTGGCATTGTGCATGGTTATTTAAGACGTGTGTGCAGTTGTTTGGCAGTAGAACCCATTTCATGAAGCTCTAAATAAACAGTTCTTGTACAGAGCTTGCTTTCAAAGCCAGTCTGGAACTCAATAGTGAGTGTTACAATAAATCAGGGAACAAAAATCTCCACAAGCCATTGAATATGTTTCCCTGGCGAGCATAAATTCACCCATGGAGGATATACAGTGGCTTGCAGTGGCTAGTAACTTTTAAGGCCTGGGTAGTAGCATACGATCTCAAACTTTAAGCTGTTCATAGACAGATGCTCTTCACAATAAATGTGTCTATACTTTACATGTCAATAATAAAACACAAAGAGCAATGCAGAATGAGATGTTATACTGCCAAAGATTCTCTACTGAATTTGAATGGCTGTTTGTTAAATTGTAGAGTACAATGATTTTCAGCCAGCTACTTAGCCAGTTTTAAGCATTATGCAGCTATTCAGCTGTCTAAGCATCGTGGGAAATTTAGCAGCAACATCTGGACTGCCAGAATTGTTGAATCAAATTGTTACCAGCATTTATTTATCTCATGAATAAAAGATTGATATATTAGCTGCAATTCTATTCCTGTACGCACTGCAAGGTACACATTTTCAGATGATCCATGTTGCAATAATTAGAATTTTGATGAGAAAGGGGAATTATGTCCAATAAATCCGGATTGTAGGATTTGCTGTAAGTGTCCTATAATCTCTGCTATATCATTTGTTGATAATATCACGGGAGATCTGAGAAAATCTAAAGACAGCTCAGAAACTAGCTCAGCAGGACTACGACTGTGTCTGCACATCTCTGGGAGTTTTTCGACAGAGTGACCTCAAAAGAAATGGCTCGTGAAGAATCTCTGCAGAACCTCACCGCTGGAGATGCACAAACTGTCAAGGTTTTCATGCCACGGATTGGTTATACTATCCTGGCTATCATTATGGCAATATTTTGTACTGTTTCGCTGATCCTGAACATCACAGTCATTATAGTAACTTTTAAATACAGACAACTCCGACATCCCATTAACTACTCTTTGGTCAACCTGGCTGTCGCAGACCTCGGAATAACAATATTGGGAGGAATGCTGACTGTAGAAACAAATGCGGTTGGCTATTTTAATTTGGGAAGGGTTGGTTGTGTAATTGAAGGATTTGCCGTTGCTTTCTTTGGTAAGTACATTTAATTTCTAAAAATTGAAGTGTCATGCAGGAACTGATAAAGTTGCATGTTAAAAGTAATATGTCATCTATACATAGCGCCTCCAACTGGAAGGAAAAATATAGACAAAGAATTGGTTAATAATTGAAGATTCCAACTTTTCAAATGTTTTATAGGCTTTGTGTTTTGAAAATAATGGGGAACCAATGGACTGACTGATGAACAAGAATGAGATTCACTATATCACATTTGCTTATAAAAAAGAGTTGGAAAGGAAATATCCAGAAGGGCTAAAATAATGGCTCATATTTAACATTTTTTAATAATCTTTTCAAATTATCATAATCTGTAAGAATTTATTTTTCAAATTATGTATCTACAGAAGTCCCTAATAAAGTCTATCGGAATATTTGGAGATAAATAATTTTAAAAGCTTTTTTAACAGAGTATAACCATTTAAAAAGCGCATCCAAAAAATATTAAATCAAAGTTGAAGTAGTTTAAATGTGACATTATTTAAAGTATGAAGATGGATTCATGTTGTGAAGTTGAAGGTGGAGCATGGTCTTGTTTTTTTGAGACGTGAAGCTTAAAAGTAGCAGGGTCCATCAGGGAAGAGAGTATAGTGACTGGCACATGATTGTACTACGTATGTTGTGAGGTCAAGGCAGAAGATGTAACTTAGCGTTTCATCAGCATACATGATGATATGGGATTCCAAAGTTTTCTTTCTCATCAGGAGAAGATGCATAAACTGAGAAGAGAAGACAACAAGAATGAGGCCTTGAGATATCAACAACAATGAGAGATAGTGGAGAGGAGCTGTATTACAAAGCAATAGCTATAGGTGCCATATATTAAAGACGAAGGGTCGAAAGAGGATGTGTTTAAAATAGGGGTGATGAACACCTATTTGTAGAAATCAGGGTATGTTCGATTGGTATGAAAGAGATTGAAGAAATGGGGAAAAAAATTGTGTTAGTATGGTGGAGAAGGAGAAGGTGTGGAATCATAGAATCAGCATAGAATTTGCGAGATTAAATTGATTAAAGAAAGAGGTTGATTAAAGAATTGAGAGAATAAAAACAATCCTCTGTGTCTAAGGCAAAGCAGGTTATTTTACTTTTAAAATTAAGAGGAGGAAACATCTGATTGACTATGTGAATTCATTTTAAATTAATTTTGAGCATTAGGTCTTGGACTGGAGAAGTCAAGGCCAGAGGAACATTTTCTGTGGTTTGTGTAACTGAAATAAAGAGGATATAAAGTAAATACATTTTTATAGTGTCATATACTCTAAAGCACTGTAACGAACTCTGGTATTTCGTATACCCGTTCGTGTGGTTCCTCCCGAACTGCTAGGTATTCAGCGATTATAAAATCAAGAGAGAGCGTAACAATAAGGCTGCAACCCTTTAAGGGGATCCCTCAAAAACCCTTCAAATACAATAAGGATAGAAAGATAAAGGTTGCACCAAAATAGACAAATAAAATATAGTAAAATGAAATTAAAATATAAAAGTCTTAGGTGAACAGATCTTCTTTAGATCAAATAGTCTATAAAGTGCTTGTTCAGGAACAATGTCCTCGCTGTCCTTCCCCAGGGGGATCCAATGTTATGAAACGATAAAACAGATAAAAAGACCAAATAGTGAAGTACGTCCAATATGGTACAAGAAATAATAAAAGAAGATGGTAATGCACTTACATGTATTAGAGCTATAGCTAGCTCTAGTATGAAAAGCGTACAGCGGTATGATCCCCGCTTATGGGATATGGTGCAGGCTTCTTCTTTCAAGGGTATGTTCCACACTCAAATAAAATAAAAGAGAGACGACCAATAGTGCTCACTGGATAAAACAGTGTAAATAAAATAAATAGAAAGGTACTCACAAGAGTGGAGCAGGCAAACTGCTCCTTGACGACAGCGTTGGTGGTATGATCCCCACTTTGGATTACTGGCAGCTGCCTCCTGTGTTTCCCAGCACTGTATCCACTACCTCCTCCAGTACTGTTCATATACACACACACACACACAGACTGCTGAGTCCATACACACACAGACTGCTGAGTCCATACACACACACAGAGACTGCCTAGTCCTTACACACACAGACTGCTGAGTCCATACACACACACATAGACTGCTGAGTCCAAACACACACACACACAGACTGCTGAGTCCATACACACACACAGACTGCTGAATCCATACACACACACACAGACTGCTGAATCCATACACACACACAGACTGCTGAGTCCATACACACAGACAGACTGCAGAGTCCATACACACAGACAGACTGCTGAGTCCATACACACACACACACACACAAGCTTCCTCACTAGCAGACAGACAGACAAAAACGCCACCCCCAAATGCCGAGGGCAAATGCCTTGTTAGCCTTGCGGCTAACTGACATGCCGGCCGGGCGTGCAGGCTGCTGTGCACTGGCGGGCGGGCGGGTGGCTGACGAGGGAGCTCTTCCCCTGAGCATTCTGCTCAGTTCCCTCGCACGCCGCCCACAGAGTGAGGCTGGAAGCCGGAATATGATGTCCAGCAGATAGCCCGCCAGTGCCGCCCGCCTAGCAGCCACTGGACCACCAGGGAGAAAGAGACCCCCCCCCCCCAGCATTCCCAAAGGTAAGGAGGCTGGGAGGGAGGTTAAATAAAAATATATATATTTATATGTTAATGTGTGTGTGTGTGTCTGTCTGTTAGTGTGTCTGTCTGTTAATGTGTGTCTGTTAGTGTGTGTGTGTGTCTGACTGTGTATGTGTGTGTGTCTGTTAGTGTGTGTGTCTGTTAGTGTGTCTGACTGTGTGTGTGTTTGCCTGTTAGTGTGAGTGTGTGTGTCTGTTAGTGTGTGTGTGTGTGTGTCTTCTAGTGTGTGTGTGTCTGTTAGTGTGTGTCTGACTGTGTGTGTGTGTCTCTGTTAGTGTGTGTCTGACTGTGTGTGTGTGTCTTTGCCTGTTAGTGTGAGTGTGTGTCTGTTAGTGAGTGTGTGTCTGCTAGTGAGTGAGTGTGTCTGCTAGTGAGTGAGTGTCTGACTGTGTGTGTGTCTGTTAGTGTGAGTGTGTTTGCCTGTGAGTGTGTCTGTCTGTTAGTGAGTGTGTGTTTCTGTTAGCTAGTGTATGCGTATCTGCATATCCTAGGGCAGCACAAAACCAGGATACACCACTGCACCTGAGCATATCAAGCCTACCTGTCACTGGAGGCTGTTGCAGGGTGGTCAGACAGCCATCTTCTTGCCTTTCCAGCAGCAGCAAGGTCTGCTGCTTAATGGCAGAGGTGGGGCTTATGTGTGGGAGACGGTGCTTAATTTGGGGGCGGGGCCTGTGCCGGGGAAGCTGCTGAAAACACCCAGCACTGTTCCAGCCCCTCTGTCCTGCATTCCCTCGACTGTAACAGACTGTTACAGTCCGAGGGAATATAATTTAAACACATGGCCAGTAGGTTGCTGGCATTTGGGGGGGTCCAAGGGGGCGCACAACATGATGTAGGGGGGGCCATGGCCCCCTCTGGCCACCCCTAGCGACGCCACTGCATGCAAGGGGTCTTCATCCCAACCAAACAGGGGTCCTATCCCAGGATCTTCTATACCAAAGCACGGGAAAGAGGGTCGCCGTCCCTTTGTCTCCCAGGTATAGAAAGTCCGCCACCCCCAGCAAGGGGCCTCCCACCAAATCCAACAGGGGTTCTTTATCCCAGGGGCCTCCATACCTGGGAGCCAAAGCACGGGAAAGGCTCTAGTCACTTTGTCTCCCAGATACGGAAAGCTTGCCAAAATAGCCAGTGGACCAGAAGTGTACCCACCAACCTCAGGGACCCTCACGACGGTACATTTCCCGACCAGTCTCTGTTCGCGAGGTTCCCGTGCGAGAACCCCACAAGGGAAGCGTCTCCTTTAGCAATACAAATGCTCCCCCTGCTTGGCCACCCAGGGGAGCACTCATTAATTACTTCCCTTGCGGGTTCACACTTATTTGAGTAAATTTCTTAGCACTTTAATTGTATTCTGTGCCTTATGGTGCACACTATTTTGGTTTTTCTTTTTCCTTTTTCTCCTATATTTCTGGAGGGAAAATACCACCATCTATACTTACAAGTGGGCACTACACTATAATACCCTCAGCCCATATCTGCAGAGATACTTATGTTTCCACTATTTGAGTGACCACAACCACCAAGAACCACACTATATCCATAGGTGGGGATTGTTCCGCCCAGCCGTTGAAGTTGGAGCTGCAATTTTAGCTCCAGGAAATTGTGAGTGTGTTTCTTTTGTTTTATTCTATTTATTTGGACAGTGACATACTACACTATTTATTTTCGTTAAGGACACTTCAGGGGCTGCACCACTCCTTGCACTTTTATCTGTTTGTAGACGGGACAAAAGACCCTGACTCCGGTGATTTAGCTGCCATTTGGACTTTTCCAGTTATTGCTTAGCGCTGAATACCCTTTAGCTTTTTCGCCCGTTTCAAAAATGTAATATTTGGTCTGCAATATAAAAGGTCATAAAGTTAGCCTTTAAATATTGCTTTTCATGTCCCCTGGCATCAACATTTTCCATTTCACAAATCATAAAATAATTTAATAACACTATAATGTTTGCAGATGAATACTGGGCTGTACTATAAAACCCTGTTCATGTTTTATTTCACTATGAATGATTCCTAATTTTCTCTGTATTTAAATTTTAAAGATCCTTGTGAGCCTATTAAACAAAATAAAAATTGTAAATATAAAAGTCAAGTGATTACAAGTGGAACATTACATCCCATTTCACAGAGTAACACAGAGTAAAAAGACTGCATAAATAACTTCAACCCATCAGAACAGTTTCCTATAGACTTGGAGATTTGTTTTAGGATGAACTGCAATTTATCCGAATTTTGGCCAATTGAGTGATCATCTAAATTTCGTATTATCCAAAACGACATGTGCAAGAATCTCAGAACAAACAATTAGCACAAGCTCAAACATGCTAATTTCCATTTGGAATTCAGAGTGCATTTTCTAGCAGAAAATAAAAAGATTATAATAATTTGAAAAGCTTATCCAAAAAAATATTACATTTTGTTTTTTGTTTGTCATTATGGACAACAAGTTGACTGTACTGATACCGGAGAAACTGACGGAAGCGAAGCACAGAGAGATGGACACAGGTTTCTTCAGGAAGGAAGAGATTCTTTATTGGATCACCGATCGGGACTCAGAGGGACTAGCGTCACCAAAATACCACAAGTTCTGAGCCCCGGACAATAGTGCAGGCTCCTTATATAGGCACATAACTCCTCCCATATTAAGCTCCACCCGCACATTCTCTTGACCAATCAATACAAATAAGAATTAACTTCCTGCTTGACCGCATGGCTTGTCCAGCACAATGGAGGAGGGGAATACTACATCCTGTATTCTTGCACATGCTCCGTACACTACTGATCGTATCTTGCCTCGTGCAACCAACTGATCGATACGTCAGCATATGCACGTACACATGCCACGTGGTAATCTCGGCCTACTAAATTTATTTTTACCGAGATTCCACCACAGTACCACTGTTCATCTTGATGCAATAAAAAAGACTATTGATGGCTGGGGTACAGCCACTAAAAGTTGATGTTGTTTACATCTCAAGTGAAATTTAGCCATTAGATGAAAAAAAGGACAAAGAGTAAAAAAATCTATACTTCCAGGAAGAATTCTTTCAGACACTTTGACTGCAGCTATTGAGGAAGACAAATAAGCAGTGATACTTATTGTGCCTGTGTGGGAATGAGAGAAAGCCTGGGTCATTGATTCTAGTGTGAGACTAGGTTTAGCTTACTGCTGTATCTATCTAGCCACTACCAATGGCACTTGAAACAACTTTGAGTGACAGGTAGGAGATTGCTATTGTTTAATTGATCCCAGTCTAAGACTGGGATTATTGCACTGCTGTGTCAGTTAACTTTGCTAGCAGTCAGTGGCACTTAAAACAACTTTGAGTGGGAGATAGGACATTGTCATTGTGGCATTGATATCGGACTAGGTTACCAATATACCAATTTTAAAAAGGCTTTTTTGTTAACTATTTGTAGAAAGAAAATCTTTTGAGGGCAAGTGTGTTCAGTAGAAAGAAAGAAAAAAGTTAATTTGGCCTCGTTATGCTATGTAAACCCTGAACACGAACCAGGACTCGTCGGGGGTGTGATTACCTCCTAGAACCGGGGTATTTAATAGAGCTTGCCGCATTTGCTCATTGCCCTGTCGTGGTTCTAGCCAGTCTAGTCACTCAGTGCTCTTGTATGTCTATTGTCTCTTTGGTTCTGACCCGGCTTGTTTGTATCACTCTGCTTATCTCTGTTATCCTTTGACCCGGCTTGTCTCTGGCTTACCTGTCTTCTCGTTCCCTCGACCTCGGCTTGCCTCTGACCATTCTCTACTTACTCCTTACGTTAAGTCCGGCCATTCTAAGGTCCGGTATACGTACCTACTACACTTTGTACTCTGCGTGTTGGATCCCTGTCCCGATCCTGACATTACGACAGGGCCAATGGATCCTGCAGGTACAAGTAGTCAGCTTGGTCCTTCCGATCCTAGGTTTGACGCCATGGAACATAGAATGGATCAGATGGCCTTAGCACTACAGGCGTTATTATCTCGTCCTAATAACCCACCAGAAGAGGTGCGTAATAATTCTATCTCCCCTGTAAGTTCAGGTTTAGAGGTAGCCACTGTAGGTGCCTCCTCTCGTATTACCCCACCTGTACGTTATGGTGGTTCTCCTGAGAAGTGTCGAGGTTTTTTAAACCAAATCAGTATCCACTTCGAATTACAACCCCGTTCCTATCCTACAGATAGGGTGAAGGTCGGATTTATTATCACCTTACTCGTTGAGAAAGCTCTGAGATGGGCCAATCCGTTGTGGGAAAATGATAATCCGTTAGTATATAATTATAATGCCTTTGTAGCTGCTTTTAGAAGAACTTTTGACCCTCCTGGTAGAAAGGTCAATGCAGCCAGATTACTGTTGCGCCTTAGACAAGATAACCAAACTCTTGTGGAGTATGCACTAGAGTTTAGGTCCTTGGCGGCAGAAGTTAAGTGGAATGAACAGGCTTATATAGACGTATTTTTAAACGGATTATCAGATGTAATACTTGTTGAGGTTGCTACTAGAGAGCTTCCTGAGAATTTGGAGGATTTAATTTCTTTTATCTCTCGCATTGATGAACGCTTAAGAGAGAGACAGAACACTCGAGATAGAACCTGTAGACCTTCTTTCAAACTAGCTCCCTCATTTCTAAGTCCTGAGATCAAAACCTTACCTTTTCCAGAACCTATGCAGATAGGCAATACTCATCTCTCAGAAGAGGAGAGACAGTACAGGAGAAGGGAGGGGCTGTGTATGCACTGTGGAGTCAGAGGTCACTTACGCCTAAATTGTCCTAATCGATCGGGAAACGCTCGCACCTAAGTTTCTCTAGAGGACAGGCCTTGGGTGTTTCTATTTTGTCCTCTACTCATAATTATAAAGATCATAGGCTTGTGCTACCCGTTTCCTTAACTTGGGAGAGGGGAGTAGTAGAGACTGTGGCATTGATAGATTCCGGAGCTGCTGAGAGCTTTATCGACCAAGTTTTTGTCCCTAAACACACTATTCCATCTCAGTTAAGGGACACGCCCTTGGCCGTTGAGGCCATAGATGGTAGACCTTTAGTTGAGCCTGTGATTTTTCATGAAACCATACCCGTTAACTTAACTGTTGGTATTTTACACGAGGAAGACATATCTCTGTTACTCATTTCATCTCCTTCTGTTCCCATAGTCCTGGGGTATTCTTGGTTAAAGAGACATAACCCTATTATTGATTGGGAATTAGGGGAGATAATCTCATGGGGTCAGAATTGTCAGGAGAAGTGTTTACAGAAAGTCTCACCGCTTTGCATAGTTAATGCATCCACTCAGTCTACCGACCCTACAGAAGTACAAATACCTCCACTGTATCTGGACTTAAAGGCGGTATTTGACAAAAAGAAGGCCGATACTTTACCCCCACACAGGTCCTTTGATTGTAAGATTAATCTACTCCCTGGTACCATGCCTCCCAGGGGCAATGTATACCCTTTGTCTACTAATGAGAACTTAGTCCTAGAGGAGTATATTCGTGAAAATCTAGACAAAGGATTTATTAGGAGATCTTCCTCCCCTGCCGGGGCTGGTTTTTTTTTTGTTAAAAAGAAGGATGGTACACTGAGACCTTGCATTGACTACCGAGGTTTGAACAAAATAACCGTTAGAAATGCCTACCCGATTCCTTTGATTACCGAGCTCTTTGATCGTTTAAAGGGTTCCAAGATTTTCACCAAGTTAGATCTCAGAGGGGCATATAACTTGGTGAGGATTCAGCAGGGTCACGAGTGGATGACGGCGTTCAACACTCGATATGGGCACTACGAGTATACCGTAATGCCTTTTGGTCTCTGCAATGCGCCGGCAGTATTTCAGGACTTGATCAATGAAGTTCTTAGGGAGTTTCAACAGGACTGCGTTATTGTATACCTGGATGATATTCTTATACATTCTAGGGACATTGAGACTCACCACAGACAAGTCAGAAGGGTTTTGCGCAAACTTCTTCAACATGGCTTGTACTGCAAACTGGAGAAATGTAGTTTTGATCAGTCCCAGACAAACTTTCTTGGTTATGTGATTTCTGGGGAAGGGTTTAAGATGGATCCGGATAAACTCCAGTCCATTTTAGACTGGCCCTTACCTAAGGGTCTCAAGGCCATTCAGAGGTTTATTGGATTCTCCAATTATTATAGGCGCTTCATTAAGGGTTACTCGTCAATTATTGCTCCTATCACCAATATGACCAGACAGGGGGCTGACACTAAGAATTGGTCTACTGAAGCACTTCTTGCTTTCAAAACTCTCAAAGAACTTTTTGCTTCCGCACCAATTTTAGTTCACCCTGATACTACTCTGCCTTTCCTACTCGAAGTAGACGCCTCAGAGACAGGTGTAGGCGCTATCCTGTCCCAAAGGTTAGGTGTGGATAAACCATTACATCCATGTGTTTTTTTTTCCAAAAAGCTATCTGGCCCGGAGAGCAGATATGACATTGGTGACAGGGAACTACTAGCAGTTATCATGGCTTTAAAAGAATGGAGACATTTATTGGAAGGGACCTTACATCCTGTTACTATTTTGACGGACCACAAGAACTTGTCCTATATTGGGGAGGCCAAGCGATTGTCCTCCAGGCAAGCTCGTTGGTCTTTATTTCTCACCCATTTCAATTACGTACTCACTTACAGACCTGGTTCTAAGAATTCTAAAGCCGATGCTTTGTCTCGCCAATATGAACCTTCTACTGTGTCTGAGCCAGTGTTGTCCTCTATAGTCCCCAAGTGCAATATTATCGCCAACACAAGTCTTAAAATTCATTCTCCACTGCTTGACCGTATCATGAAGTTGCAACATCTGGCACCTAGGCAGACTCCTGTGGCAAGACACTTCATTCCCCCTGAACTCCAAAGGGAGCTCTTACAGTGTTTCCACGAGAGTAAGGTGGCGGGGCATCCTGGTATTCGCAAGACATATTCCTTAATCTCTAAAGATTTCTGGTGGCCTTCTTTACGAAAGGATATTAAGGATTTCATTGCAGTGTGTGAGATCTGTACTAAGACTAAGCAACCTCATACTCTTCCATGTGGTCTATTACAGCCCTTGGGCATTCCAGAAAGACCATGGTCCTGTTTGGCCATGGACTTTATTGTTGATTTGCCTATTTCTAAAAAACAGACTGTTATTCTCACTGTAGTCGATAGGTTTACTAAGATGGCTCATTTTGTGCCTTTACCTAAACTTCCGACTTCTCCTGAATTGGCGGAAATATTCGCTAAAGAAATTTTTCGTTTACATGGGATACCTTCCGAAATTATTTCTGATAGAGGTTCCCAATTTGTTTCACGTTTCTGGAGATCTTTCTGTTCTCAATTGGGCATCAAATTGAATTTTTCTTCTGCTTATCACCCTCAGTCTAACGGAGCTGCTGAACGTACCAATCAAAAAATTGAACAATATTTGCGTTGTTTTGTCTCCGAACATCAGGACGATTGGGTCGGTTTGATTCCTCGGGCAGAGTTCGCACACAATAATCTTGTTTGTGATTCCACTCGTTCTAGCCCCTTTTTCATGAATTATGGCTTTCATCCTTCCATTCTTCCCTCGGTCTCTCCTTCCCAAGGGGTACCGTCGGTTGATGTTCATGTTGCCAATCTGAGGAAGTTGTGGGATCAGACTCGACAAATTCTCCTACATAATTCCATGTTGTTCAAGAAACACGCTGATAAACGCAGAAGGGCGGCTCCTGTTTTTGTTCCTGGTGATAGGGTATGGTTGAGTACAAAAAACATTCGTTTAAAGGTTCCTTCTATGAAGTTCGCGCCTCGTTACATTGGCCCTTACAGGGTCCTGGCTCGTATTAACCCGGTTGCGTATCGTCTAGTACTTCCATCTGCCTTACGCATCCCTAACTCTTTTCATGTTTCCTTGCTGAAACCGTTAATTTGCAACAGATTTTCCTCCACTGTTTCCTCTCCCCGTCCTGTTCAGGTTGAGGGCCAGGAGGAGTACGAGATCAACTCCCTCATCGATTCTCGAATTTCTCGAGGGAGGTTACAGTATCTTGTCGACTGGAAGGGATATGGTCCTGAGGAGAGGACTTGGGTACCTCAGGAGGATGTTCATGCTCCTCGCCTCGGCTTTTCACTCCCGCTTTCCATCTCGTCCCGGATGCTTCCGCCCGGTGGGCGTTTCTGAGGGGGGGGTACTGTCAGGGTACCTGTAGTCTCTACCTCTGATAAGAGGAGAGACTTAGACGTTTTCCCGTTCAGAAGGGCTGTTTCCTCCGTTCCTCGCGGTCCCTCCGGCGATTACACGCCGGCCGCGAGGGATCCACGCCCTTTTATGACGTGACGCTCAGTAGCCGACGTCATGACGCCAAGCCGGCTCGACCTGCCACTCAAACCCTGAACACGAACCAGGACTCGTCGGGGGTGTGATTACCTCCTAGAACCGGGGTATTTAATAGAGCTTGCCGCATTTGCTCATTGCCCTGTCGTGGTTCTAGCCAGTCTAGTCACTCAGTGCTCTTGTATGTCTATTGTCTCTTTGGTTCTGACCCGGCTTGTTTGTATCACTCTGCTTATCTCTGTTATCCTTTGACCCGGCTTGTCTCTCGCTTACCTGTCTTCTCGTTCCCTCGACCTCGGCTTGCCTCTGACCATTCTCTACTTACTCCTTACGTTAAGTCCGGCCATTCTAAGGTCCGGTATACGTACCTACTACACTTTGTACTCTGCGTGTTGGATCCCTGTCCCGATCCTGACAGAGGGCACCCCTCCTTCTCTTGAACCCCCTCCTTCTCTTGAACCCCCCCTCTTTCCCTTCCCCCTTTTTTTTCCCACCCTACAAGGGCCCTGCAGACGTGGGCGGGGAGCAATCCCTCCCGCCAAGCCCCGCTACATAAGATGAACCTAAACGCGCGAACCCACACACCCCCTCCCGCCCAACCCTCCTCCCCCCAACCACCTTGCCTACAAACACATGGGGAACATCCCCCCACTGACAACTGCCCCCCCCCATGGCATGTACACAATACCCAACACAAATAGGCGTTTCCAGGGGACAACAGGCTCCTTGGCCACTGACGCACCATAAGGACACCTGTCCCTCGGAGGACAGCAGACCACTACACGCCCGCATTACATGGCACTATCAAACGCCCCATGCATCGGAGCGCACCGAATACCACCATCCACAACACGGTTGTGACCGACCGTCGACCGACAGTAGTGATGTACCCAACTGTCCGCCGGCGAACAGTTCCCGGCGACATTAGCGTGTTCGCGTTCGCCGCGGCGGGCGGACACATGCGCAGTTCGATCCGCCCCCTATTCGTCATCATTGGGCAAACTTTGACCCTGTGCCTCTTGGTCAGCAGACACATTACAGCCAATCAGCAGCACTCCCTCCCTTCCACACCCTCCAACCTCCCTCCCAGCATCCATTTTCGATTCATTCGGAAGATGCATGCTTAGTGAGAGGAGGGAAAGTTTAGCTGCTGCTGATTACATAGGGAAATTGATAGCTAGGCTATGGTATTCAGTGTCCACTACAATCCTGAAGGACTCATCTGATCGCTGCTGTAAGGACAGCACCCCAAAAAGCCCTTTTTAGGGCTATAACATCAGGCTGCTTTTTTTTTTTTTTTTTTCCTGTGTAATGTAATTGCAGGTGCCTGCCTGCCAGCTTCTGTGTGAGGTTCACATTGGATACTGTGCCTATTTGCCCAGTGCCACCACTCATATCTGTTTTAACAATAGGTTAAGCTTTACATTTAAAATAAATATTTTTTTTTCACTGTAATAGAAGAGCAGTTAGTTGTCTGCAAGCGTCTGTGTTTCAGGCCTACTTCAGCGTGTGCTCTGCAGACCTGTGCCAGCGTGCTTTGACAGTTGCCAATCATATCTGGTGTCTCTATAGCGTGCTTTTACAACCCAAATTTTGTTTCCACTGTAATAGAAGAGCAGTTGCCTGCCTGCCAGCTTCTGTGTGAGGTTCACATTGGATACTGTGCCTATTTGCCCAGTGCCACCACTCATATCTGTTTTAACAATTGGTTAAGCTTTCGATTTAAAAGAAATAATTTTTTTTCACTGTAATAGAATAGCAGTTAGTTGTCTGCAAGCGTCTGTGTTTCAGGCCTACTTCAGCGTGTGCTCTGCAGACCTGTGCCAGCGTGCTTTGACAGTTGCCAATCATATCTGGTGTCTCTTTAGCGTGCTTTTACAACCAAAATTTTGTTTCCACTGTAATAGAAGAGCAGTTGCCTGCCTGCCAGTTTCTGTGTGAGGCTCACATTGGATACTGTGCCTATTTGCCCAGTGCCACCACTCATATCTGTTTTAACAATTGGTTAAGCTTTCGATTTAAAAGAAATAATTTTTTTTCACTGTAATAGAAGAGCAGTTAGTTGTCTGCAAGCGTCTGTGTTTCAGGCCTACTTCAGCGTGTGCTCTGCAGACCTGTGCCAGCGTGCTTTGACAGTTGCCAATCATATCTGGTGTCTCTTTAGCGTGCTTTTACAACCAAAATTTTGTTTCCACTGTAATAGAAGAGCAGTTGCCTGCCTGCCAGCTTCTGTGTGAGGTTCACATTGGATACTGTGCCTATTTGCCCAGTGCCACCACTCATATCTGTTTTAACAATTGGTTAAGCTTTAGATTTAAAAGAAATAATTTTTTTTCACTGTAATAGAAGAGCAGTTAGTTGTCTGCAAGCGTCTGTGTTTCAGGCCTACTTCAGCGTGTGCTCTGCAGACCTGTGCCAGCGTGCTTTGACAGTTGCCAATCATATCTGGTGTCTCTTTAGCGTGCTTTTACAACCAAAATTTTGTTTCCACTGTAATAGAAGAGCAGTTGCCTGCCTGCCAGCTTCTGTGTGAGGTTCACATTGGATACTGTGCCTATTTGCCCAGTGCCACTGATACCGGAGAAACTGACGGAAGCCAAGCACAGAGAGATGGACACAGGTTTCTTCAGGAAGGAAGAGATTCTTTATTGGATCACCGATCGGGACTCAGAGGGACTAGCGTCACCAAAATACAGCAAAGTCTGAGTACTGAATACATAGAGTACATTCCTTATATAGCACTGTAGCTCCTCCCACAATTAACTACACCCACACATACCCTTAACCTATTTAATGAATAGAGTCTAAACTCATCCATCCGGTCTAACCACGTGGCTCATCTGATACAAAGGAGAGGGACGCGTAATTCCAGTTCTTACATTCCTGCACCTGGTCAGTACAGTGATGACAGTATCTTAGCTACGTGTTATTAACTAACTGATACTACAAACACATATACATACATATGCCTTGTGGCAATCTTAGCCTGCTAAACTTGTATTTTACTGGAATTACATCACATTCCCCCCTTTGATGCCTCTGATATTTCACAATTACTTGAGGCATCACTTAACCTTGGTTTGCATATACCTCAGGTTACCATGAACCAGACCAGACTTATCTTATGATGTGAATCTTCAACATTCATCTTCTTGCATTGGTTCTCCCTGATCTAGAGCCTTATACTTATATATCGCCATTATCTGTGCAGCAGCCTTCCTCTCTGCTATACTTCCTATCAGGCTTTGCACAGACCTAACTACTAAGGGTATAAGACACGGTAGGAGTAGACACAACAGTAAAATCAGTAGGACTCCACCTACCACTGCCTTAAGCCCTCCAAACCACTCATACCAGCTACCAAACCAACTACTTGGATTGTACCCTTTCCATACCTGAGTAGGCACATGCACTAGTTTAACCATATGGCTAGTAAGCTCAGCTATTGCTTGCCCTTCGTCATCTATTTGAAGACAGCAATTGCTCAGGTTAAACTTCCCACATACACCTCCCTCTACTGCCAAAAGGTAATCCAAGGCTAATCTATTTTGGTACACTGCTGTCCTCATCCTGGTGTTATGCTTCGCTAGAAGATTGAGCGCTTGTGATGTTTCATTAGTGATAATCTCAACCACCGCCTGTAACCTTATAATACGGTTGAGCATATAAATAGGGGTTCTATAACCAAAGGTACCATCCTCAGCCCACGTGGCTGGCCCATAGTAATCTATGATACGCTGGGGAGGCCATTCATTATCTTCCCAGGTGCCTATCTCTATGGGTCCCCTTTTCTTCCTATGATTCACATCATACACTTTAACACCTAAAGTCTCACCTGTTTCAATCGGTAACAAGAAGAAGGATGGTTTGAGCATACCCAACACACATGCCCCTTCCCAGTCCTGTGGCAACTCCGAATAGGCTTTCTTACCACAGATCCAGTACAAATTTGCTGGGGCTCTCCAGGTAGATGTGATGGATAAATCAAACCACACATCCTTTAAACAGGCATATCTAGCAAACGGGTTAGATGGTTCTGAGACATTTGAAGCCGACCACCAAGTTGTATTTTTAGTATCATCATCATAAGCTTTTTGCCCTAGACAAGTTAATTCTCCTACAGAAGTATTATACATTATTCCTTTCCTTGCTATGCAAATATAACCTATGATGGAGGTCTTTAATCTCCACTCAGATTTACCTCTAACACTCAAATGATAATCGGCTTGTGTAGATATTAGTTGGTCAACTGCCTCAGAACCGGACATTACCTCCTTTGCTTCCCAAGGCCATTGGTCTCCCATGTTAGTACCTCCACACACATAGCAGTTGGTAACATTAAGACTACCGGCAATACTTTCAGCTAGGTCAATGAACAGGTTTTTAGCGTTATGGGGGATCTTATTATCTATACTCATCTCTTCATAAAAGGAATGGTATACTTGATGAGTCTGGGAGGATACCGTATCAGTCTCTATCCCTATAAATAATATTGTCCCAGGGTCTAAACCCGTCCCGTATATTTGAAACCCAAATAAATTACCATATTTATCTAAGAACTTGTCGGGGTTATTTATAAGAATATGGACTGGATTGCATTCCATAGACTTACAGTATGGATTGGTAGGCAACTTAGTAACAATCATGTCTTTGTCTACTGTCTGTCCCCAAGTCGCCCACCCCACACAAGACCAATATGGACAAAAGTTATAGTCTTTATTTGGGCATCTAGGACTCACATATTTATTTTTACTACTGGGACAAATATATTTATCATTAGACCCATACGTCCTCTCCCATCTAAGATCCCCACATACATTCCACGGCTTTCTACCACTCGATATCGCTTTACACGCATCAAATAGCAGAACACCCGAAGAATGTACGGATTCTAACACCGTTTTATTAATTAGGGTCCCCTGAGGATCTCCATTCCTGAGAGTCAACCAAATTGTACGAGGCTGATACTCCGGACTGAAGCACTTAGGTTCTCCTACTCCTAAATGGCACACACTATAATCTATATTTAAGTATCTACATCTCGATACATCTCCTTTACATTCGTATTGTGAATGCCAAATTAGGGTTTGGGAAATATGGTTACCTGTTCTCGTAGTCTTAATGCATACCTCACAGCTAGGAGTGTCGGTACCTCTACCTTCCTGAATATAAAAACACATATAAATAAACACTATCAAAAGCACATCTTTCGCCGTCATCCTCAGTCTTCGTCCGTGCAATGGCGCCTCAGCTTCCAGGATGTGAGGGGCTGCAGGGAATGGAGTTCTGCTCATCTTCACAGGTGTCCCTTCGAGACTTTCCTGGCTTATACACTATGTGATGGTAAGCGGACAGGCTTTATTATGGCCTTCTCACTCACACCTGTAACAATAAAATTTGTAATCCACAATAATTCCTCGTTACTCCGACTGAGTAGTGCGTTTTAACCGGATCTTGCAGGGATTCTCTGGATCTGCTGTAACTTGCCAAGAATCGACTGCTGCTGGTTTAACCCTGGAGTGATGTATCCACGGAGTCACTTCTGCTACTTTTATCGCTGTAGGGGTAGACAAAAGAACAACATAAGGACCTCTCCACTTGGGCCCTAACGGTACATTATTCCACTCTTTAATCCACACTTGATCTCCTGGATGATAACTATGAACAGGGGGATAAATATTCACAGGTAATCTATCTTGTACCCATTTCTGTACCTCCTCCATAGTCTTACCCAACTCTACAACCTGCTGCCGGGTAATTCCTTCTCCCAACTGACTCAAGTCCCCCCTTAAGTTACCAAGTACGGGAGGTGGTCGCCCATACATGATTTCAAAAGGAGAGAGGCCCATCCTTCTGGTAGGGGTACTGCGGATTCGCAATAAGGCTATAGGTAAGAGAACGTTCCACTTAAGTTGGGTTTCCTGACACATTTTAGCCAACTGGTTCTTTATAGTTCTATTCATTCTCTCTACCTTACCAGAACTCTGGGGTCTATATGCAGTATGAAGCCTCCACTTTATACCAAGCATATGAGTCAGTTGTTGTAGGCACTGGTGAACAAAAGCTGGACCATTGTCCGATCCTATAGAACAGGGTAGTCCATATCGGGGTATTATTTCTCGTAGCAGGAATCTCACAACTTCTCCTGCTTTCTCTGTACGAGTAGGACATGCTTCTACCCAGCCTGAATAGGTGCACACAATTACCAACAGGTAACGATGTCCACCCGATTTAGGCATTACTGTAAAGTCTATTTGTAGATCGGACATGGGGAGTCCCCCCATAAACTGGACTCCTGGTGGCTTTACTGGTCCTTGTCTTGCATTATTCTTAGCACACGTTACACATCTGCGTACAATGGCCTGAGTCAAGTTGGACAATCTTGGTATGTAGAAATGTTTCCTGAGAGATTCTTCAGTACTGTCTCTCCCAGAATGTGTCCCGTTGTGATAATTTTGGACAATTTCTACCGCTAGTGATGCTGGTATGACTATTCTTCCATCTTCTAGCTGATACCACTTGTTCTCCAAATACTTTCCCGGTTCAGTCTTTAACCACTCCTCTTCTTGAGCTGTATAAACTGGAGTCCATTGGGACAGTGGAGTTGGTATAAGAGCAGCTATATGCCCCACATACTCCTGTCTTCCTGATTCAGCAGCACGCTTAGCTGCACTATCTGCCATCCGATTTCCCTTGGTTACATCACCATCTCCTCTCAGATGCGCTCGACAATGTATGATACCGACTTCTTTCGGCTCCCACACTGCTTCCAATAGTTGTAGGATTTCAGCTGCGTACTTGATTTCTTTGCCTTCTGAATTCAGTAGTCCTCTTTCTTTATACAAAGCTCCGTGGGCATGAGTGGTTAAAAACGCATACTTAGAGTCCGTATAGATATTTACTCTTAAACCTTCAGCCAATTGTAACGCTCGTGTTAGTGCTATTAATTCTGCCTTTTGTGCTGATGTTCCTTTCGCCAATGGCCGAGCTTCTATCACCTTGTCTATGGTTGTTACTGCATATCCTGCATAGCGGATCCCTTCTTTCACATAACTACTGCCGTCTGTATAATATTGAACATCGGGGTTCTGGATGGAAAAATCACGAAGATCTGGTCTACTTGAGAATACTTCATCCATTACTTCCAAACAATCATGTTGACTTTCAGTAGGTTGTGGCAAAAGGGTAGCTGGATTTAAGGTGTTTACAGTCTCTAAATGCACTCTTGGGTTTTCACACAACATTGCTTGATACTTGGTCATACGGCTGTTACTAAACCAATGATTTCCTTTGTAATCCAACAACGTCTGTACTGCATGTGGGACTCGTACATAAAGTTCTTGACCCAGAGTGAGTTTATCGGCTTCAGCTACTAGCAGGGCGGCTGCAGCTACGGCTCTTAGACAAGGTGGAAGTCCGCTGGCCACTGCATCCAATTGTTTAGACATGTAGGCAACAGGTCTTTGCCATGATCCCAAGTACTGTGTCAATACTCCCACAGCCATTCTTCTTTGCTCGTGTACATACAGGTAGAATGGTCGTGTGTGATCAGGTAGACCTAATGCTGGGGCACTCATCAAAGCCTTCTTCACATCTTCAAATGCCGTTTGCTGTTCTTGGGTCCATAGGAAGGGGTCGTGCTCTGTACCTTTGATAGCTGCGTACAGAGGTTTTGCCAGTATCGCATAGCTGGGAATCCATATCCTACAGAAGCCTGCTGCCCCCAAGAATTCTCGCACTTGTCTTCTATTCTTGGGTATTGGAATTTGGCAGACAGCTTCTTTTCTCTCTGGCCCCATAATCCTTTGACCTTCAGAGATATGGAATCCCAGATACTTGACAGTTGGCAAACACAACTGAGCCTTCTTCCTGGACACCTTGTATCCTGCCTTCCAGAGAATATGTAGTAGATCGTGCGTTGCTTGCTGACATTTTTCTTTTGTAACTGCTGCTATCAACAAGTCATCTACATATTGTAACAATACACATTCTCCTGGGATAGACTCGAAATCCAGTAGATCTTGACTTAGAGCTGAACCAAATAGGGTAGGTGAATTTTTAAACCCTTGGGGCAGTCTTGTCCAAGTCATTTGGCGTTTTGAGCCCGTTACAGCGTTCTCCCATTGGAAAGCAAAAATACATTGACTTTCTGCGGCAATTCGGAGGCAAAAGAAGGCATCTTTGAGGTCTAAAACTGTGAAGTAAGTAGCCCCGCCCGGAATTAAAGCAAGCAGGTTATATGGATTGGGTACAACTGGATGTATACTAACAACCGCATCATTGACTGCTCTTAAGTCCTGCACAGGTCGATACTCATCTGTGCCGGGCTTTTGAACAGGCAGCAATGGGGTGTTCCAGGGGGAAGTACAGAATTTTAGGATACCATACCGTATGAACTTATCCAGATAGGATTGGATGTTCTTCTTAGCCTTCTGCGGAATGTGATATTGTCTTAGGCTCACTGGATAAACCCCATGTTTCAGTTCAATTTTTATTGGTGGAATATTGCGGGCCAGTCCTGGTGGGTTGTTCTCTGCCCAAACTCCTGGTATGTTAAACAATGTCTCATCACTCCTAGGGTTTTGGCTAGTCAACACTGTATAAAGTCGCCACTCTTCTTCCTTTGGTACGGATAAAGTCATAATACCTGAAGGTCCATTAAACTTTAAGGATGTTGTTCCATTTGGTAGGAACGTAATCTGCGCTTGTAATTTTGATAGCATATCACGTCCCAGCAATTGGACTGGACATTCAGGCATATAAAGGAATTGGTGTTTTACTACGTGGCCTCCCAATGTACAGAGTCGACTTTTAAGAACCGGTTTTTCAGCACTTCTTCCAGTTGCTCCTATCACAGTAATAGTCCTTCCAGATGGAGGAGCAACTAGATTAGTCACCACTGAATGTTCAGCACCAGTGTCGATCATGAACGCACTCCTTTTCCCCCCTATTGATACATCGACCATAGGCTCCGCTCGACCAAGGGGGATGGAGCCCGGTCGGTATCAATAGTCCTCCATGACCGTGTCAGCCAATCCTACAAAGTCCCTACCTTCTCTATCGCGAGACCTTTGCGCTGCTGGAATATACCTGTCTTCCCTAACACTTCCTCTGTTCCCATTACTCCCTCTATAACCATTACTCCCTCCGGGGCCTCCTCTACCTCTCGCTCTACCTCTAAAGTTTCCGTAGCCTGCCCTGGGTTGGTCTCTCTCGTACTGCTCTCTTTGCGGACATTCGTTCCTCCAATGCCCTTCTTCCTTGCAATACGCGCATTGATCCCTACTCAAAGGCTCCCTACTCCATCTATTATTGCCTCTATCTGGGCCCCGTTTATCTACGCCTGCGATCGCTACCGCTAGCATATCAGCCTTTTTACGCATCTTGCGCTCTTCCTCTTTCTTACTTTCTGTATCCCTGTTCATATAGACCTTATTTGCTACCTCCATTAGTTGGGTGATGGACATACCTGCAAACCCTTCTAACTTTTGTAGCTTGCGCTTAATATCTCCGTAAGCTTGGCTGACAAAGGCGGAGTTCACCATTCGGGAATTGTCTGCGTCTTCCGGATTAAAGGGGGTGTACAAGCGGTACGCCTCCAATAATCGGTCATAAAAGACACTGGGCGCTTCATCGCTTTTCTGGATCACCTCAACTGTCTTCGACATGTTAATGGCTTTCTTTCCTCCGGCTTTCATGCCAGCAATTATAGCGTCTCTATAGGCTCTGAGTTGAACCATATCAGCACCATTTACGTTCCAATCGGGATCAGTGTTGGGATAATGTGTTGCGGCCCATGCTGCTGGATTAGCTTGGTTCAAAGCACGGGCTCTATCCTCTAATGCTTTAATGGCTGCTTGATTTATTCTTGTCCTTTCCTCATTGTTAAATAAAGTCATTAATAACTGCTGGCAATCAGCCCATGTCGGATTATGTGTCTGTACTATTGAGGTGAACAGATCAGTCATGGCTTGTGGTTTCTCAGTATACGAGGAATTATGGGTCTTCCAGTTTAAAAGGTCGGTAGTGGTGAAAGGGACATATACGAAGACAGGGTCAGCGTGTGCCATTTGACCTGCGGCATCGATATAAGCTGACCCGGGATTTAAGCGAAGAGGCATCTGATAGTGCTTTAATTGTTGGGCACCAGTCAACTGTCGGGTTTGGATGGGGCTACGTAGGGAAGCGTCAGTCATGGGTTCCGGTCGGGGAGAGATAGGGTATGGGGATGTGGGAGGTTGGTTTTGGGAAAAGGTAGTGAATAGAACACTTCGGGCCGAGCTAGATGAAGCTTGACCGGAAGTCTGAAGTGGCGCCAAATCAGGATATTCGTTTCTAATGGGGGTGGGTTCTGGTTCCGGAAGGGGAGATTTAGTACGAGGGGGGGTGGATCCTGTACTGGAGGAGGAAGCGGAAGTGGATGGGGGTAGTGAGGGAAGGGTTACAGGACTTCCTGTATTTGCGTCACTTCCTCTTACCGGAAAGTAAGGGGGCGGCAAAGGGATCTCGGACTCAGGGGGCGTGTCCAAAATGGGCCTAACACCAGCCCTAGTGGACGAACAAGTCCTAGCTACCATGAGGCGACACTGTTCCTCGTGGCATGTCCGGAGCCATTTTGGCGAGTCATTTACGGCCTGTCTCCAACAATCAATATAAGGAAACTGGCCGTAAAGTTCAGGCCTACCCGATACAGCCACGTGTAAGCGCTGTACCAGAGTTGGATCCAAACTGCCACGTGGCGGCCATGCCGCAACCAAAGTAGGCCACTCCCTAGTACACAAAGTGACCAAACGTACAGGAGACATCTTTACCCCAAAATCACAAACTTTGAATCCCTTTTTAAAATTCTTAACCATACATCCTAAGGGATCCGGAATCGTTGACTGCGACGCACCCATACTTAACAATGGAACGTCGTCGACAACGAATACTATACACGCGTACTATTCAACAGTCACACCCGTTTCCTCTGGCAACAGCACCACGTGGTACGGTTACCAAGTGAAACGTACACAATAACAATAAACACTCAGGGAATTCCCGTACACACACAGCTGTTACACCAGTCACTATATAATCAATATTATGCCCTTTGGCGTAACTATACAGTCACCCACGCTATAATTCTCTATATACGAATTACCCGTCTATAACACACCCCAGTAACATCGTCTTTTACAAATAGCGGTTACAGTACGGTTAGCATAGGTCAAAGCACAAGTTAAGGTCACAATACAATTATTAGTGGTTATGGTGTTAAAACATGCAATGGACGACAATGATTAGTACTTATTATATAATGTCAGTAAATATACAGGGTTATGGTACCGTGCACTATAATACAGCAACACACTATTAACACTCTCGCTAGACGGCTGAGCTCGCGCTATCTAACAAGATATACACTTTACTAAAACAATCGTTAACACATTTACAATTCCCAACTAAACTATTGGCCAGTACCTTGAATGGACTACCTAAAACTATATACACCCGTTTTGGTTAGCCACACTGCCCAATCACCACATATATAGCGAGCTAGAGAACCGAATTTACACAGGCGCCTCTTAGTCGCACTATCAAAAGTCTAGTGGGTTCCAAATTTACACGCCTTCCCACTTAGCCCAGATAGGATGAGAACTAGCGAACCGAATTTACACAGGCGCCGCTTAGTCTCCCGGTCCCTCCGACCTAGCGAACGTAATATACACCCTAGAACGCTAGTCTAGACAAGACACCGGTGTCCGGCTAGGGCTATCTTACACCAGGACCCCGCCTGACTAACCAAATCAAACGGTCTGACTAAAGAGCGTTCGATCGAGCGGTGCGCCTTCGCTCCTTCCCTCCGACAGAGGGGGCAGATACAGATTCAAAAACCCCTTTGGGCCTACCGCACAATCGGTATACCCCTAGCGGGTCCTGCCGTCTAAAACAGCAGTTGTCTTACCTCCTCGTTCCTGAACCTGAGTTCACACTCATCGACGGGGACACCCCAGCACTTCTCACGTAGAGGCCGATGATCTCCTGGACAACAGACCAGTGGCGCCGAGACGAAGGGAGGTCCACGCAGAAGTTCAGGGGTGCAGCCGTAGAGAACGTGGGCAAAGATAGACCGTCTCACGCCTCTGCCTCTCAGCTACCGTTGAACGATGAGCTTCCCGGCCAATGCACCAAATGATACCGGAGAAACTGACGGAAGCCAAGCACAGAGAGATGGACACAGGTTTCTTCAGGAAGGAAGAGATTCTTTATTGGATCACCGATCGGGACTCAGAGGGACTAGCGTCACCAAAATACAGCAAAGTCTGAGTACTGAATACATAGAGTACATTCCTTATATAGCACTGTAGCTCCTCCCACAATTAACTACACCCACACATACCCTTAACCTATTTAATGAATAGAGTCTAAACTCATCCATCCGGTCTAACCACGTGGCTCATCTGATACAAAGGAGAGGGACGCGTAATTCCAGTTCTTACATTCCTGCACCTGGTCAGTACAGTGATGACAGTATCTTAGCTACGTGTTATTAACTAACTGATACTACAAACACATATACATACATATGCCTTGTGGCAATCTTAGCCTGCTAAACTTGTATTTTACTGGAATTACATCACACCACCACTCATATCTGTTTTAACAATTGGTTAAGCTTTAGATTTAAAAGAAATAATTTTTTTTCACTGTAATAGAAGAGCAGTTAGTTGTCTGCAAGCGTCTGTGTTTCAGGCCTACTTCAGCGTGTGCTCTGCAGACCTGTGCCAGCGTGCTTTGACAGTTGCCAATCATATCTGGTGTCTCTTTAGCGTGCTTTTACAACCAAAATTTTGTTTCCACTGTAATAGAAGAGCAGTTGCCTGCCTGCCAGCTTCTGTGTGAGGTTCACATTGGATACTGTGCCTATTTGCCCAGTGCCACCACTCATATCTGTTTTAACAATTGGTTAAGCTTTCGATTTAAAAGAAATTATTTTTTTTCACTGTAATAGAAGAGCAGTTAGTTGTCTGCAAGCGTCTGTGTTTCAGGCCTACTTCAGCGTGTGCTCTGCAGACCTGTGCCAGCGTGCTTTGACAGTTGCCAATCATATCTGGTGTCTCTATAGCGTGCTTTTACAACCAAAATTTTGTTTCCACTGTAATAGAAGAGCAGTTGCCTGCCTGCCAGCTTCTGTGTGAGGTTCACATTGGATACTGTGCCTATTTGCCCAGTGCCACCACTCATATCTGTTTTAACAATTGGTTAAGCTTTAGATTTAAAAGAAATTATTTTTTTTCACTGAAATAGAAAATCAGTTAGTTGTCTGCAAGCATCTTGGTGTCAGGCCTACTTCAGCGTGTGCTCTGCAGACCTGTGCCAGCGTGCTTTGACAGTTGCCACTCATATCTTGTGTCTCTATAGCGTGCTTTTACAACCAAAATTTGTTTTTCACTGTTATAGATTGAATAGCAGTTACTTGTCTTCAAGCGGGTGTCTCAGGCCTACAGTGTGTGCTCTGCAGCACTGTTCCAGTGCACATTGCCAATCATATCTGGTGTCTCTATAGCGTGCTTTTAAAAACAAAATTTGTTTTTCACTGTTATAGATTGAATAGCAGTTACTTGTCTTCAAGGGAGTGTCTCAGGCCTACAGTGTGTGCTCTGCAGAACTGTTCCAGTGCACATTGCCAATCATATCTGGTCTCACAGTAGCTTGCACGCATAGTACCACAAATCCCCCAAAAAATGACAGGCAGAGGCAGGCCACCCCGCAGGGGCCGTCGTGGTCGTGGTGCTGTGATTCCCTTTTGCCCTAGAATAATGCCCAGTTTTCAGCAGCCACGTACCCTGAACTTGAAAAGTTCTGAGGACTTAGTTGACTGGCTAACACAGGACACCCAATCTTGTACAGCCTCCGCTCGGAACCTTGACGCGCCATCCTCCTCCAGCTTAGCTTCAGGCACCTCTCAAGATAGCACTCACCCGCCTGCCGCCACCACCAAAACTAGCACCACAGCCGCTTTACTTGGTATGTCAGAGGAGTTATTCACACACCCGTTTGAAGAAATGAGTGATACGCAACCATTATTGCTAGAGGATGTAGATAACAGGGATATGTCTCAGGCAGGCAGCATTAAACACATGGAGGTACGGTGTGATGATGATGATGTTGTACCCGCTGCTGCTTCCTTTTCTGAGTTGTCAGATACAAGCGAAGCGGTTGATGATGACGATGCGTCCATGGATGTCACGTGGGTGCCCGCTAGAAGAGAAGAAGAACAGGGCGAAAGTTCAGATGGGGAGACAGAGAGGAGGAGGAGGAGACCAGTTGGAAGCAGGGGGGGTCGTCGCAAGGAGCTAGTGGCACAGTCAGACAGCATGCATCGGCACCCGGGGTCAGCCCGACAGCACGCCAATCAACGCATGCTGTGTCCACCACCAGAATGCTGTCATTGCAGAGCTCAGCAGTGTGGCATTTTTTTGTGTGTCTGCCTCTGACAACAGCGATGCCATTTGCAACCTGTGCCAAAGGAAACTGAGTCGTGGGAGGTCCAACAGCCACCTAGGTACAACTGCTTTGCGTAGGCACATGATCTCACATCACAAACGCCTATGGGATCAACACATGAGTACAAGCAGCACGCCTACTCTAAGCCGCCATCCTCCTCCTGGTCCAGCATCTTCAGCCACGTCAACCACTGCTGTCCTTCTTGCCCCCTCTCAACCATCCGCCACTCCGTCTCCCGCCTTGAGCAGTTCCCGCTCATCTGCCCACAGTCATGTGTTTCTGTCAAGGACATGTTTGAGCGTAAGAAGCCAATGTCACCAAGTCACCCCCTTGCCCAGCGTCTGACAGCTGGCTTGTCCGAACTATTAGCCCGCCAGCTTTTACCATACAATCTGGTTGAGTCTGAGGCGTTCAAAAAATTTGTAGCTATTGGGACACCGCAGTGGAAGGTACCTGGCCGGAATTTCTTTTCACAAAAGGCAATCCCCAACTTGTACTCGATTGTGCAAAAGGAAGTCATGGCATGTCTGGCACACAGTGTTGGGGCAAGGGTCCATCTGACCACTGATACCTGGTCTGCAAAGCATGGTCAGGGCAGGTATATCACCTACACTGCGCATTGGGTAAACCTGCTGACGGCTGACAAGCAAGGAATGCGTGGCATTGCAGAGGAGTTGGTGACACCGCCACGAATTGCAGGCAGTCCTGCTGCCACCTCCTCTACTCCTCCTACTCCATCCTCTTCCATAACCTCCTCGGCTGAGTCCTCTTGTGCCGCTGCTTCTTGCTCCACATCAACGGCACCCCCCCAGCTCCCCAGGTACTATTCCACATCCCGGATACGGCAGTGTCACGCCGTCTTGGGTTTGACTTGCTTGAAAGCAGAGAGTCACACCGGACAAGCACTCCTGTCCGCCCTGAACGCACAGGTGGAAAAGTGGCTGACTCCGCAGCAACTGGATATCGGCAAAGTGGTGTGTGACAACGGAAAAAATTTGATAGCGGCATTGAAGTTGGGCAAGTTGACACATGTGCCGTGCATGGCACATGTGTGTAATCTGATCATACAACGCTTTGTGCATAAGTACACAGGCTTACAGGACGTCCTGAAGCAGGCCAGGAAGGTGTGTGGCCATTTCAGGCGTTCCTACACGGCCATGGCTCACTTTGCCGATATCCAGCGGCGAAACAACATGCCAGTGAGGCGCTTGATTTGCGACAGCCCTACACGTTGGAATTCAACACTCCTAATGTTCGACCGCCTGCTCCAACAAGAAAAAGCTGTTAATGATAATGAATATTTGTATGACCGGGATGCTAGGACAGCCTCTGGGGAGCTGGGAATTTTTTTGCCACGTTACTGGACGCTCATGCGCAATGACTGTAGGCTCATGCGTCCTTTTGAGGAGGTGACAAACCTAGTCAGTCGCAGTTGTGTGTGTGCTTGTGTATGGCTGTCTGCCTGTGTGTGTGTGTGTGACAGGGTGAAGATTTCTTGCACATGGGTGTGACAGGGTGAAGATTTCTTGCACAGGGCGCCCAAAGGCCTAAGGCTGGCCCTGCGCATGGGTCAGTGGCTCTGCACCAGACTTCCCTCCAATTGATCAAAGTTAAAGGATTTCAAGTGGACTGATTACAATTACAGGGCCTCTAAAGAGTCCTGTATTGTTATTTGTCGTCACTACCTTCCCGCATCGGGAAGATTTCTTGCACAGGGCGCCCAAAGGCCTAAGGCTGGCCCTGCGCATGGGTCAGTGGCTCTGCACCAGACTTCCCTCCAATTGATCAAAGTTAAAGGATTTCAAGTGGACTGATTACAATTACAGGGCCTCTAAAGAGTCCTGTATTGTTATTTGTCGTCACTACCTTCCCGCGTCGGGAGTGGGTCATTTGCGCCCCTGCTGCCTTCCTTGCATGTGGTAGCTGTTTGTCAGGGATTTGTCAATCCATATCTGCCAAGTGACCCTATGTAGGGGGAACAGTCTCTATTCTGCTCTGTGTCAGTGTGTATCAGGGATCATTAGGATAGGTGTCAATCCATATCTGCCAAGTGACCCTATGTAGGGGGAACAGTCTCTATTCTGCTCTGTGTCAGTGTGTATCAGGGATCATTAGGATAGGTGTCAATCCATATCTGCCAAGTGACCCTATGTAGGAGGAACAGTCCCTATTCTGCTCTGTGTCACTGTGTATCAGGGATCATTAGGATAGGTGTCAATCCATATCTGCCAATTGACCCTATGTAGGAGGAACAGTCCCTATTCTGCTCTGTGTCACTGTGTATCAGGGATCATTAGGATAGGTGTCAATCCATATCTGCCAAGTGACCCTATGTAGGGGGAACAGTCTCTATTCTGCTCTGTGTCAGTGTGTATCAGGGATCATTAGGATAGGTGTCAATCCATATCTGCCAAGTGACCCTATGTAGGAGGAACAGTCCCTATTCTGCTCTGTGTCACTGTGTATCAGGGATCATTAGGATAGGTGTCAATCCATATCTGCCAAGTGACCCTATGTAGGAGGAACAGTCCCTATTCTGCTCCGTGTCACTGTGTATCAGGGATCATTAGGATAGGTGTCAATCCATATCTGCCAAGTGACCCTATGTAGGGGGAACAGTCCCTATTCTGCTCTGTGTCAGTGTGTATCAGGGATCATTAGGATAGGTGTCAATCCATATCTGCCAAGTGACCCTATGTAGGGGGAACAGTCTCTATTCTGCTCTGTGTCAGTGTGTATCAGGGATCATTAGGATAGGTGTCAATCTATATCTGCCAAGTGACCCTATGTAGGAGGAACAGTCCCTATTCTGCTCTGTGTCACTGTGTATCAGGGATCATTAGTATAGGTGTCAATCCATATCTGCCAAGTGACCCTATGTAGGAGGAACAGTCCCTATTCTGCTCTGTGTCACTGTGTATCAGGGATCATTAGGATAGGTGTCAATCCATATCTGCCAAGTGACCCTATGTAGGGGGAACAGTCCCTATTCTGCTCTGTGTCAGTGTGTATCAGGGGTTTTGAGGACAGGTGTCAATCCATATCTGCCAAGTGACCCTATGTAGGGGGAACAGTCCCTATTCTGCTCTGTGTCAGTGTGTATCAGGGGTTTTGAGGACAGGTGTCAATCCATATCTGCCAAGTGACCCTATGTAGGGGGAACAGTCTCTATTCTGCTCTGTGTCAGTGTGTATCAGGGCTGGGCTTTGAGGACAGGTGTCAATGTTAGGTGATTTCTGCCCTTTATGAATTAAAAGCAGACTCTGCATCAACTGTGCAATTTTCCATGGGAGTTTTGCCATGGATCCCCCTCTGGCATGCCACAGTCCAGGTGTTAACAAAATAGAAAAGTCGAGGCACTCCAAGGTATAAATCAGGCAATTTTATTGAACCCACTCCATCGCAACGTTTCGACCTACACGGTCTTTGTCAGTCCAGGTGTTAGTCCCCTTGAAACAACTTTTCCATCACTATTGTGGCCAGAAAGAGTCCCTGTTGTTTTTAAAATTCGCCTGCCCATTGAAGTCAATGGCGGTTCGCGCGGTTCGCCGGTTCGCGAACATTTGCGGAAGTTCGCGTTCGCCGTTCGCGAACCGAAAATTCCGGGTTTGCGACAACACTAACCGACAGTAATGCAATGAGGTGCACAAACGTATATACATGCCAACCCACCCCTCTTCTCCTGTCTCAGTCTCCCTCATAGATGCTCACATATCGAAAACACAATAAAGACCCAATAAGGGGCAAAGCGACCACAGGATAAGGAGTAAGAGGGAAAGGAGGGGAGGGGAAAGGAAAACGGGAGGGCGGGTGAATGAGGGAAAGGAGGGGAAGGGAAAAAACCCAATAGGGCTTTAATTTTATGTACAGAGCAATATCGGACAAGCAACTGATAATACAACTGAAGTAAGATCACCAAACAGGTTTCATAAGCACGATTGTCATAACAAATAAAAATGAGCTCTACGTATTATGTAACAATACTCTTACTCCCTCGTTGTCTTCTGTACCCTAACTCCAATGAAAATGAAAATCTTAAAATAAAGAATAAAAAAAAAAAAGGTTAGATACACATTAATTGTGCACTGAGACAAGTTGAAGGTTTAAATAGATGGATCCATGAACTTTAATTAGACTTTTAAAGATTGGAAACTGAACTGAACTATTTAAAGGAACCGTTACAGTAACCATCCTAGTTTGAAATGTAAATTTTATTTACAAAAGAAATGACCACTAAAGTCATCCAGACCACTTCATCTCAATGAAGTGGCCAGGGTCCTGTGATCAATCATGTTAACACTACTGGTGGCTGTTAAACTGACAGACACTAGTGGGACTTCCTGCTTCCGTGACCAAAGCAAAACTGCAGCCCACAACGCATGCGCATAAGGTCCCCAAAGCTCCCCTATGAGGAACATTGGGTTGACCTGATTCCGGAGAAGGCCATGTTTCCTCCATGATGCCACAGGAGGAGGAGAGCTAAGTAGCGCAAAGGGAGCCTCAACGATGGAAAAATTATTATTTTTATGGCAAACTGGGGGGGCTGTATGGTTAAGCACAGGCACACTAAAACATTAGGGATTCACGTTTGTATTCCTAACACCTTAGTGTTCCTTTAAGGGAGACATTAGCAGTAAAAGGAAAAACAGAAGGAAATCTATATTTGTATATTTAAAAAATACATAATTTATAAATGTAGATTTTGTTTATTGCTCCTCCTGTTTTTCCCTCTCTTGGTTACTTTTTCTCTGTTGATCTGTGAACCAAATGTCTTGAAAATGCTCTGATCAGTGTACTGCAAAACATAAACATAATATATCAGATTCTGTGTGTATTTTGCAGCACACTACGGTACTTGGCCCTTGTTTGCTACTTATTTGTTAGTACTTTGGATTCAGTTCCTGAATCAACATTTGGCCTAGCTGAATTGACATCCCAAAAATTTTCAGTGTTAGGAAAAAATAATTTGACAGAAGCAGAATTTTGCTGAATAAGGTTGTGCTAGTGTACACAATTATTCATATATTACATTCATTGTAAAAAGAAAAACAAACCTACCCTCATCAATGTTGCTTCCTCATCCCAAGAAGAAATTGAGTTAGGGTAGATGAAGGGGTCATGTTCCCCAATCCACCCTTAGCAGTATTTATGTGGCTTCTGAGAGATTGAACAGCCATGATGTCTCCCCTCCACTACCATTATTATTAGTGTTCAGCCCTACGATAGTGGGATTTGCAGCATGTCCGTTAAGTATGATTCACCACCCAGGAGACAATTTTTATTGCTGCAATAACTTATGCTGCTGCCAGCATAACGGCTAGTTACAGCTTCTGTGTTTTATAGTGCTTGGTGCAAGGGATGGGTGAAACCAATGGGCTTGTTGTTGTTGCCTGTGTTATCCCCTGCAAATACACCACAAGTCTGTGTTACCGAGGGAAGAATCAGAAGGTACCAGGGCAGAAGGCACACTGGTATTGTACTGGATTCTGCACAACCAGCTACCATCTCCACTGCTACCACCCTTCAGCAAAGCAGGGGGGAGGTGCCTAGTATCACTAGGTGACAGGAACAGATGGAATCCAAATCCACATCATCCCAGGCATGCCAGCCCACCCTTGAACATTTTGTTGGATTTTACTCCAGGGAAATGTCCGCAAAACAGTCTAACAAATACAGCTACCTGATTGTGATACCGGAGAAACTGACGGAAGCCAAGCACAGAGAAGTGGACACAGGTTTCTTCAGGAAGGAAGAGATTCTTTATTCGATTCACCGACCGGGGCTCAGAGGGACTAATGTCACCAAAATACAACAAGATCTGAGCCCAGAACTGACTGTGTAAATGCATAATATAGACATATAGCTCCTCCTATAGTTAACTCTACCCACATATACTCTTTACCCAATCAGCTGAACAAAGCCTAACTTCCCTTACCCATTAGACCACATGGCTCACCCAGAACAATGGAGGAGGGGAAGTGTTTTCAGTTTCTGCATTCCTGCACTTGCTCAATACAGTGTTGATTGTATCTTAGCTACGTGTAACTGACTAACTGATACACCAACATTTACACATATGCCACATGGCAATCTTGTCCTAGTAAATTTATTTTTACTGAGATTCCACCACATTCCCCCATTTGATGCTTCTGATATTTCACAATTCCAGATGCATCACTTAACCATAGTTTGCTTACACCTCAGGTTGCCATGAATCAGAACAGACCTCGTAAGCATCTTAGCATCATTACAAATTCCTTCAGCACTCCTCATTCTGAATATTCTCTCTGGGCTAAGGGTTCATACTTGCAAACAGCCATTACATGCGCAGCTGTTTTCCTTTCTGTCGTGCTCTCTATGACACTCTGTATGGACCTAATTACCAATGGAACCAAACATGGTAGAAAGAGACACACTATAATCAACATGACTCCTCCTACCAATGTCTTGATCCCTCCAAGCTGCTCGTACCTACTTCCAAACCAACTACTAGAATTGTACCCGTTCCAGGCTTAAGTCGGTACATGCGTCAGTTTAGCCATGTGGCTTGTGAGATCAGCCACTGCCTGCCCTTCATCATCTATGTGCAGACAACAGTTGCTGAGATTGAACTTTCCATATACACCTCCTTCTATTTGCACTGCAAGTGAATGGAGGACTTTATCAACAGCCCAACTGGTTTACCTGGTAAGAAGGCTATGTGCTTTACAGAGGAATCCATAATTGCATAATGGTAGAATGAGGCTTGAATCCCTGTATTAGAATACAATAACACTTCATGGGCATACAGTTTGGCTGTTAACCAGTTCCCTCACATATTACATCCCTCCTATTGGCAATGAAGCGCGCTAAGGTAGCCAGTGCCACTCATTATCTTCCCAGCTACCTACATTCAAGGATGCTAGCTTTTTTTTTATGATTCACATCATAAACTTTAACTCTCAAGGTCTCTCCTGTTTCAATTGGCAACAAGAAGAAGGATGGTTTGAGCATACCTAATACACATGCCCCTTCCCAGTCCTGTGGTAACTCCGAATAGGCTTTCTTACCACAGATCCAGTACAAATTTACTGGGGCTTTCCAACTAGATGTAGCAGATAGGTCAAAGCACACATCCTTTAAATTGGTATAACTTGCAAACGGGTTAGGTGGTTCTGAGACATTTGAAGCCGACCACCAGGTTGTATTCTTTGTAGTATCATCATAAGCTTTTTGCCCTAGACAAGTTAGTTCTCCTACAGATGTGTTAAACATTATTCCTTTTCTTGCTATGCAAACATAATCTATAATGGAGGTCTTTAATCGCCACTCAGATTTACCTCTAACACTCATTTGATAATCGGCTTGAGAAGATATTAACTGTTCAACTGTCTCAGAACCGGAATACATTACCTCCTTTGCTTCCCATGGCCATTGGTCTCCCATGTTAGTCCCTCCACACACATAGCAGTTGGTTACATTAAGACTACCAGCAATACTCTCGGCTAAATCAATAAACAAGTTCTTAGCATTATGGGGGATCTTATTTTCCACACTCATCTCCTCATAGAAGGAATGAAAAACCTGATGAGTCTGGGTTGCCACAGTATCGGTCTCTATTCATATAAATAATATTGTCCCAGGATCCAAACCTGTTCCATATATCTGGAACCCAAATAAGTTCCCAAACCTATCTATGAATCGTTCTGGGTCATTGATAAGTATATGGACTGGGTTACACTCCCTAGACTTACAATATGGCTTGGTAGGCAACTTAGTAACAATCATATCCTTATCTACTGTCTGTCCCCAAGTTGCCCACCCCACACAAGACCAATATGGGCAACAACTATAATCCCTATCTGGGCATCTTGGACTTACGTACTTATTTTTACTACTGGGACAAATATACCTATCGTTAGACCCATACGTTCTCTCCCACTTAAGATCCCCGCATACATTCCACGGTTTTCTACCACTTGATATCGCCTTACATGCATCAAATAGCAGAACACCCGAAGAATGTACGGTTTCTAATACTGTTTTATTTATTAGGGTCCCCTGTGAGTCTCCATTCCGGAGGGTCAACCAAATTGAGTTTGTTTTCCTGGCACTATAGTTTCCCTTTAAAGCAGGTGATACAGGCCCCTGCTCCTCAATATAAACATCCCTCACATAGTCTCATCACTGCACCATTCCTGTATGCTACTATTTTTTTTTTTTTTATAAATTCTTTATTTTTGCAGTGCAGGTGGTTACAGAATATAATCTTACGCCACAACAGCGTTTGTCAATACAGAAATGGAAATATATTAAGCAGTGGCTTTGAGTACATGTGCACATTTTTTTTAAAGAATCAGTATTTTTCACTTTTAAACATTAAACCATATGAACAGTTGTACAGAAGTGAGAGATACGGGGTTAGTTATGATAAAAACAGGGGTAACAATGGTAAGGTACGACCTTGCGTTATCTTTGGATTAATCTGACATTCAGTTTTGTTATTTTGTGTTATACCATCTATAGGAGGCCGGGATTGTTTTGCGGTCGTGTGTCCGACCTCTAGGTACAGGTTGAGTGTCTGTGTATCTGAATGGTGGGTCTCGGTGGAGACGTACGGTTCCCTGCTGGGTAGCGGGCCGAGCAGCCGGTCTTTTTATTGTTGCGCGTTGTGGTATGGCTCGTGAGTCAGTGATGTCAGGGGTTCTGATGGTGGTCGTGTTTGGGGGATTTCTGGTGTAGGGGTTGCCTATGTAATAATATTTGATGATTGTGGTTGCGTCGGCAAGGTCTGGCAGTTGGGCATGGTGCAGAGGTCATGGGGTAGTTGGGTAGGTGGTAGTGGTGGGTGCCTGTCGGGTGGGGGGAGAGGAGTGGAGCTGCCTCCTCGGGACCCAACCAGACCCCCAGTAGGGTGGGAGGGGTGGGGTCTAGTTGGTGGTCGCTGCAACAGGGGTGGCGGTTTAGCTGTATGGGATCATGGTATGTTACCATGGAAGAGAGCTGTGTCCTTCCAGCCAAGGGTCCCAAACTTTGTGAAATGATTTTGGGGTGTCATGTATTTGTGCTGTGAGCCTATCCATGTCGATGTTGTCAATTATTTTAGTGTGTATTTGGGGATGGGTGGGAATGTGTTGTGTGGACCAGACTTCAGCGATTGCTCTCCGAGTGGCTAAGGCCACTCTTGCGATGAGTTTGTTTTCGTTACGGGTGAAGGTGTCCAAGGGTTTAGAGAGTAGTAGGGCCCATGGGTCTAGGGGTACAGGTTTGGTGAGTATTCTGGATAGGAGTGTCGTGATTGTTGTCCAGAGGGGGGAGAGTTTGGGGCATGTCCACCAGCAGTGGAGGAAGGTGCCGGTGTCGCCACACAGCTTCCAGCAGAGGTTAGTGGGGATTTGTTTCATTGCCTTTAGACGGCAGGGGGTGAGGTACCATCTGAAGAGCATCTTATATGCCTGCTCTTTGTGAGTGACGCAGGTGGAGATGGATTTAATGGATGACCAGATGTCTGTCCAGTCGGTTGATTCTGCTGGGGGCCCCAAGTCGGACTCCCATGCTGTGATGTATGGGAGGGCTACTTGAGTGTGATGTGTGGTTAGTGTCGTGTAGAGGGCCGAAATTTGGCTTTTCCTGGTCGGTGAGCGGAGGGTGTCTCTTTCGAACCCGGTCAGGGTCGAGGTGGCTGCTATTCGAACTGTGTTTGTTGTGGCGAAGCTTCGGAGTTGAAGGTATCTGAAATAATCGAATGTGGTTAGGGTTTCTGGGTCGGGAATTTCTGCGTATTGCAGGAGTTTGCCATTGGGATAAAGGTGGCCTAGTCTAACTATGTCCCTGTCTTCGAAATGGGTGTAGTGTTGTGGTGTAAGACCAGGTGGGAACATTTTGTTGCGAAGTATTGGGGTGAGGGGGGATATGCCTGTGGATAAATCGAATTTGTCGCTAAGCCGGTCCCAGAGGTCCAGGGAGTGGGTGATCGTTGGGGATGTGGGTGGCGGTAGTGGTCTGTGCTGTCTCGGGAGCCACATGTATTGGGAGGGGTGGTCCTTGCCAAATATAGAGTGTTCTAGGTCTACCCACCTTTTGTGTGCGGGGGGAAGATGCCAATGTTGGATTTGCGTCAGGTGGGCTGCATTTAGATAATGTGTGAGGTTGGGAAGGCCCAGGCCTCCATATGGTGTAGGTACGTATAAGGTGGCTCTTCGGACTCGGGGTTTCTTCCCGTTCCAAATGAATCTGTCTATAGCTGTTTGTAGGAGTTTAAGGTCGTTTTTCCTACAAGGGATGGGTAATGCCTGGAATGCGTAAAGGAACTTTGGTAGGAGATTCATTTTGATCGAGGCTATTCTCCCGAGCCAGGAGATAGCCATCGGTTTCCAGCGTTCGAGATCTGAGAATGCTTTTTGGAAAAGGGGGGGGTAATTGGCTGAGTAGAGAGCGGCGGTATCGCTGGTAATTTGGACACCTAGGTATGTGATTTTTGTTGGGCGAATGCGGAAAGGGAATTTATGTTTCAGAGTGTGGATGGTGGAGTCAGTGAGGTGGAGCGACATGAGGTCTGATTTTGTGGCGTTTAATTGATATCCTGAGATTGCTGAGTAGTCTTGGAGGATGGATAGGAGGGCAGTCAGGGTTGGGATGGGGTTGGTTAGGGTGAGGAGGATGTCGTCAGCGTATGCGGCAACGGTGAATGTTTCGTCTCTGATGTGGAGTCCTGTGATGTGTGGGTTGGTTCGTATGGTCTCTAGGAGGGGTTCGAGGGATAAGGCGAATAAGAGGGGGGAGAGGGGGCAGCCCTGACGGGTGCCGTTCAAAATAGGAAAGGAGGGGGGGTAATGTTGGGGATCAGGAGTTGTGCGGCCGGTGTGTGGTACATTGCTTGTAGAAAGTGTGTGAGTTCTTGTGGGAATCCAAACTTGTGAAGCACTGCAAAGAGGTAAGGCCAGAGAAGGCGGTCGAATGCCTTCTCGGCATCTAGGGAGAGTATAGTTGTCGGGAGGTGTTTGTAGTTGGCGTACCAGATTAGGTCTATTGTTCTTCTCGTGTTGTCTTGTGCTTGTCTTTGTGGGATAAAGCCTACTTGGTCCGGTTTAATGAGTTTCGGTAAAAGGGGGTTGAGTCTCATCGTCATAACTTTGGTCAGGAGTTTTAAGTCAATGTTTAGGAGTGAGATAGGGCGGTAGTGGCCTGGTTCGTCATGGGCTTTGCCTGGCTTGGGTAGGAGGGTGATGTTGGCTTGAGTCATGTCTGGGGGTAGTGGGTTGCCTTTGAGCATTGTGTTAAAGACTTTGCAGAGTCTTGGGATGAGAATGTCGCTGAATGATTTGTAGTAAATGGCCGTTAGACCGTCGGGTCCTGGGCTTTTATTGGGTTTTAAGGTTTTGATTGCTGTTGATAGTTCTTCTGGGGAGATGTCTGATGAAATTAGCGATCTGGCTGTGTCCGTGAGGGAGGGGAGGGAAAGCTTCTCGAGGAAGGCGTCAGTTAGGGATCGGGTTATGTCAGTGTCTGGGTCAGGGGTATGGTTGTAGAGGGTTGTGAAGTATTGTTGGAAGATTTTCCCTATCGTGTGTGGGTCATTGCTCATTGTGCCGTCCGTATTGCGAATTTGGGAGATTCGTTTAGTTTCGGTTAGGTTTTTGAGGCGTTTTGCTAGCATTGCGTCCGCTTTGTTACCCTTCTCGTAATATTTCTGCTTGGTCCACGTGAGTGCTTTTGTCGTGGCTGAGAGTGATAAGCGTTTGAGTAGGGCTCTAGCTGTTGTAAGCTGTTCGAGGAGAAAGGGGGTTGGATTTAGTTTGTGTAGGGTTTCTAGGCGGCCTATTTCGGCAATGGTGTCTAGCAGCTGTTTGTTGTGTTGTTTTTTGCGGGCAGTTGCTATAGCTATCAGCCTACCCCGTATTACCGGTTTGTGTGCTGCCCAGACGGTGATTGGGGAGGATACGGATGGGTCGTTGAGGGTGAAGTATTCTTTGATGTCGTTGGCGAGGGACATGGTCGTTTGTTTGTCGTGTAGGAGTTGTGAGTTGAGTTTCCATGTCCATGGGCGTGTCATGTTAGGGATTGAGAGGGTTAGGGATATGTCGGCATGGTCTGACCAGGTTATGTGTCCGATGGAGGAGTGTGTGATTCTTGTCGTGATGTTGGGGGAGATGAGGAAGTAGTCGATGCGGGAGTATGTGTTGTGAGGGTGGGAATAGAATGTGTAGTCAAGGGTTGAGGGGTGTTGGGCTCTCCAGATATCCAGTAGGTTTTGAGTGTTTAAGAATTGGGAGAAAAGGGCATCATTTTGTGACGGTCTTGAGCCCTCCTGAGATTTGGTGGTACGGTCCAGGACTGGGTGGTGAGTGGCATTGCAGTCGCCGCCTATAATGGTGAATGTTGTGTTAAGTGCTGATAAGTGGGTCGAGAATGTTCGCCAGAATAGTGAGTCCGGGGTAGTGGGGGCGTATAGTGATGTGATGGAGTAGGTGGTAGGGCCTATTTTGCCCGTGAGTGTTAGAAATCTCCCTTGTTTGTCTGGGAAAGCTTGGATATCTGTCAATGGGCAGGATGATTTGAGTATGATGGCCACCCCTTTGGATTTGGCATCTGGCGAGTGGGCGAAGAAGCTGCGGTTGTAATGTTTGTTCTTGAGTGGGAAGTGTTTGTTATGGGTGAAGTGGGTTTCTTGAATCATAAGGATGTCTGCTTTTAGGCTGTGGGCCCATCGTAGTAGGGAGTGTCGTTTTTTGGGGCTGTTTAGGCCCTTCGCGTTGATGGAAGTGCAGTGTAGTTTTAGCGGCATGGCCTGGGAGAGGGTAAACTCTTGCTACAGTGGGGGGTGCGGGGGGGCGTTAGGGGGGGGGGTACCGGGGTCTGGGTGGTACCGAGGAGGCAGCAGAGGAACTTGGTGTTTTGTGTAGGGTGGGTTGGGTTGGTAATGTGCTGGGCTTACTTTTATTGCCAGCGAGGGTAGACTTGGTTGCCGGGGGTCTCTCTGGCCTGAGTGGTCGGAGACCGTCGGCACTTATCAAGTCGTGTGTGGGGGGGAAGTGGTCGTCTTTCTGGGAGCGGGCGGCAAACAGTGTGCAGTATCTTGCGGGCAGTTTCAGTTTAACATAGAACCTGAGTAAGTGTAACTTGGGAGGTAACTGTTGTAAGTCAGGGCGTCTCTAGTCTGGTGTCCCTTCGGTGGTGCTTGAGGTCCTGTAGGAGGACTTGGGTATGTGCGCTGCCGAAAGGGGAAGGCCAAACCCGTGGGTCGTCCTGAAACTATATACATGGGTGTGTGTGATGGTGTTGTGCCGCACCCCGGCACGGTGGATGGTCTGTTGGAGTGGATCGCTATGGGGGCCCTCGGTTCGGGAGTCCCAGATTGGCCCGGAGGCCGGGTCCCCTTAGGTCTAATCTTATGGCGGGGTGTTGTCGTGGGTGTTAACAGCGGCATAGGAGTGACATATTTATCTGGGTGCGCTAGTTGCACCGGCGTCGGGACCATCGCGGCCAGCCGCCCCCCCCCCGTCCCCGGAGGGGGGGGGGGGGGAGGGCCGCCAGGGCCCCGAGTCATTTAACATCTCTCCCCCCTCGTCCCCAGTCAATGGGGGTTGTTGGTGCAGTAAGTTGCTGGTTTGTGGTCGTAGAGGAGCCACATCCCTTTCGGTCCCGGGACCATCACGGCCCGCCGCCCCCCCGCCTACCCGGAGGGGGGGGGGGGGGAAGGCCGCCAGGGCCCCCGGCATTTAACATTTAACATTTAACATCCCCCCCACCCGGCCACACCCAACGGGAGCCGCCAATGCGATGACTGTTTACATGTGGTCGCTGAGGAGCCACTACCCTCCCGACTCCGAGGCCGTCACGGCCCCCCGCCCCCCCCGCCCCGGCGGAGGGGGGGTGGGGGGAAGGCCGCCAGGGCCCCGGGTCGCCCCCCCCCCTCAACCCCACAGAGTGTCCCCAGTGCATGTGTTAGCAAGCCATTCAGCAGGAGCGATCAAACAGTTCATGTGCAATATTCAAAGTGTAGACTCTCCCCGCTGGGCCCGGCGCCATCGCTGCCCGCCGCCCCCCCGCTCCGCAGAGAGGGGAGGGGGCCGGCCGCCAGGGCCCCGAACCGCAGCCCCCCCAATCTCCCTCCCAGCCCTGTGGTAGGCAAAATGAGTGGCCCCATTGTGTTCTTACGGTTTTCCAGAGTCAATAAAGTTCTTACAGTTCTGTCACCGCCATGCAGGTGGCGGGGCGTCGATCTGTGCATTCATCGGCCATGCGGGGTCTCTGTCATAAGCGGCCATGAGGTGTTGGGCCGCGTGCTTGGGTTTGCCATGTGTCCTTGGTGCTGGGTTCCAGGGGCCCGAGCAGGCGTGGAGAAGTTCGGTCGGGTCCCAAGGCTGTCGAGTATTTCCCCGGAGCCGAGGGCGGAAAAAGTGCTTGAAGTTACTGTTTGTTCGATGCTGTATAAAGTTTGTGTCCAGGTCCCGTTGTGGTCTTTAAACTGGGTGCTTCATGCGGTGTGACCGCTTGCTAGGGCCTGAGGCTGCGCCGTGGAGCCGGTCTGTTGCTGAGGCTATGTACGTGTCGGGGTGCGGCAGCGGGGCTTGTCGTGTTTAAGCGTGGGCTTGTGACGGGCGTTGTCACCTGTCTCGATCTCTTTGAGGCTGTGGTTCCCATGTGCGGTGTTGGGTGGAAGGCTGCTGTATAGTTACAGCTAGTTCTTGGGTGAGGTCTCGGAGGCCTAGTTGTGCGGCGAATTCTCGGGCTTCAGATGGCCTGTGGAGTGTGTATGTGTGGTTGTCGTGTCTCACCACAAGTTTGAAGGGGTGACCCCAGGAGTAGCGTATTCTCCGCGCTTGCAGTGCTTGGGTCAGTGGTCTTAGTTCCCTGCGTTTACGGAGGGTAGTGGGTGCCAGGTCCTGGTACAGTTGTACTGTATGGCCTTCAATTTGTAGTGGGGTCTCCCTTGTTGCGCGCATAATCGCCTCTTTAATGTGGAAGTAGTGGCATCGGATAATGATGTCTCGAGGCTGCGTGGTGTTTGTGGATGGAGGGCGGAGGGCCCTGTGTGCTCTGTCGAGGAGGAGGTCTGACGGCGGGGCGTCAGGCAGCAAGCTGCTGAAGGCCTCGTGTAGTATGGCGGTTAGTGCCTCTGGTGCTGAGGATTCTGGCAGACCCCGTATGCGAATGTTATTACGCCTTGACCTGTTATTCAGATCTTCTTGTGTTTCTTCCAAGTATGTAATTTGTTCTTGTAAGTCTTTGAGGGAGGCCTCGTGAGTGGAGGTGGTGGCGGTAACCTCATCCATTTTGTTTTCAAGCGCATGTGTGCGTTTAGAGAGGTCAGTCAGTCCTTCTTTGAGTGGGGTTAGGTGTTTGGAGAGTTCTTCTGCCACTAAGGACTTCATGTCAGTCAGCAAGTCCTTTAAGTCTTTTTTGGTAAGGGGAGATTATTCCCTTTTGTGGCTAGCTATGCTTGTATCAGAGTCTGAATCTGAGGCCTGCTGGCTGTGGGAGCATGGTGTCTCCTTCTCTGACCTTGTTTTGAATATCGGAGCCACGGCTGCTCCGGTCTTCGATTTTCGTCCTCCGCCCATTGTGCTGTTGCCTGGTGTGGGTCAGTGCTGTGGGAGTCGGTCCAGGGCTAATGTTTCGGTTCCGGTGCCCTTATTATCTGCTGATGTGCCGTTTGCCGCCTCGGAGCTCACTCAGACTGCGGCCATCTTCGTCGGCGGTTAAGCTCCGCCCCCCGTATGCTACTATTAAAGGTGCAGCTGGCTAGGCTGTAGGTTAGTGGGTTCACTTCTTTGATTTAAGAGGTGCTCCTAGTGACAACGTATTAAATATAAATATGTCACTGTAAACTAGACTGATATTGGTTTGAGCGTACAGATACAATGTCTGGATGTCGAATCCATATACCTGTTAGTGAAAAGGGATATAAAGCCAAGCATATATTACAAAGTGCATTTTATCACTCAGATCATGAAATTGGCATGATATTGATGTCAGACTTAAAATTTGGGGTTCTGCACAGGCGAGCTGTAAGTGAAAGAAGTTGTAATGCTAATTTTGTCTAATTTTTCTTATTTGGACTTATAAAAAAATGTGATACACATAATTATGCACAGTTAAAATATCACTTGCAGACCCTTCCTTCCAAAATGTTGCAAAACAAATTCTAAACAACAGAGTGTAAAAAAAGGGACAGTGACTTTATATGTCTTTCATTACCAGCCCTTTAATACATAAAGTTGTAATCAAAGTTATTCAATCCCCATTGAAAATCAGGTTTATTGTCAAAATGTATAGATTTGCAGCTGTTTGCAACGAACAAATCAAACAAATGCCTTAGCTCAACACAACGTATGCTTCAAGTGGTTTCCCCAAATTCAACTGAAAATTAAACTTATAATGGCTTCTCCTGTCTCAAAATTATTCAACCCCATGAATAGAAGCCCTCAAAACAGCACAAATATGCAAAACAAGTGTTGTCTCAAGCACGCCTGATGCAACTAATCAAGGGCTTCATTACTTGCACCAGGTGTGCTGATCTGGAAACACTTAAAATACCTGAACTGGCTTAGGGTTTGTTGAGTGTCAAGTTTGACTGCATGTTAAAAATGTCAAAAGAATGGGCCACAAAGTTAAGAGAAGAGATCATCACCCTTCATAAACAAGGAACAGGATACAAAAAAGATAGCAAAGGCAATGAATGTTCCTAAAGACACCGTTGGAAGCATAGTTTGCAAGTTCAAAGTGGTTACACTACCTGAACAGGGCAGAAAAAGGAAGTTATCAATGGCTGCAACCAGATTTCAAAATACTAAATGCAGAAGGTTTCCATGTGTCAGGGGTGGTGGTCCGGTGACCGGGACCCAGACACTGTCTGGGCGGCGGTCGGACGACCGGGACCCAATATGCCTGATGTTGAAAGTAAAGGAGTCACAGCGTGGAAGTGGATTAGCAGGGTCTGGTGCAGGGTAACCGCACACCCCCTGGCGTTGAGCACCAGCATTTGTGCGGCCACATACCAGGACTCTGATGCAGCTTCAGCGGATCCCAGGAACCAGGAGCTTGGAATTAAGCAGACCTCCAAGGAGCTGAATAGGAAGGCTCTGCAGCAGGAATGTATCCAGTACAGAAACAAGGCAAGACTAGAACAGACACCAAACATGAAAACAAGACAAAACTAGTAGAACCCAGAACCAGAGAAGGATAGGAAGCTAAACCCAGAACATGTACACAATACATAAGGGAAACATTAACATAACATGGGCAGGACAAGGCAGGACTGTGCATGGACTTGGAATACAAAATAAAACAAGACAAGATATAATAGGCAAAACAAGAGGATAAATAACTAAGTACTATATGTGAAAACCATGGGGATTTAGCTACATTAAATGATCATACATTGCATAAGCCTGCCACAACGCCAATGAACCCCATATTTGGCAGGTCCTACTCTGCGTAATGTCTGCTAAATAAACCATAATAAAGCACATACAGCACTTACCTGCAAGAAAGGGGCAGATGGCTCGAGCAACTGCCTGCAGGAACCAACTGAAACAAAATGAATAATGGAAAAGGAACAGGTGTGGCCAGGGCCGGCGCCACCTGTAAGGCGACCTAGGCAGCCGCCTAGGGCGCAACTTATCAGGGGGCGCCGGATCCCTGTCCCCCGCTGTGCCTCCTCATGCTGCGCCGCCCCAGGTTGGGCAGCACTGCTGCATGGAGGGCGGCCGGGTTTCAGTGACCGGCAGGAGGGAAGCGCAGAGCGCTCCCTCCTGCCGGTCTCTCCATGTAGCGTGGACGGGCGGCGCGGAACCCGGGACAGGAACCTCTGTTTCCTGTACCCGGCCGCCGGCGGACTGAAGGGAAGCGCTCACTGAGTGAGCACTTCCTGTCAGTCCGCCGGCGGCTGGGTACAGGAAACAGAGGTTCCTGTCCCGGGTTCCGCGCCGCCCGGCCACGCTACATGGGCAGGACCATGGGTAAGGACATGGTACATGGGTAAGGACCACTATGGGAGGGGGGGGAATATAGGACCACTATGGGGGGGGGGGGGAATAAAGGACCAATAGGGGAGGGGGGAGGGAAATAACAGACCACTAGGGGAGGGGAATAACGGACCACTAGGGGAGGGGGGGGAATAACGGACCACTAGGGGAGGGGGGGGGAAATAACGGACCACTAGGGGAGGGGGGAGGGGGGGAGTAACGGACCACTAGGAGAGGGAGGGAGGGGATAACGGACCACTAGGGGGGATAAGGACCACTGGGGGTGGGTAAGGACCACTGGGGGGGTAAGGACCATGAGGGGGGGAAAGGACCACTAGGGGAGGGAGGATAAGGACCACTGGGGGTGGGTAAGGACCACTGGGGGTGGGTAAGGACCAGGGGGTAGGTAAGGACCAGGGGGGGGGTAAGGACCATGAGGGGGGGAAAGGACCACTAGGGGAGGGGAGGGAGGATAAGGACCACTAGGGGAGGGAGGGAGAGGGGGGTAAGGTCCACTGGGCGGGGGGGTAAGGACCACTAGGGGAGGGAGGGAGAGGGGGATAAGGACCACTGGGGGGGGTAAGGACCATGAGGGGGGGAAAGGACCACTAGGGGAGGGGAGGGAGGATAAGGACCACTAGGGGAGGGAGGGAGAGGGAGGGATAAGGACCACTGGGGGGGTGGGGGTGGATAAGGACCACTGGGGGGGTAAGGACCACTGGGGGGGTAAGGACCATGAGGGGGCGGTAAGGACCACTAGCGGAGGGGAGGGAGGATAAGGACCACTTGGGGAGGGAGGGAGAGGGGGGGATAAGGACCACTAGGGGAGAGAGGGGGGTGGATAAGGACCACTGGGGGTGGGTAAGGACCAGGGGGTAAGAACCATGGAGGGGGGGGTAAGGACCACTAGGGGAGGGCAGAGTAAGGACCACTAGAGGAGGGGGGGGAAGGACCACTAGGGGAGGGGAGGGAGGGTAAGGACTACTAGGAGAGGGGAGGAGGGAGGAAGGACCACTAGGAGAGGGGAGGGTAAGGACCACTAGGGGAGGGGTGAATCAGAACCACTGGGGGAGGGGGGTGAAGGAACACAGGGGGAACGGGGGTGGGAAGGTAAGGACCACTGAGGGAGTAGGAGGGGAGGTCCACTAGGTGTTTGGGAGAGGGAGGACCACTAAGGGGGGGAAGGACTACTAAGGAGAGGGAAGGAGGGTAAGGACCACTAGGGGGGGGGAGATTACCACTAAGGGGGTGGTGGGAGTAGGGGAAGGTCTACTAAGGGGTTTGGGAGAGGGAGGACCACTAAGGGGGGAGAGGGGAGTGAGAAGATCACCAAGGGGGGACTGCAGAGGGACAGGGGGCCAAGGGAGAGCACTAAGTGACACACACACACACACAGAAACATACAATGCATTCCTACTCACATACAATACATCCCTTACGTTCTCTTACATAATTAATGCACCCCTTACAGACACACACTGCATTCAATTACATACACAGAAACAAACCTTGCACCCCTTACACACACACACACACACACACACAGAAACATACAATGCATTCCTTACACGCAAACACACACTACATCCCATATAAACACACTACATCCCTTAAACAAATTGCACACATAAAAAATCCCCAACTCATGGATGGGCCATGTAGGTGGTTTTATGGGTGGGCATTGTAGGCGTATGCCCCCTGGGGGCCCAGACCTTGAGCTGTGTAAGGGGCCCTAAAAATGGAGCTGCTTCCTGTTCGTTAATTGTTGTGAGCACTGTTAAAAACAGTCTCCAGAGAGCCTCTTCTACACCAGACCTGTGGAGCCAGACTGAGCCCATCATCAGCCTCTTGTCCTCATCTGGTGGTAAGTAGGCAATCCAATATATTATTAGTGGCACTAATCTCTAATTTACCTCACATTAAATGGATACTATAGTCACCAGAAGCACTACAGCATAATGCAGTGGTTCTGGTGTCTATAGCCTGTGCCTGTAGGCCTTTTAATGTAAACACACTGTCTTTTCAGATAAAAGACACTTTGTGAAGACTGACGTTGGCCCATATGGCAGAGCATATGGGCGGGGCATTGTGATGTCACATGGTGGGCAGGACATATGGGGGGGGCGGCAAAATGTTTTTTGCCTAGGGCGGCAAAAATCCTTGCACCGGCCCTGGGTGTGGCAACTCAAAACAAACATTTAAAGCATTCCTGGAGACTGGGAATTCCAGGAATGGAATACAGGAATGAACCCAGAAAACCCAGCATGAAGAAAACCAGACATAGAATAGAAAACCATAAAAACCAAAAAAAACTAAGCAAGCAATTGCCAGAATGATCCGCAGCTTGGAACAGGATGTTACACCATGCCAGAACTCCACGACCTACACCACTACTGACCCAAAAGAACAGGAAAAGTCAGCTTCAATATGCTCAAAATCATATAAATAAGCCACAGAAGTAATTGAATTCTGCTCTGTGGACTGATGAAACATAACTGGAACTTTTCAGCCCAATGGATCAGCGGTATGTAATAAGAATAAAGGATATGCTAAAAAGAACACTCTGCCTATAGTTAAGCATTGTGGTGGCTCAGTGATGCTTTGGGGCTACTATGCATCCTCTGGCACTGGAAACCTGCAGTGTGTGGAATGCAAGATGGATTCTTTGAAGTACCAGAAAATTCTAAGAGAAAATGTCAGGCCGTCTGTGAGGAAGCTGAAGCTTGGGCGTCATGGGACCTTCTAACAAGGCAATGATCCCAAGCATAAGTAAAATTCCACCAAGGCTTTGTTGCAGAAGAAGTCTTGGAAAATTTTGCAGTGGCCATCACAGTAACCTGACTTGAACCCCATAGAAAATCTCTGGTGGGATTTGAAGAAGGTGGGTGCAGCACGCAATCCTGAGAATATTACTGAACTGGGCTAAGATTTCTCAGGAACACTGCCAGAATCTGGCTATGCATCTCGTTTGTAGAAAGCCATTACAGCAAAAGGGTGCTCTGCTAAGTACAGAAGATTATAAAATACAGGAGAGCGCACCTTTAAAAAGTAAATATAAATAAGATACAAATAGTAAATAATAAAAATGTTGCAGTATAAAAATTAGCAGCTAGACATAAAGCAAAACTCCTTAATGATCATGCCCTAGTATATGAAATAAAAAATGTCAGCGCTATATATGGTAGCCTATACAGTGAGGCAACCTATAAAAATGTGCAAAAAAATCAAACAGGTCTCTGTGAGTTAGTAGTATACAGATAGAAACACTTAAGTCCCACAGTAGTTTAGATTTATGCACAAAAAGATAGAAAAAACTTGCTTAAGAGTCCATATAGTCTTATAAGAGAGTCTTGAAGGGGTTAATCCTGTGTTGTAGTGGGAGATACACTGTAGCTTTTACCTTCAAAAGATACAAAAGAAAACTTTCATAGTGTAAAACCGTTTTAATAAATCACAAGATACCCTTCCCCCCAAATAGGAACCCTTACTTTAGCAAGTTGTGATATTTGTTTCCAAGATATCACGAAATACACATTTGTAAAGTCAGAGGCTGTGCAGCCGTTTACCGTCCGCTGCTCTCAGCAGTTTCAAAATTCCCGCCCGATCTCAGCGCTGATACGGTGGGTTCTATCCTGCAGAATGGGAGCATCAGCGTGTGGACGATTCTAAGCTGGCTGTGAACATCAGACCTCTGCACCCGATGACACTTCAACGCGTTTCGCCCGCTTTGCCGGGCTTTTTCAAGATAGTGTATCGGATAAGAACAGCATCTTTAAATACATTTTCTTTTGATCAGCTAATAATCAACTGCTGATCGACTAATAGTCTTTAACATATTAAATGCAGAGGATAAACAGGATCCTGTCATTGCTTAACAATTTCAAAATGTATATAGCATACACATACTTCATATTAGTTAAAAATATTGAAACAACATTTTAAAAAACATTGTGGAGGAAACATTATAATACAAAGGTTGTGCTAATGCAAAGAAGATTAGAGTATATTGTGAAACATGAGGTAGATATAAGTCATTTAAACATTTATACAGTTGCTTATAGTAGCTATTGGGCTTCCCTCATTCACACCCGTTAATGAAAAAGGGCGCATACATAAATGGAGTGAGGGGAAAAAAAAAACCCATAATAATCTAAAAAGATCAGCGCAAGAAAAAAATCATATTATTAAGAAAAATATTAAATGAAAGGTGAATAGAGAGACATTCTCAAGAAGCAATCCACAAAAAGAAAAAATACATCTAAAAAGATTTTCTTTTGTGGCAATGCCTTTTAAGGTATTCCCTTTAAAAGTATCAGTTCCGGAAATACTGTTAATAAAGATGTAATAAATCTAATAAAATTACATAGGGAAATCTATTGCCCATATTCCTATTCTGAAAGTGTACATATAGTAGAACAGTATACCTGTACCCTAAAACAGGCAATGATAATCAGGAAAGAATATATTATAATGATATTCCCTATATGCAAATGAAGGGAACACAAAGTCCCATATGATAATAAATCGCTACCAATCATATCCAAAAATGGAGGAGTCTCAAAGATGGAAAAATGGGAACCAAAAAATTCTTAATATGCAGTGGATCCCCCTTATAGACAATTATTCAAATATGACTCGCCTTAAGTTAAAAGATTCCGAGTCTATGTGCCTTATATAGAAGTTGGTTACAAAATATTTAAAAGTTCTAGGTCCACATTTAGGCCTAGAGGGGCCAAAGATTTTAAATTAAAAATCCACAGCATTTCTTGATATATTAATCTCTTAGCCAGTTCTCCCCCTCTCCATGGAACAATCACCTTTTGTATTCCACAGAAAGTGAGACCGCCTGGGTCACTCCCATGGTGTTCCATGAAATGTCTAGACACAGAATGTTTATCAAATTTCCTTTTTATGTTGTATATATGTTCATTGATTCTCGTCTTTAACATTCTTTTAGTTTGTCCTACATATTGTAGTCCGCACGGGCAGCACTTGTTTGGAATGACACGTGATACACTCTTTAATGCTGTATGACTTCTTGGTGACTAAAGATTCAAAAGCAGAAATTCCTCTATATGGGGGACCTGTGGTTTTGCATACATTGCAGTTCCCACACTTAAAAAATCCTTTCTCCGTATTCAAAAAATGTGTTGTTGGTTTTATCTGTCTATAACTATGCACCAACTGATTTCTAATTGTGGGTGCCCCCCTAAAAATAATTCTTGGTTTCTGAGGTAGAAGTGGGGCTAGAATAGGGTCTTTATGTAAAAAATGCCAATGCTTGTTGATTGTTCTCCTTAGAAGGTGTGCCTGACTGCTGTAGTTAAAAATAATGGGACACTTAAAATTCTGTGGATTCTCCTTGTCTTTCTTGGATGGGTTTATAAGAGTGGTTCTCTCCAAATCTTTCACTCTATTAAGTGCTAGCTCTAAGAGTTCGGGTTCATAGGCTTTCTCTATAAATTGTTGTTTAACTAGTTCTAGCTGTTGTTCGCATGTTACAGGATCTGTGCAATTTTTCTTTATTCTTTGAAACTGTCCATATGGGACATTGGTCAGCCATGGTGGATGATGGCAACTGGTTCTTAGGATAAAGCTATTAACGTCAACCATCTTAAAGAAGGTTTTTGATTTTAAGATTCCCTCTTCCACATAGAGGACTAAGTCCAAGAAATCCACACTGGTGGTACTATATTTAGAAGTGAAAGATAAGTTGGATCCATTGTTGTTCATGTGGCCCAAGAACGTGGAGAGTTCAAGTTCCTCCCCTTCCCAAATAAAAAAGCAGTCATCGATGTACCTTCTATAGAGGACCAGGTTCGCTACCCATGAATGACCGCTCCATATGTTCATGTCCTCCCAGTCTGCCATGAACACATTGGCATAACTGGGTGCGAACCTGGTCCCCATAGCAGTTCCCGTGACTTGTAAGTAAATCTCATCATCGTGCCAGAAAAAATTATGAGTCAAGATGAAGTTGATGCACTCAATTAAAAACTCAACTTGTTCCATTTGCAGTTCTGAGTCTCTATACAAAATATTTCTAATTGCTTTTAATCCCAATTCGTGTTGGATGACTGTGTACAATGATGTTACGTCACATGTCACCAACCAATAGTTCTTTTTCCAGGTTATGTTTCCTAATAGACGGAGTAACTCACTGCTGTCCTTTAAGTATGATTTAGTAGTTCTAAATAAGGATAAGTTCGAGGTCAAAGACCCAATCCCTGAAATAATGGGTCTACCTGGTGGCCTAGTTATGTGCTTATGGATCTTAGGAAGGAAGTAAAAAACTGCCCTCCTAGGATGTAAATTGTGAACAAAGTCGTGTTCTTTCTTAGTCACTAAGAAAGAACACGACTTTGTTCACAATTTACATCCTAGGAGGGCAGTTTTTTACTTCCTTCCTAAGATCCATAAGCACATAACTAGGCCACCAGGTAGACCCATTATTTCAGGGATTGGGTCTTTGACCTCGAACTTATCCTTATTTAGAACTACTAAATCATACTTAAAGGACAGCAGTGAGTTACTCCGTCTATTAGGAAACATAACCTGGAAAAAGAACTATTGGTTGGTGACATGTGACGTAACATCATTGTACACAGTCATCCAACACGAATTGGGATTAAAAGCAATTAGAAATATTTTGTATAGAGACTCAGAACTGCAAATGGAACAAGTTGAGTTTTTAATTGAGTGCATCAACTTCATCTTGACTCATAATTTTTTCTGGCACGATGATGAGATTTACTTACAAGTCACGGGAACTGCTATGGGGACCAGGTTCGCACCCAGTTATGCCAATGTGTTCATGGCAGACTGGGAGGACATGAACATATGGAGCGGTCATTCATGGGTAGCGAACCTGGTCCTCTATAGAAGGTACATCGATGACTGCTTTTTTATTTGGGAAGGGGAGGAACTTGAACTCTCCACGTTCTTGGGCCACATGAACAACAATGGATCCAACTTATCTTTCACTTCTAAATATAGTACCACCAGTGTGGATTTCTTGGACTTAGTCCTCTATGTGGAAGAGGGAATCTTAAAATCAAAAACCTTCTTTAAGATGGTTGACGTTAATAGCTTTATCCTAAGAACCAGTTGCCATCATCCACCATGGCTGACCAATGTCCCATATGGACAGTTTCAAAGAATAAAGAAAAATTGCACAGATCCTGTAACATGCGAACAACAGCTAGAACTAGTTAAACAACAATTTATAGAGAAAGCCTATGAACCCGAACTCTTAGAGCTAGCACTTAATAGAGTGAAAGATTTGGAGAGAACCACTCTTATAAACCCATCCAAGAAAGACAAGGAGAATCCACAGAATTTTAAGTGTCCCATTATTTTTAACTACAGCAGTCAGGCACACCTTCTAAGGAGAACAATCAACAAGCATTGGCACTTTTTACATAAAGACCCTATTCTAGCCCCACTTCTACCTCAGAAACCAAGAATTATTTTTAGGGGGGCACCCACAATTAGAAATCAGTTGGTGCATAGTTATAGACAGATAAAACCAACAACACATTTTTTGAATACGGAGAAAGGATTTTTTAAGTGTGGGAACTGCAATGTATGCAAAACCACAGGTCCCCCATATAGAGGAATTTCTGCTTTTGAATCTTTAGTCACCAAGAAGTCATACAGCATTAAAGAGTGTATCACGAGTCATTCCAAACAAGTGATATACCTTTTAAGTTGCCCGTGCGGACTACAATATGTAGGACAAACTAAAAGAATGTTAAAGACGAGAATCAATGAACATATATACAACATAAAAAGGAAATTTGATAAACATTCCGTGTCTAGACATTTCATGGAACACCATGGGAGTGACCCAGGCGGTCTCACTTTCTGTGGAATACAAAAGGTGAATGTTCCATGGAGAGGGGGAGAACTGGCTAAGAGATTAATATATCAAGAAATGCTGTGGATTTTTAATTTAAAATCTTTGGCCCCTCTAGGCCTAAATGTGGACCTAGAACTTGTAAATATTTTGTAACCAACTTCTATATAAGGCACATAGACTTGGAATCTATTAACTTAAGGCGAGTCATATTTGAATAATTGTCTATAAGGGGGATCCACTGCATATTAAGAATTTTTTGGTTCCCATTTTTCCATCTTTGAGACTCCTCCATTTTTGGATATGATTGGTAGCGATTTATTATCATATGGGACTTTGTGTTCCCTTCATTTGCATATAGGGAATATCATTATAATATATTCTTTCCTGATTATCATTGCCTGTTTTAGGGTACAGGTATACTGTTCTACTATATGTACACTTTCAGAATAGGAATATGGGCAATAGATTTCACTATGTAATTTTATTAGATTTATTACATCTTTATTAACAGTATTTCCGGAACTGATACTTTTAAAGGGAATACCTTAAAAGGCATTGCCACAAAAGAAAATCTTTTTAGATGTATTTTTTCTTTTTGTGGATTGCTTCTTGAGAATGTCTCTCTATTCACCTTTCATTTAATATTTTTCTTAATAATATGATTTTTTTCTTGCGCTGATCTTTTTAGATTATTATGGGTTTTTTTTTTCCCCTCACTCCATTTATGTATGCGCCCTTTTTCATTAACGGGTGTGAATGAGGGAAGCCCAATAGCTACTATAAGCAACTGTATAAATGTTTAAATGACTTATATCTACCTCATGTTTCACAATATACTCTAATCTTCTTTGCATTAGCACAACCTTTGTATTATAATGTTTCCTCCACAATGTTTTTTAAAATGTTGTTTCAATATTTTTAACTAATATGAAGTATGTGTATGCTATATACATTTTGAAATTGTTAAGCAATGACAGGATCCTGTTTATCCTCTGCATTTAATATGTTAAAGACTATTAGTCGATCAGCAGTTGATTATTAGCTGATCAAAAGAAAATGTATTTAAAGATGCTGTTCTTATCCGATACACTATCTTGAAAAAGCCCGGCAAAGCGGGCGAAACGCGTTGAAGTGTCATCGGGTGCAGAGGTCTGATGTTCACAGCCAGCTTAGAATCGTCCACACGCTGATGCTCCCATTCTGCAGGATAGAACCCACCGTATCAGCGCTGAGATCGGGCGGGAATTTTGAAACTGCTGAGAGCAGCGGACGGTAAACGGCTGCACAGCCTCTGACTTTACAAATGTGTATTTCGTGATATCTTGGAAACAAATATCACAACTTGCTAAAGTAAGGGTTCCTATTTGGGGGGAAGGGTATATTGTGATTTATTAAAACGGTTTTACACTATGAAAGTTTTCTTTTGTATCTTTTGAAGGTAAAAGCTATAGTGTATCTCCCACTACAACACAGGATTAACCCCTTCAAGACTCTCTTATAAGACTATATGGACTCTTAAGCAAGTTTTTTCTATCTTTTTGTGCATAAATCTAAACTACTGTGGGACTTAAGTGTTTCTATCTGTATACTACTAACTCACAGAGACCTGTTTGATTTTTTTGCACATTTTTATAGGTTGCCTCACTGTATAGGCTACCATATGTAGCGCTGACATTTTTTATTTCATTTAAGTACAAAAGATGCTTGCTATAAAGAGGCTGAATAATTTTGAGACTGGAGAAGTCCATCTAAGTTGCATTTTCAGTTGAATTTGGGGAAACCACATAAAGCATTCATTGTGTTGTGCTATTTCAATTGCTTATGTTTGGTTTGTTCATTGCAAACAGTTGAAAGTCTGTTAATTTTAACAATAAACCTGATTTTCAGATTGGAGGTTGAATAATTTTGATTACAACTGGAGATTCACTACTGGAGGCAGGGATTGGAAACTGAACCAAGTGGCTTTTAACTTTCCATAACTAATTCAGATTTTGGCTTCTTTGCTCTAGGAATTGCGGCTCTGTGTACTATTGCAGTCATTGCTGTGGATCGAGTTGTTGTTGTATGTAAGCCGATGGGAACTCTGACATTCACAGCCAAGCAAGCCCTATCTGGAATTGCCCTTTCTTGGACATGGTCACTTATCTGGAACACACCTCCACTATTTGGCTGGGGCAGCTATCAACTAGAAGGGGTTGAAACATCGTGTGCTCCTGACTGGTATAATCCTGACCCAGTGAATATGTCCTACATTATTTGCTTCTTCTGTTTCTGCTTTGCAGTTCCATTCATTACAATTGTAGTTTCATATGGATACCTAATGTGGACATTACGGCAGGTAACAAAGTACATTGCGCCCTCATTTGTTCTTAGCAGTTATTTCATCTAAATTTAAAAAAAAAAAAATCTACTGTTCTATCAATGCAGTTTAACCATTGCTAGTAGATGAGTTGATGACTCACAGAATTTGTAGATCATAGAAGTATATTTTATAGGTCGGTAAGTGCTGTCCTTCCATTCTAGGTGGCCAAACTAGGAGTTGCAGAAGGTGGAACCACAAGTAAAGCCGAAGCCCAAGTATCAAGGATGGTTTTGGTGATGATAATGGCTTTCCTGGTCTGCTGGCTTCCTTACGCAGCCTTTGCTATGACAGTTGTGATAAATCCTGGTGTTTATATTGATCCCATTATCGCAACAATTCCTATGTACCTCACAAAAACCAGCACCGTCTACAACCCTATCATCTATATTTTCATGAACAAACAGGTATGTTTCTTTGTTCAATTCACTAGTTGAGGTAGTGAAATTTTTACAGGATCTTATTAGTCATTGAGACATCTCTTTGTAGCTTGATGACATTTAGCAGCTGACCATTTATAATACAGGATGTCAGAGTGTATGTGGATTGCAGAACGCTAGGCTGTGGTACCTTGGTTAGTTCCTGATCCAATGTTGTTGTCACATGGTACCCCAATTTCTATTGATCCCAGCTTTGTGTATTTTTTTCACTGAACGAGTATTTAATGCTGAAAACTCTATATAAAATCTACATATGTAACAAATCTGTGTGAACTCTTAATGTTCTTTATTCTGTCTTTGCAGTTCCAGGAATGTGTGATTCCTTTCCTCTTCTGTGGCAGAAATCCATGGGCTGTTGACAAGTCAGTGTCTTCGGCTGAAACTAGTGTCACTACTGCAAGTAGTTCATTTACTAAACGCAGCAAAGTTGTTCCTGCATGAAGTTTTTCATTTTCAGAAGATTTAACCAGTATGTTCATGGAGTTTTGAGATTATTGAGATCTACCATCAGTTCATCAGTTAATTATTGGAGGAAACACTGTAACCAATATATCCACTGTCCACTGGCAACAATGTAGTAGCTACAGCAAAGTACAAAAAATTTGATGTAAAGAGACACTTATATTTAAACACAGGACCCAATGTTTCACATTTGCATAAATTATTCCTTTAAGATGAGCATGTTTTTTGAAGTGCTGCTCCAAAATGAATACCTTCTGTCCCCTTGCATTACTACATGGACATTGTAAATGGTCACCTCCTTTTCTAAAGTACCTTTGTGTATTCAAATTCAGTCTTTATTGAAATTCACTTTGAATAACCCCAGAAATTTAATCAAACGTCTTATCTGTCAACAGTAAAGCAAAGTTTCACAAATTAAAATGGATGAACTTTTCTGTACAATATACACAGATGTGTTGAGGTACAGGCTTATAACAATTAAAGGAGATTTGTTTTTGACGAAACCTGGCATTATGGTACCTAACGAGAAAAAGATTTAGGGTAAGATAACTGTAGCGGAGCAGCAATATTAAATCCCACGATCTCCGCTGGTATTAAAGGTAAATCTACAGTCAGCGCTGAAAAGTTAGGCAATATCCCAAATCCCCCAGTAACCGGACGAAACACAGTTCTGGGAGTCAACTGAGGTCTTTATTCACAGCTTCCAGTATTTATGCAAGTCCCCATGCAAGGGGTTTCCTTACTGACATAGCAGGGGTAATACAGTAGGGGACTAGATGGGAGACTTACAATTTGGAGCATTTCTCCCATCAGGCACTGCTGCACGAGAGGGACACTCCCACTGAAATACACCTTTAAGTGGATTATCCCTCCGTGCAGCAGAACCGGCATTTTACATTTAAATTCGCCATTCGTACAATATTCATGTGATTCTGACGAACGGACGTTTGGTAGATAGCTGGGGTCTGAGTGTACCTTTCGTGAGAGTATCGCTCAGATCCCAGCTAAAACAACCGAACGCCGCACGAAATACACTTTACTATTAAAGTCGTCTGAAAGTACCGAACACCGATGGGGAACCACAATAGGAGAAGACCGGAGCTCCCGAACGTCCTAGAAGTACAGCGGTGTTCGTGCCGTCGAGTAGCCGTTTTCAGTTCCAGGCACTCGATGACAAAACACCGCTGGGGAGACAAAGGATCTAAGATGGCCCACCGCTGCGTGGGCCCTCAGTTTGTGGGCTTGGGTTCGGTACTTAGCTCTTTTCACGAACAGCCGGTAAAGTTGCTGTTCGTGAAACAACCATGTAAATGCTAGCAGGTTTCGGCTGCTAGCATACGAATACTATAGGAATACAGGCAATCATACATTTCAATACAGAATGCAAATTACATTCAAACACAATATGGCAGCAGTGTTTAGGACAACCTTTAGAGACACAGTTCTATAGTCTGAAGTGGCTAGGTTTGCCACAATACCCAAGTTGGAAACAATTATAACAATTTAAGGAGATTTGGTTTTGTCGAACGCTGCTGGCATTATGGTACCTAACGAGAAAAAGATTTAGGGTAAGATAACCAAGTTGGAAAAATTACAGAATTTAACAAGTTTGCTATTGAAAATATGAATTCTCTCTACTTCTTCTTCTCATTTCAAGTATTGATGTACCTGCACAAAGGGGCACTGCTACTGCTTCTTCTATTAGTCTTACATATAGTTACATAGCTGGAAAGAGACATGAGTCTCACATTTGTTTTTGCTGGCAAAAAAACCCAGTCTGAAGCGCTTTTTAATTTTGCAACAAACTAGGGGGAAAAAATCCTTCTTGACTCAAGAATGGCAGTCAGACATCTCCTTGGACGAAGAAGCTATTACCCACACTAATTAAAAATTATATCCCTGTATATTATGTGTTTTGCAAGTAATTATCCAATTGCTGTTTAAACATCTGTTAAACATGTTTAAACTCTGATAAAACCTTCAGGCAGAGAATTCCATATCCTTATTGTTCTTACTGTAAAAACAAAAAACAAAAAAAAAAACCTTTCCTTTGCCTTGGAGTAAATCTCCTTATTTCCATTTTAAAAGTGTGACCTTGTGGCCTATTTATAGCCCTGTTTATTAATAGATTTCCAGACAATGTTTTGTACTGGCCCCAAATATATTTGTATAATGTTATTATATCCCTTCTAAGGTGCCATTTTTCCAAACTAAAGAGATTTAAATGTTCTTCATAACTAAAATGTTTCATTCCTTTTATCAATTTTGTAGCCAGCCTCTGCACTCTTTCTAGTGCCATAATATCCTTCTTTAGAACAGGTGCCCAAACTTGCACAGCATATTCAATATGTGGTCTTACCAGCGATTTATAAAGAGGCAAATTTATATTTTCATCCTGAGAATTAATGCCCCTATTTATACATGACAATACCTTACTGGCCTTAGCAACTGCCGAGTGACATTGCGCATTGTTACCTAGTTTGATGTCCTTCCCAAATCCTTCTTGTGTGTTGTTATCCCTAATTCACTGCCATTTAGGGTGTAAGTTCCTTGTGCATTCTTGACCCCAAAGTGAATATTTTTCCACTGATCTCGCCCACCGGCTGTGGGGACCTAATGCGCATGCGTGGCAATGCCGCGCATGCGCATTACGTCTCCCCATAGAAAAGCATTGAAAAATAATTTCAATGCTTTCCTATGGGGTTTTGAGCAACGCTGGAGGTCCTCACACAGCGTGGGGACGTCCAGCGATGCTCTAGCACAGGTTTCCTGTGCTAGAACCCAGGAAGTGGCTGTCTAATAGACAGCCACTAGAGGTGGAGTTAACCCTGCAATGTAATTATTGCAGTTTATAAAAAACTGCAATAATTACACTTGCAGGGTTAAGAGTAGTGGGAGTTGGCACCCAGACCACTCCAATGAGCAGAAGTGGTCTGGGTGCCTAGAGTGTCCCTTTAACTCCTAAATGGCAGAGGATTGAGCAGTGAGGCTGCAGGGGCATGTTCTATACACCAAAACTGCTTCATTAAGCCAAAGTTGTTCAGGTGACTATAGTGTCCCTTTAAATCCCTCTGCAGCAAAGCAATATCCTGCTCACATTACAGGAAGAGCTCAACTGGAATAGGTGATACGTAATGTGGCATAAAGGTTCCCCAAATATATATATATATATATACACAGAAAATAGAAAAGAACCCAAGGCACCCCAGAGTTTGCACATAACAAATGTTTTTATTAATGCAATACAATACTGGATAAAACAGACTTGACAGAAGAGAAAGTGCATAAAACAGTGGGATACATGTTAGAACAATAGTCCCCAAACCACTACTAAGCAATAATAAAGTGCTAAGAGTAACTATATACACCCATACAAAAATGGCATACTAACCGAGAGCAGGAGAAATGGTAGCCCCGACATTTCGGGCCTAAAGCCTTCCTCTGGTGTGCCTTGGGTTATTTTCTATTTTCTGCACATTGTATTACTTTACAGAGTTTTGTGTCACCTGCAAACACCGAAACATGACTTTTAATACCTTTTTCAAGATCATTTATAAATATGTTGAATAGAAGCGGTCCCAGAACTGAACTCTGAGCAACACCACTTACCACTTATGTCGAGTTGGTAAATTTACTATTAATGATAACTCTCGTTACTCTAACGTTAAGCCAATGTTCTACCCAAGAATATTCATCTAGACCGATTTCTTTAATTTTGAACATTGACCTATTATGTGGATCCATATCGAATGTGTAGTGAGATTTAAAGATGCTACAAGTGGTTAGGATGAAGGGGTGGGGGCAAGGTTAGAGAGGGGTGATGTCAGAGCTAGTTTACATGGGGTGTTTAAATCCTTGAGAGTGGTTAGTAGTAGTTGTAGTATAAAAGGTGTTTAGGATTTAGGGTTTACAGTTAAAATGGGGTTAAAATTAGTATTTGGATACATGGGGTGTTTAGGATTGTTAAGTTTAGGGTTTAGTTAAGTTAAATTTAGCAATGGGGTACATGGGGTGTTTAACCCCATAATGATGAATGACGGAATTATTCAGTCATGGTTGTCCGTCCCTTATGGAATAATTATGCCCTGCTGTATTTTACCAGCAGGGATCGGAAGCAAACCATGCTCGGTTTGCAGTGCAAAGTGAATGCCGCATACAGGCACCTAAAAGGGACCTGCCATGCCCCAAATAACTTATGCTCATTCGATTGAGGATAAAATTATATCTGTACATTGTTTTAACAGGTTTACTAGCAAGAAATTAGCAAGATTAGGAGAAAAATCTATTTAAAAAAAAAAGAGAATATTTTCTTCAAGGTGTTAGTCAATGCCTCTCTGTGTTAAGGCATTGATTGTCAAGGAAGAGCAAACAAGTCCTACCACAGGAGCATGTGCTGTGATTATTATGCAACCTCCCTAGCCAGCGTGCTGTCACTGAGAAGGAATCAAAGAAAACAGCAGGATGACTAGAGGATGGCTTGAAGTGATGGAGGTGGGTGTTACATGAAGAGTAACGCCCACAAAACAGCACAGGAACATGCGGAAAGGTGAATAAATCTCTAAATTTCACATTGAATAAATCATGTATCTTTGTGGTATATGGGAGTAATTTCAGATAAGGTAATTTTCTCACACTTTAAATGTTTATTTTTCACACATTGCTACAATGAGGTATGAGCAGGGTTAAATCATAACTGCTCCAAATCAGTGAAGTGGTCATGGTGCTTTGAGTAATCTTTTAATATGCAGAGTGTCTGTCCACCTGCTTCACTAATAATGCTACAGATGGTAAAGCAGGTTATTTTCAGTTTTCTTTGCAAGCTGGCCATCTATTAGAATGGTTGGGAGGGAATCAGGTACAACTACGGCATCTGTTAAATATGCAAAACCTATACTTTATATAGGATTCACATTTGAGAATTGTGTCGATGATTGCAGCAAAAAATTTTTAAGACATTTGGTTTAAATCATTGAATTTCCCTTTTAATTCTAAATATGTGATTTGCACCACATTTTGCTATTGTGGGCTACATTCATAGACTGGCTTGCAAAGCATGATGTGAATTGAAGCCCATGGAACAGCGCAGTCAGGGGAGTGGGCCTTGACAGAGCCAGGAGTAGGCAGGGGAGTAACCAGTTAAAGGGGCGTGGTTATCTGTAAGTGGGGGTTGGAAGATAGGAGTATATTAAGCAGCCATTTTATGAGTAAGGGACATTTTAACTAAACTGACACTTACCTGGTAATTGTTTTGGCAGGTCTGGGTTGTTTTTTTTTTTCTTTTAGGTTATGGCATCGATGGAAGAAATCCTGGAGGGAGTGAGAGCTGCTGTGCGGCATAGAGGACTGGCCTGGCTTCATGAGCAACTGGGGGCTCAGGGTCCCCCCCCTACAACCCCTGCGGCGGCTGCACGGCGTTCCATGAGGAGGGCGAGACCGCCCCAGCGGCTGAGCCCAGGCGTGGAGCCCGAAGTCGGCAGACGGAGGAGCCCGTCAGCGGAGTCTGTTGGGGCCCTGGATGAGGTAGCGGGCCCCAGCGGAGTGGAGGTACCGCGGCCGGCACCGTCTGTTCGACGCGGTGCTGGCCGGGCGCGGGCAACAGCTAGGCCGCGGCCTGCCACGCGGTGCGCGCCCCGCCAGGCGGGACGGTTGCGGCTGGAGCCAGGACCCAGAGCGGATCGGATGGAGGGAGCAGTGAGCAGATGCGGCCAGGTACAGCGTGTCGGGATAGCTCCCAAGAATCAGCCCAGGGCATGGAGGCAGGACGGGCTGGGAGAGAGCGGGAGGGCCACAGGGGCGGCGGGGTTTCACACACAGCCCTAGGCCGCATCGCAGCAGGGAACAGCGCGGCGTCAGTGCCGGGCGCGACAGGAGGCGGGCGGACGGGTGGAGGGGCAGAGAGAGGAGCAGGTCAACAAGCAGGCATAGTAGGAGGAAATCAGTTTCGGGGGAACGGAGGAGGAGGCAGCGGCGCAGCGCGTCTGGGTCCTCAGGCAGGAGCTCGCCAGGTCAGCGGCGCAGCGCTTACGGCCAGGAGGGCCAGGCAGGGGGACGGGACAAGGTGCGGAACTACAGGCAGGAGCGTAAGGAGGTTGGGCGGGTATGTGATCATGTGGACACACTACCCAGGTGTCGTTCTCCTTGCAGGTCACGCAGCCCTACACCCGCGGTCCTGAGGCAGGGCCAGGCTGACAGGAGTCGGCGCCAATAGGATGCTCCGGAGCCAAGCATGGCGGACGGAAGGGAAATGAACCCACGGCCTTCTGCGGCTTCGGGCTCAGGCGGTGAGTCAGCTGTTGCACCACACGCAGGAACACTGTTGAATTGCTTAAAATCTTTCTTAGACTCATGGGTGGGTGGGGAAGTAGCTTCACCTCAGTTTGGGAGAGTGTGGACGTGTGAGAAGGGCCAAGGGTCGTCGGGTAGGGCCGTGGGTCTGGCACAGGATAGCGAGGTGGGTTTATCTGTGTCTGAAGCTAGTAAGGAGTCAGGGGAGAAGGTTGGTGTAGGGGGCGAAATTACCGACGCTGCGCGGCAAAACGTGCACGTTTCTTTCTCGGGCCCATTAGGATGTCATCTGAAATTGGAGGTAAAGGAAAAGATTTGGAAGGGTGAGTTTGTGGAGGTTTTTTCCCTCCTCCCGTTGGAGGAGTTTTTGGACATGAAGGAGGAGGACAAGAAGGACGCGAAGAAGGAAGAGGAGGAGAAAAAACGTAGGTATCGGAAGATTCCCAAAACATTTGGGAACTGGCTAAGGGCCTTTTGTATCCTGGCCAGTGTAATAGGGGAAAAGTCCCCGGATAAATGCTCCCAACTGTTTTGCTATCTAGATGTGATTGGGGAAGCGTACCGGACTTACGGTGGGGTCGCCTGGTGGCAGTACGACGAACAATTCCGCCAGAGGTTAGCGGCGAATCCCAGCATGCGGTGGGATCAAATGGACCTCCCCCTCTGGATGCGGCTCATGATGGCGCAGAAGGCTGCGCCCTTTCACGGGACGGCCGGTGCGGCCCCTGGGGCACCTGCATCGGCCGGGCAAAAGAAAGGCTTCTGTTGGCTCTTTAATGAGGGCCAATGCAAGTGGGGAACGTCGTGCAGGTTTAAGCACGAGTGCTCCGGTTGTGGGGGGGCCCATGGAGAGAGTCGGTAAGCGAGGTAAGTCTGCACCAGGAGTGGGAGCCAGTGGAGCGTCGGCCCCCTCCGCTGCCGCGGGGGGCAACCCCGGTGAAAATAGGCGAGATGCTACCGTGGCTAAAACAGTACGGTAACCACCAGGACGCCGAATTCTTATGGCAGGATTTTACAGAGGGTTTTACAATTCCGTTTCAGAGTAGGGATGTGGGGAGGTTATGCAGTAACCTCAAGTCGGTGGGGGAACACCCGGGGGTTGCTGAGGGAGGTGCAGCTGGGTAGAATGGCAGGGCCGTACGCGGTTCCGCCGTTGCCTGACTTGAGGGTGTCCCCGCTGGGGGTAGTCCCCAAGAAGGAGGCGGGCAAGTTTAGGTTGATCCATCATTTATCATACCCGAAAGGGGCGTCAGTAAATGATGACATTGATGAGGCCCTGTGCTCCGTATCGTATGCATCATTCGACCATGCTGTCGAGTTGGTTCGGAGAGCAGGGCGAGGGGCTTTGATGGCGAAAGTGGATGTGGAAGCAGCATTCCGGCTCCTTCCTATCCACCCAGACGGTCACCATTTGTTGGGGTGTTTTTTCGAGGGTAAATTTTTCGTGGACCTATGCCTACCCATGGGTTGCTCCATTTCATGTGCGTATTTCGAAAAGTTTAGCACGTTCTTGGAGTGGGTAGTGCGTAAGGAAACGGGCGGGGGTACAGTGGTCCATTAACTGGACGACTTCCTGTGTGTGGGCCCGGCGGGGTCCGACAGATGCGCCCAGATACTACGGGTTTTTCAGAGGGTAGCGCAACAGTTTGGGATTCCTCTGGCTGAGGACAAGACAGTGGGCCCGACTGAGTGCCTGAGTTTTCTAGGGCTGGAAATTGACTCGGTCGTGGGGGAATGTAGGCTGCCGGAGGAGAAGTTGAGGGTGCTCCGCCAGCAAGTGAGCGCGGTAAAGGGTGCTAAGAAAGTTACGCTGCGGGGACTGCAGTCCTTGCTCGGAAGCCTTAACTTCACTTGTAAGGTGATCCCTATGGGTATGGTTTTTTGTAGATTGCTGGCTAGGGCTACCTGTGGTGTTCGGCTGCCGAGTCACTACATCAGGGTGTCTGTGGGCATGAGAGAGGACATGGTCGTCTGGGACCGTTTCCTCACTAAATTTATCGGGCGGGTGTTTTTCAGGGATGCGACAACGGCATCTGGCGATGCTGGGCTGTTTACGGACGCCTCGGGGAGCGTTGGCTTCGGGGCATACCTTGGGGGCAAGTGGTGTGCCGAGGTTTGGCCTAAGGCTTGGTTCGAGAGCCCCTTGATTAGGAACCTTGCCTTCTTAGAGCTTTTTCCAGTGGTGGTAGCGGTATCGCTCTGGGGCAGGGAGCTCAAGGACAAGAAAGTTATCTTCCACTCTGATAACATGGCAGTGGTACAAGTAATTAATAGTCTATCGGCGTCGTCCCTTCCTGTTGTAAGGTTGTTGCGGCAGCTAGTGCTTTTGTGTATGTCTTGGAACATTGTCTTCAGGGCGCGGCACGTGCCGGGTCTGCTGAATGTGGTCGCTGACGCTCTGTCTCGTTCGCAGTGGGAGCGGTTTCGGGAAGCGGGGCCGGATGCGCAAGCGGAAGGGCAGGCGTGCCCAGAGGAGATGTGGCGGCTCGGGACGTCGTGCTTGGGCGATACATAAGGAGCTCGCTAGCACCGGGAACTTGGGCCGCTTATACAAAGGTTTGGAGTGAGTGGGAGGAGATGATGGCGCAGGCTGGAGTGGGCGATTCCGCAGCAGGTAGGTTGGATACGCTGTTGTGGCTTCTTGGAAGGTTGGTGGCAGGTGGGTCGTCCCCTTCTAGGGTGGAGCGCTACATGTCTGCTCTGGCTTTCCTGTTCAAGTTTAACGGGTGGGAGGACTTGACAAAACATTGTTTGGTGAAACAAACATTGAGGGGATTCAAGAAAGGCAAGAGGTCGGTGGATGCGAGGAGGCCCGTGTCCTTTGCCACCCTTCAAGGGTTGGTGGGGTTGTTGAACGACGTGTGCATATCGGCATTTGAGGTAACTTTGTTTTCTGTGGCTTTCGTATGGGCTTTCTTTGGGGCTTTTCGAATTGGGGAATTGGTGAGCGCCAATAGGTCAGGGACAACGGGTCTCCGGTTCGAGGATGTGGTGGTCGAACAGGACAAGGTCGTGATCTGGCTCCAGCGCTCGAAGACGGACGTCTTCGGAAAGGGTAAGAAAATTGTCCTGTCCTCGCTACCAGGGTCTACGGTGTGTCCGGTGGTATGTGGGGACATGTTTTTGCAGATTCGCCCGAAGGTTGGTGGTTGCTTCTTGATACACGAGGATGGGAAAGCGCTGTCGCGCTTCCAGTTCTTGCGGGTCTTTCGCATGGGTTTAACGAAATTGGGCATGCAGCCCGGGCAATTTGGTACACACTCCTTCCGTATCGGGGCTGCGACTGAGGCGGCGCGTCTCGGGCTAGGAGAGGAGCGGATAAAGCGGATTGGGAGATGGGAATCCATCAGGTTCCGCGCATATGTAAGGCCGGATAGGTTGGTGTGAATGGAATGTTGTGGCTGTGGGAAACAGGTGCTCTGCCGGATAACTGAATTTGTTTCTTTTCAGGCTTGGTCACTTGGCTGGTGGGTCACTCGTTTGTCTACTGGGCGGAGAAGAGGGCCGCAGTTCGGAGACAAGGCACACAACTGGGTTTTCTTCTGGACACAGTGGACCTTCGGTGGTTTGGTTTTCGGGGTTTCAGCTGGCAGAGCATAAGTGGGGAGATTTTCGGGATGTTATCGAGGGGGTTTGCCCCGGATGTACTTTTAATTCACGGTGGGGGCAATGATTTGGGTTTGGTCCCCCAAAAGGTGTTGGTCAGGAGAATAAAGAGGGACCTAGATAGGGTACGGGAGCTGGTCCCTGGCGTGGTAATAGTGTGGTCTGAGATGGTGCCGCGGTTGAACTGGAGGCATGCCAGGGACCCGGCGGCTGTGGCACGTTGCCGAGGTAAAGTGAATAAGGCCATGTCTGTCTTTATTAGGAGGATAGGGGGGGTCCCGGTGAGGCACTTAGAACTGGAGGGTATGTTGCCCGGTTATTTTAGGCGGGATGGTGTGCACCTGTCTGAGGTTGGGTGTGATCTCTTAAATTTAGGTTTCCAAGAAGGTATTGCTAAAGCCCTATTTATGTGTGGTGGGGGTCGCTCGAGACATTAAGGGATCAAGTCTCTTGCTATGGCGGGATAGGGCTTGGGTAATTCGAAGGTAGGAGGAGTATCAAGTGGTTAGGCTAAAGTTAGGTTGGATTAGGCCGGAGTGTTAAATGGTTTGTGGGTTCGAGCTCATCGGTGGCTCCGAACCAGGTGGTGTAGGGGGGTCTCGGTACACCCCTACAGTTAAAAAAGTTATGGATATGGGGCCTCTTTGGTAGGCCATGTGTTATGTGTTACTTGTTATTTATAATGTTATGTATTGTTATTGGTCGGGGTCATTGCCGGGGGTAATTTATGTACGGTGGGGGATGGGGGTAAATTTATATTATGTGGCAATGACCCCAATTTGTTACCTTGTTTATAATAATAAATAAAGCTGTGGACTTCTATATTCCAACAGAAATACGGTGTCTGTAAGTTATTGGGGGTTGGGGTAAACAGCGCACCTGCCGAATAACGACTGTGCGCATGTCATGAAGCCCATGGAACAGCGCAGTCAGGGGAGTGGGCCTTGACAGAGCCAGGAGTAGGCAGGGGAGTAACCAGTTAAAGGGGCGTGGTTATCTGTAAATGGGGGTTGGAAGATAGGAGTATATTAAGCAGCCATTTTATGAGTAAGGGACATTTTAACTAAACTGACACTTACCTGGTAATTGTCCCTCCCACCCTCCCTGTAGTTTTGGAGTTCCCGTTTGGTCACAGCGGCGGGATAGGGCAGGGCTCGAGTCCTGCAGGAACGCGTGGGAACGGCGTTCCTGCACTTTTTCCACAGCAGGAACGCCGTTCCCATTACTAGTCCTGCAGGACCCAGGGCTGGCACAAGCGGCTGCCAGAGCAGGGGGAGCACAAATCCGAATCCCCTGCCTCTGACTGGGGACTCGGATTTTTAAACTCACCTCTCCCCCTGCAGTCAGTGGAGTCGTCCAGCCTCTCCTGATGATGTCAGTAGGAGGGGGGCGTGACTTTCTCTGCTCTTCTCACAGGACTGCTGGGGAGCAGAGGAAGTCACGCCCCCTCCTACTGACATCATCAGGAGAGGCCTACTCCACTGACTGCAGGCTGCAGGCTCCACATCCTGTCCCAGCCCTCCTGGCCCAAGGTAAGCCTCAGGGAGGGGGGAAGGCACTTTAGTTTGTTTTTTTGTTTAGTTTGTTTCCTCAGTCCCTGTCCCCCTATTTAAGGCCCTGCCCCCCCTCCTCAGTTCCTGCCCCCCTCCTTAGTCCCTTTCCCCAGTCCCTGTCCCCCTCCTCAAGCCCTATCCCCTTACTCAGTCCCTGTCCCCCTCCTCAGGCCCGTCCCTTTCCTGAGTCCCTGTCCCCCTATTTAAGGCCCTGTTCCCCTCCTCAGTCCCTGTCCCCCTATTTAAGGCCCTGTCCCCCCTCCTCAGTCCCTGTCCCCCTATTTAAGGCCCTGTCCCCCCTCCTCAGTCCCTGTCCCCCTATTTAAGGCCCTGTCCCCCCTCCTCAGTTCCTGCCCCCCTCCTCAGTCCCTGTCCCCCCTCCTCAGTCCCTGTCCCCTTATTTAAGGCCCTGTCCCCCCTCCTCAGTTCCTGCCCCCCTCCTTAGTCCCTTTCCCCAGTCCCTGTCCCCCTCCTCAAGCCCTATCCCCTTACTCAGTCCCTGTCCCCCTCCTCAGACCCTGCCCCCATCCTCAGGCCTGTCCCTTTCCTGAGTCCCTGTCCCCCTATTTAAGGCCCTGTTCCCCTTCCTGCCCCTCTCCTCAGTTCCTGCCTCCCTTCCTCAGGCCCTGTCCCCCTTCCTCAGTCCCTGTCCCCCTTCCTCAGTCCCTGTCCCCCTTCCTCAGTCCCTGTCCCCCTTCCCCAGTCCCTGTCCCCCTCCTCAAGCCCTATCCCCTTACTCAGTCCCTGTCCCCCTCCTCAGGCCTGTCCCTTTCCTGAGTCCCTGTCCCCCTATTTAAGGCCCTGTCCCCCTCCTCAGTCCCTGTCCCCCTATTTAAGGCCCTGTCCCCCCTCCTCAGTCCCTGTCCCCCTATTTAAGGCCCTGTCCCCCCTCCTCAGTCCCTGTCCCCCTATTTAAGGCCCTGTCCCCCCTCCTCAGTTCCTGCCCCCCTCCTCAGTCCCTGTCCCCCCTCCTTAGTCCCTTTCCCCAGTCCCTGTCCCCCTCCTCAAGCCCTATCCCCTTACTCAGTCCCTGTCCCCCTCCTCAGGCCTGTCCCTTTCCTCAGTCCCTGTCCCCCTATTTAAGGCCCTGTCCCCCCATCTCAGTCCCTGTCCCCCTATTTAAGGCCCTGCCCCCCCCTCCTCAGTCCCTGTCCCCCTATTTAAGGCCCTGTCCCCCCTCCTCAGTCCCTGCCCCCCTTCTCAGTCCCTGCCCCCCTCCTCAGTCCCTGTCCCCCTCCTCAGTCCCTGTCCCCCTGCTCAGTCCCTGTCCCCCTCCTCAGTCCCTGTCCCCCTATTTAAGGCACTGTCCCCCTCCTCAGTCCCTGTCTCCCTCCTTATTCCCTTTCCCCAGTCCCTGCCCCCCTCCTCAAGCCCTATCCCCTTACTCAGTCCCTGTCCCCCTCCTCAGTCCCTGCCCCCATCCTCAGGCCTGTCCCTTTCCTGAGTCCCTGTCCCCCTATTTAAGGCCCTGTTCCCCTTCCTCAGTTCCTGCCCCTCTCCTCAGTTCCTGCCTCCCTTCCTCAGGCCCTGCCTCCCTTCCTCAGGCCCTGTCCCCCTTCCTCAGTCCCTGTCCCCCTTCCTCAGTCCCTGTCCCCCTTCCTCAGTCCCTGTCCCCCTCCTCAAGCCCTGTTCCCTTACTCAGTCCCTGTCCCCATCCTCAGTCCTTGCCCCCATCCTCAGGCCCTGTCCCTTTCCTGAGTCCCTGTCCCCCTATTTAAGGCCCTGTTCCCCTTCCTCAGTCCCTGCCCCCCTCCTCAGTCCCTGTCTCCCTCCTTAGTCCATGTCCCTTTCCCCAGTCCCTGTCCCCCTCCTCAAGCCATATCCCCTTACTCAGTCCCTGTCTCCCTCCTCAGTCCCTGTCCCTTTACCGAGTCCCTGTCCCCCTATTTAAGGCCCTGTCCCCCTCCTCAAGCCCTGTCCAATTACTCAGTCCCTGTCTCCCTCCTCAGTCCCTGTCCTCCTCCTCAGTCCCTGCCCCCCTCCTCAGCCCCTGTCCCTTTCCTCAGCCCATGGCCTCTTCCTCAGCCCATGGCCCCTTCCTCAGCCCATGCCCCCCCCCCTCCTCCTAAGCTCCTGTCCCTCTTCCTCAGCCCTGCCACCTTACTCAGCCCATGGTCCCTTCCTCAACCCATGCCCCCCCTCCTCCTAAGCTCCTGTCCCTTTTCCACAGCACTGTCACCTTACTTAGCCCCTGTCCACCTTACTCAGCCCCTGTCCACCTTACTCAGCCCCTGTCCACCTTACTCAGCCCAGTGCTCTTACTCAGCCCCTGCATACAAGCATCAGCCCCTGTCCCCCTCCTCAGTCCCTGTCCCCCTCCTCAGTCCCTGCCCCTCTTCCTCAGTCCCTGCCCCTCTTCATCAGTCCCTCCCCTTCTTCCTCAGTCCCTCCCCTTCTTCCTCAGTCCCTGCCCCTCTTCCTCAGCCCCTGCCCCTCTTCCTCAGCCCCTGCCCCTCTTCCTCAGCCCCTGCCCCCCTCCTCAGCCCCTGCCCCCTTTGTCAGCCCCTGTCCCCCTCCTCAGCCCCTCAGTTCCTGTCCCTTTCCTCAGCCCCTCAGTTCCTGTCCCTTTCCTCAGTTCCTGTCCCTTTCCTCAGCCCCTATCCCTTACCTCAGCCCATGTCCCCTTCCTCAGCCCATGCCGCCCCCCCCCCCCCCCAAGCTCCTGTCCCTCTTCCTCAGCTCCTGTCCCCCTCCTCAGCCCCGTGCCCTTACTCAGCCCCTGCATACAAGCGTATCATTTTTTTTCGGGTGGGGGGGGGGGGGGGTGAGGGGGCGGGGAGTGGATCTTGGGTGAGTTCCTGCACTTTTTTACCCAGGACTTGACCCCTGGGATAGGGCTTGGGTAATTGGAAGGAAGGAGGAGTATCAAGTGGTTAGGCTAAAGTTAGGTTGGATTAGACCGGAGTGTTAAATGGTTTGTGGGTTCGAGCTCATCGGTGGCTCCGAACCAGGTGGTGTAGGGGGGTCTCGGTACACCCCTACAGTTAAAAAAGTTATGGATATGGGGCCTCTTTGGTAGGCCATGTGTTATGTGTTACTTGTTATTTATAATGTTATGTATTGTTATTGGTCGGGGTCATTGCCGGGGGTAATTTATGTACGGTGGGGGATGGGGGTAAATTTATATTATGTGGCAATGACCCCAATTTGTTACCTTGTTTATAATAATAAATAAAGCTGTGGACTTCTATATTCCAACAGAAATACGGTGTCTGTAAGTTATTGGGGGTTGGGGTAAACAGCGCACCTGCCGAATAACGACTGTGCGCATGTCATGTAGTTTCACAGCTGAGTGCCTACGTTTTGGCTCCCACTCATGTATAGTTTAAAGGAACACTAAAGTTTACTGTAGTGGTTGTGGTGTTACCAGCGCCCTGCTATCGTCCCATAGAAAGTAGTCAGACAATTTAAATTTGATTTAACAACATGCCTATGCCCCTGTGCCACATTCTTTCTTCTTCTGCAGTAAATACTAGATGTCTATGTAGATAAAGCTTGCCAATCCAGGACGGTGTTCATTGGATAAGCGCACTCAGTGCACGCTTTCAGCTAATGAGCAAGGTCCTGTAAGGCCCTACTTATCCCTGTACAGTGGATTCTCTTAAAGGGAAAAAAAAAAAAGGAGTTGCAGGGACAGCAACGGCAAGTTGACATTGTTACCATTACAGTGGGCTTTCACCTGTGTACAATCTTATCAGTCATTTCTTTTGTGGGCATCAAATCCACATTAATTGTAATCTATAAATAATTTTATGAGGGGAATAAAAAGCTATTTAATGTTTCAATATTGGACTGAAGACAGTGTGTGGTCTGTAGAATTTAATTTTAAATCACAGTAAGAAATAATTTTTACTTAAGGAAAACAAGTTGAGTTTTTCACCAAAATTCTCAACTCAACTGTGTCCTGCTTCCTCGTTACCCAGGGAAAATATCTGCATGGATAAGCAGGATTTAGCCATGTCATATTTCCCTTAGAGCAGGGGTGGGGAACCTTCGGCTCTCCAGATGTTTTGGACTACACCTCCCATGATGCTTTGCCAGCATTATGTGTGTAAGAGCATTATTATCGGGTATGTAGTCCACAACATCTGGAGAGCCGAAGGTTGCCTATCCCTGCCTTAGAGTGAATCGGTCATGACAGATAATCAGGTTTATTCACTAAGCACCAGATTTTGTCAGAATAGACACGATTCCATGAAAATGCCAGAATTTTGACCGCATTAAGGATTTCACAGCTGCTTCTGGTCGGTCCAAACTAATTTGCAGCACCAGAATCAATGATTTATCAATGACCACATAGCGGCTGATGATTAACTGAATGCATCGGGCAGGATGCACGCTCGCAAGATATCATTCACTTTTTGCAAGTCATGTGGGGGCATATGGATGTTTACAACCTTAATTCTAGTAATACAAGGGTCTTAATGACCCCTGTAGGATTTTTATTTATTCTTTATTTGTTTAATGTTGGCTAGGAAGTACTGGCCAGCCGCAGTATAATTAACCCTTGCACTGCTGAGGGTTTTTAATTGTTTGACCGCTGACTGCTAGCATTTCTAGCAGGCAGATATTCTAGATTTTTTTTGTAAAAATCAGGGCCTGGATTTAAGTCATTCGCTCTAGAGTTCAGCAGTCAGGTGGCTTTCCTTACAGCTGAAATCAGAACCAAATTCAGGCCGATTAGGCCCTGGGGAGATAGCGCAGCTAAGCGGACAAGGGCACATGTAGGAGTGTAGGGATAGATGCATGGGATTGGTTGGGAAAGAGTCTGTGGGTGGGATTATGTTCTGTGTAAGTTAGTGTGGGGGAGGTCTTACCTCAGTGCCACTTGGGATTTGGGCCAGCAAAAGGCTTCCCACCCGCCCGCCCTATTAGTATTTTTAGTCACAGCTAGGCGGGGGTATGTCCGTGCCAATTGAGTTTGAGGTTACGTTTAAGTATATGGAATGAGATGAACAAGTTTTTTAAGGTCTCAAACCACCCCTGCTCCAAAGGTTAAACTTTAGGTTGCCTGAGGTCTCGTGCCCATCGAGCGTGGATAAGGTCGGTGTGGTGGAATCTCGGTAAAAATAAATTTAGTAGGCCGAGATTACCACGTGGCATGTGTACGTGCATATACTGACGTATCGGTTGGTTGGTAGCACGTGGCAAGATACGATCAGTAGTGTACGGAGCATGTGCAAGAATACCGGATGTAGTATTCCCCTCCTCCATTGTGCTGGACAAGCCATGCGGTCAAGCAGGAAGTTAGTTCTTGTTCGTTTTGATTGGTTATGAGAATGTGCGGGTGGAGCTTAATATGGGAGGAGTTATGTGCCTATATAAGGAGCCTGCACTATTGTCCGGGGCTCAGAACTTGTTGTATTTTGGTGACATTAGTGTCAGGGTACCTGAGGCCTCTACCTCTAAGGGAGGTAGAGACTTGGTGGTGTATCCGTCCAGGCGAGCTGTTTCCTCCGTTCCTCGCGGTTCATCCAGTCACTTAAACACCGGCCGCGAGGAATCCACGTCCTTTTCTAGCAGGACACTCAATACGTGACGTCATGACGCTAGCACGAGCAATCTGTCACTCAAGTGTCCGATATCCAATCGGTACTTGTCAGAGGCGTGATTTCCATCCAGAGCCAGGGTATTTAAGCTTACTCCTTACTTCAGCTCATTGCCCTGTCGTGGTTCTAGCTTGTCTAGTCACTCAGTGCTCTGGTATTCTAGTTTGCTCCATTGGTTTTGACTCGGCTCGTTGTACTACCCTGTTTCTCTGTTATCCCTTGACCCGGCTTGTCTCTCGCTTATCTGTCTTCTCGTTCCCTCGACCTCGGCTTGCCTCTGACTATTCTTTACTCTCGGTACGTTAGTCCGGCCATTCTAAGGCCCGGTATACGTACCTTTCCACTCTTTGTACTCTGCGTGTTGGATCCCTGTCCCGATCCTGACAATTAGTCCTCTGAGTCCCGATCGGTGAACCGAATAAAGAATCTCTTCCTTCCTGAAGAAACCTGTGTCCATCTCTCTGTGCTTGGCTTCCGTCAGTTTCTCCGGTATCATCGGCTGATGGCAGGCATTGGAAATATATGATTTTTATGACGAGGGGGGAGGTGAGAGAGAGTGGTGATGAGGAACCACTCTATGTTTATTGGCAAGGACGGTTGGGTCACTGTATAACACTATGTGTGGAGTTATATATGTATATATGTTAATTTATGCTTATTTATGTCTAACGTTTTGGTTACAGAAAAGAAGACATTTAATAAATAAAGTTGTGGATGTGTTATGCAGTAATTTAGTTTGTGATAATAAATGCTGTGGCCTGTTTCATCCATACTAAGTGGTCTGTCGTTACTGGGGGTTCGAATAGGGTTAGATTTTGTTCTAGGCTGCATCGCGATTCCCCACTACGTACATACACGGTACCTGAATTATAAAATTGGACATTGATGAATTCCAACAACATCCTGATCTTACAGTTTAGATTATATGCAGCTGGATTATTTTGTCCCATTCGGTTCTGGGCCAGTTAGACTTTAGTAATTAACCCCAATAGATTTGAAGTTTTCTAACCATATGGCTTGTCTCATGTTATACAATTAAGTGTTTCTTCACTTAATACTAGAAAAAAAACCTCATTTTATTTCCATTATCCCTGTCTCTGCTGAGAGCTTCAATCATGTTTTCCACGGATGTTTCACTTGCTATAAACCACAGATTTCCTGCGTAGTCCTTTTTGGGGAGCATAGATTTGCTTTCATGACAGATTAAAAGCCCCAATACTTTGTTAGCTTTGTGAAATGTAAATAAAACATCTGTTCTCACTCTCCATTCTCAAATTGCCTGACCAAAGCTGCTGCAATAAATCATTCTGGATCTTTCTTCCTGCTGCTCTAACACAGAACCTGTCCCTCCTCCCAACTTCCCCTTGCTGCATTGCTTTTCCTTAGGCTGAATTCAAACAGGAGAGATGCCCAGAGCAGGTGTCCCGATAACCGGCATGCTGAGCACAGTCTTCCTATCTCAGTGCTGATCTCCACAGACAGAATGGAGAGCCAGTAGAGGAAAGTTAAGTTTTTTTTAAAACATCTGATTTTAGAGAAATCTGGACATTCGCTAGCAATTCTGCTAACACAATGTATAAACGAAACCCGATTCTCTATCATTTAAGATTAAGTTATATTTGTCAAGATTAAGTTAGATTCACAAATTCACTTGTGGTGATAACACAAAAACAAAGTATCGCAGTATCGCAGTATTGCTTTGCTAGCGGGTCCTAACCCAAGTCACCGTATTAGTACAGTGACTGAGGTTTTGATTTGACAAAGGAAGGACTTTATGAAAGATTGGTAAAGTAAAATACTATTAGTCTCACAAAAATAAATACCTAAAAAAAAAAAAATGATATATATATATATATTTTACTAGTATGCTGCAATACTTTGTAAGGTTGCCTCTAAATCATACAGATCTGTGATTACATTTCCAATATATCAGGCTGTTCGTGAAATGGGAGGTGGACTTAAGTCCAGGCTCTTATGCCAGGCACAAGCATATAGAAAAGCCGGCTTTAAAACCCCTGAAATTGCATTTGCGGTTCTTTACCTGCTAACTGACTTGTAAGCAAGATCACAGAGCATATAAGGAGCAGCGACCACAAGCATCAAACTGCTGTATTTGCTTTCTGAAATTGTTAAGAAAGCACTCAGCCCAGGCTATTCGACACCCTTATCTAATTTCAGCTCAATGAAATATTTTCTTGAAAGGAAGACATTCGGAATGGCTGTTCTTTACAGTAAGCATTTCATTTCAGACTCTAGTTAAATGCACTTTGCTGGAACACCATATGTCTTGGAAAGATACTATTTAATTCAATGTGTCTTGCTTGTCGGCAAAGATGCATGTCCAAAAAAAACTGTAAGAAAAAAATGATCTAGTAAACGTTGCATGAAATATTACTCTACTCAATGTTAGACTACATTTCCTATCATCCACAGACAGCTTACGAGTTGTTCTTGGCCTAAACGTCCTAATAAAGCAAGCCTGTCTCTAACATATAAAGAAGATTTATCCCACCGCTTGTCATTTCCAAATCCTAATTTAAAGAGACACTGTAGGCACCCAGACCACTTCAGCTAATTGAAGTGGTCTGGGTGCTGTTTCCCTTTTGCACTTAGTCCTGCAATGTCAAACATTGCAGTTCCAGAGAATTGCAATGTTTACATTGCAGCTCTAAGTCTGCCCTCTGTGGCTGTTGTGGTGTATTACCAAATCATTATATATATATTACACAAGGTTCGTCTACATTAACAGGTGTTTATTAAAAGGCAACAACACAATACTATAAATTTATCACAAACACACAGCCCAGACCCACGGAGCAACAACCCTTTTTAATATATCTATCTATCTATCTATCTATCTATCTATCTATCTATCTATCTATATATATATATATAGTACTCCCCTACCCTACACATTTGATCTCACCCATGGTTAGGTCTTCACATCTAGCAATGGCTTCCTGCTGCAAGTTCACCATCACATCCACCAAGGAAGCAAAAAGAAGCAACAGACAGATTTCCTGCCTGGCCTTATGTTATATACCCTTATCTGAGATTATGTGTTTTACATCACATCCTGGTCATGCATCACTTCCTTTAGTAAATGTGGGAGGGAAGGAAAGATTCTTAGCCCTCTTACCTAGACCTGTTTCTTTGTTTAGGGAGATCCTGAAAGCACGGGCGTAGGAACCAGGGGGTGGTGGGGGGGACGCATCCCCCCCAGGAAATCATCCAGGGGGGACAGATAATGCAAAAATCCCCCCAGGTCCGCCGGCCCCCCTCATGCTGCATCCGCCCGAGCGCTCCTCAGGCGGCTGCAGCTTTGCCCGGGCTGGTGCGTCCATGAGCGCGGGCAAAGCTGCAGCCCGGGCGCAGCATGAGGAGAGGGGCTGACAGGAGGGAAGCGCTCAGCGCTCCCTCCTGTCACTCCCTCACTGTAGCGTGGCCGAGCCCTGTATGGTCCGCGGGTACAGGGAGCATCTGTCTCCTGTACCAGGCCGGACTAACAGGAAGTGCACCTGTACCTGTACCCGCGGACCATACAGGGCTCGGCCACGCTACAACACAGGTAGGGGAGGGGGGAGGAACAAATTAGTAGGGGAGGGGGGAGGAACAAATTAGTAGGGGAGGGGGGAGAAGGAAATTGGCAGCGGAGGGGGGAGAAGGAAATTGGTAGGGGAGGGGGAGAAAGAAATTGGTAGGGGAGGGGGGAGAAGAAATTGGTAGGGGAGGGGGGAGAAGAAATTGGTAGGGATGGGGGGAGAAGAAATTGGTAGGGGAGGGGGAGAAGAAATTGGTAGGGGAGGGGGGAGAAGAAATTGTTAGGGGAGGGGGAGAAGAAATTGACAGGGGGGAGGAAGAAATTGACAGGGGGGAGGGAGAAAGAAATTGACAAGGAGGGTGGGGGAGGGAGAGTGACATCCATCACACACACACACACACACACAATCACACACAATGCACCCCTTATACACAGAAAAACACACAATGCATTACACACACAGACACACACACACTTTACTTTTGCCTAGGGCGGCAAAAATCCTTGCACCGGCCTTGGCCCCGGTCTCCTACAACTGCAGAGCAGCGCCTCACGCTTTCAGCCCTGAACCCTGAGCCTAGAGCACTGCTGGTGTCTTCAGTACTGTAAGTACAAGAAGATATATTGCTTGTTTTATGGGGGTTAGGAGGCTAGGTGGTTAGAGGGGAGACGATTAGGGACGCGTGGATAGAGGGGTTAACCAGGGATATCATACTGATCACATGGAATGCTCACATCTAGACAGGGATATCATACTGAGCACATGGAATGCTCACATCCAGCCAGGGATATCATACTGAGCACATGGAATGCTCACATCTAGCCAGGGATGCCATACTGAGGACATGGAATGCTCACATCTAGCCAGGGATGCCATACTGAGGACATGGAATGCTCACATCTAGCCAGGGATGCCATAGTGAGGACATGGAATGCTCACATCTAGCCAGGGATGCCATACTGAGCACATGGAATGCTCACATCTGGATAGGGATGCCATACTGAGCACATGGAATGCTCACATCTAACACTATAGTCACCAGAACCACAACGGCTAAACGTAGTAGTTTTGGTGTTTATAGCATGTCTCTGCAGGCTTTTTAATGTAAGCTCACTGCCTTTTCAGAAAAAGGCAGTATTTACATTACTGCCAAGGAATACCTTATCAGGCGGCCACTAGAGGTGCTTCCTAGTCTAGTGAATGCAGCACTAGCATTCACGCTGAACACTCCTCATAGAAATGCATTGATTCAACGCATCTCTGTGAGGAGATGCAGATTGGTGCAGCGCAGTGTTTTACCACGCATTAGGTTGGCTGATATATATTCAAACACTGTACATTCCTGTGCATTGTATTGATGAGGTGATCTGTAATACGCTCACAAACTGCACGTTCCTGTGAGTTATTTTGCTGTAGAGCTTGTGATACACTCACACACTGCACTTTGCCATGCATTTTATTGCTGAGGTGTTCTGTGATGTACTTGCACCTCACACATTACTGTCAGTTGTATTGCTGTGGCACTATGCGATACACTGATATGCTTCACATTATATTATTTCACACACACACACACTTAAAATGTAACATTATTATTATTATTTTATTATTTACATAGCGCCATCAAATTCCGTAGTGCTGTACAATGGGATAAACAACTCCCAGTTTACTGAATAAGAATATACCCAGCGAGTAAGAATGCTATCCCCCCCAGATTTGTGGGTGTTCCTACGCCCATACCTGAAAGAAAGACAAATTACCATGCAAGGAAGACAAGTTACTACAGCTGTCTAATAGACATCCACTAGATGGCTTCCGGAATCCAAACTGACTTTTGGTCTGTTACCTGACGCTGGACGTCCTCACGGACCTCCAACGTCAGATTTTCCCCATAGGAAAGCATTGAATAAGGTTTAATGCGCGCATGGCCATTGGAGGGAGGGCACTAGGGAGGGGGGGGGGGGGCAGACTATTAACCATAGAGTGTCAGGAAAATGGCTTTGTTTTCCTGGCACTATAGGATCCCTTTAAAGGGACACTATAGTAACCAGAACAACTACAGCTTATTGAATTTGTTCTGGTGAGTAGAATCATTCCTTTCAAGCTTTTTGCAGTAAACACTGTATTTTCAGAGAAAATGCAGTGTTTACATTACAGCCTAGGGATAACTCCACTTGGCCACTTCTCAGATGGCTACTAGAGGTGCTTCCTGGGGCAGTCAGTGGTGTATTTTGGATATGTGCTGCCCTAGGCATGTCAAAACTCGGGCACCCTCCTCTACCTGTTTAAGATGAACACGCAGTTCAACTGACAGACACACTCTGGCACACCCATTCACTGACAGGCACATACTTTCAGATTCCCATACAGTGACATATATTCACTGACCGACACACACTAACAGATACTCACAGACATACACACACACTCACTCGGAAATACACTGATAGACACACACACACATTTACACACACTCACTGATAGACAACCTGATACTGACACAGTCACACACTTACAAAGTATTATATATATTTTAAAAATATTAATTTTAATCCACCCAGCATCCCTACCTTGATGGGAGAGCTAAAGTGGATTCTTCCCTGGCATCCCGTGGAGCTGTCTGGGATGGCTCAGCTGGTGGCCTGGCTGCTGGGCAGGCAGTAAGGGAGCTGTAATCCTCGCGCGTCGCTCTGTAATGCCGGGTAACATCATATCAGTGCGGGGCGCGAGGGAGCTAAGCAGGAAGAGCTCGGAGGGCTCCCTCGTGCCCACCCCCTGGCTGCACTGGGAGCATTTCAAAGCCTCGGGGGGACCTGAGGTGGCCAGCCGGACAGCTCTTGGGCCCCCCATGAAAGAGGTTAACAGGGCATCTGCCAGGGTGCTTAGGCTAAAAGTGCCGCCCAAGTCAAATGTCTTGTTAGCCTCGTGGCAAAGAGAGCCCTGGGGGCAGTGCTGTACACTGTGCAGCAGTGCCATTCAGTGTCTCCACCATCTGCATGCAGACAATGAATTTTCCTCATAGAGATGCATTGATTCAATGCATCTATATGAGGAGATGCTGATTGATCAGGGCTGTGTTTGACCTGTGCTGGCTATGTCCCTGATCTGCCTCCTTGACAGTCTCAGCCAATCCAATAGGAGAGCATTGTGATTGGCTCACATAATCATTTCTGATATCATGAATGCAGGCAGCTCAGAGGCAGAGCCAGCAGCTGCAGACTTGAATACAAGTAAGATTTTACTATATTTAGACAAGCAAGAGGCTAGATGGTGAATTTTGCACTATAGGTTCAGGAATAAATGTTTGGCTCCTGAACCTGTAGTGTTCCTTTAATGTTGCATTGTATTGATACATGTTTATGAAACAAAAAATAGGATACCATTCACCACGGGTACTATGCCTTTCATATTTTTGGAATTAACTGACAAAAAAATAGAACTAATCAGGTAGGAAGAAAGTGTGTGCTTTACATAAATAAGAAAATGTTGCTAAATATTACACCAAAAGGCTGTAATTAAATATATAAAAGGCTTAGTAATACTCTGTAAAACAATAAGAAAAAATTATTGGTGTTCCGTGTTTATTTTTTTTCTAACTTCAAATTATTCAGCTACTCTGGCTTTAAATTTTAAATTCACTTTAGTACATAATTGTAGCGTAGCTCCCTGTACCCCGGCTGGGTGTTAAAGTTCTGACCGGCCACACACGTGATCCTATGCCCAAAATAGTTCTAGGGCGTTTGGTGCTTTTGCGAGCTCTTGACACCTGTCTCTTAGTTAGTGTTTGTTCCAAGTTGTCCGGGAACCGCACTGTCCCCTCATGCCAAAAACTGTTCTATAACATTCGCGGCCAAGTCCCGCTAAGGTGACCGGGAAAACAAGTCCTCATGCTGAAATTAGTTCCATAGCGGTTGAGGCTAAGTACCACTGAGGACTTTGCGTGAGTTTGGCTCATGCGAACGGCCGCCTGAGAGCCAGTGTTCAGCTCTATTTGCATGAAGGGAAAGTGCCAAACCAGGGAAAGCTGTTAATGGCAGCTGGGCAGAGTAACTCCCAAACGGTGTCCCAGATCTGGACCATAGTGGGTGGGCAGGAGGCTGGCTTCCACACTCCTCCAGGAGTCCACAGCAAACATATGTGGGATGGAGCGTTTGTCACAATAATCCAGATCGTTTTTCCCTTTTAGATTAGCCAATCTCAAACATGTTGTTAAAAGGAGGCAAATGCTTATGTAAGCATTTCCCTTCTTAATCCCCTACATTAAAAAAAAAAAAAAAAAAAAAAAAAAAAAAAAAGTGGAGCAAATGGCCAGAGGCTTGGGTACTTTTAACCAGCATTTGGGGGGGAGAGGGGGTTAATAAGGGTTTTGGACCAGGGAACAAAACATCCCCTTATACTTTATTGGGCTAGGGCAAGCATGTCAAACTTGCAGCCCACAATGGATATATTTACGTTGCTCCTGCCTTGGGAGCACTTTGTGTTGTGGCTGCGACAGCCGCAAGATAAAGATATTTTGTGTATGATTCTTGTCTTCCCTCCCACGGCCGATCGCGTGCTCCTGCAGGCCAGCCACTCCCCCTTCCCTCTAGCTCACAGTGCCAGAGGAGCATCTGGCCTTCTTGAGAAGAGCTGTAACTGGAGGATGGGCAGCTGACCTTGGAGGACTTTCCTGTGTACTGTGCTAAATTGGGGAGGGAACCAAAGTATTAAATTGGGTGAGGGAGTGGGCAGTGTATTAATTTTAGGGAGGGGGCACTGTATTAGAGTGGTGGGAAGGAGAGGCAGTGTGTTAAATTGGGGGGGCAGTGTATTAAATTAGAGTGCTGGAAGGAGGGGGCAGTGTGTTAGAGTGGAGGGAGGTAGTCTAAACGACACTGGACGTCCTCACACTATACATGAGGACCTCCAGCGTTGCCGGAATCCCCATAAGAAAGCATTAAATAATGCTTTCCTAGGGGGAGGTTTAATGGGCATGTGCAGCCATTGCCGGTAGGGGAGGAGCGTGGGCGGAGCCTGAGCCAGCTCCAAGTGACATTGGCGCTGTATTCGGGTAGGTGTCTGAAGGGGTTTTAACCCCTTCAGCGACATGGAATTGGGGGCGGGAGTGAGGGGGGCGCTCAAGGATTCTCTAGTGCCAGGAAAACAGGTTTGTTTTCCTGGCACTAGAGAATCCCTTTAATATGTCAAGGTAGTTGGACTGAAACATTAGGTAAATGCAAATGCACGTCTCCATAAAATAAATTTGCTCTTTTGTTTACTTTGAAGCACTACTAGCATGAGGACGTCCAGTGTCATTTAGGCAACTTTTTATACTGTACTTTTCTAAATAAACCTACATTTCTATGAAAACTTAAGTTTTAGTTTTTTTGCAGCCCACATAAACGTAAACCTTGTTTATTTGGCCTGAGTTCGACATGCTTGGGCTAGGGGCTTGTAGACTCCCTAGCTCAGCATTATCTATTCCTTCTTTCCTAGGTTTAAAATAAATCAATGGTGGTCATTCGTGATGGCAACAGGATTTTCTCATTGGGAGACATGTGGAGTTTGAGAAGTGGGTCTTCCTATGCATGCTGCCCAGTCCAAATCACTGCATGATCAACAGAGAGCACAATGATCGGTTCATGCTACAATCACAGAGAAGGCATTATTAACAAAGAGCTCTGTACTGTAAAACCTCCCTGTTGATGTCAGTGACATCAGCTTAGGGAATCCCTATGTGTTATGGTTCGGCTAGTATTAGGGTTATTAATGGCAAAAGGTAATTGTTAGGATAGTTTGCTAATGCATTCTCAATAGCGCTGGTCTGAAATGAGGCAAAAGCGTCACTTCACTAAACAGAGTCTCTGGAAAGTAAGCAAATAGTGCATATCTGTTAATGGACTGTATATGTTTCCCAAAAACTTAGCAAAGCTACACAAATAGGAGTTTTTGAAGTAATAAAACAAACAAGGCCTGTGAATCTCATTAACATTGATGACTCAAAATTTACAATTTACCTCAGTTACCATGTTTAATTGTTTTTTTGTATCTCATACAATTTGTGTTTTCACACTGCATAAATCAATAGAAATAATACAAACAAAAATACCAAGAAAATATAATTTTAACATAAATATAACGCAATCGAGTCGAGGTGTGATGCAAAACATTTTACTTCAAAATTTCAAATAAAGTGGGAAAGAGCAAGCAATTGTTTTTCTTTTGGTTTAAAAATTATTATATATATATATATATTACTAAAGCAGTCAGAACAGAATAAATATGTATCTTAAAATTGTTGTAACTTCCATTATTGTTATTGAACAGGGAAAAAAATGTTGACAAAATGGCAGAAAGACCAAAAATAAACTGACTTCGGCTACACCCCACTAAATCATTCTGATATGCACCATAAGCTGCTACCTCTCTGTAGGACAGAGTCTACATCATACGTCTTTCTCGCATGAGTTTATTTAAAGTATGTTGATGTAGACTATTTCTGGGACATCATTGTCCTTAGTCACAAATTAACAGCAAGAAAAGCATCTAGGATGGAGCTGACAAACAGCTTCCTGCTGCTGGACTTCAAAAGCTCCACTATATTTAGACTAGGGGACACTGCACTGATCCAAAAGGATCTCTGATGTACTAAAAAACAAAAACACAACAGTCTGAAATAAATTCTCACAATCTGTTTGCTATTTAGGTTTATGGCATGCAGACTGCAGGTTTCATACAAAGGACACATTTACAGTTGTACACATGCTGATCAGTTAATACTGGATCCTGGAGAGGGAATTCCCAGCAGAACATCATTAATCCGCATTGCTGCAGAGCATTTTTACAGGTAGAGAGAGACATTCACAGTGAGATGAACTTTCCACTTCAAAGAGCGCTGCTAAATGCCCCTCTCTGGATGCCTGCTACCAAGAGCAGGCGTTTACCTACAAAAAAAATATACATGTATTTATTAATAAATAATAATCATCATCATAACTTACAATGTGGCAAAAATCTAATTCAAAGATTAAACTTTGTTCAGTACAATATAATAGCTATTAAAAAATACTGTTAATATGCAAAAGTTCTTCCACTTCTTTTGGCACACTAGGTAAGACTGCTCTTTTGATCCACAAACCTTGTCTGCAATTACTCGCCCCAGAACTGCTATATATACACTCACAGAATAGGATTTTACACTTTTGTAACATCCCCCTCAGGTCTGCCCTATTTCATCCTGCGGTCATCAATGACTTGCCCTGCTTGGGGACACATTTCCAAGAAGGGCAAACTTTCTCTGGCACGCTGACGTCTGAATGGAGTGGCGTCAGTCAATTATTATACTCCTAAGCCCAACGTCGGTTAGAGAGTTATCATATCATCCACAGCGCATGCACTGTAGTTGCTATGTGTGGATTGCAGAAGGACCACCTGTGAGAGGTCTTTTCTGCTCTCTGTCCGTGGGTGGTCTTTTATGCTGGTCAAGTCCCACTGATTGACAGGTGGGAGAAAAAACATTTCTTTAAATAGCTTTTTCTCCAATCTATACACTTGCTAGCAAGTCTGCTTAAAAAGCGTACTTTATATGTGGCATCAAAGGTACCTTTTCAGACAAATCTGTTGTAGCTTTTGCCAATAGTAAAATAGAATTAGCTTATTTTAACAGGTCCTGTAACAAGTTTTAAATTAATGTTTCAACAGCCTGATAGCCAATGAATTACCCTTTATGCACAGAAATATGCACCAAATTGACATAAACCAGCCCTGAACTCTTGTTCTGGGCTGACTAATGGTGTCCCAATTATACTGCTGTAGGTTAAGTTACACCTCCAGCAATAAAAAGTAAACACTATATGTGCAACATTTCATAGTGAAATGCTGCATGGACAGACTTCAGGTACCGTGACCATTTCAAAACAGTGAACGTGAACAGGGTGCCTGGAGTAACTCTTTGTTGACAGGTATTTTTAGTTAACCCCTTCAGGACCAAACTTCTGGAATAAAAGGGAATCATGACATGTCACACGTCATGTGTCCTTAAGGGGTTAAACAAACAGGAGTGGTGTTTAAAATTGGCTTGATGAAGACTGATTATACTGGATATCATTAAATTCTCTATAGCAGGGGTGCCCAAAAATTAGACCCCCCCCCCAGATGTTGAAGAACTACAACTCCCATGATGCTTTGCCATTAGAATGACAATATCGTGGAAGCTGTATTTTAAAACATCAGGGAATCTACCCTTTGGGCACCCCTGCTCTATACTATATAACTATGAACCCAAATTGATCCGATACATTAAGGTCTTTAGTTTGTTATTTCGCACAACTTGAAATAGGTATTATTTTAGCTTGCAGTATCCTCCACTTTGCTTCTGGTTTAATATTAAGGTTTTTGAACAATAGCTATTAATACAACAGATAGAGAAGTTTCAACTTCTGTCCCCTAAACTGAACACTTTCTTTTTAACAAGTGAATCCTTTATGCTTTCAAACCCAACCAGTTATTTATTGAATGATTAAAAAGAACACCTGCGGGAGTGGCATTAGCCAGCCAAGAACAAAGTTCCAGGCTGGTTAAGTTCAGTTCTGTGCAAAATGGGCATCTGAGGCGTGCACGCTGGCATTAGAGAGCCAATGGTGTCACAGCCCCCCCACTGTCTCCCCTTTTTCTCCCCTCTGTCCATCCTCTCTGCCCTCCTTTCCACTCCCCCTTTCCAAAAGGGGGAGTGCGAATGATGACAGACAAGGAGGATCAGACTGTAGAAAGAATGGAACAGAAGTGAGTTTTAGCTCCCCCCTCCCCCTTTTAACTTTTGGAAAGGACAACACTAACCAAAACCAGTGATTTATGAAAAGATTGGTTTTTGGTTGGTGTAACCCTTTAAGTAAAGTGAAATACGGTACCAATAAGATAGTTGTGCCAGTGACTGACATATTGCAGGCCTGCACCAAATTAACTACTATCAAATGCGCTAAACAATGACTGATGTAAGAAAGAACGTACCTTCCTCATCCACCTCCTCCCATTGGAGGCGCATTTGGACCTGTTCCATGATTTATTCTACCCATTCTACGGCGAGGGGGTGGAGGAGGCCTGTAATGAATTGGTAAAGATAAATAGTCAAACAAAACATTAACTTAAAATGGAATATTAGAAACTAAAGCATAAACACTTTCTTCAACCTGATAAGAGAAAATTATGGTCTTTTTAAAGCTGCTGAAAACACAAAGGAGGAGCCTTCACTAACCTAGATTCAGGATTCGCTAATTTTGCTCCTCAATGAAATGTAAGCAAAAATGTAATCACAAAATATAAAAACTTCTTGTCATGTGTTTGTTAAAAAGACCATAAGCAACAAATATTGGAATTCTGAATTGATGGAGTTGTCAAACTATAAAAGCTCAAAAAATATCAAATTATGGATGCAGCTTTCAGCATCAGTCCATCTTTTTGTTACAAACAGGCATTGACTTATAAGTAACAGAGTAGGCAAGAGCCTATAGGTACATCTCCCAATGCCCTATTAAATGTCCAACATCTCTATGAATTGGCTCACACATGGAAATGTGGGCGCTGGAATTATTTATATATAAAATATTTTACCAGGATGGATATATTGAGATTTCTCTCGTTTTCAAGTATGTCCTGGGTCAAAAAACATTGCATTGTTACAATAGGATACAATATTACAAAAATACAACATGCAAGATATATATATATATACACACACACACACACACACACACACACACACACATATATATATAAATTTAATACATAACAGGTAATAAATATAGTCAACCATGACAGGTGCATTCGGTATTGAGGTATATTGCCATAGATCTCTTAAAAGATTTTAGATTGAATGAAGATTTGACTGTGTCCCTGAGGTTATTCCATAATTGCGGTGCTCTGTAGGAAAATGAGGATCGAGCCACTTTATTTTTATACTGCGGTATGCTAAATATCGTGCTAGTACTGGATCGAAGGTTATAGGAGGTGGGAACAGCTGGGGAGAGCATTCTACTCAGGTAGGGTGGAAAGTTCCCTGAATGAGAAGAGACCATGTTTGCTGGCTTGCCATGTGTGAGAGACTTTACTAGTTGTGTACTATATTGTGCACATATTGAGAGAGAGAAGGTTAAGCATTTAATTCCAATTTTGGCTCAAATTAAGAAAATTCTATTAAAATCAACAATAGTTACTTCTATGCAAGATCTCTCTACTACGTCCTTTGGAGAGCTGGAAGCTCTCTATGCGGAGTTAAGTCCTACAGTCAAACCGTTTTAAAACGATACTTTGATACTTTACATAAGTTTTTTAATAAATAAAAACATTCACAACCACAGACCGTAAAATCACAGCATCACATTTTTTGTAAATAGCAAAACCATACCCTCTGCCGTCATCATATCGCGAGCTGGATATAGAGTTTGAGTACCCTTTTCTCGATATGTCGGGCTGAAGTATGCTCTTAAAACTGTAAATATGAATATGTAAATGTGAGTTTAATGCTCAATACAATATTTCCCCTATATAATTTAATACACGGAGTCACACAGACTATATAAAGCATCATTTGCCATTTATATTGTGGCCCTCCCAAACATGTATTTTTTTTTTTTTTTTTTTTTTAAAGGGGTGGGGAATAAAATCAGATTGAGAAAAATACAGAGCCTTTAAATGATGGGACACAAAGGAAACAAAAAAATAATATCAATTGTGTTAACGGTATAGCTCAGACATCAATAAGATTTTTTATAGCTTTTGGCCTCAATAATTACCTGAAAAGCAAAATTAATAAAGGAGTGAATAAATGTTTATTCCATCTTAAGATGGTACTATCATTTTACAGTTTGTTTTTAACATTATGTCTACTTATCACTATATTTAAAGTGTCTCTGTCCCATCAAAAATAAAATAAAAAAATATCAATATTCACATTGTAATTCCAACACAGTCAAAATAAATCTTTATGATAGACCTATGGTCTTATGGGATCCTCCCCAGATATCAGTGTTGTACTCTTATCCATGTGTGACATTACAACACCGACAACCCCTGCTAAATACATCAGAAGGAACTGAAGACAGAAGTTAACAGCACCCACAGGGGTAAACTTCATGTAAGCATATCTACCATCCATTGTACACACAAGCTTCTGCACCCCATGCAGAAATGTCACCTTAATTAGGCTTTGAGAAATCTCTCTATAGAGAAGCATTGAATTTACTGAGATCATCACCAATGATGATCTCAGTGAATTCAATGCTACTCCATAGAGAAGTATTGGGAGGGTCTATTATGCATGCGCAGCAATTTTCACACTGGGGCAATCTCCTGATGAAACTAACTAATGCATCTCCAGAATAATTGCTGCTTGGCGCATAAGCACGAAGAATGTAAGTACTGCAAACATTGTAGGACTGTAAGGGGAAAGCGCCTCTATTATTGTCAAAGTGAAAAACAATATTTACATTATAGTGTAATGTAAACAATGCCTTTTCATAGAAAAAAAAAGTGTTACAGAAAAGAGGGTGCAGAAAGACTCAGACAAATTGCACTAAAGCACTAATAACATGTAAGTCAATTTACTTTAATCTAAGGAAAATCAACAAAAGAAATTACATGATATGCCTCTGAAAGGGAAACAGGGGCAAAGTAAGTGCTTAAAGGGACACAATAGTCACCTGAACAACTTTAGCTTAATGAAGCAGTTTTGGTGTATAGAACATGCCCCTGCAGCCTCGCTGCTCAATCCTCTGCCATTTAGGAGTTAAATCCCTTTGTTTATGAACACTAGTCACACCTCCCTGCGTATGACTTGCACAGCCTTCCATAAACACTTCCTGTAAAGAGAGCCCTATTTATGATTTATTTATTGCAAGTTCTGTTTGATTAAGATTTTCTTATCCCCTGCTATGTTAATAGCTTGCTAGACCCTGCAAGAGCCTCCTGTATGTGATTAAAGTTCAATTTAGAGATTGAGATACATTTATTTAAGGTAAATTACATCTGTTTGAAAGTTAAACCAGGTTTTTTTGTTTTTTTCACGCAGGCTCTGTCAATCATAGCCAGGGGAGGTGTGGCTAGGGCTGCATAAACAGAAACAAAGTGATTTAACTCCTAAAGGACAGTGAATTGATCAATGAAATTGCAGGGGAATGATCTATACACTAAAACTGCTTTATTTAGCTAAAGTAATTTAGGTGACTTTAGTGTTCTTTTAATCTCATTAAAGAAGATATAGCCCCTTGGAGCAGTTGCCCAGTGTTAAACCACTATTAATGTTTTATTGGTAGACAAGTTTCCTCAGCAGCCCATCCCTCTGCACTGGAAGCATTAGCCTGAGCAGTGTCAGCTGACACTTTTCAGGCTATCACAGTACCCTCATAACTGGGATGAATTGGTATGCCTCAAGTACATGCAAGCTGTGGGTGGCCAGGGACACTTTTAGAGTGTTATACTCAAAATGTTTAAACATGGAATGGAGAGACTGACCCAGGTACCATAACCAATTCAATGAGATGATATGGTTATAGTGCTTACATTATCCTTTTGAAGAAACACTCCACTTACCCGAAGCACTTTTAGCTTGCTGGAGTGCTTTATGTGTGAAAAAAATTTTTTCTCATTTATTTTTTATTTTACTAAACGTGTACTTGTATGTATTAACCTTGTTTACATCCTGCTGTCTGTTAATCAGACAACAGGTCATGTTACTTCCTGGTTGTTTAGCTCAGTGGGGCTATACTCCTGAATCAGGCAATTGCCAGATATGCTTGCTCAGCAAACAGTTCACATTGAGCTGCATTGGGAAGTCTGTAATTGGACAGCCACAAACATTCTGGGCTAGGGAAGAATGGGAGGGTTTGCAAAGGCTGCTGATAAGAGATCTACAACTTTGCAAGCTGGTTTAGATACCTCAATAAACAAAGTGCTTAATTAAATACATGTATGTTTTTATGGGGGGTGAGGGGGCTATATGTTCTAAACTGTGATTTGTTTAGGTTTTATTTGTCCAGTGCATTGTCCCCTTATGAAAATGATATACTGTATTACAGTGAAAAAATAGAAGACTTACAATAGGACAAAAAAGTCTGCAATTCCCCAAAATAGGTCTGTTATAAATGACAGTCTCCATGGGGACCGATTACCATCTAACACTTGGCCTGAAACAGAAAAAGAAAAAAAAAGGGTGAAATTCTCAACTTGATAGCCCCCCTTCACATACCTCAACAACAATATCCCTATAGTTGACCATAAACATTATACATTCAAAGATTTAGAAACTAATCTTTCCCCCTCCAATTTTATATGCATCCAGTTTCCCTCCCTTGCTGCGATTGTAGAGCACAGAGCTCTACAAATCCTTAGCCCAAGTCTGCAGTGGTATTGCCATTTAGGAAACTGATGGACTAATGTATAGCAGAAACCTTTAGTGGTCCCTTCCCTCTCCCATGATGTATCCTGACAGCCAGAGTGGAGGGGGGGGGGGAATAAAGATTTATCTTAATAAAATGCTTCTGGAGGAAAAAGTTATCTGAATTTAGTTTTCTATTTAAAGGAGAACTATAGCATTAGGAATACAAACATATTCTTAAAGCCAGGGCTTTCCTAACGTATTCATTTGTCTGGTTACAATATTGTGTCTGTTAGTCCACCTATTGTATTTTGTATTTATGTATTTTTTAGAAACATAGAATGTGACGGCAGATAAGAACCATTCGGCCCATCTAGTCTGCCCAGTTTTCTAAATACTTTCATTAGTCCCTGGCCTTATCTTATAGTTAGGATAGCCTTATGCCTATCCCACGCATGCTTAAACTCCTTTACTGTGTTAACCTCTACCACTTCAGCTGGAAGGCTATTCCATGCACCCACTACCCTCTCAGTAAAGTAATACTTCCTGATATTATTTTTAAACCTTTGTCCCTCTAATTTAAGACTATGTCCTCTTGTTGTGGTAGTTTTTCTTCTTTTAAATATAGTCTCCTCCTTTACTGTGTTGATTCCCTTTATGTATTTAAATGTTTCTATCATATCCCCCCTGTCTCGTCTTTCCTCCAAGCTATACATGTTAAGATCCTTTAACCTTTCCTGGTAAGTTTTATCCTGCAATCCATGAACCAGTTTAGTAGCCCTTCTTTGAACTCTCTCTCTAAGGTATCAATATCCTTCTGAAGATAGGGTCTCCAGTACTGTGTACAGCGCTACGGAATTTGCTGGCGCTATATAAATAGTAAAATAATAATAATTTCTACACGCCAGGGCTACATTTTCACTCACCAATAGCTAGTGACTAGTTGAAATTTTGAGCCCTGATTATCATCATCTATTTATTTCTAAAGGTATATATGAAAATCAGTTCAGATAACTGCTAAACAAATTTAAAAAGCTATTATTCTAAATATTATGTTTTCATGTGGTGGCAAATATTAAATATTATGGCAACCAGCAAGAATATGTGTATATGTTTAAAAATCATGATGTAAAGAGTGTTAAAGACTAGCGATTTAAAATTACTTGATTTAAATAAAATCCACCCTGCTCAAAGTTCAGAGGAAGGGTTAAGACATCAGATTCCCCCTGAGGCGTAGATCAGTACTTCATGCAGAAATGCAAGAAACAAGCTCAGACAGCTTGTCCTCAACCACAGAGACAGAATGCTGTATCTCCGAAACTCCTTGCATTTATCCAACTAAAAGTGTGTGTAACAGTGTGTTTACATTCGGGTGCAGTTAGTTAATGTATGTGCTTCAGTGATGTGAGTGTACAGCTATTTAGAAGTGTGCACAGCTGATGTAGGTAAAAAAAAAAAAAAAGAAAAAAGTGCTGCAGAGGAGAGTGAGGTTCAGTTAAAGGGATACTTTAGTGTTAGGAATACAAGTCTGTATTCCTAACACAATATAGCCCCCTGTTCCCCTTCCCTCGCGGCCCCGGACCGGCATGTAAAAGATTGAAGGGTTTCTATAGTGTAAGGAATACACTAGTTTCCTCTGCCACCCCTCCCTATCTTATGCCACCCCCTGGCATTGAAAGTGTTAAAAAAAAAAATACAAAAAAAATAACACTTTCTGTACTCACCTGATTCAGCATTCCATCACCACCGATGGGGGGGACACGGTGGCTAATGTGCGTGCGCATTTGGCCCTCCCAATAGAAAAATCAATGTTTACATGCTTTTCTATGGGTAGTTAACGGACGCTGGTTGTCCTCATGCAGAGCATGAGGTTGTAGAAGCATCAGTTAGGCGACCAAAAGTCATCTAGCAGGGAAAAAGTGCTTCTAGTGGGTGTCTGATTGAAACCCAATAGAGGCTGTCCTTTAGTCCTGCAATGTAATTATTGCAGATTCTCAAAAACTGCAATGATTTACATTGCATGACTAAGTGGGACAGGGACACTGCACACAGACCACTTTAATAAGTGGAAGTGGTCTGGGTGTCTATAAGGTCTCTTTGAAAAACCCTTCAGTCACTTACCTGATTTCGATGATTTCACTAGGCGCTCCTTATCCTCCAACGGGGGGGGCCTAAGACACATGTGTAGCGAGCGCATTAAGCCCTTCCCATAGGAAAGCACTGCCTCAATGCTCTCCCCTATGGGGATTTCACTGACGCTGGGTGTCCTAACGTAGAGCATAAGGGCGTTGAGCGTCATTTAAGGGACTCAGAGTCCAGTAGCATCCTGGAAGTACCTCTAGTGACTGTCTAATTGAGAGCCATTAAAGGCAGTCTTACTCATGCAAGATAATTATTGCAGTTTCTCTAAAACTGTAATGATTTACACTGCAGGAAAAAGGTGGGTCGGGGCAGGAAATTAGTCGTTCCCCCCCCCCCCCCATTAATGATATGGATCCTACCCGTCACCTGCGTCGGCTTGGCTAGCAAGTGCTGACCAGTTGCCGAATAATTAACTATTTGCCTGCTGGCTGCTAGTGCTGTCAGTATAACAGTTTGGATTTGAAGCAGTCGGTCCGGATACCGGCCGTCCGGTGGACCAGATTAACAGAGCGAATCCAAGCGGCGCAGTTTGTACCAGGATTTTGGGCCCCATTCGGTACGAGGACATTCAGACTTTAGTGAATAACCCTGTTAGTAAAATTTCACTCTACAATTTAGTTAATACAGCCTGCATAGAGCCCGTATACACCCTGTCTACACCCTGTCTACACCCTGTCTACACCCTGTCTACACCCTGTCTACACCCTGTCTACACCCTGTCTACACCCTGTCTACACCCTGTCTAGACCCTGTATACACCCTGTCTAGACCCTGTATACACCCTGTCTAGACCCTGTATACACCCTGTCTAGACCCTGTATACACCCTGTCTAGACCCTGTATACACCCTGTCTAGACCCTGTATACACCCTGTCTAGACCCTGTATAGAGCCTGTATACACCCTGTATAGAGCCTGTATACACCCTGTATAGAGCCTGTATACACCCTGTATAGAGCCTGTATACACCCTGTATAGAGCCTGTATACACCCTGTATAGAGCCTGTATACACCCTGTATAGAGCCTGTATACACAGCCTGCATGGCAGGGAGGAGTCCCTCTGTATTAGTCAATCTGGGTGCTGGGCTGCCGCCCTCTCACCGTTAGATATATACACCATCCTGCCTGCTCCAGGAGCCGAGTCAGCGTCTGCCACACCGGATATCTGGGTCCGGTACGGCAAGGTGGACGCGTCTCATTGGAGCTTCCACAGGGGGCGGGGCGGAGCTACGAGCTATGACGTCATGTAAACAAACTGATGGGTGAAAAGTTCCGGGTTAGGTCATGGTTGTCCCCTTTACTCGAGGGTTAGCCTCTGGTTGTCCTCACTCACCGGCTGCTGGGTCTGCGCATGCGCATTGTGCCCACAACACCACCACCACCATCGGCAGCGGCAGCAGCAGCAGCTATGACCCAGGCGGAGAAGGGGGAGCTGGAGAATGGGAAGGAGCGAGAGAGGGAGCAGCGCGGGGTGAAGAGACCCATAGTACCCGCTGCTATACCGGAACCTTTCCAGGATGTGAGTATAGAGACACACAGTGCTGGAGAACAGAGCATCATGGGAGTTTTAGTCCTACACAGTCTGTTGGAGAACAAGCATCATGGGAGTTGTAGTCCTTCACAGTCTGTTAGAGAACAAGCATCATAGGAGTTTTAGTCCTACACAGTCTGAGTCTAGTACTGGGCACCTTGAGTATAGTGCTTCCATTGGAAAGAGAGATGAATCAGACCCAAGGAATATCACTGGACAGGTTATATATGTATTGGTTATGGAGAAGCACAATGTTCTAAATGTCTAATTACTATCCTAGCCACACTTTGAAGGGTTCTGTTTATATAGGAAACCCAGACTGTTAGCACTTGGGTGGCTGTCCAGATTATACACATTCAGTAACTGTAGACAGATGATAAGAGGGCTGTAATCATACTATCTAGAATGGGAGGTGCTGGTGGTAATGGATATCATTTGTCACATTTGTTTAAATGTAATGCCAGGGGTCCAGTGAAAATTGATGTTGTTCCTTTTTTGTCTTTCTGCTGAGTAGCAGATACAGAGCGATTTCATTGTGGTGATACACCCTGGATCCAGCACCCTGCGCATCGGAAGAGCTACAGATTCTCACCCGGCAGCAATTCCCCATGTCATTGCCCGTCGCCATAAACAACCAGGACAACCCACCTACAGTGACCAGTGGCTCGTGAGAGATGGTTTGAATGTAAGAACCTAATATTACATAGTGCACTTAGCAGCGGGGTTAATCTAGTAGTGAGTGTGTTTCAAATCATTATTATGTATATGTAAAAAACAGATACAATTTGTATCTTGTAATACCTTTTTTATTGGACTAACATAATTTTTTAATGACAAGCTTTTGGGAGGGCTCGTAAATATCTTATGTGAAGATCACAGAGTGGGGGGAGAGTATTAATATAAAGAATGCATGCATGTATATGTATACAGTATTTAATTTCCCGACCATATCCGTTGCAGCACTTGTTTTTATCTTTTGGCTCACCAGGTACCGTTAAGGTTCTTTTACCCAGGTGGAGTTCCATCCTCTCTCCACCTGGAAACAGTCCTCTTAGGGATATTGCTGCAACTAGGTGGACCCCTTCTACATACATCCCTCAATTTAATATTCTCAAATGTGACTTTCATGGGTTTTCTGGCAGACCGCAGTGAGTTTTTTTTTGCAGTGGGAAATCACTTGGACGATGCTCCATTCCTTTCTGAGAAGGAGCCAAAGCGTTTCTAGAGCCATAAGACAGTGAGTGGTTACTGGATTTTAAGAAAAATATCAAGGAAGGTGTTCCAAGAAATTCTCTCATGGATTTCATTAAGCATATACTTCTAGGAACTGATTTCATTGCTACATATTCTGTGGACCTAGTGTTCAAGATCCATGGTCTTTACAGTAGCCACTAGAAAAGCTCTATGGATGGGAAGCAGATGCCGCTTCCATTACCTTAATGGGGCAAATGTATAAAACTGGTGGCAGTAGGAAAGGTGGCTTTGCTTCCTTTGGAAAAAAGACAGCGATGTCATACCTATTTCGGGATGCAAAGCAATACAAACCAGGAAAATAAACCTGTTGATACGTAGAGGTACAACCAGTCAGCTGGCAGAGTGGGAAGATCCCACACTAAATAAGAAATTATGATGGACAGGAGATTCAACCTTCAATAGTAGGAGTCAGACTTCTTCCATTTTCGAAAATTTGAGTCTCACAGATTCAAGACTCCTGGGTGGTAGGAAGGGATATCACATATGCTTCCAACCATTTCCAAAACCATGTTTTCTTCACTCAAAACATCTCCTGGAGATTGCAAAAGTCTCTAGTAATAGACACACATAGTTCCACAGGAGGAAAAATTCCAAGGGTTCTATTCAAGTTTTTTTTTAACCCCAATACCCCAGGGGTTATGGAGACCAGTCCCAATTGATCATGATCTCAACAAGACCTTATAACAAAGAAATTCAAAATGTAACCCGTAACCTCTAGATAAATTGCAGTCTGCCTAAACGATTGGATGATTTTGGTAGACCTCAGAGACACTTACTTCCATATTCCAAGATCGCCAAAAGTTTCTGAGGTTCTGCACATAGGAGAATCAAGGAGCTCCCGTCTCATGAAGACCAATTATTCTGTGATGGACTAGGCCCAACTTCACCTAGAAGGTATATCATTCATTTATGTCACAGGGTCAAAGAATACCATGGCCGATTTCCTCTGCAGGAAAAAAAAGATACCTGGAGTATTTGCCACCAAACATTCCAGAAAATTGTCCATAGGTAGGGGAACCCAGAGGCGGACCTATGACCACAGTAGAAAATCGCCAGGTGGAAAAGTTCTCTCGATCTTTTCACCCTGTGGCGGAGGGAACGGATGCCAAAGCACATTCTTGGAATTTCAAAATGTGCTATGTGTAATACTTGTGGAAAAGTTATTTGGAACTCAACTGCAGGTGAATAAAGAGATTTGATACTGTCACTTTAAGAAAATAATATTGCAATAAAGCAATTTCGCTTTGGCAATCTTCTGTTGTAATAAGATTCTAAAATGATAATGCACGAGCAAAGATAATCTTGCAGGTAATTGCTTCATTCTGAATAACGTTTGGCAAAATTACATTTAAAACTAGACCATACCCCCCTCACTAAAAAAGAAAAACTTGTGTATGGATGTGTATATGCAAGAGGCAATCGATAAACGCAATGTACTTTGGTAAAGACACAGCAGCCGTATAACAAGGTTATCAAGGATGTGCAATAATATCGTTAACAGTATATCGTTAACAATAATATCGTTTTGCAGTAGCTCAGCTGATTGTTGTACCTTTCCTCACGTTTAGTGTTGTGTGGTCACTTTCTCAGAAAAGACTTGTTTGCTTTAACTGTGTTTGTTTTTACTGAAACATGTTCCAAAGTGTAATGGTGCCATAGCTTTGAAGAAACATGTCAGTCTAGTTTTTTTTCCTGTTTGATTTCATCTTGTTTTTTTTTTTTCTTTCATGTATTGACACAAGAAACAAGAAGGCAACGAGCAAAGACAAAATGGCCTTAAAATGGTGGATCAGGCCATCTGGTCCAAGAAGATGTCCAATGGGACAAGACGGATACCTGTCCTCCCTGAGCAGGTAACCGAAAAATATCAGAACCCCATGAATTACAAGGGTGTGCTTTTTAAGATGTAGGGCAATAGATGTTTTAATTGATCTCTATAAGTCTAACCTTTCAGTGTTTTAAATCAGAGTAAGACACTTTACTAATTTCTCTGCCTAACTAAGTACTTGTAAAATGTGCGTAATGTATACAACCTCCCTACCCTCCTCTAATGGGCTCTAACGGTTAACATTGAAAACAGTTTAAGCTGTATTCACTATCGCATCTTGACTATACGGGTAATAGAGCTCCCTCTAAAGCTGTTATCTGCTGACATCAATACTAAGTGTATACAATTAGTGGAATTATTGTGAAATACGTAACTGTATACCCAGAGGATTGTGGCATCAGTTCAGAATACACGTAACCAATTGAGTGCCTCCAGATTGTCAAATATCATTGGGAAAACAAGCATGCGCAGGTAATTTTAAATGGGAGTCTTGATATTTTTAAAGAACAGTTAAGACATTAGAACCAATATTGCCTGCTGTAGTGGTAATGGTCTCAGAAGTGCCATGGTACCATCACATGTAAGCAAACCATTTTTAAACGATTTAACACTTACCTGGGTATCTTTTAGTCCAGTCACCTTTTCGCATATATCTTAAAAGAATGTGACCACCTGCTTTGGATACTTATGTGCTGTTCCTGTTTAATGGAATTAATTAGCAGTTATTTATGTTGATCTTAATCCAAATAACCTTTGGCATGCTGTTTAATTTTTTTTTGTTTTTTATTTATATATATATATATATATATATATATATATATTTATTTTCCAGGCCAGAGCTTACAATAGACAGATACGACCCGCTATATTGGATCACAGTTCAGGTGTAAAATGGACTAACACTTCACATAGACCAGAATATCTTGTTGGAGAAGAGGTAATTTTGTTTGTGTGTGTATATGTATATTTATATTATATTAATATATATATATATATATATATTAATATTTATATATATATTGTTTATTTATTTTCTTAATTTCATACATTTTAAAGGAGCCCTCCAAACACACAAATCCTGAAGTGCTTTATGTGTCTGGAGTCCAGGAGAGATTGCAAGTCTGTGTTAAGGAAAGAGGGCATATGAAAATTCATATTAAGAACTTACAAACTCCATATATTCTTTGGAGGTTCTCCTCTGATGCTTCAACCCAGCTGTGGTCTACAACATGTAGTGTTCTCAGAATCCTGTAAATGTTCCTTAATTCATTCCTTGAAGGGTCTCTTGTGCAAAACATGAGTCATTTTTATTCTGGAATAATTTTAATCCATTAAGATAATCAGGCAATAAAATATATTTCACAAAATTTACAAATCTGTATGTTTTGGTAGCCATTTTGCTACCATAACTTATAGCTGCAAACTCCTGTAAAGATCAAAATTTAATAGAATTGTTGGGAAAATATTATCTGACCATTCCTGTATTGCTCAGGATTTTGCAATTTATAAAGTAAATTTTCTCTTATTTCTGGATGTTACTTCTGAGCTCTTTATTGTTTTAGGCACTCTATGTGAAACCTGCAGACTGCTATAATATTCATTATCCCATCCGAAAAGGCCAGCTTAATATCCACTCTGGACCTGGGGTCTCTCTCTCTGCAGTAATTACTGATCTGGAAACCATCTGGTCACACGTGATCCAGAAACTATTAGAAATCCAATTGAAAGATCTGAAGGTATGGGAGTATGGTGGTGTTGTTGTTGTTGTTTTTTTGAATTTTTTTATTTGATGCCAGTGTATGGGAAGTATCTGTGCTGTAGTACTCTGTTTGGGATAAAGTGCTGACTGTATGGGGGCACTGCAAATGAGAGACTTAGTCTCAATACAGTTGGGTCCTGATTTCTCGATTTGTCTACTGATTGACCTTTAGTGTGTGTATGTGTTAAAAGTGGAGCAGCCATCAAGAAACAGTTAATTGATTTTCATGGGGATTTCATAAATTTGCAATTAATCACAATAAAGTCTGTGACATGCACCATAAAACCATTTTAAATGTACTATATGATAGTATGTTCTATACATTAATTTATTCATTTGTCCTCTGAATATTGTAGATCTTTTACATCCTGTTTTTCTCTAAACTTTAAAATATTATTTTGGAGATTAGGATAACCCTTGATTTGTTTGTACTAGTATTACAGGTGCATATTACTGATCCCGGATATATATAACCGGCAACATGTGAAAGAAATGGTGACTATGGTTGTAATGAAGCTGGGATTTTCAGGTAAGAGACCCTGTTAGAAAGCAAAAAAACAGACGATTTGCATGTGGCATATTCATGTTGGAATTTTTGGTTTCCAGCAGGGATAGGCAACCTTCGGCACTCCAGATGTTGTGGACTGAATCACCCCTGATGCTTTGCTATCATTACAGCTGTAAGGGCATTAAGGGAGCTGTAGTTTACAATATCTGGAGTGCCGAAGGTTGCCTACCTTTGGTTTATAGTATGGTGAAAAAGTGAGTGAAATGGCCCCTTTACTGTTTATGCGCCTATGGAGAACTCTTCAAAGTCCAACCTGATACATGCAAGTGATACACAAGTTATTTTTCAAACTGTACTGTGGGAAGTTTTATTGTGTTTTCCTCACCACAATCTTTTTGACACCTATTTATATTTATGTGTGGTTTTCCAGGTATTATAGTCCATCAGGAGTCTGTTTGTGCAGCATTTGGAAGTGGCCTGAGCAGTGCTTGTGTTGTTGATATTGGGGATCAGAAGACCAGTGTGTGCTGTGTGGAGGACGGAATATCCCATCGGAATACCAGGTAATTGTGCAAGGATTTCTCCCCCCTTTCCTTTGGTTACGTCCTACTACAAATTAGTCTTCTTAGACACTTATACATTCTTAGAAATTACTTTTCCGCATCTACAAGAATCCTTAAATAGTCACAATTTCTTATCCTCCATGTGTTTCGTTTGGTACAAAAATCATTTAAAACAAAAAACAGTTTTCAATATCCTCAATTGGTTATTCTCACATTTATAGCATTAGTCACGTCACACATCTAAACTACAGCAAATCTTTCACCATTTTGTTTCAGGCTGTGTTTGGCTTATGGTGGCTCTGATGTCACACGGTGTCTATTCTGGCTGATGCAAAGAGCTGGGTTTCCCTACAGAGAATGCCAGATCTCCAACAAACTGGATTGCCTCCTCCTCCAACATCTGAAGGAGACCTTTGCACACCTCGATCAGGTCAGAATAATTACATATTCTTAAAGTGAAGATGAAGAGCTCTATGCATTTCACATTGCTATGAAAGTGGCTGTCACATACAAAAACAACTGCCACTCTATAATTAAGATCCCATTTGATGTCTTTAATATTGGAAGGGAGCCAATAACCGCTCATTTAAAAATAATTATTTAAGTACTGTATTGTGGCAGGATGGCCGCGCTCTTGATAATAAACTTTAAATGCAAGCGTCAGGGTAAAATAGTATTGCAGTTTATTTGCACTTTTAACAGGGCATACAATGCTGTGTTTCACAGAAATAAATAAAACAAAAAGAAAATAAATCATACTCTAATTTGGAGACTTGCTAAACAACCGTATTCCTAACTATCCAACTGTCCAGCTAATCCAGTTCCCAGTTTTAAACAGTTTAAACACAGCACTTTAAACATACAGGCTTTTCCACCGTATCTTTTCCTTTAATGTTTTGGGCTTAACTGCCTCCTTTCTCCCAGCTGTTAGGCTCCTTGATGCTTTCAGAGGCTGACCTTTTAAAACACCAGTGCAGGTTAATTACTTTCACCTGAAAGGGCTGACTTCCACCAATTAACCCTATCATGCTGGGAATAGAGAGCGCTTCAATCGGTTACTTACATAGAAAGCATCTCTGACCCAGCCCCAGTATATCATTCTCAAAGTGGGTTTTTCAAATAACACTAGAACATATTCCACAAGGCGGATCTTTTAAGTGAAAAGTACCAACAATGTAAGGCAGCCAAAAGCTATATATTTTACACATATATATATATATATATATATATATATATAAATTTTAATTCTTGAATAACTTGCCATGTTACATGTTCACTAGTTTACGATGTTTGGGCAGGGTTAATATTAAGCATTCAATAAGCACTGTATATCTTTGTAGGATGTTTGTGGCCTTCAGGATCATGAATTTCAGGTTCGCCATCCAGATGCCCCGGCCTTACTCTACCAGCTCCGACTGGGAGATGAAAAGCTTCAGGTATCTAGCTGTTAATTCTTATTAAAGGGAGTGTCTTGGGGAAAGTGGAAGCACTTTATCAACGGTTACCTATATCTCTAATTGTATTATTCATTTGACAGCCTTCTATTTTTCACTAAATATCAAACTTTGTTGAACGCGTAGGCTTCTTATACAAGTAAATGTCCTACTTGCCACCATAAAATTGGGAGGTTGTTAAAGGAACACTCCAAGCACCATAATCACTACATCACACTGTACTGGATATGGTGCCAGGAGTGTTCTGGCGCCCCGCTTGCAAGTAGTGGAACCATTTTAGAAGAATTTACTTACCTGTGGTCTGCCTGGATCCGCTCCTCACCGCCAATACTAATGCAAGAGATTTAGACCTTCTGTGTATAAGGTAAGCCCTGCACTGCAGGGATTAGCTCACTGGCTAATAGTGATCAGCTGAGACTCTACAGGGCTTAGATAACAGAAGCTACGTCTGAGGAGCTTTTACCTCTCCAGTGTTCCTAATGGAGACAGGGACTGGCACATGGTGGACACCAGGTAAGAATTCAAACTCTTATAAAATAATTTGACTAGTTACAATGGGGGTGGAGAGGCGTGGCAAAACACTTAGCCACCACTGCAAGCTTAGCTTAATAATAATTGGATGAGTTTCATGCTGTGGGGGGGGAGGGGGGTGGTGGGCGGGAACAGCCCAATATAGGTGCTCTTTAAGGAGCAATTTGTGTACATTTTGTCTTGTTGTAAATGCTTATTATCCATGTAGCTCTGGTGAATTGGTCATACATTGCAGACTGTGTAATATGTTGGTTATTTCACCAATCAGGCCCCAATGGCACTGTTTTATCCGGCTACATTTGGGATCACTGGACAGAAAATGACCTGTTTGCAACAAAGATCCCAAGGAGATGCAGAGGATCCACATGATGAGCATTACCTGCTGGCAACACAAAGCAAACAGGACCAGGTACTACACATTCTGCCTAGAGGTGGAACATATTTTGTGCTAGAGTTTTTAACACCTACAATTGGTACTTTTGCAATATATTTACCTCCAACAGTAATTGTGCAATCTATTGTCACAGATTCTAATAAATTACAATTATATATATTCTTGACAATGGTTCATAAGTAATTATATATATATATATATATATATATATATATATATATATATATATATATATATATATATACACACACACACACACACACTTGCAAGAAAAAGTATGTGAACCCTTTGGAATGATATGGATTTCTGCACAAATTGGTCATAAAATGTGATCTGATCATCATCTAAGTCACAACAATAGACAATCACAGTCTGCTTAAACTAATAACACACACAGAATGAAATGTTGCCATGTTTTTATTGAACACACCATGTAAACATTCACAGTGCAGGTGGAAAAAGTATGTGAACCCTTGGATTTAATAACTGGTTGAACCTCCTTTGGCAGCAATGCCTTCAACCAAACGTTTCCTGTAGTTGCAGATCAGACGTGCACAACGGTCAGGAGTAATTCTTGACCATTACTCTTTACAGAACTGTTTCAGTTCAGCAATATTCTTGGGATGTCTGGTGTTAATCGCTTTCTTGAGGTCATGCCACAGCATCTCAATCGGGTTGAGATCAGGACTCTGACTGGGCCACTTCAGAAGGCGTATTTTCCTCTGTTTAAGCAATTCTGTTGTTGATTTAATTATATGCTTTGGATCATTGTCCTGTTGCAACACCCATCATCTTCTGTTGAGCTTCAGCTGGTAGACAGATTGCCTTAAGTTCTCCTGCAAAATGTCTTGATAAACTTGGGAATTAATTTTTCCTTCGATGATGGCAATCCGTCCAGGCCCTGACGCAGCAAAGCAGTCCCAAACCATGATGCCCCCACCACCATACTTCACAGTTGGGATGAGGTTTTGATGTTGGTGTGCCATGCCTCTTTTTCGACACACATAGTGTTGTGTGTTTCTTCCAAACTACTCAACTTTGGTTTCATCTGTCCACAAAAAAATGTTCTTAGTACTGCTGTGGAACATCCAGGTGCTCCTGTGCAAACTGTAAACGTGCAGCAATGTTTTGTTTGGACAGCAGTGGCTTCCTCTGTGGTATCCTCCCATGAAATCCATTCTTGTTCAGTGTTTTACGTATTGTAGATTCGCTAACAGGGATGTTAGCATTTGAAAGTGACTTTTGTAAGTCTTTAGCTGACACTCTAGGATTCTTCTTCACCTCATTGAGCACTCTGCGCTGTGCTCTTGCAGTCATCTTTACAGGACGGCCACTCCTAGTGAGAGTAGCAGCAGTGCTGAACTTTCTCCATTTATAGACAATTTGTCTTACCGTGGACTGATGAACAGCAAGGCTTTTGGAGATACTTTTATAACCCTTTCCAGCTTTATGCAAGTAAACAATTCTTAATCGTAGGTCTTCTGAGAGCTCTTTTGTGCGAGGCATCATTCACATCAGGCAATGCTTCTTGTGAAAAGCAAACCCAGAACTGGTGTGTTTTTTATAGGGCAGGGCAGCTGTAACCAACACCTCCAATCTCATCTCATTGATTGGACTCCAGTTGGCTGACATCTCACTCCAATTAGCTCTTAGAGATGTAATTAGTCTAGGGGTTCACATACTTTTTCCACCTGCACTGTGAATGTTTACATGGTGTGTTCAATAAAAACATGGCAACATTTCATTCTTTGTGTGTTATTAGTTTAAGCAGACTGTGATTGTACTGATGTAGAATTATTTAAAAATCTTTATTGCACCTGTATTGAATTATTGTACTAACTCCATTTTAACCTCACATTATGACAGACCCTCCATTTTGTCTACATTACATGACAGAATTTCCTAACAGCATTTAGTATAATGAATAGAGACTGTATTTTCTATAAAGACATGACTAACCCCGGAATTGCTGAATCTCCTGTAATTTGCAACATAGTATAATCTGAAGGCCATGAGAACACTGTACTAATGAAATGTTCTATTCATAAAAAGAACCCTGAGCCTGATCACAAGTCTGACATCACTAACTACCCAAAATGGCTAGCCGCCAGATTCCCCCTCCCATCGAGTAAAGACGACATCCCATGATGGGAGGGTGCCCCACTAGTCACTCAAATCCCTGAGCCAATTAATAATATTGATGGATTTTTACACAATAGGTGTGGAATATGTGGCGCTAAGTAGTAGGTATAAACAGTAGGTTTTAGCTGCTGAAAAACACTCTGTGGGTACTCCTCAAAAGCCCACCATACAAAGATAATCACCAAGATACAAAAAAGGTTTCAGGCCCAATTGGTGTTGCCACCCCTTGGGTCCTCTACCTTTAAGAGTGCAGCGCTGTGTTTGGTGAAGGATTACAGTAAATTACCTGTAGTTCAAAGACAGGTACCCTTTGCGTTCTCCAATATAGTGAATATACAAAAGAAAACAAGAATATATACAAATGATTGTGCAGTATATTAAACACTGTGGTTGGAAATTGAGTGAGTTCACAATTATGTCTACACTCACATTTTTTAGAGCCTTTTCAAGTGAATTAGGCTCTAAACTTGTGCACGTCTGTGTCTTTAAAGGTAGATCACACGACCCCTCTCTCCAAGTTGGATGGTGTATTCTCCTCTCCACTCGGTATATGAAAGACACAGAATCAACGAGCTACGTGTAGCATCCTTTGTAGTTTTTGTGAGTTTTTAAGAAATGAGATTAAAATGCTCACCTTGTTTAGAGCCTTTTGGTAACTGTGGACTTAATATTTTTATTGGAACCCACTAATACTAATACTCTTAATATATTTGCTCTTATCTGTTTTTTATTTTCTAGAAAGTATTTTATATTGATTATTTATACATTGTAATAAATTCACCTATTTTTTACTACCAACTGTATCCAGTACCAGTGATTCCAGGGAAGGGGCAGTGTCACCCCACAAATTGACACTAGGTCTGCATACTTAGAGCCAGTTACCAAAAGGCTCTAAAAAAGGTGAGCATTTTAATCTCATTTCTTAAAAACTCACAAAAACTACAAAGGATGCTACACTTAGCTCGTTGATTCTGTGTCTTTCATATACCGAGTGGAGAGGAGAATACACCATCCAACTTGGAGAGAGGGGTCGTGTGATCTACCTTTAAAGACACAGACGTGCACAAGTTTAGAGCCTAATTCACTTGAAAAGGCTCTAAAAAATGTGAGTGTAGACATAATTGTGAACTCACTCAATTTCCAACCACAGTGTTTAATATACTGCACAATCATTTGTATATATTCTTGTTTTATTTTGTATATTCACTATATTGGAGAACGCAAAGGGTACCTGTCTTTGAACTACAGGTAATTTACTGTAATCCTTCACCAAACACAGCGCTGCACTCTTAAAGGTAGAGGACCCAAGGGGTGGCAACACCAATTGGGCCTGAAACCTTTTTTGTATCTTGGTAATAATATTGATGGGTGGACACTGACATAAGCCACTTAACATTTAATCCAATTAATGATGTTTATTTGTTATTATCTGATATTCAATGATGATGTCATTTTGCCTTTAAAAGGGTCTGCATACCCGTTTTCTAACCAGATGCCATTACATTTTCTGAAGTGATTTTAACCTGAACTCCATGTGTCAGTGTGAGCTTACTTCTGCGTATACGCAATTTAATCATCTCAGATTTGGACAGGAACAGATAGACATTTAAACATATTTGTTTATTTCTAAATTAATCTACATCAGTCTATTGTTGTGACTTAGATGATGATCAGATCACATTTTATGACCAATTTGTGCAGAAATCTATATTATTCCAAAGGGTTCACATACTTTTTCTTGCAACTGTATATGCCAATGTTGTATGATATATTATTTTAAAACATTAATACAAATATTTGACGTGTGTGTATATATATATAGCTATACAGAAATCTGTAACCTCTAAAATAACTTGAACATCTTTCTCTGTTTTTGTATTTACCACTTCTTTCTACATTCCTTTCCAGACTCCACTTCCTCAATTTGTAAAAACTCTGCAGGTAGTATTCATTGCTCCTGCTTCAATAAATCTCCTAATATTGGATCTCTGTTTTGTGTTCAATACAGTGTGGCTATTGCATTGCAACGTTGCAAGCTGTTTAATGCTCAGTGTTCGGTACATTTTCTGTCTCTCATTTGCAGTCTGCCAAAGCTGCAGCTGATCGGAAAGCAGGACCAAAGTCCAGTTTGTTTGATGATTCAAGAAGTCTGGACCCATCAGACAGAAGTCACATGCAAGAAGCTGAACTTGGAACAGCTCAGAATGATAGTTTGGCATCTGCCAACGATGCAGAGGAGTCATCCTCTGCATTTTACAATCGTAAAACCGCAATCTCTCAGTTTGAAGGGAAAGCACTAGGTCTGGATAAAGCAATTCTGCATAGTATTGACTGCTGCGGTAAGAAAACGGATCAAAATGTCATTTTTATTTGCCCCATAAGGACACTCTGATAAAAATTACATCCCTTTTTTTTTATATTGTTTTTTTTTCCTGGTTGCAAGTATAGAGCAATTTTTATTTTTAATTGAACACCTTTTGTGATCTTTATTCATTACTTGCTTTTCTCAGATTTTACTCCATGCAAAATTCTCAGCTAGATTCCATTCATGGAAGCAGGTTGAGGATCTGTCTGCCTAAAGTCTGTGAAAGTTCAGGGATCAAGTGACATCATTGTTCTCTAGTTTTATGTTTTATCAATGTCTCCTGATTACTGAGGACTTACATTCCTTAAAGGGACACTATAGTCACCAGAATAACTTCAACTTAGTTGAGACACTGAACTTTCCTCATAGAGATGAATTCATTCACTGCATCACTATGAGGAGATGCTGATTGGCCATGGTAAAATGTGTCTCTGCCCCTAACCCACCTTCTTTGGGAATCTCAGACAGTCCAATTCTTTTGGTGGGAAAGCATTGTGATTGGCTGAGATCTCCACTTCTGATGATGTCAGCCAAGGAGGTGGATCAGGGGCAGAGCCAGCACCAGCAGACTAAATAAAAGTAAGATTTCTACTATATTCAGGTGGAGCCAGGGGGGGCTAGATAGTGCTTTTAACGATGGGGTCAGGAATACACGTTTTATGACTAGCAATGTAATCTGTAGTTAGCACTAGAGTTACAACACACTGTAATTAGTCATACTAATTAAAGGCACACTATAGTCACCAGAAAAACTACAGCTTATTGAATTTGTTCTGGTGAGTAGAATTATTACCTTAAGGCTTTTTGCTGTAAACACGGTCTTTTCAGAGAAAATGCAGTGTTTACATCACAGCCCAGTGATAACTTCACTGGCCACTCCTCAGATGGCTTTTACAGATCCTTCCTGGGTCATGGCTGCCTAAAATGCATCCAAACATTCAGTATCTCCTCACTCTGCATGCAGGCACTGAACTTTCCTCCTAGAGATTCATTAGTTAAATTCATCACTATGAGGAGATGCTGATTGGCCAGGGCTTTGTTTGAATTGTGCTGGCTCTGCCCCTGGTCTGCCTCTTTGTCAGTCTAAGCCAATCCTATGAGGAAGCATTGTGATTGGACCAGGCTACCACTTCTGATGATGTCAGCAGGCAGTGGGCAGGTCTAAAGGAAACATGTACAAAGCATGCAGCTGCAGACTTGAATAAGATTTTACTATATTTAGGGAGGCATGAGGGGACCAGCGGGGCTAGATGGTGGTTTTAACCCTATAGGGTCAGGAATACATGTTTGTGTTCCTGACCCTATAGTGCTCCTTTAATAGAATACAGAGTGATTAAACTCCAGATCAATCTCTCTTCATTCATTTTTTTTTTTTTATTTTTTTTTTTATTACATGTAGTAAAATTCTCCTTGTATTTCTATATCTATATAACACAGTGATGAATAATTTGCATTTAAAGTACATTTTACAATACACAAATGTATTAATAGAAGTGAAGTGCAGCCTGGCTACATTAACCTTACAAGTACATTCTTATAATTCTTTCTGAGACTCTATTCTCAAATAGAATTTTAATGTATAGTTGAACATAAAATCATTCAAATATTGCTACAATACACTGTATTTTTATTCACTGCAGATTGGGGTTAGCTTGTGAACGCATTCTGTTTCTTTTCAGCATCGGATGACACCAAAAAGAAAATGTATAGCTCCATCCTTGTGGTTGGAGGAGGTCTAATGTTCCACAAAGCTCAACAGTTTCTGCAGCATCGAATACTGAACAAAATGCCTCCATCATTTAGGAGAGTTGTGGAAAATGTTGAGGTTATCACTAGGCCAAAGGTAAACTTTTCTCCATTAATATTATTGCCTATTAAATGAGATTTTATATACAGAGAAATTAACCATGCTTAAATGTTTTTTTTTTAATGCAGTCTTTTCTGACGTTTTAGAAAATGTCTTGGCTTTTTTTTTTTTTTTTTTTTTTCCCCATTTTGTTTTCTCATGCAGAGAGTACTCATTATCTAATCTAACATACATAATCAAACTCCCATTACTCCTGGGCCTCAGCAATGTCTGGTTTTAGTAGTCCTATGCTAACAATTCAACCTACTTCCTTCAGCTTCAGGTTAAAACAAAATTATCTGAGACAGAGAGTGGTATTTTTCTAAGACCCTACATACTTATTGACCCTTAATAGAGAACACATGTTAGAAGTGACATGCCCCACATTCCTATTAACCCCAGCAGGCCCAATGCAAGACACCCTCCTGTTTACATACCTTTAGTGTTCAGGAGGGTAGCCTACTGCTGGCTGGTGTTGATCTGAATGTCTGGAGCAGTTCTCGGGTTGCTCCTCTTCCAGCTGCTGCCTGTGGTGCCGCTGCTTCCCTCCATTCATTCAAACATGGCCGTGTAATACAAAAGCAAATGCAAATATACTAAAATAAATCCTGCGCTCAAAGAGTTTATTGCACATTATCCCAAATCCCTATTTAAATAACTGGAGATTTTCAGTATCATTCCAATGGCCATTTAAGTGTATGCTCACCTGCCACATCAAGGCCTCATGCATAGGGTTTGGGATAGTGCATAAGTAACTTTTACCAATGGGATTTCTAATCTGGAGGGAAAAAACAGGCAGGCAATTCTCCAAATTTTTAACACCCTCCCCCTAATTAAATCCTTTCCGTTAAATAGCATCTCATCTTGAACATACCCAGTTCTTTGCCTGCCTTTGGCAGGGCAGTTAGACAGGAGGTTCTCCAAGGAAGCAGGTGAGCAGGGCTGAGGCTCGGGAGGCTCTGCTTCCTTTCTCGGGTAAGTAGAAATTAAAACGCCGGACGGCGTGGTCTGCCTTCATTTATGCCGTCTCGTTCTGTGCCAGGTGCCGGTCTGACGAAGGACGCAGGCGTGCGTCGGCTGGGAGGTCCTGTCGGTGGAACGAACGCACAGGTTGCGTTGCGTTCCACCGGGGGTTCGCAGAGCGCTATGCGAACCTGGATTCAGGCGCAAAATCTGAACTCTGCGTTTTTTTGGTTCAGTGACTTACAGGACTTAAAGGAGCAACTTACCAGCAGCAACCTCTGTTTGCCAGGAGCTCTCAGAACTGTTGCAAGTGTGTTTCTCACCTGCCCTCCAACACACTGTGAGGCCATTTAAGGTAAGACATCTTAGCTTTTATTTTAAATGGCTTCAGCCTGAATCTTAAAGGGAAAAAAAATATATGTCTAAAAAAAATTTTTTTTATTATTTACATTTTTCCCTTTCTTTTCTTGTCTTTGCTCAGTATGTCTAATCCTGAGATTCTGGATAAATCGTCAGAAAAGGGGAAATGTACATCAAAAGCCAATCATTTAAGTTGCTCTGTGTGTTGCCAACCTATGCCAGATGGCTATAAAAAGAAGCTTTGCTCACTATGTTCTAAAGAAGCTTCAGAGGAAGCGAAAAGAGCAGAAATGTCCACATTTCTCAGCTGGCTACAACAGAGTATGAAGCAAACTTTTGTGGATATGCAGTCGGCAGCTATGCAGACAGCCCAGGCTTCGGTTGCCCAGGATTCACAGATAGTGAAACATTCAAAGAAAAGACAGAGATCGTGGGAAGATTCAGATACGAGTTCAGGTACTTGTGGTTCTGATTCTGGCGAAGATTCTGGTAGTGACTCATCGGATGAGGAATTTGCATTTCCAGAAGAAGCTATTGGGAAACTTATAAAAGAAGTGCAGTGCATTTTTGAGAATGGGGAATCAGGAAAAAAGTCTAAAGTGTTCCCTTTTCACCCACAGCTTAAGGAGTTGGTTTTAAAAGAATGGAAGTTCCCAAGCCACAAACCTTTTTATTTCAAAGCACTTTTTTCCATAGAAGCGGACCAGGACTGTAAGCTGGATACGGTCCCTGTAGTGGACGTTCCTATTGCACAAATAGGAAAGAAGACTACATTACCTATTGGGGACTCGAGCGGTCTAAAGGATGTCATGGAAAAACACATGGACTCATCCTTAAAGAAGATGTTTGTCTCCTCAGCGGCCCAAGCAAGAGCTCTGATTACTGGAACATCCGTGGCCAAGGCCCAAAAACTTTGGCTGGAAGAGCTAGAGAAGATCTATACAGGAGAATCAAAGGAAGATCCAGTAAAGCTGTTAAAAAAAATGTAAAAATGGCAGCTGATTTTTTTTTTTTTAGTGGATGCCTCTTCGGAAAGCCTGAAACTATCTGCCAAGAATTTGGGTCTGTCAACAGTTACTAGAAGAGCTCTTTGGCTTAGAAACTGGTCATCTGACGCAGCATCTAAAAATTAATTATGTGAAGACTTCACGGACAAGAGAAATAAAAGATTGTGACGCCAGGCCAGTGGGAGGAAGGTTGAGGCACTTCCTAAATCACTGGAAAAGGACAACATCAGATCGCTGGGTTCTCTCAGTAATAAGGGGAGAGTACGCTCTGGAATTGTCAAATACCCCAAAGAAAATGTTCTTATGTTCCAAGGTTCATTCTCAAGAAATGGAATTTACTCTGATGCAAGAAGTATCAAGTCTCCCTTAGAAGAACCTCTTCCACAACTCTCTTCTGTAGGAAAGACATCAAGGCACGTATTCAAGGCTATTTTTGGTGCCAAAACCAGATGGCTCGTTCAGACCCATTTTAGACCTAAAAACCGTAAACTGGTGTATTATAAAAAAGAAGTTCCGGATGGAAACAATAAAATCAGCTGCTCTTCTTATTCAACTGAAAAATTGGTTTGCGTCCCTGGATTTAAAAGACGCCTATCTTCATGTGCCCATAGCAGAATCCAGCAAAAGGCTTCTAAGATTTGCGGTGTGCATCCAATCGGTAACCAGACATTACCAATTCAGGGCCCTGCCATTCGGCCTGTCATCTGCACCCAGGGTATTCACAAAGCTTCTAGTAGTCGTCTCAGCATTTCTAAGAGGTTTGGGGATTTATGTCATCCCTTATTTGGACGACTGGCTGTTGATTGCAGAGTCACAAAATCAGCTAAAAGTAGACCTTTGTACAGCTATACAAACTCTTCAAACGCATGGCTGGCTAATACATTTCAACAAATCGGAATTAGTGCCGGTTCAAAGGATTCAGTTCTTAGGTCTAATTTTGGACTCAATCACTATGAAGATTTTCCTGCCAGAAGAGAAGAAGCTAAAGATTATTCTATTAATCCAGAACCTCAGGGAAAAGGGGTTTTTTTTCAGTCAGAGAAGCAATGAGTTTACTGGGTCTGTTTACAGCTTCAATCCCGGCAGTCGGTTGGGCAAAAGCCAGAATGAGGCCTCTTCAGAGAAACATTCTGCAAGTCAGGAATCGACAGACAGACGGCCTGGAAGGGCTGATGAAGTTCAACAATCTAACAATGAGGAGTCTGCATTGGTGGACCTCTTCTCGATTCCTGCAAGCAGGTCTTTAATTCCAAATGAAGTCCTTCAGAATAATTACTACAGACGCCTCTGCACTAGGCTGGGGGGCCCATTTGGGGGACCTAAAGAAGCATGGGTGTTGGCAAGAGAAGGATACGAGAAATTCCTCAAATTTCAAGGAATTGAAGGCCGTATGGATGGCGCTCTTGGCATTTCAGTTCCTCATCAAAGATCAGCATATTCAGATTCGTTCAGACAATGAACGACAGTGGCGTTTTTGAACAAACAAGGAGGTACAAGATCGACAAAGTTGGAAAGTCTATGTTCAAAGACCATGCTGTGGTCAGAAGTTCACCTTCTATCGATCTCAGCGGTTCACATCTTAGGAAAATTAAACGTGTTAGCAGACGCCCTGAGCCGTCATCATTTAAAGCAAACAGATTGGTCCCTGTCATGCAGAATTTTCAAGTTCATTACAGACCGCTTCGGTTGTCCGGATATAGACCTGATAGCCTCCAGGACAAACAGGAAGACAAGACATTTTGCATCTCTGAATCCAGCAGACAATCCGGATATCATAGATGCTCTGTCAGTACCGTGGAAGTTCAACCTTGCATATATCTTCCCACCAGTAGTTCTTATTCCCAGAATACTTCAAAAGATCAAGTTGGAAAAAGTAAGGATTATCTTAATCCTTCCCTGGTGGCCAAGACGAAGTTGGTTCTCGGTTCTTCTAAATGTTCCAGGGGCCACTTTTTGGAAGCTTCCTCTATCAGAAGAAGTTTTAGAACACGCCATGGTGCCTCTTACAACTCTTCGGAGATACCAGTTGACGGCCTGGTATCTGAACTCCAGATTTTAGAGAGTAAAGGTCTAGATCCTGAGGTTATAAAAATGTTATTAGCTACTAGCAAGGAATCTACTTCTAAAATCTACTCTAGGATTTGGAAGAAATTTTGTCAGTGGTGTTGTAGGTTTAAAGTCAACCCTGTTTCCGCATCCATACAGAAGATTCTCAGTTTCCTTTAGATGGGATTTGCAAAGGGTTTAAAACCTGCTTCGTTGAAATTACAAGTTTCTGCGATCAGTTTCTTTTCTTTTAGATGTTTAGCCTCAAACATTCGGATATCAAGGTTCTTCAGAGCTCTGACCCGTTTGGTTCCCAATGTTAGGGAAACCTGGGATCTAAACTTAGTCCTTTCCGCTCTTTGTGAGCCACCCTTTGAACCAATAGAGAGTGCGTCCCTGAAGATGGTTTCATTAAAAAACTTTTTTTTTTTTGGTGTGTGGCAATCACATCAGCCAAGAGAGTGGGTGAGATCCAAGCTCTTCGGGCAATTTTCCTTTTTTGGTTTTTCATCAAGACAACGTGGTTTTAAAGCTCGACCCATCGTTCATCCCTAAGGTTTTGACTGCTTCTAACATCAACCAAGAAGTTGTGTTGCCTACTTTTTGTCAGAATCCTTCTAACGCCTTGGAAAGTAAATTTCACTGGCTAGACGTGAAGAGATGTCTTATGCAATATCTTAAAGCTACGGAATCCTTTAGGAAGGATAACAGTCTTTTTGTCTTGTTCAATGGCACAAGGAAGGGTATGAAGGCTTCAAAGAGTTCGCTGGCTAGATGGCTGAAGGATTGTATTCTTTTGGCATATTCCACAAGTGGCGCGGAAATTGCAGGCCCTATAAAGGCCCATTCTACTAGAGCTGTTTCTACGTCATGGGCTCTGCGAGCAGCAGCTTCACCTTCTCAGATCTCACCTTCTCAGCGGCTACTTGGTCCTCACTGCATACGTTCTCAAGACACTATAGGTTAGACATACTGGCCTCGGAGGATGCTGCTTTTGGGCGTAAGGTGCTTCAAGCAGTGGTGAAATAAAACCCGCCCTCAGGAATTGCTTTGTCATATCCCATTGGTAAAAGCACTGCCTCTAATCTGAAGGGAAAAACATAAATTTTTACTTACCGTAAATTTCTTTTTCCTCAAGATTAGAGGCAGTGTGCTTTTACCAATGGGATATGACAAAGCAATTCCTGAGGGCGGGTTTTATTTCACCACTGCTTGAAGCACCTTACGCCCAAAAGCAGCGTGTGGTGGTGTTTTTTTTTTTTTATTATTATAAATCCAGATTTACTTTAATTTGTTAAGGACTGTGGGCGGTCTATGCTGTCCTGAATACCAGTGGGTGGCATAGAATGTCACCAGCAGTGGCGATCCTGGGGCCTGCCTGACAACCGAAGCGGATCCATCCCTCCCGGGCCATATGATCACGAGTTCCTCACGATCACATGGCCGGAATGGCTGTCCACAGCTCTGTCTGCCTGGGATGTCAGGCAGTCCCCCAATGCCTGTAAAAAGTTTTTGTGAAAGTTTAATAAAACTTTCATATAATAAGTGTGGGTGCACTTAATATTACAGAGATGAATTATGGTTGAACAGACATATAGTCAAATTCTAAGTTTTGTTTTGATCAGAACATATACAATTGCCTCTGTCCTCAAAGGGTTTAAGTAGTATCATGATCATCTGAGGTTTGACTAAAATGTTGTTTTTTGGGGGGGGGTTTTTTAAGACACGGTCATTTTCTTGTTTTACTATCTATTTGAAACAATGAGTCTGTCCTAAACCTAAAATGTTCATTATGTCCTGCAGGATACAGACCCCAGGTTACTTGCATGGAAAGGAGGAGCCGTTCTCTCATGCCTTGACACCACACAGGAGTTGTGGATCTACCAACAAGAATGGCAGAGATTTGGAGTTCGCATGCTACGTGAAAGGGCAGCTTTTGTGTGGTGAAGACATTTAATTGGTCTCAATTGTCTTAATGGTGCTCCAGAATGGCTTGTTGCATAGAACCCTACATGTAACCTGTTTCTGGATACAGGGTCAGGTTAACTGCTATTTTTATGGCTGAAAGGGACACTCCACTGCCCAAATACAAAACAAGCAAATAAAAAAAACACTGTTTGGTAGATATACCCATTGAAACATTGCATGCATTTAATTATGCATTTTTGTTCATTAAGCTATATCCATTTTGGTTTTCCTGTTGATCCAAAAGAAAGCAAATAACCCAGGCTGAAGGGCTTCCAATTTTGCAACAAACTAGGAAAAAAATCCCCAGCATGGCAGTCAGATCTCTCCATGGATCAAAAAGCTAATATTCTACAAAGCTCAACAGTTTCTGAAGTTCTGCCTTTGCAATCCCTGCCCTTCTTCCCCTGTCCATTCACAGACTTCTTAATGCAGCTCAATGAGAAGTCTTTGCAAGGCAGATGCTCTGGGCAATTGCTCTCTCTAGAGTAGCTCCACTGAGCTAACCAAACCAGGAAGTGACAGGACCTGTTGTTTGCTTGAAAGCCAAGGGGCTGTAACCAGGTTTATTTATAAAAGAAAATGAACAAATAGGCTTTGTAGCGCTAGTATGGATAGGGATAGGCAGCTGGAACTACCCAAGCCAGATTCTCTTCTTTCTGGTAGTAGATCCCTGAGAACAACTAAAAGGTGTTGCTACCCTCCCACAAACGTATAATTTATAAAAGTGTAAATTTCTACTGAAATGTGCACTTTTTGCAAAATGAAAAAAATAGGACACACTTCACACATGAAGCTTTCCAGCAAGGTAAGGAGCTTTTGAAGCCTGGAGTGTCTCTTTAATTAAGGCACAGACTTAAATTATCACTTTTATTAGCAAGGAAAAACATTCTCAGGTCTATACAAAAATCTATTATGGGCATTTTATATTGTTAGAAAGCGCTCTATCTCTCTGTAAGTACCAAGCCAACCATTTGATTGCTATATTGGATTTGTTCATTTTTGAGGCTGGACCAGCTTTGTCATTATTCTATTTCCTGCAAACGACACCGTTTGATATGGTGTTAAAACTATATAATAGCTGAGATTAATCCGGATCTTCAGTCACGTTATAAGATATGCTGTAACAAATGCATTCATTACATCTTAGATCTATTTTCCTAAAGTGGTAAATGAAAAGCAAATCGGGCAAATAAATATTAAGCATTTTTAACCGTACCCCAAATACAGTATGGTATAAAATATATGTATGGTTTTAAATAACATTTTCTGCTCTGGCCCCCAATTGCCGACAACGTGATGTACATCAACAAATAGACAGTATACAATTATCTGCTTGGACACCTACTGTTTGGAGTTTCAGCCTATTCCCCAGGCCTGTTACCATGTGGTAATAGAATGATATAAGGATAAACATAAATGTTTAGTTCTACTGCAAATCAGAATTCTCTATTAACCAAAGTTGGACAAGCAAGTTACTAATCCTTAGTGGATTATTGTGATATTATTGAATAATGTTCTAGGTTACTCAGTTACTAATATGTATATATGTGTAATATGCAATTTTTATACAGATTGTATTTATTGTCTCCATGACAGATTGATTTATGGACCAGAAATAAACATTTTTGTTTTCTGTTTTTGTGTGTAATTGATTTTTTTAAATTGTCACATTGCCCTTTAATTTTATATTCCAGCCCCTGCTGATTTTTATACATAATTTGTCAATGCAAAGCGGCAACTTCATAGTATGCTACCCAGACAGCTTCTGAAACAAAAGGTTAACGGCTATTATAACACTTTTTTTACATCTTAAATTAGGTATTGGCAATTACTTATTTCTGCTATCAACCACTGCACTGTCCATATTAGCCCATGTTTCAACTTTTCTATAATGTTAAACTAAATATGTAGGAGGGTCACTGTCTGACCTCCAACTTTTCGTAATTGTGCCGCTTGCCAAGGTCTTTGCTCCAAAGGATCAAAAGTATATCCAAAACAATAAGACTAGCACTGTTTGTGATTGGCTTAAAAGGGCACTAGGAACCCAGACCACTTCAGCTCATTGAAAGAGCCTGACTGCATATTCCCAGGTCCCTTAACCCTGGAAAGGTAATTATTGCAATTTTTAATTAACTGCAATAATGACCTTTTATGGGTTAACTATACCTCAAGTGGTCGTCTACCAGCAAACACAGACACAGAGGGATATCGGCGCTGGACTCAGGTAAGTGACAGAAGGTGTTTTTAACCCCATTCTGCACCACAGGAGGGCACTATAGGGAGCTTTAGTGCCAGGAAAACAAAGTTGCTTTAATAAAGATACACATTGTGACGAAACGTTGCTTTTTTAGTTGGCTACAAGAACCCACATTGCACCTGAAATTAATGAGTGCTGGAGTCTTATTAATGTGGATTTCTCCTGTTATCCTTCATGCACACCACATTTCCTACATTAACCATTCCCATACAGTAAACTGTCTCTCATGTTCCCCCGGTGTAGTCTTAGCTCTGATTTTTAACTCCATTCACAGCAAACACCCTTCATATCCCTCACGCTGCAGTTCTCACATTAATCATTTCCATATAACCACTTATGTCCCATCAACTCCCCATTATTACCCACCCCAAACCAAATCCCATTCCTCTTTTTTTTTTTTTTTAAACATGTTTTAACCTAATTTTAAACTTCTTCTCCCCCTCTACCTTACCCAGTTTTATTTACGCTATGCCTTTTTGCATTTTTAATTGTATTGAGTCACGTTTCTCAGGCCTCAGTGTCATTGTTTTTCTTCTTACCTTTTCATTTATTAAACTTTTTTGAAAATATACAGTAGGTCACCCTTTTACCTTTTACGCATTTTTTTTTATTTTTATTTAAACCACTCTGTTTATAAACTTTTTCATACACATAATAAATACCCCAGGCACGTTTACATTTTTGGGCCAGGTGGTAAATTAATTAAATACACAAAAATAAGTCCTGCGCTCAAACGTCCATTACTCCTGGGTGGCAGCAACGACCATAGCACACAACAGCCCCAATACATGCAAAACAAGCAATCTTGCCCTGCTGACCCTTGCGACCGAGGTGCCCGCCGACCATGTGTTGCATCTCTGGCCCGCAAGTTAAGGGTCCCATCGGGTGGTCCATGCTGTTAGGGCCACCTGATGGAAATTAATCTCCAGGGGGCCCGGTCAGCGTTGGGGCGCTTTAACAGCGTGACTGGGCCCCCTGTGATGGCAGAGAGCAGGGAGGAAGTGACTGCCCCGGTCACTTCCTCCCAGCAATCACAGAGAGCCGCGAGGGAGTCAGTGAGAACCCGAGCTGCAGAGGTGAAGGTTGAGAGCCCCTACAGTGCCACCAGGGAATATGCTTACCACCCCTCCTCCCTGGATGCAGGTAAGAAACAAGGAGGGAGGCTGTGGAGGGGGGTAAACAATTAAAAAAATATATTAAAATAAGTATAATGAAATTTAAAAAGCTGCTCCCCTCTCAGACCCCTATTCTATCCTGCAAAACTTCTCTCACACTACAACCCATCCCTCACAATCACACACACTGTACCCCACACACACACTGCACCCCTCACAATCAAACACACTGTACCTATAACAATTACACACACTGCACCCTTCACAATTACACCACACTGTACTCTTCACAATTACACCACACTGTACTCTTCACAATTACACACACACACACACACACACACTGCACCCCTTACATGCTGCACCCCTCACAATCACACACACTGCACCCCTCACAATCATACACACTGTTCCCCTCACAATCACACACACACTGTACCTATCTTAATTACACACACACAGCACCCTTCACAATTACACACACACACTATACCCCTTACATGCTGCACCCCCCACAATCACACAATGCATCTGTGTATATATGTGTGTATATGTATGTGTATATATATATATATATATGTATGTGTGTGTGTGTGTGTATGTATATATAAAAATACATATACACGCGGCATGTGTTTTTTGCTTTAGGGTACACACCCTAATGCAATAGGCTGTGCACGCCTATGGTATTATTGAGGACACATGGATCAAATCTGGCCTGATCAAGTGAACGAAACTTGGAAGCGGCTGACTTCATTGCCCAAAATGCATAACATGGTCAGTCACAAGCTTGTATGAAACTCTACTCAATGTGAGTGGTCAATTTTTATCCTCCCTATACTAGTCACTCGTATTGATATACTACCCTATTAGAGCCTTGCTCCCCCTACATGTCATAACTGAAAAGTACAGAGAAAGAAAGATCAAGATACTAGCAAAGATTAGGACTTTTCCATCCTATCATTGTTCTTACATACGTATAACTATATAAAAATGAGAATATCTGTGAGTTGCAACCTGGTTTCTTTGTTACATTTTCTGTATCTATTTTTGGGTGTGGCTCTATGGAGAGAACCCTTATCTACAGTGACTGCTGCATATATAGTTCGGCTTAGTAATTTAGCGATATATCTCAATTTCATTTTTTGCTGTATTTATTTATTAAGGGATGTCTCTTAATATGTCGCATACTTAAGATAATAATGTGTTTCAACAAGTCATATAATCACTTTTATTTATGCATGTTTCTTTAAAAGTCCTTAATTTGATCTAACATAGTCGCTTCCTTTTTTTTTAACATGTATTTGAAATGGATTCCTCATTTTTTTTAAATGCTTTCTTAGAAAAATGATGCAATAGACGTGTTGCAGACCTCAAAAAAGAGTGCAATATATATTTTATCAAGTGTTCTATAATGTTTTTTTTTTTAAAAGGTCTAAACATTGTAAACCATATATTTCTACTTTGTATTTTATTATTATTACATTTAAATTATAATTATTGTATTTTTGTTCTGTGTCGAAAAGATGCAGAATATGAGTGAAAAATTTGCATTTTGTTTACTTGTTCTGCACTTTGTTGGGAATGGAGACTAATTAAATTATACACCTACGAAGGAGAAAATGATCACAGATTTGGACAGACAAACACACTCATACAATTAGAAGTTGCAATGAAAAGTTAAAACCTGAAATAAGGACACTGTATATATTTAAGAGATAGAAGTGGAAGGATTGACAAAGGATTCCTCTAAGGGTTCCTCCAACCCTTTATCATTTAGGACATTGGCATTATTCTATCAGTCCCCAGCGAGAAACAAATTTATTTATTAGCTAGCCGGCTTTGTTCAGCGCACCCCATCTGACATCACTTGAGCCGTGCCGTTATCCAATCAAAGGCTCATAGGAGTGAGAGAGAGACTGACGTAAGGCGAGGATTATAAAATATAGGATTTGGAGGAGGGACTTCTTCTCTTACTGTGGGAGGTAAGGAAGGCAAGAGCTTCTTTATTGCAGTGCATAGCACCCTGACAACATATTTTATGCACAGAAATGACAATATGCACAGCAGGGCTGTCTTTAATGCGGGGCAAATGGAGCACCTGCCCTGGGCCCAGTTACTCCTGGGGGCCAAAGGCCGGGCCCCTCCACCACCATGGGCCCGCCGGTGGAGCTGGGGGCCTGCGCCCTTAGGGCCACCTGGTGGGCTTGTTTTAGCAGGAAACCAGTCGGGCACTGTGACGAACTACATTTCACCACTGGCTTTTGGAGAGGCCTGCTTGCCAGCCTCTTGCCCTGTGACTATGGCCCCTGGGGTATATTACCATCTAAAAATCCTATTTAGGTTTATGGGGTTTTAATACACTGTTTCTGCCCCTTTAAATCCTATGGGAAAGGATCTGCACTTTTGAAATGGCACTTCGGATGCAGCCGAAGTAGTTGAAGTGGACGCCATTCGACATACGAACACGTGGCGGCGTTTTAATTCAGTCGAACGCGTTCAGCTGTGTTTTGTCGGTGAGTTGGATACGCGAAGGCACGAACACCGCTGAACTTTGCCATCTCCAGACTTCGACGCTTCGACTGGAGTCGAATGGCACTTTAACATTGACTGTCTGCTCGCTGAGACGACGGAGATGGCATAGGATGCTGAGTGGGCAGAGCATCCGGCATGCTTGCTTCCAAGGGAGAGAGCGCGTCTTTACCTGATCACTCCGATGAGGCGAGATTGCGTTGATAGAGCTGGCAATAACGGACACTTCAGAGGACTCAAAGGAGAGAGATTGAATCAATATATTACCAAGCACAAGAGGAGACTAGCTGGGTGATATATGGAGGCGAATACACTTTAAAGCCGGCGCCATGACTTTCCAGCCAGACAGATAAACACACGTGGGAGATATGGGAGCTGGAGCCTTACATTAAAATATATTATCTGAATACCTAAAACAAAGATTTATTCATTCTATCTAGCCCAGTAAAATTAGTAATTTATATACTGTGAAGTGGGTGAGATCTGTGATATGGAAACTCACAGTTAAACAAAATACTTTTTTTCTTTTTTCACCTTGCTTAGCTATGCAAAAACAGACAATTCATATATTGGGAAGTATATAGTATATTTGAAATTTACAGAGATAAAAGATAAAACTATCATATCAATTGAAAAATATGCCAAACTATGTTTAACTAGTGATATCGCGAACATGAAATTTTCCGTTCGCTAACGGCGAACGCGAACTTCCACAAATGTTCGCGAACGGGCGAACAGCCATAGACTTCAATAGGCAGGCGAATTTTAAAACCCACAGGGACTCTTTCTGGCCACAATAGTGATGGAAAAGTTGTTTCAAGGGGACTAACACCTGGACTGTGGCATGCCGGAGGGGGATCCATGGCAAAACTCCCATGGAAAATTACATAGTTGATGCAGAGTCTGGTTTTAATCTATAAAGGGCATAAATCACCTAACATTCTAAATTGTTTGGAATAACGTGCTTTAAAACATCAGGTATGATGTTGTATCGATCAGGTAGTGTAAGGGTTACGTCCGCTTCACAGTGACAGACCAAACTCCCCGTTTAACGCACCGCAAACAACCGCAAACAGTCCATTTGCACAACCGCAAACTCCCCATTTGCGCAAGGTTGGATACCAAGCTAGCCATGTCCCGTTCCTTGTCCTCAATGATGTAATTGAAGGTCTCTTCCTCCACCCAGCCACGTACAACACCAAGGGTCCCTGAAAGGTGACAACAAGCCCACTGTATTTTTTTTTTTAAATGTACACTACTGTTACACCAGATATGAGTTGCACTGGTGTGACACTGTGCCCTGGCAGGCCCTGAAACGCACACGTGTGAAGGAAACTGACTGCTATTATTTCACAGTCAAAAAAGTTTTTTTTTTTTTTTTTAAATGCAAGCTATTGTGACACCAGATATGAGTGGTGGCACTGGGACCACCTTAAAAATATTGGATATCGCTAAAAATCATGATCACTATATACTTTCTCTACTAACCTCTAAAACGAACCAAACTACTCATCCATCCGCTATACCACTTTATCCCACCTAGAACTAGTGCCCAGTTAAAATACTTGACTCTTACTTACCCACACTCAGTCATGCCACACACATTTCACCACTACTCTCATTGAATCCCTCTGACTACGGCTAAATTCATCTTCTACATCAGAACACTACTCCTAAGATTGGGTTGTATCCATGTCTCGGGTCTTTCATTTAGAATAGGGGCAGCTTCGGTTTCCTTCAACACTGACACTCCAGTGCATATTATTAAAAGATTGGGCAGATGGAAATCCTCAGTCTACAACCGATATATTCCTCATCCCGAGAAAGAAATGAGGAAAGCTTTTAAAAGTTTGGCTTTGTAAATTTGATGCAATAAGTGTGTTTTTCTTTAATACCTTTTCACCCTCTTTGCATGAACCCGATTTACATACCGTATTTATCGGCGTATAACACGCACTTTTTCTCCCTGAAAATAGGGGGGAAATGATGTGTGCGTGTTATACGCCGATATACCATATTTACTTACCTGTCTTGAGGAGTGGGCCGGTGTTCAGCGCGCACCGCGGTACTGGAACTTCAATTTCAGGTTCCGGTTTCCGGCGGGACTGAAAGGAAGTGTCCTAACACTGACACTGAAAGGAAGTGTCCTAACACTGACACTGAGTGTTAGGACCCGCTTAGGGGGGTCTGCCTTGACGTTGGCAGGCGGGCATTCCCTCCAATGGCCATTGGAGCAACTAAATGACCTCCATTTGTCTAGATATACATGGGGATTAAGGAAAAAGCGCAGGTAACGTTTTTCTTTTCTTTGGTTTTTACTATATATTGGGGCTGATGTGTGTTGTAGTCCTTGCTGCTTAAGCGCAGGACTTCTCTTTTTGTATTTGTATTTACTTTGTATCACACAGCCTGGTTACAATGCTGCTACCCATCCCATGTGTTCCCTATTAAGGGTTAATAAGTATAGGGGTGTATATAAAAAATACCCCTTTCTGTCTCATTAGAGATATCTTTGCCAGAAGCTCAAGGAAGCAGGCCGAAGGGTCAGTGTTAGGACCCGCTTAGGGGGGTCTGCCTTGACGTTGGCAGGCGGGCATTCCCTCCAATGGCCATTGGAGCAACTAAATGACCTCCATTTGTCTAGATATACATGGGGATTAAGGAGAAAGCGCAGGTAACGTTTTTCTTTTCTTTGGTTTTTACTATATATTGGGGCTGATGTGTGCTGTAGTCCTTGCTGCTTAAGCGCAGGACTTCTCTTTTTGTATTTGTAAGACATCATGCTGCCTAGGTCCAACGATAAATGACTATGGGGGATAATGTATAATAAACACAGGTTACTGGCTATGGGGAGGATAATGTATAATAAACACAGGTTACTGGCTATGGGAGGATAATGTATAATAAACACAGGTTACTGGCTATGGGGAGGATAATGTATAATAAACACAGGTTACTGGCTATGGGGAGGATAATGTATAATAAACACAGGTTACTGGCTATGGGAGGATAATGTATAATAAACACAGGTTACTTGCTATGGGGGGGTAATGTATAATAAGCACAGGTTATTGGCTATGGGAGGATAATGTATAATAAACACATGTTACTGGCTATGGGAGGGGTAATGTATAATAAACACAGGTTACTGGCTATGGGGGGATAATGTATAATAAACACAGGTTACTGGCTATGGATGGATAATGTATAATAAACACAGGTTACTGGCTATGGGAGGATAATGGATAATGTATAATAAACACAGGTTACTGGCTATGGGGGGATAATGTATGTAACGGACCGTTTCAGCAGACAAGGGGTTAACATTCATTTAGGCGATCTTCCCCTTTCAGATATAAAGGCAGCTACTGTAGAACACTAAACTCCCAAATTGAATACAAGTGAATGCACCAAACTCCCGAACTGCATACATGGGAATAAGGTAGCACTCCAAACTCCCGAACCGGAACCTCACGAATAGCTGCTAGCAGACGAACAGGAAAAGGCTTACACTCCTGGCAATCAGTCTCTAACAGCGTACAGTGAATCCCCCCAAATACGAGACAGAACTCCGTGTTGAGGGTCAAGCTGTGGTCTGGTTTATTATGGGCTACCCGCCCAGTATTTATGCAAGTCTCCCACCTGGTGGACACTCCCCTAGGGGACCAGATGGAAGACTGTGACAAGGGACAGACATACACCAATTACAGACACACAGCAGTAAAACATCCCCACAATGCATCCTAATTCCCTCCCTCTATCCTGGAGATAATTGAGAAGTAATTCAATTATCTCCCAGGACAGAGGCAAGACTCCATTATACACGTGGGGATACAAAGACAATAAAACACTTTAAAATACATAAAGTCACCTTGTCTACATAACACACAGACATTTCACATATCCCCAGATAGCTGGGATCTGAGCGCACAAAACTACCGAATAGCGCTCAGATCCTATTCACACAGTTCAATTGCCATGGAGCCAAAGTCTTTAACTACACGAATGGGCTCCATGGCATAGCTATCTGGGTTAACACATTCACATAAAATAACATACCAAATAGACATGTATTCGTTAAACTGTACGAACAGGAACCAGGCGGCGGACGGCTCAGCGGTGTTCGTGCAAATAAGTGTCCATTTTTAGTTCCATAGTTTAAGTGCCGAACACCGCTGGCCGTACGGGACTTTTTATTGCCATTAAATGGTCTTTCTAAAGATACCATTATTTTCATCATATCATATAATTTACTATAAGAATTTTTATAAAATGATGAAAAAATTGAAAAAAACAACCTAAATTTTTTTGAACATTGACCCCCAAAATCTGTTACGCATCTACAACTGCCAAAACACATCCATGCTAAATAGTTTCTAAATTTTGTCCTGAGTTTAGAAATGCCCAATGTTAGCATGTTCTTAGTTTTTTTAGGAAAGTTATAGGGCTATAAGCACAAATAGCACTTTGCTTGGGAATCCTCGAATAACCCTTAACATGTATATATTTTTTAAAAGAAGACAACCTAAGGTATTAAACCTGGGGTATTGTGAACCTTTTCATGCAGCCATTTTACCACCAATCTATGCCAAATAAAAAATAAAAAAATAATAATTGGTGATTTTTTTGAGGCACATAGCAATCATCTCCTGAGTACAGGGATAGCACCCATGTATATGTGTGTCGGGTTCTCTGGGGGCTAAAAGACCTTATTTGGAGGGTGCGCATTCCAGTTTTCCAACTTGGAATTTTCACAGTAAGTCATCATGCACCCATGTCCCATTTGGGACATTTTTGAAGCCGGACAATATAATTTACCCCCATCAAACCAAATATTTTTGAAAAGTAGACACCCTAGGGTATTTCAAATGGTGGTATTTTAACACTTTCCAAGCACTTATTCTACCACCAGTCTCTGTCAAACATTTGGGTAGTAATTTTTTTGTGTTATTTTTCACACACATTCTTCTTTAGGCATGGATTATCAGCTCCTATTAGGTGTTACTGCCAAAGAACATCCCAATATGTGTTCAGCAACATCTCCTGAGTACAGCAATACCACCCATGTACAGGTGTGACAGGTTCTCTGGGGGCTAAAAGACCTTATTTGGAGGGTGCGCATTCCAGTTTTCCAAATTGGAATTTTCACAGATTGTCATCATGCACCCATGTCCCAATTGGGACATTTTTTACACAAAAACTACACTTTTACTGGTGATTTCATCGTCGGAATAAGATTTACTGATTTAGAACACTCATATTTGTGTTCAACGAAGTCTCCCGAGTATAACAATACCCCCCATGTACAGGTTTTATGGTGTTTTGGAAAGTTACAGGGTCAATATAGGGCTTGCCCGATCTAGTTTGCCAGATTGGTTTGCTGGGCCTTAGTTGCCTTTTGAGACCATATCGTAGCCCAGGAATGTGAAATAACCCCATCAAGGCATGACATTTTCAAATGTAGACAACCCAGGGTATTCCAAATGGGGTATTTCCAGTCTTTTGTTGTAGTCATTTAGTCACAAACGCTGGACAAACGGTTTTATTGATTTTTTTTTTTTTTTATATAAATGTTTTGGTTTTTAAATTTGTGTGTATATATATATATATAATACGTGCACGTGTATATATTTTATATATATATATATATACACACATATACATATATACACACATATACACACACACAATACATATATAATGCATCTATATGATTTCATTATCAGTGTACTTTGATATATATCTCAAAATACACTTATGATGAAATCATAGATGCATTATATATGTATAATATATTAGAAAATGATTTAATTATAATATATTATACATATATAGGAAATAAAAGTGTGTGTGTATTTTATTTCCCATATATGTATAATATATTATAATTAAATAATTTTATAATATATTAAATAATTTTATAATATATAATATATTATACATATATAATGCATCTATGATTTCATCATAAGTGTATTTTGAGATATATATCAAAGTACACTTTTAATAAAATCATATAGATGCATTATATATGTATAATATATTATAAAATGATTTTGGTGATGTGATCATGGTGATCACATGGCCATGGAGGGCTGGGGTGGGCGGTGCTGCTGTAGTTTGACTGCTGGGGTCTCTGGCAGTCCTCCCCGACCGTGATCGACGTCAGTCCAGGGCTCCTACCACGGACGTCCTTAACGACTGTTTTTTGTTGGACGTACCTAGTTTGTCCTCGGTCGTTAAGGGGAAATTATACATAGATATATATACAATTTAATTCTAAGTGTATTTTAATTTAAATATATATTAATTTTTTTTAAATTTAATTCCCCCCCCCCCTAATATACTTATTTTTTTTAAACAATTAAAAAAGGGGTCGAGGCACTCAGTAAGGGAAAGAGCATCTGAAGCCTGCGGATGGCTTCAGATGCTCTCCCTACATTGCTGGGCGCCACGTGCCCGGGGGGGGCAATCACTCGGGTCCCCGGCAGTGTAGGGGGGTATTCCACGATGCCTCGATATCGAGGCATCATGGAATACCATAAGAGCGGCTGGAAGCGAGGGTTTAAGTTCTTGTGAACATAAACTACTTAAGCTACAGGGAGCTGACATGCAACTTGCATTGAAATATGAATTCAAATATCTTGCTGAAAGACCACTTAATATACGAGCTTGATAAATTCTGCCTGGCTGTGTGCAAAATAAGTCTCCTATTATTGAAAAGCTGCTATAGAGCTTAATGAGAAGATACAATTATTTTATTTAACCCATTTATTCCTGCTCATTTGTATGTAAATTAGGTCTTCCAAACATAAAGAACTGCCTTGTAAGGCGTTTAAAGCGAAGACTACCTACGTGACCCTGCTGAGTTACATCGAAATCCACTATTCTAAAAAAAAGGAACTGCTATTTACTGTGCTTAAAAAGGGAAATAAAACAAAGAAAAATTTCCCCAGAGTTAAAAGGAGAGAGAGCAGACCGAGTGGTAAGAGAAGGAGTAATTCCTAAGTTGGTTTTGAAGAACGCTACCCTCGATAAGAAACAGACAGGGTGAAGATAAAAAATAGGTCAAAACACTATGTTGAACAAAAAAATACTGAGTTAAAACCATCTTCAAAAAAAAAAAGAATCCCCCCAAAAATTAAAAAAGACTTTATTTTTTTTCCTTCTCCAAAACCAACAGTGTCAAAATCTAAGATACCAATGGCAGAATCAAATACGTCTAATAATACAGATATTAATGATTCCAACGAAACTGAAGATCATAGTCCAAATATATCAAGTCCAAAAATAATAGACTCTCATTGTGTAACGCAAGAGTATATCAAACAATGTCTGGAAATGCAGTTAAGCCAAATCAAGGACGAACTTCAAATCCACATGCGTGACCTTAAACAGGAAATGATTAAAATGGATGAAGGAATCAAAGAAAATTTACATAAAATCGAAGCATTACAATATGAAACACAAGAACAGAAAAATAGATTTAGTGAATTTGAAAAAAAAAAAAAAGTACATTGGAGGCACAAATTACGCATGCAGAAGATTGAGCAAGAAGAAAAAAACTTAAAAATAAGGGGAATTGCTGAACAGGTGGATATGGAAAAAATCAGACCCTACCTACTTGCCCTTTTTAAAGACATGAAGGTTCAAGAAGCTCAAGGTGAAGATATAATAGAAATAGTCCATAGACTTGCAAAACCTAGCTATCTTCCAGAAGAAGTACTACGTGATATCATTATAAGATTCAACTCATTCTATAAAAAACAAAAAATTCTAACTGCTGCAAGAAATTTTCATACTGAGGAAGGGAAATTTCAAAACCTACACTTCTATCAAGATCTTTCTATTAGGACTCGACAGATGAGAAGTGAATTTAAATCAACATTGGATGTCCTTAGATCGAAGAACATAAAATATCGGTGGGGATTTCCCACTAAACTACTGCTCATGTACGAAGGGAAAAACTTGACATTTCACTCGCCTCACCAAGCGCAGGAATGGATGAATAAATCTTTAAAAAATACTGAAGAAGGAAGCTCTAGACCAACAGTGGAGGGACTGTACAGTTAGATATACGAATATACTGTAATGAGAGATGGGAAGGAGGGAAGGATGATTAGAAGATTACATGTCTCTATATCTATAAGGGAATTCGATTAGATAGAGGGGAGATAAAAAGTGGAAAGAAAAATGGTAAGAAATATATACACCAAGAGATATTGTAATCTCTGAATAAAGGGAGGGAATATAAATTACATGCGCTCACATCACATACTTAAATCCCCTTGAGATAGAGGAGAATAAGGGTTTAAAGGGACACTATAGTCACCCAGACCACTTCAGCTCAATGAAGTGGTCTGGGTGCTAGGTCCCTCTAGGGTTAACCCTGCCTAATGTAAACATAGCAGTTTCAATGCCTCCATCACACAGAGCGTCCATAGGAAAGCATTGAAAAATGCTTTCCTATGGACACTTTGAATGCGCGCGGGGCACTGCCGCGCATGCGCATTCCGCTCCGCTGATGTCAGACGAAGGAGCTGACGTCGGCGGGGGAGGAGAGGTAAGGGAGCCCGGCGGAATTATATATTATATAAACATAAATTAATAGTGAGTATTTTAAAGGATCACTATAGTGTCAGGAAAACAAATGTGATTCTTTATTTGCGTGTTATATTACTTTCTTATAAGTGACAGAGTGACATCCTTTTATTCCTCCATTTCCAAGCCATCTAAAGCTCTTTAAGAGTTATATATTATGTAAACATAAATTAATAGTGAGTATTTTAAAGGATCACTATAGTGTCAGGAAAACAAATCCTAGTTATGAGTTCTATAGTGTCAGGAAAACCGATTTGTTTTCCTGACACTATAGTGATCCTTTAACCCCTTAAAACCGGAGGGCGTACTATTACGCCCTTTTCTAAGCGGCTCTAAACGCCGTTTTTTTTTTTTTTTTTACTTACCCGTTTGGGGGGACTCCCAGGGAGCCCCCGCGGCACATCCGACGTCCTGCAGCCCCCCCCCCCCCCCGGCCATGTGAGAGTGAGGTCCTTGCGAGGACCTCACCATCACATGGCCGGGTTAGCTGCCTGGTGCACTGTAATGACAGGTAGTCCCCCTGCTGGCTGGAAATAAAATAAAATAAATTAAATAAGTGTAAAAAAAAAAAAATATATATATATATATATATATATATACTCAGATCATATATATATATATACATTATATATATGATCTGAGTATATATATACACATATACATACACACACATACACTGTCTAGGTGTATTTTACTATTATTATTATATATATTATATATATTTATATTATTATATATATATTAATATCAAATTACACGTATACTGATACTGATTAAATATATATATATATAATTATTGTTATATATATATTTATAAATAATATAGAAAAAAAATATGTAAATACGTTAAAAAAATAAAATTAAAAAAATTATTAAAAAAAATAAAAAAATATATAGATGTGTGTTATTTCGTTCTAACTGTATTGTGATATTAATATATATATCTATAAACATAAATATATATGTATATATCACTATATATATACACCTATATATAAATAAAAATATTTTAAAAAATTCTATTTATATATACATTTATATACACATACGTATATAATTAATATAATTATATAATTGTAATTTTTTAAAACACCATAAAACCTGTACATGGGGGTACTGTTTTACTCGGGAGACTTCGCTGAACACAAATATTAGTGTTTCAAAACAGTAAAATGTATTACAACGATGATATCGCCAGTAAAAGTGACGTTTTTTGCATTTTTCACGCACAAACACCACTTACACAGACGATATTATTGCTGTGATACTTTTACTGTTTTGAAACACAAATGTTTGTGTTCAGCGAAGTCTCCCGAGTATAACAGTACCCCTCATGTACAGGTTTTATGGTGTTTTCAAAAGTTACAGCGTCAAATATAAGGCTTGTGTTTTATTTTTTTCACATTAAAATTCGCCAGATTGGTTACGTTGCCTTTGAGACCCTATGGTAGCCCAAGAATGAAAATTACCCCTATGATGGCATACCATTTGCAATAGTAGACAACCCAAGGTATTGCAAATGGGGTATGTCCAGTATTTTTTAGTAGCCACTTAGTCACAAACACTGGCCAAAATTGGCGTTTTTTTGCATTTTTCACACACAAACAAATACTAACGCTACTTTGGCCAGTGTTTGTGACCAAATGGCTACTAAAAAAGACTGGACATACCCCATTTGCAATACCTTGGGTTGTCTACTATTGCAAATGGTATGCCATTATGGGTGTAAATTTAATTTTATGGCAAGACAGGAGGCTTCATATTTGCTTTATCCTTCTTTACTGAACCTCCCAGCAGCAAAGAAATAGTTAACAATATTTTAAAATAGTTCAACCAATCAGAGTACATATCAGTATTATATAGCCTTGTGAAGCTCCTCCCAATTCCTCTTTCTTTGCTGCTTGCCTCCCAGGTGAGTCTATTCCAATTATTGTGCCTTACTTCATACTCTTAATACCTTTATTATTTGCATTAGTGTCTTTGATACTATTTGATATTTTTATTAAGAAGTTTTTACATCTCATTATCTACATTTATACACATTTAGCAGTTTTACATCTCACTGCTTACATTTATACACGTTATTCTATTTTCATGTTTAGTATAAGTCTGACTAAACTATTGATTCTTTCTAAATATGTCTCTTTAAGTTGCGGAATTTCCGTGACTGGGGTTTTTCTACCCTTTTGTTGTTTTATTATCCAGAGGTCTTTAGCCGCGGTATTTTCCCTTTATTGAGGGACCGCGGCTTAAAAGTTAAACACTACCGCGGACTCCATTTCCCAGGAGTCCGCGGGTCAATCTATTTGCGCCCTTTTTCGGCTTCCCGCCCCTCGCATCACACTTACCAGACGCGCTTCCTCCCGCCTTTCACTTGCGCGGCCATCTTCTGCGCGGTCCTCTGGCTCTCACGGCGCACTTGCACCATCTACCGCCAGATCGGGTAAGTACACTATTTATTTTCTAGCAATTTTAAAGTGCCAGTTCACTTTTTGTTCAGTTTTTTATTTCGCTTTTTTTCTTGTTCCTTACAGATTTACCTGTTATAATACCCTTAATAAAGGCCTTGTGGGTGACCCCCACCTTTCTTATACTGCTCTGTGTATGAGTATTTATTGTGGGTGACCCCCACCATTACTGCCACTCTTTTTTTTTATATTCCATAATTAAAGTGATCCCACACTGGGTATATATTAAGGACATAACCATCTGTCCAAATATTTTAGTGGTGAATCCCACTTATTATTATTATAGTGGTACAAACCACTTGTATATATTTAGTGGTAACCCCACTATTTATTATTGTGCCGCCCTTACTCATTTACTGCGCAAGAATTTGGGTGACCCCCAATTACAATAACTCATTTTATACTGTTGGGTGAACCCCAATTTATCATATAAGACAAATGTCTGATAATACCGAGCCAGCAATTTCTCAAGAGCTTAGAGCTTGGCTGGTCTCAACCATCGCCGAGTCTATTCCTAAGGCGCTAGCAGCCTTCCAAGAAAGGACTTCTACCGAAGTCAACCCCACCACAGGCATGCTCTCTGACTCCGAGGACTCTCAGCCCTCAGACCAGGGGACCACACGCAAACGCCCCTGGAAAGGGGATAGTAGGTCTGCTGGCAAAGGCAAGGCTCCCGCCAAGTCCTTAAAATTATCTGCCCCTCAACCCGCCCACGTACCCACCGACCCCTTAGAGGGCTCTGCTTTTCACACGGGCGATAGGGTTGAGGATTATTTCCTTGACTACTCTGATGTAGATCCCTCGGCGAATGCGCTAGGGGATACTTCATCAGAGTTTGTCAAGGAGACTTTCCTTGTACCTAAAAATTTGGATACTAAAGTACCTATCCAAAAGAGAACCGACTCAGACATCCTTCTGGATGCTTCGGGTGTCCCATTTTTTGATCCCAGAATCATCAGGCACCCACGATCAGCCGAATGGTCTCCACCAGATCATATTGCAAATTTTTGTAAGATGTGGTTACGTAAACCACTTGATAAGGAAATCAGGGCGAAACTCAGAGCCGAGTGCCCTCGCCCAACCATCCCAAATAAGGTGGCTCTCACACCAGAGTTCGATCCATTATTTGTCACCTTCCTAAATAAGTCAGGGAAGGATCCCCGCAAGGGAATAGAACAGGGCCTCAAAACAGCCCAAGACAAACTCCTAGACATATCTGGTCCTATCGTCCAAATTTTTATTCTGGCAGACGAAGCCATAACCAGTGGGGAATTTGACCCCAATACGGTTAGAGAATGGGCCCAGAGAGCCTTATGCCTCCTTGGAAACGCTAATGTGGCCATATCCACGGAAAGGCGCAGGGCGGCACTATACAAATTAGACGCTAAACTAGCCGATCTGAGCTCCCGAGAACTGGGACCAGAGGCTAATGGGTTGTTATTTGGAGACTCATTTATGAGGGACCTCTCCAAGCACGTGGCTGTGTTTACGACACTTAATAAGGCCCAATCCTCCTTGCGCAGGGTCTTTCGTCCCCAGACTACTCGTTTTTCTGGGAGAGCTGGACATTTTAGAGGCCGACCGTTCAGCAGAACTGCCTTCACAGGCTACAGGCCTCGTCCAACAGACAATTACTGGCAATCGGGACAACCCCGACCCTACCACAGGCAGCTGTTTACAAACAGAGGAGCTATCCGGGGACATGGCTCTGCATCCCTACGCGGACGCACTGCTCAAGGTAATCAACCTTCCTTTTTTACACACACCTATTGCAGGTCGATTAAGCTATTTTTTCCCACAGTGGGAATTACTGTCACAAGACCTATGGGTTCAGCACACAGTACAAGGGTTCACAATAGACTTTCTTTCCACTCCAGTCCAGAACATGCCCCCTACACCACTACAGATGTCCACATCAGACAACCTCACATTGCAAACCGAATTGCACAAACTTCTACAAAAAGGGGCGATAGAAAAATCCCCCTTTCCCCAAACGTTTCTCAGCAACATATTTCTGGTACACAAAAAAACGGGAGATTTACGTCCAATCATCAATTTAAAAGACCTGAATTGCTTCATCAGGTACCGTCATTTCAAGATGGAAGGCATCCATCTACTCAGGGACCTCCTTTGCGTGGGAGATTGGTTCTCCAGATTCGACCTCAAGGACGCATATCTCACAGTCCCAATTGCTCGCAACCATCGAGCCTTTCTCCAATTCGCCTGGCTAGACCAAATCTGGCAATTCACATGTCTCCCGTTCGGCCTTTGTTCCGCACCATGGTGTTTCACGAAACTGATGAAACCAGTGATGGCGTTACTCCGATCTCAAGGGACTCGGTCCATCATTTATTTGGACGACATCCTAATTATGGCTCAGGATTCAGACCTTCTACGCAAACATACAGACATGACAGCAACCTTACTACAAAACCTAGGGTTTGTGATCAATTTTCAGAAATCAGCCCTGGAACCGTCTCAGAAGGTTCAGTTTCTCGGTTTTCTGATAGATTCCGTACAAGCAATCTTACAGCTTCCCTCCACAAAAGTCAAATCCATAAAGAAAGAGATCCGCAAACTGCTGTCAGCCTACCAGATTCGCCTACGCGACCTGGCACATACCATAGGCCTGCTGTCCGCCTCTATCAAGGCCATTTATCCGGGACCTTTACATTACCGGGCCATGCAACGGCTCAAAACACACTATCTACACCGATCCACTTCTTACGATCAGTACATCTCCCTGACAGACGAGGTTCGGAGAGAACTTCACTGGTGGCTTCACAACATGGAAGCATGGAATGGCAAAGCCATTTTCAGATCGCAACCGGATTTCATCCTGGAATCCGATGCCAGTCTCTTGGGATGGGGCGCCACGTGCGCAGACAGGTCCACCGGAGGGCTATGGTCCCCCTCGGAACGAGCATTGCACATCAATTGTCTAGAATTGATTGCAGGGTCCTGTGCGATTCGCAGTTTCACAAAGGATTGTTTCAATTGCTCACTAGTACTGCGCATGGACAACGTCTCTGCAGTGCGTTATGTGAACCAGTTAGGGGGTTCCCGGTCCAAACTATTGTCAGACCTTACCATGGATCTCTACCAGTTCTGCCTAGAGCGGAACTTATCCATCAGAGCGGAATATCTCCCGGGCACGGACAATCTAGTCGCAGACTGGTTCTCTCGCCATTGGACAGATGTGAGCGACTGGCAATTGGACCCCCGATTGTTTCATCACATCCTTTGTCTTCGCGGGCCTCTCACTCTGGACTTATTTGCATCACGACTGAATTGCCAGACCGAAGCCTTCATCAGCTGGCTTCCAGATCCCCAATCCTGGGCAGTCGATGCATTCTTACATCCGTGGCCGGAGACAGGAGCCTACACTTTCCCGCCTTTCTCCATGATCCAGCGCACCCTCTACCGGGTCAGAGCCCTAGTAGTGACAATAGTCATTGTCACTCCGTTATGGAGAGCCCAAACCTGGTTCTCAACCCTGTTGGAAATGTCAGCGAACTATCCGATCCTACTACCCCGATCTCCCAACATTCTAACGAATCCAACGGGGCATTGTCACCCTCTCGCCCTCCAAGGACGGCTCCAACTTGTAGCCTGGACCGTTTCAGGGGATCCTGGAATGTCGCAGGACTTTCGGAAACAGCTCAGACGCTCCTATGGGATTCCTGGGCCCCAGGAACTAGACGAGCTTACCTCAATGCATGGCGAACATGGGTCAGCTGGTGTTTGGAAAGGGACACCGATCCCTTTTCAGCTCCTTTGACGATAATATTAAACTTCCTGTCTAACCTATTTGATCAAGGCAAATCCTATAGATCAATTAATGTCTTTAGATAAGCCATATCCGCAGCACACGACCCTATTGACAACACACCAATAGGGAAACACCCTTCGGTTTGTAGACTGCTACGCGGGATCAGGCTAGCCAGACCCCCTCTACCTAAATATTCCAACTTTTGGGACGTTGCTCAAGTTTTTTCGCTTTTGGACTCATGGCCCTCTAACGAGAACCTAACGCTAGGTCAACTCTCTGCTAAACTAGCTCTACTCCTGTGTCTAGTATCCTTCCGTAGGGTCTCAGACATTCGAGCATTCGATCTCCACGCTATAACCTTCTCCCCAGAAGGCGTTACTTTTTGCATCTCCAGACGCACCAAGACTAATTCTCTCTCTGTGTTCTACCCCTACTTTCCGAACAGACAGTCACTCTGCGTGGCGCTTTGCTTAAGGCACTACATAGCTGCCACGACCACGCTGCGCCCCCCTACAGGACCCCTCCTAGTGTCCTACGTCAAACCACACAAACCAGTGTCCGCCCCCACAGTTGCACGGTGGATCAAATGGATACTAGCCCTAGCTGACATAGACTCCTCCTTTGGGGCGCACTCAGTCAGGGGAGCAGCCGCATCCTCAGCCTTTCGTGCAGGTAGCTCGCTTTCAGACATCTTGTCGTCGGCAGATTGGTCCAGGGAATCTACCTTTCGCACATTCTATTTCAAACCTAGATCACACGCGGCATCCTCCATTGTACAAGAGCGTTAAAACAGCAAATATGAAGCCTCCTGTCTTGCCATAAAATTAGGGATTATTCTAGCCCTAGTGACTGAATAATCTAAATTTTATTAACGACAGGAGGCGAATATTTTCCCACCCTTGTCTTCAGTACCAGGTCGACCCACCCTGAGGTAAGTTACTATCTTCTCCTACTCGATAGGTCTTACACAATTCACGCATCACCTGTTATCAATCAGGCTTACACCACACCACTAACAGTTAATATGTTACATCTCAGATCAAATCCATAAATTTCATTGGAATAATCTCTGTCTTCCTAATATACGTGCCATAAACTTGCATGCACATAGTAGGAGAACCTATACTCTCATGGTTTTCTTTTTTCTCTTCTCTAGTGTGAAGAACCCTGACGTCCATAGCAGATGGATTAAGCAATCCACACAAAGTTTACACGGTTGACCCACAGTTCAAGTTCCAGTTCCAGTTCGGTTTACATGGTTGACACTCAAATACTGTCGGCAACAACAAGAAAGAGGAATTGGGAGGAGCTTCACAAGGCTATATAATACTGATATGTACTCTGATTGGTTGAACTATTTTAAAATATTGTTAACTATTTCTTTGCTGCTGGGAGGTTCAGTAAAGAAGGATAAAGCAAATATTCGCCTCCTGTCGTTAATAAAATTTAGATTATTCAGTCACTAGGGCTAGAATAATCCCTAATTCCTGGGCTACTATACAGTCTCAAAGGCAACATAACCATAATCTAGCGAATTTCAATTTCAAATGTAACGTGCTATATTTGACCCTGTAACTTCCCAAAACACCATAAAACCTGTACATAGGGGGTACTGTTTTAGACGTGAGACTTTGCTGAATACAAATATGTGTATTTTATTGCAGTAAAAGCAAACAGTATTATGACATTGACAGTCAAAATGTCATGTAGAACTAAAAAAAAATAACAATTTCTTATTTTCTCCCATTTTTTCATATTAAATTATGTTTCATAGCTAAATATTTGATATTAAATGAAAGCCCTGTTTCCCCTGAATAAAATGATATATAATAGGGGGGGTGCATTTAATATGAAAGAGGTGAATTACGGTTGGACAGACATATAGCACAAATGCCAGGTTTTGTTTACGTTTTATTTTGTTCACAACGTGTACATTTGGCTCAGTCCTTAAGGGTTTAAAATACTCACTATTAACCCTTTAAGTCCGGCGGACGTATATTTACGTCCTTTTAAAAGCGGCTCTAAACGCCGCAGGACGTAAATATACGCCCGCCGTTTTTTTTTAACTTACCCGGTCGCCGGTGGTCCCACACCGGCGATCGCGGTTGGGGGGACTCCCAGGGAGCCCCCCCGCGGCAGATCTTCCTCCTCCGGTCCCTCCCGGTCATGTGAGAGTGAGGTCCTTGCGAGGACCTCACAATCACATGGCCGGTATAGAAACATAACATAGAAACATAGAATGTGATGGCAGATAAGAACCATTCGGCCCATCTAGTCTGCCCAGTTTTCTAAATACTTTCATTAGTCCCTGGCATTATCTTATAGTTAGGATAGCCTTATGCCTATCCCACGCATGCTTAAACTCCTTTACTGTGTTAACCTCCACCACTTCAGCTGGAAGGCTATTCCATGCATCCACTACCCTCTCAGTAAAGTAATACTTCCTGATATTATTTTTAAACCTTTGTCCCTCTAATTTAAGACTATGTCCTCTGGTTGTGGTAGTTTTTCTTCTTTTAAATATAGTCTCCTCCTTTATTTAAAAGAAGAAAAACTACCACAACCAGAGGACATAGTCTTAAATTAGAGGGACAAAGGTTTAAAAATAATATCAGGAAGTATTACTTTACTGAGAGGGTAGTGGATGCATGGAATAGCCTTCCAGCTGAAGTGGTGGAGGTTAACATAGCTGGCTCAGGCATTGCCAGCAGGGGGACCAACTGTAATGACAGTTGGTCCCCCTGCTGGCTGAAAATAAAATAAAATAATGTTAAAAGTGTAAAAAAAAAAAAAATATATATACTTAGATCATATACCGTATATACTCGAGTATAAGCCGAGTTTTTCAGCCCATTTTTTGGGCTGAAAAACCCCAACTCGGCTTATACTCGAGTCAAGGTCTGTATTATGGCAATTTGCATTGCCATAATACAGACTGGGGGGAGAGGGGGGCTGGCAGAGCTGTAACTTACCTGTCCTGCAGCTCCTGTCAGCTCTCTCCTCCTCTGCGCCGTCCGTTCAGCACCTCGGTCAGCTCCCAGTGTAAATCTCGCGAGAGCCGCGGCTCTCGCGAGATTTACACTGGGAGCTGACAGAAGAGCAGAACGGACGGCGCAGAGGAGGAGAGAGCTGACAGGAGCTGCAGGACAGGTAAGTTACAGCTCTGCCAGCCCCCCTCTCCCCCCCCACTGAACTGCCACTGGACCACCAGGGAAGGAGAGCCCCCCTCCCTGCCATATATCAAGCAGGGAGGGGGGACGAAAAAAAAAAATATATAAATAAAATAAGAAATAATAATAATAAAATAATAATAATAAAAAAATTTATAATAACAAAAAAAAGGGGTATAAGGACCACTATGGGAGGGGAGGGGGGGTATAAGGACCACTATGGGAGGGAGGGGGTGGGTTAAGGACCACTATGGGAGGGAGGGGGGTATAAGGACCGCTATGGGAGGGAGGGGGGGTATAAGGACCACTATGGGAGGGAGGGGGGGGATAAGGACCACTATGGGAGGGAGGGGGGGGATAAGGACCACTATGGGAGGGAGGGGGGGGATAAGGACCACTATGGGAGGGAGGGGGGTATAAGGACCACTATGGGAGGGAGGGGGGTATAAGGACCACTATGGGAGGGAGGGGGGGATAAGGACCACTATGGGAGGGAGGGGGGGGGGATAAGGAACACTATGGGAGGGAGAAGGGGGATAAGGACCACTATGAGAGGGAGGGGGTGGGATAAGGACCACAATGGGAGGGGAGGGGGAAGTAAGGACCACTAGGGGAGGGGAGGGTAAGGACCACTAGGGGAGGGGTGAGTCAGGACCACTGGGGGGGGGGAGTGAAGGAACACGGGGGTGGGGAGGTAAGGACCACTGAGGGAGGAGGAGGGGAAGTCAGGACATATGGGGGGGGGGGAGGGGGCGGCAAAATTGTTTTTGCCTACGGCGGCAAATATCCTTGCACCGGCCCTGCACACACCGCATTCACACACTGCATTCATACACACACACACTGCAACTCATGCATACACACACTGCACTCATACACACACGCTGCACTCATACACACACACATACGCACACACTGCATTCATTATACACACACTGTAAATAAATATTCAATTAATATATTTTTTTTAGGATCTAATTTTATTTAGAAATTTACCAGTAGCTGCTGCATTTCCCACCCTAGTCTTATACTCGAGTCAATAAGTTTTCCCAGTTTTTTGGGATAAAATTAGGGGCCTCGGCTTATATTCGGGTCGGCTTATACTCGAGTATATACGGTATATATATTATATATATATATGATCTAAGTATATATATACACATATACACACATATGCATACACCGTCTAGGTGTATTTTAATATTAATATATATATAATTATATATATATATTAATATCAAATTACACGTAGACTGATACTGATTAAATATATATATAATTATTGTTATATATATATTTATAAATAATATAAAAAAAAATATGTAAATACGTAAAAAAATTAAATAAAAAAAAATAATTAAAAATAAAATATTAAAAAATATATAGATGTGTTTTATTTCGTTCTAACTGTATTGTGATATTAATATATATATATATTTATATCAAAATACACGTAGAACGAAATAATATATATATCTATATACATAAATATATACGTATATATCACTATATATATAAATACAAAAAGAGAAGTCCTGCGCTAAAGCAGCAAGGACTACAACACACATCAGCCCCAATATGTAGTAAAAACCAAAAAAAAAGAAAATGTTACTTGCGCTTTTTCCTTAATCCCTATGTATATTTAGACAAATGGAGGTCATTTAGTTGCTCCAATGGCCATTGGAGGGATGCCCGCCTGCCAACGTCAAGGCAGACCCCCCCTAAGCGGGTCCTAACACTGACCCTTCAGCCTGCTTCCTTGAGCTTCTGGCAAAGATATCTCTAATGAGACAGAAAGGGGTATTTTTTATATACACCCCTTTACTTATTAACCCTTAATAGGGAACACATGGGATGGGTAGCAGCATTGTAACCAGGCTGTGTGATACAAAGTAAATACAAATACAAAAAGAGAAGTCCTGCGCTAAAGCAGCAAGGACTACAACACACATCAGCCCCAATATGTAGTAAAAACCAAAAAAAAGAAAATGTTACTTGCGCTTTTTCCTTAATCCCTATGTATATTTAGGCGCAGGACTTCTCTTTTTGTATTTGTATTTACTTTGTATCACACAGCCTGGTTACAATGCTGCTACCCATCCCATGTGTTCCCTATTAAGGGTTAATAAGTAAAGGGGTGTATATAAAAAATACCCCTTTCTGTCTCATTAGAGATATCTTTGCCAGAAGCTCAAGGAAGCAGGCTGAAGGGTCAGTGTTAGGACCCGCTTAGGGGGGGTCTGCCTTGACGTTGGCAGGCGGGCATCCCTCCAATGGCCATTGGAGCAACTAAATGACCTCCATTTGTCTAAATATACATAGGGATTAAGGAAAAAGCGCAAGTAACCTTTTCCTTTTTTTTTGGTTTTTACTACATATTGGGGCTGATGTGTGTTGTAGTCCTTGCTGCTTTAGCGCAGGACTTCTCTTTTTGTATTTGTATTTACTTTGTATCACACAGCCTGGTTACAATGCTGCTACCCATCCCATGTGTTCCCTATTAAGGGTTAATAAGTAAAGGGGTGTATATAAAAAATACCCCTTTCTGTCTCATTAGAGATATCTTTGCCAGAAGCTCAAGGAAGCAGGCTGAAGGGTCAGTGTTAGGACCCGCTTAGGGGGGGTCTGCCTTGACGTTGGCAGGCGGGCATCCCTCCAATGGCCATTGGAGCAACTAAATGACCTCCATTTGTCTAAATATACATAGGGATTAAGGAAAAAGCGCAAGTAACATTTTCTTTTTTTTGGTTTTTACTACATATTGGGGCTGATGTGTGTTGTAGTCCTTGCTGCTTTAGCGCAGGACTTCTCTTTTTGTATTTGTATTTACTTTGTATCACACAGCCTGGTTACAATGCTGCTACCCATCCCATGTGTTCCCTATTAAGGGTTAATAAGTAAAGGGGTGTATATAAAAATACCCCTTTCTGTCTCATTAGAGATATCTTTGCCAGAAGCTCAAGGAAGCAGGCTGAAGGGTCAGTGTTAGGACCCGCTTAGGGGGGGTCTGCCTTGACGTTGGCAGGCGGGCATCCCTCCAATGGCCATTGGAGCAACTAAATGACCTCCATTTGTCTAAATATACATAGGGATTAAGGAAAAAGCGCAAGTAACATTTTCTTTTTTTTGGTTTTTACTACATATTGGGGCTGATGTGTGTTGTAGTCCTTGCTGCTTTAGCGCAGGACTTCTCTTTTTGTATTTGTATTTACTTTGTATCACACAGCCTGGTTACAATGCTGCTACCCATCCCATGTGTTCCCTATTAAGGGTTAATAAGTAAAGGGGTGTATGTAAAAAATACCCCTTTCTGTCTCATTAGAGATATCTTTGCCAGAAGCTCAAGGAAGCAGGCTGAAGGGTCAGTGTTAGGACCCGATTAGGGGGGGTCTGCCTTGACGTTGGCAGGCGGGCATCCCTCCAATGGCCATTGGAGCAACTAAATGACCTCCATTTGTCTAAATATACATAGGGATTAAGGAAAAAGCGCAAGTAACATTTTCTTTTTTTGGTTTTTACTACATATTGGGGCTGATGTGTGTTGTAGTCCTTGCTGCTTTAGCGCAGGACTTCTCTTTTTGTATTTGTATTTACTTTGTATCACACAGCCTGGTTACAATGCTGCTACCCATCCCATGTGTTCCCTATTAAGGGTTAATAAGTAAAGGGGTGTATATAAAAAATACCCCTTTCTGTCTTATTAGAGATATCTTTGCCAGAAGCTCAAGGAAGCAGGCTGAAGGGTCAGTGTTAGGACCCGCTTAGGGGGGGTCTGCCTTGACGTTGGCAGGCGGGCATCCCTCCAATGGCCATTGGAGCAACTAAATGACCTCCATTTGTCTAAATATACATAGGGATTAAGGAAAAAGCGCAAGTAACATTTTCTTTTTTTGGTTTTTACTACATATTGGGGCTGATGTGTGTTGTAGTCCTTGCTGCTTTAGCGCAGGACTTCTCTTTTTGTATTTGTATTTACTTTGTATCACACAGCCTGGTTACAATGCTGCTACCCATCCCATGTGTTCCCTATTAAGGGTTAATAAGTAAAGGGGTGTATATAAAAAATACCCCTTTCTGTCTCATTAGAGATATCTTTGCCAGAAGCTCAAGGAAGCAGGCTGAAGGGTCAGTGTTAGGACCCGCTTAGGGGGGGTCTGCCTTGACGTTGGCAGGCGGGCATCCCTCCAATGGCCATTGGAGCAACTAAATGACCTCCATTTGTCTAAATATACATAGGGATTAAGGAAAAAGCGCAAGTAACATTTTCTTTTTTTTTGGTTTTTACTACATATTGGGGCTGATGTGTGTTGTAGTCCTTGCTGCTTTAGCGCAGGACTTCTCTTTTTGTATTTGTATTTACTTTGTATCACACAGCCTGGTTACAATGCTGCTACCCATCCCATGTGTTCCCTATTAAGGGTTAATAAGTAAAGGGGTGTATATAAAAAATACCCCTTTCTGTCTCATTAGAGATATCTTTGCCAGAAGCTCAAGGAAGCAGGCTGAAGGGTCAGTGTTAGGACCCGCTTAGGGGGGGTCTGCCTTGACGTTGGCAGGCGGGCATCCCTCCAATGGCCATTGGAGCAACTAAATGACCTCCATTTGTCTAAATATACATAGGGATTAAGGAAAAAGCGCAAGTAACATTTTCTTTTTTTTGGTTTTTACTACATATTGGGGCTGATGTGTGTTGTAGTCCTTGCTGCTTTAGCGCAGGACTTCTCTTTTTGTATTTGTATTTACTTTGTATCACACAGCCTGGTTACAATGCTGCTACCCATCCCATGTGTTCCCTATTAAGGGTTAATAAGTAAAGGGGTGTATATAAAAAATACCCCTTTCTGTCTCATTAGAGATATCTTTGCCAGAAGCTCAAGGAAGCAGGCTGAAGGGTCAGTGTTAGGACCCGCTTAGGGGGGGTCTGCCTTGACGTTGGCAGGCGGGCATCCCTCCAATGGCCATTGGAGCAACTAAATGACCTCCATTTGTCTAAATATACATAGGGATTAAGGAAAAAGCGCAAGTAACATTTTCTTTTTTTTGGTTTTTACTACATATTGGGGCTGATGTGTGTTGTAGTCCTTGCTGCTTTAGCGCAGGACTTCTCTTTTTGTATTTGTATTTACTTTGTATCACACAGCCTGGTTACAATGCTGCTACCCATCCCATGTGTTCCCTATTAAGGGTTAATAAGTAAAGGGGTGTATATAAAAAATACCCCTTTCTGTCTCATTAGAGATATCTTTGCCAGAAGCTCAAGGAAGCAGGCTGAAGGGTCAGTGTTAGGACCCGCTTAGGGGGGGTCTGCCTTGACGTTGGCAGGCGGGCATCCCTCCAATGGCCATTGGAGCAACTAAATGACCTCCATTTGTCTAAATATACATAGGGATTAAGGAAAAAGCGCAAGTAACATTTTCTTTTTTTTGGTTTTTACTACATATTGGGGCTGATGTGTGTTGTAGTCCTTGCTGCTTTAGCGCAGGACTTCTCTTTTTGTATTTGTATTTACTTTGTATCACACAGCCTGGTTACAATGCTGCTACCCATCCCATGTGTTCCCTATTAAGGGTTAATAAGTAAAGGGGTGTATATAAAAAATACCCCTTTCTGTCTCATTAGAGATATCTTTGCCAGAAGCTCAAGGAAGCAGGCTGAAGGGTCAGTGTTAGGACCCGCTTAGGGGGGGTCTGCCTTGACGTTGGCAGGCGGGCATCCCTCCAATGGCCATTGGAGCAACTAAATGACCTCCATTTGTCTAAATATACATAGGGATTAAGGAAAAAGCGCAAGTAACATTTTCTTTTTTTTGGTTTTTACTACATATTGGGGCTGATGTGTGTTGTAGTCCTTGCTGCTTTAGCGCAGGACTTCTCTTTTTGTATTTGTATTTACTTTGTATCACACAGCCTGGTTACAATGCTGCTACCCATCCCATGTGTTCCCTATTAAGGGTTAATAAGTAAAGGGGTGTATATAAAAAATACCCCTTTCTGTCTCATTAGAGATATCTTTGCCAGAAGCTCAAGGAAGCAGGCTGAAGGGTCAGTGTTAGGACCCGCTTAGGGGGGGTCTGCCTTGACGTTGGCAGGCGGGCATCCCTCCAATGGCCATTGGAGCAACTAAATGACCTCCATTTGTCTAAATATACATAGGGATTAAGGAAAAAGCGCAAGTAACATTTTCTTTTTTTTGGTTTTTACTACATATTGGGGCTGATGTGTGTTGTAGTCCTTGCTGCTTTAGCGCAGGACTTCTCTTTTTGTATTTGTATTTACTTTGTATCACACAGCCTGGTTACAATGCTGCTACCCATCCCATGTGTTCCCTATTAAGGGTTAATAAGTAAAGGGGTGTATATAAAAAATACCCCTTTCTGTCTCATTAGAGATATCTTTGCCAGAAGCTCAAGGAAGCAGGCTGAAGGGTCAGTGTTAGGACCCGCTTAGGGGGGGTCTGCCTTGACGTTGGCAGGCGGGCATCCCTCCAATGGCCATTGGAGCAACTAAATGACCTCCATTTGTCTAAATATACATAGGGATTAAGGAAAAAGCGCAAGTAACATTTTCTTTTTTTTGGTTTTTACTACATATTGGGGCTGATGTGTGTTGTAGTCCTTGCTGCTTTAGCGCAGGACTTCTCTTTTTGTATTTGTATTTACTTTGTATCACACAGCCTGGTTACAATGCTGCTACCCATCCCATGTGTTCCCTATTAAGGGTTAATAAGTAAAGGGGTGTATGTAAAAAATACCCCTTTCTGTCTCATTAGAGATATCTTTGCCAGAAGCTCAAGGAAGCAGGCTGAAGGGTCAGTGTTAGGACCCGCTTAGGGGGGGTCTGCCTTGACGTTGGCAGGCGGGCATCCCTCCAATGGCCATTGGAGCAACTAAATGACCTCCATTTGTCTAAATATACATAGGGATTAAGGAAAAAGCGCAAGTAACATTTTCTTTTTTTTGGTTTTTACTACATATTGGGGCTGATGTGTGTTGTAGTCCTTGCTGCTTTAGCGCAGGACTTCTCTTTTTGTATTTGTATTTACTTTGTATCACACAGCCTGGTTACAATGCTGCTACCCATCCCATGTGTTCCCTATTAAGGGTTAATAAGTAAAGGGGTGTATATAAAAAATACCCCTTTCTGTCTTATTAGAGATATCTTTGCCAGAAGCTCAAGGAAGCAGGCTGAAGGGTCAGTGTTAGGACCCGCTTAGGGGGGGTCTGCCTTGACGTTGGCAGGCGGGCATCCCTCCAATGGCCATTGGAGCAACTAAATGACCTCCATTTGTCTAAATATACATAGGGATTAAGGAAAAAGCGCAAGTAACATTTTCTTTTTTTTGGTTTTTACTACATATTGGGGCTGATGTGTGTTGTAGTCCTTGCTGCTTTAGCGCAGGACTTCTCTTTTTGTATTTGTATTTACTTTGTATCACACAGCCTGGTTACAATGCTGCTACCCATCCCATGTGTTCCCTATTAAGGGTTAATAAGTAAAGGGTGTATATAAAAAATACCCCTTTCTGTCTCATTAGAGATATCTTTGCCAGAAGCTCAAGGAAGCAGGCTGAAGGGTCAGTGTTAGGACCCGCTTAGGGGGGGTCTGCCTTGACGTTGGCAGGCGGGCATCCCTCCAATGGCCATTGGAGCAACTAAATGACCTCCATTTGTCTAAATATACATAGGGATTAAGGAAAAAGCGCAAGTAACATTTTCTTTTTTTTTGGTTTTTACTACATATTGGGGCTGATGTGTGTTGTAGTCCTTGCTGCTTTAGCGCAGGACTTCTCTTTTTGTATTTGTATTTACTTTGTATCACACAGCCTGGTTACAATGCTGCTACCCATCCCATGTGTTCCCTATTAAGGGTTAATAAGTAAAGGGGTGTATATAAAAAATACCCCTTTCTGTCTCATTAGAGATATCTTTGCCAGAAGCTCAAGGAAGCAGGCTGAAGGGTCAGTGTTAGGACCCGCTTAGGGGGGGTCTGCCTTGACGTTGGCAGGCGGGCATCCCTCCAATGGCCATTGGAGCAACTAAATGACCTCCATTTGTCTAAATATACATAGGGATTAAGGAAAAAGCGCAAGTAACATTTTCTTTTTTTTGGTTTTTACTACATATTGGGGCTGATGTGTGTTGTAGTCCTTGCTGCTTTAGCGCAGGACTTCTCTTTTTGTATTTGTATTTACTTTGTATCACACAGCCTGGTTACAATGCTGCTACCCATCCCATGTGTTCCCTATTAAGGGTTAATAAGTAAAGGGGTGTATATAAAAAATACCCCTTTCTGTCTCATTAGAGATATCTTTGCCAGAAGCTCAAGGAAGCAGGCTGAAGGGTCAGTGTTAGGACCCGCTTAGGGGGGGTCTGCCTTGACGTTGGCAGGCGGGCATCCCTCCAATGGCCATTGGAGCAACTAAATGACCTCCATTTGTCTAAATATACATAGGGATTAAGGAAAAAGCGCAAGTAACATTTTCTTTTTTTTGGTTTTTACTACATATTGGGGCTGATGTGTGTTGTAGTCCTTGCTGCTTTAGCGCAGGACTTCTCTTTTTGTATTTGTATTTACTTTGTATCACACAGCCTGGTTACAATGCTGCTACCCATCCCATGTGTTCCCTATTAAGGGTTAATAAGTAAAGGGGTGTATATAAAAAATACCCCTTTCTGTCTTATTAGAGATATCTTTGCCAGAAGCTCAAGGAAGCAGGCTGAAGGGTCAGTGTTAGGACCCGCTTAGGGGGGGTCTGCCTTGACGTTGGCAGGCGGGCATCCCTCCAATGGCCATTGGAGCAACTAAATGACCTCCATTTGTCTAAATATACATAGGGATTAAGGAAAAAGCGCAAGTAACATTTTCTTTTTTTGGTTTTTACTACATATTGGGGCTGATGTGTGTTGTAGTCCTTGCTGCTTTAGCGCAGGACTTCTCTTTTTGTATTTGTATTTACTTTGTATCACACAGCCTGGTTACAATGCTGCTACCCATCCCATGTGTTCCCTATTAAGGGTTAATAAGTAAAGGGGTGTATATAAAAAATACCCCTTTCTGTCTCATTAGAGATATCTTTGCCAGAAGCTCAAGGAAGCAGGCTGAAGGGTCAGTGTTAGGACCCGCTTAGGGGGGGTCTGCCTTGACGTTGGCAGGCGGGCATCCCTCCAATGGCCATTGGAGCAACTAAATGACCTCCATTTGTCTAAATATACATAGGGATTAAGGAAAAAGCGCAAGTAACATTTTCTTTTTTTTGTTTTTTACTACATATTGGGGCTGATGTGTGTTGTAGTCCTTGCTGCTTTAGCGCAGGACTTCTCTTTTTGTATTTGTATTTACTTTGTATCACACAGCCTGGTTACAATGCTGCTACCCATCCCATGTGTTCCCTATTAAGGGTTAATAAGTAAAGGGGTGTATATAAAAAATACCCCTTTCTGTCTCATTAGAGATATCTTTGCCAGAAGCTCAAGGAAGCAGGCTGAAGGGTCAGTGTTAGGACCCGCTTAGGGGGGGTCTGCCTTGACGTTGGCAGGCGGGCATCCCTCCAATGGCCATTGGAGCAACTAAATGACCTCCATTTGTCTAAATATACATAGGGATTAAGGAAAAAGCGCAAGTAACATTTTCTTTTTTTTGGTTTTTACTACATATTGGGGCTGATGTGTGTTGTAGTCCTTGCTGCTTTAGCGCAGGACTTCTCTTTTTGTATTTGTATTTACTTTGTATCACACAGCCTGGTTACAATGCTGCTACCCATCCCATGTGTTCCCGATTAAGGGTTAATAAGTAAAGGGGTGTATATAAAAAATACCCCTTTCTGTCTCATTAGAGATATCTTTGCCAGAAGCTCAAGGAAGCAGGCTGAAGGGTCAGTGTTAGGACCCGCTTAGGGGGGGTCTGCCTTGACGTTGGCAGGCGGGCATCCCTCCAATGGCCATTGGAGCAACTAAATGACCTCCATTTGTCTAAATATACATAGGGATTAAGGAAAAAGCGCAAGTAACATTTTCTTTTTTTTGGTTTTTACTACATATTGGGGCTGATGTGTGTTGTAGTCCTTGCTGCTTTAGCGCAGGACTTCTCTTTTTGTATTTGTATTTACTTTGTATCACACAGCCTGGTTACAATGCTGCTACCCATCCCATGTGTTCCCTATTAAGGGTTAATAAGTAAAGGGGTGTATATAAAAAATACCCCTTTCTGTCTCATTAGAGATATCTTTGCCAGAAGCTCAAGGAAGCAGGCTGAAGGGTCAGTGTTAGGACCCGCTTAGGGGGGGTCTGCCTTGACGTTGGCAGGCGGGCATCCCTCCAATGGCCATTGGAGCAACTAAATGACCTCCATTTGTCTAAATATACATAGGGATTAAGGAAAAAGCGCAAGTAACATTTTCTTTTTTTTGGTTTTTACTACATATTGGGGCTGATGTGTGTTGTAGTCCTTGCTGCTTTAGCGCAGGACTTCTCTTTTTGTATTTGTATTTACTTTGTATCACACAGCCTGGTTACAATGCTGCTACCCATCCCATGTGTTCCCTATTAAGGGTTAATAAGTAAAGGGGTGTATGTAAAAAATACCCCTTTCTGTCTCATTAGAGATATCTTTGCCAGAAGCTCAAGGAAGCAGGCTGAAGGGTCAGTGTTAGGACCCGCTTAGGGGGGGTCTGCCTTGACGTTGGCAGGCGGGCATCCCTCCAATGGCCATTGGAGCAACTAAATGACCTCCATTTGTCTAAATATACATAGGGATTAAGGAAAAAGCGCAAGTAACATTTTCTTTTTTTTGGTTTTTACTACATATTGGGGCTGATGTGTGTTGTAGTCCTTGCTGCTTTAGCGCAGGACTTCTCTTTTTGTATTTGTATTTACTTTGTATCACACAGCCTGGTTACAATGCTGCTACCCATCCCATGTGTTCCCTATTAAGGGTTAATAAGTAAAGGGGTGTATATAAAAAATACCCCTTTCTGTCTTATTAGAGATATCTTTGCCAGAAGCTCAAGGAAGCAGGCTGAAGGGTCAGTGTTAGGACCCGCTTAGGGGGGGTCTGCCTTGACGTTGGCAGGCGGGCATCCCTCCAATGGCCATTGGAGCAACTAAATGACCTCCATTTGTCTAAATATACATAGGGATTAAGGAAAAAGCGCAAGTAACATTTTCTTTTTTTGGTTTTTACTACATATTGGGGCTGATGTGTGTTGTAGTCCTTGCTGCTTTAGCGCAGGACTTCTCTTTTTGTATTTGTATTTACTTTGTATCACACAGCCTGGTTACAATGCTGCTACCCATCCCATGTGTTCCCTATTAAGGGTTAATAAGTAAAGGGGTGTATATAAAAAATACCCCTTTCTGTCTCATTAGAGATATCTTTGCCAGAAGCTCAAGGAAGCAGGCTGAAGGGTCAGTGTTAGGACCCGCTTAGGGGGGGTCTGCCTTGACGTTGGCAGGCGGGCATCCCTCCAATGGCCATTGGAGCAACTAAATGACCTCCATTTGTCTAAATATACATAGGGATTAAGGAAAAAGCGCAAGTAACATTTTCTTTTTTTTGGTTTTTACTACATATTGGGGCTGATGTGTGTTGTAGTCCTTGCTGCTTTAGCGCAGGACTTCTCTTTTTGTATTTGTATTTACTTTGTATCACACAGCCTGGTTACAATGCTGCTACCCATCCCATGTGTTCCCTATTAAGGGTTAATAAGTAAAGGGGTGTATATAAAAAATACCCCTTTCTGTCTTATTAGAGATATCTTTGCCAGAAGCTCAAGGAAGCAGGCTGAAGGGTCAGTGTTAGGACCCGCTTAGGGGGGGTCTGCCTTGACGTTGGCAGGCGGGCATCCCTCCAATGGCCATTGGAGCAACTAAATGACCTCCATTTGTCTAAATATACATAGGGATTAAGGAAAAAGCGCAAGTAACATTTTCTTTTTTTGGTTTTTACTACATATTGGGGCTGATGTGTGTTGTAGTCCTTGCTGCTTTAGCGCAGGACTTCTCTTTTTGTATTTGTATTTACTTTGTATCACACAGCCTGGTTACAATGCTGCTACCCATCCCATGTGTTCCCTATTAAGGGTTAATAAGTAAAGGGGTGTATATAAAAAATACCCCTTTCTGTCTCATTAGAGATATCTTTGCCAGAAGCTCAAGGAAGCAGGCTGAAGGGTCAGTGTTAGGACCCGCTTAGGGGGGGTCTGCCTTGACGTTGGCAGGCGGGCATCCCTCCAATGGCCATTGGAGCAACTAAATGACCTCCATTTGTCTAAATATACATAGGGATTAAGGAAAAAGCGCAAGTAACATTTTCTTTTTTTTTGGTTTTTACTACATATTGGGGCTGATGTGTGTTGTAGTCCTTGCTGCTTTAGCGCAGGACTTCTCTTTTTGTATTTGTATTTACTTTGTATCACACAGCCTGGTTACAATGCTGCTACCCATCCCATGTGTTCCCTATTAAGGGTTAATAAGTAAAGGGGTGTATATAAAAAATACCCCTTTCTGTCTCATTAGAGATATCTTTGCCAGAAGCTCAAGGAAGCAGGCTGAAGGGTCAGTGTTAGGACCCGCTTAGGGGGGGTCTGCCTTGACGTTGGCAGGCGGGCATCCCTCCAATGGCCATTGGAGCAACTAAATGACCTCCATTTGTCTAAATATACATAGGGATTAAGGAAAAAGCGCAAGTAACATTTTCTTTTTTTTGGTTTTTACTACATATTGGGGCTGATGTGTGTTGTAGTCCTTGCTGCTTTAGCGCAGGACTTCTCTTTTTGTATTTGTATTTACTTTGTATCACACAGCCTGGTTACAATGCTGCTACCCATCCCATGTGTTCCCTATTAAGGGTTAATAAGTAAAGGGGTGTATGTAAAAAATACCCCTTTCTGTCTCATTAGAGATATCTTTGCCAGAAGCTCAAGGAAGCAGGCTGAAGGGTCAGTGTTAGGACCCGCTTAGGGGGGGTCTGCCTTGACGTTGGCAGGCGGGCATCCCTCCAATGGCCATTGGAGCAACTAAATGACCTCCATTTGTCTAAATATACATAGGGATTAAGGAAAAAGCGCAAGTAACATTTTCTTTTTTTTGGTTTTTACTACATATTGGGGCTGATGTGTGTTGTAGTCCTTGCTGCTTTAGCGCAGGACTTCTCTTTTTGTATTTGTATTTACTTTGTATCACACAGCCTGGTTACAATGCTGCTACCCATCCCATGTGTTCCCTATTAAGGGTTAATAAGTAAAGGGGTGTATATAAAAAATACCCCTTTCTGTCTTATTAGAGATATCTTTGCCAGAAGCTCAAGGAAGCAGGCTGAAGGGTCAGTGTTAGGACCCGCTTAGGGGGGGTCTGCCTTGACGTTGGCAGGCGGGCATCCCTCCAATGGCCATTGGAGCAACTAAATGACCTCCATTTGTCTAAATATACATAGGGATTAAGGAAAAAGCGCAAGTAACATTTTCTTTTTTTGGTTTTTACTACATATTGGGGCTGATGTGTGTTGTAGTCCTTGCTGCTTTAGCGCAGGACTTCTCTTTTTGTATTTGTATTTACTTTGTATCACACAGCCTGGTTACAATGCTGCTACCCATCCCATGTGTTCCCTATTAAGGGTTAATAAGTAAAGGGTGTATATAAAAAATACCCCTTTCTGTCTCATTAGAGATATCTTTGCCAGAAGCTCAAGGAAGCAGGCTGAAGGGTCAGTGTTAGGACCCGCTTAGGGGGGGTCTGCCTTGACGTTGGCAGGCGGGCATCCCTCCAATGGCCATTGGAGCAACTAAATGACCTCCATTTGTCTAAATATACATAGGGATTAAGGAAAAAGCGCAAGTAACATTTTCTTTTTTTTTGGTTTTTACTACATATTGGGGCTGATGTGTGTTGTAGTCCTTGCTGCTTTAGCGCAGGACTTCTCTTTTTGTATTTGTATTTACTTTGTATCACACAGCCTGGTTACAATGCTGCTACCCATCCCATGTGTTCCCTATTAAGGGTTAATAAGTAAAGGGGTGTATATAAAAAATACCCCTTTCTGTCTCATTAGAGATATCTTTGCCAGAAGCTCAAGGAAGCAGGCTGAAGGGTCAGTGTTAGGACCCGCTTAGGGGGGGTCTGCCTTGACGTTGGCAGGCGGGCATCCCTCCAATGGCCATTGGAGCAACTAAATGACCTCCATTTGTCTAAATATACATAGGGATTAAGGAAAAAGCGCAAGTAACATTTTCTTTTTTTTGGTTTTTACTACATATTGGGGCTGATGTGTGTTGTAGTCCTTGCTGCTTTAGCGCAGGACTTCTCTTTTTGTATTTGTATTTACTTTGTATCACACAGCCTGGTTACAATGCTGCTACCCATCCCATGTGTTCCCTATTAAGGGTTAATAAGTAAAGGGGTGTATATAAAAAATACCCCTTTCTGTCTCATTAGAGATATCTTTGCCAGAAGCTCAAGGAAGCAGGCTGAAGGGTCAGTGTTAGGACCCGCTTAGGGGGGGTCTGCCTTGACGTTGGCAGGCGGGCATCCCTCCAATGGCCATTGGAGCAACTAAATGACCTCCATTTGTCTAAATATACATAGGGATTAAGGAAAAAGCGCAAGTAACATTTTCTTTTTTTTGGTTTTTACTACATATTGGGGCTGATGTGTGTTGTAGTCCTTGCTGCTTTAGCGCAGGACTTCTCTTTTTGTATTTGTATTTACTTTGTATCACACAGCCTGGTTACAATGCTGCTACCCATCCCATGTGTTCCCTATTAAGGGTTAATAAGTAAAGGGGTGTATATAAAAAATACCCCTTTCTGTCTCATTAGAGATATCTTTGCCAGAAGCTCAAGGAAGCAGGCTGAAGGGTCAGTGTTAGGACCCGCTTAGGGGGGGTCTGCCTTGACGTTGGCAGGCGGGCATCCCTCCAATGGCCATTGGAGCAACTAAATGACCTCCATTTGTCTAAATATACATAGGGATTAAGGAAAAAGCGCAAGTAACATTTTCTTTTTTTTGGTTTTTACTACATATTGGGGCTGATGTGTGTTGTAGTCCTTGCTGCTTTAGCGCAGGACTTCTCTTTTTGTATTTGTATTTACTTTGTATCACACAGCCTGGTTACAATGCTGCTACCCATCCCATGTGTTCCCTATTAAGGGTTAATAAGTAAAGGGGTGTATATAAAAAATACCCCTTTCTGTCTTATTAGAGATATCTTTGCCAGAAGCTCAAGGAAGCAGGCTGAAGGGTCAGTGTTAGGACCCGCTTAGGGGGGGTCTGCCTTGACGTTGGCAGGCGGGCATCCCTCCAATGGCCATTGGAGCAACTAAATGACCTCCATTTGTCTAAATATACATAGGGATTAAGGAAAAAGCGCAAGTAACATTTTCTTTTTTTGGTTTTTACTACATATTGGGGCTGATGTGTGTTGTAGTCCTTGCTGCTTTAGCGCAGGACTTCTCTTTTTGTATTTGTATTTACTTTGTATCACACAGCCTGGTTACAATGCTGCTACCCATCCCATGTGTTCCCTATTAAGGGTTAATAAGTAAAGGGGTGTATATAAAAAATACCCCTTTCTGTCTCATTAGAGATATCTTTGCCAGAAGCTCAAGGAAGCAGGCTGAAGGGTCAGTGTTAGGACCCGCTTAGGGGGGGTCTGCCTTGACGTTGGCAGGCGGGCATCCCTCCAATGGCCATTGGAGCAACTAAATGACCTCCATTTGTCTAAATATACATAGGGATTAAGGAAAAAGCGCAAGTAACATTTTCTTTTTTTTGGTTTTTACTACATATTGGGGCTGATGTGTGTTGTAGTCCTTGCTGCTTTAGCGCAGGACTTCTCTTTTTGTATTTGTATTTACTTTGTATCACACAGCCTGGTTACAATGCTGCTACCCATCCCATGTGTTCCCGATTAAGGGTTAATAAGTAAAGGGGTGTATATAAAAAATACCCCTTTCTGTCTCATTAGAGATATCTTTGCCAGAAGCTCAAGGAAGCAGGCTGAAGGGTCAGTGTTAGGACCCGCTTAGGGGGGGTCTGCCTTGACGTTGGCAGGCGGGCATCCCTCCAATGGCCATTGGAGCAACTAAATGACCTCCATTTGTCTAAATATACATAGGGATTAAGGAAAAAGCGCAAGTAACATTTTCTTTTTTTTGGTTTTTACTACATATTGGGGCTGATGTGTGTTGTAGTCCTTGCTGCTTTAGCGCAGGACTTCTCTTTTTGTATTTGTATTTACTTTGTATCACACAGCCTGGTTACAATGCTGCTACCCATCCCATGTGTTCCCTATTAAGGGTTAATAAGTAAAGGGGTGTATATAAAAAATACCCCTTTCTGTCTCATTAGAGATATCTTTGCCAGAAGCTCAAGGAAGCAGGCTGAAGGGTCAGTGTTAGGACCCGCTTAGGGGGGGTCTGCCTTGACGTTGGCAGGCGGGCATCCCTCCAATGGCCATTGGAGCAACTAAATGACCTCCATTTGTCTAAATATACATAGGGATTAAGGAAAAAGCGCAAGTAACATTTTCTTTTTTTTGGTTTTTACTACATATTGGGGCTGATGTGTGTTGTAGTCCTTGCTGCTTTAGCGCAGGACTTCTCTTTTTGTATTTGTATTTACTTTGTATCACACAGCCTGGTTACAATGCTGCTACCCATCCCATGTGTTCCCTATTAAGGGTTAATAAGTAAAGGGGTGTATGTAAAAAATACCCCTTTCTGTCTCATTAGAGATATCTTTGCCAGAAGCTCAAGGAAGCAGGCTGAAGGGTCAGTGTTAGGACCCGCTTAGGGGGGGTCTGCCTTGACGTTGGCAGGCGGGCATCCCTCCAATGGCCATTGGAGCAACTAAATGACCTCCATTTGTCTAAATATACATAGGGATTAAGGAAAAAGCGCAAGTAACATTTTCTTTTTTTTGGTTTTTACTACATATTGGAGCTGATGTGTGTTGTAGTCCTTGCTGCTTTAGCGCAGGACTTCTCTTTTTGTATTTGTATTTACTTTGTATCACACAGCCTGGTTACAATGCTGCTACCCATCCCATGTGTTCCCTATTAAGGGTTAATAAGTAAAGGGGTGTATATAAAAAATACCCCTTTCTGTCTTATTAGAGATATCTTTGCCAGAAGCTCAAGGAAGCAGGCTGAAGGGTCAGTGTTAGGACCCGCTTAGGGGGGGTCTGCCTTGACGTTGGCAGGCGGGCATCCCTCCAATGGCCATTGGAGCAACTAAATGACCTCCATTTGTCTAAATATACATAGGGATTAAGGAAAAAGCGCAAGTAACATTTTCTTTTTTTGGTTTTTACTACATATTGGGGCTGATGTGTGTTGTAGTCCTTGCTGCTTTAGCGCAGGACTTCTCTTTTTGTATTTGTATTTACTTTGTATCACACAGCCTGGTTACAATGCTGCTACCCATCCCATGTGTTCCCTATTAAGGGTTAATAAGTAAAGGGGTGTATATAAAAAATACCCCTTTCTGTCTCATTAGAGATATCTTTGCCAGAAGCTCAAGGAAGCAGGCTGAAGGGTCAGTGTTAGGACCCGCTTAGGGGGGGTCTGCCTTGACGTTGGCAGGCGGGCATCCCTCCAATGGCCATTGGAGCAACTAAATGACCTCCATTTGTCTAAATATACATAGGGATTAAGGAAAAAGCGCAAGTAACATTTTCTTTTTTTTGGTTTTTACTACATATTGGGGCTGATGTGTGTTGTAGTCCTTGCTGCTTTAGCGCAGGACTTCTCTTTTTGTATTTGTATTTACTTTGTATCACACAGCCTGGTTACAATGCTGCTACCCATCCCATGTGTTCCCTATTAAGGGTTAATAAGTAAAGGGGTGTATATAAAAAATACCCCTTTCTGTCTCATTAGAGATATCTTTGCCAGAAGCTCAAGGAAGCAGGCTGAAGGGTCAGTGTTAGGACCCGCTTAGGGGGGGTCTGCCTTGACGTTGGCAGGCGGGCATCCCTCCAATGGCCATTGGAGCAACTAAATGACCTCCATTTGTCTAAATATACATAGGGATTAAGGAAAAAGCGCAAGTAACATTTTCTTTTTTTTGGTTTTTACTACATATTGGGGCTGATGTGTGTTGTAGTCCTTGCTGCTTTAGCGCAGGACTTCTCTTTTTGTATTTGTATTTACTTTGTATCACACAGCCTGGTTACAATGCTGCTACCCATCCCATGTGTTCCCTATTAAGGGTTAATAAGTAAAGGGGTGTATATAAAAAATACCCCTTTCTGTCTCATTAGAGATATCTTTGCCAGAAGCTCAAGGAAGCAGGCTGAAGGGTCAGTGTTAGGACCCGCTTAGGGGGGGTCTGCCTTGACGTTGGCAGGCGGGCATCCCTCCAATGGCCATTGGAGCAACTAAATGACCTCCATTTGTCTAAATATACATAGGGATTAAGGAAAAAGCGCAAGTAACATTTTCTTTTTTTTGGTTTTTACTACATATTGGGGCTGATGTGTGTTGTAGTCCTTGCTGCTTTAGCGCAGGACTTCTCTTTTTGTATTTGTATTTACTTTGTATCACACAGCCTGGTTACAATGCTGCTACCCATCCCATGTGTTCCCTATTAAGGGTTAATAAGTAAAGGGGTGTATATAAAAAATACCCCTTTCTGTCTCATTAGAGATATCTTTGCCAGAAGCTCAAGGAAGCAGGCTGAAGGGTCAGTGTTAGGACCCGCTTAGGGGGGGTCTGCCTTGACGTTGGCAGGCGGGCATCCCTCCAATGGCCATTGGAGCAACTAAATGACCTCCATTTGTCTAAATATACATAGGGATTAAGGAAAAAGCGCAAGTAACATTTTCTTTTTTTTGGTTTTTACTACATATTGGGGCTGATGTGTGTTGTAGTCCTTGCTGCTTTAGCGCAGGACTTCTCTTTTTGTATTTGTATTTACTTTGTATCACACAGCCTGGTTACAATGCTGCTACCCATCCCATGTGTTCCCTATTAAGGGTTAATAAGTAAAGGGGTGTATATAAAAAATACCCCTTTCTGTCTCATTAGAGATATCTTTGCCAGAAGCTCAAGGAAGCAGGCTGAAGGGTCAGTGTTAGGACCCGCTTAGGGGGGGTCTGCCTTGACGTTGGCAGGCGGGCATCCCTCCAATGGCCATTGGAGCAACTAAATGACCTCCATTTGTCTAAATATACATAGGGATTAAGGAAAAAGCGCAAGTAACATTTTCTTTTTTTTGGTTTTTACTACATATTGGGGCTGATGTGTGTTGTAGTCCTTGCTGCTTTAGCGCAGGACTTCTCTTTTTGTATTTGTATTTACTTTGTATCACACAGCCTGGTTACAATGCTGCTACCCATCCCATGTGTTCCCTATTAAGGGTTAATAAGTAAAGGGGTGTATATAAAAAATACCCCTTTCTGTCTCATTAGAGATATCTTTGCCAGAAGCTCAAGGAAGCAGGCTGAAGGGTCAGTGTTAGGACCCGCTTAGGGGGGGTCTGCCTTGACGTTGGCAGGCGGGCATCCCTCCAATGGCCATTGGAGCAACTAAATGACCTCCATTTGTCTAAATATACATAGGGATTAAGGAAAAAGCGCAAGTAACATTTTCTTTTTTTTGTTTTTTACTACATATTGGGGCTGATGTGTGTTGTAGTCCTTGCTGCTTTAGCGCAGGACTTCTCTTTTTGTATTTGTATTTACTTTGTATCACACAGCCTGGTTACAATGCTGCTACCCATCCCATGTGTTCCCTATTAAGGGTTAATAAGTAAAGGGGTGTATATAAAAAATACCCCTTTCTGTCTCATTAGAGATATCTTTGCCAGAAGCTCAAGGAAGCAGGCTGAAGGGTCAGTGTTAGGACCCGCTTAGGGGGGGTCTGCCTTGACGTTGGCAGGCGGGCATCCCTCCAATGGCCATTGGAGCAACTAAATGACCTCCATTTGTCTAAATATACATAGGGATTAAGGAAAAAGCGCAAGTAACATTTTCTTTTTTTTGGTTTTTACTACATATTGGGGCTGATGTGTGTTGTAGTCCTTGCTGCTTTAGCGCAGGACTTCTCTTTTTGTATTTGTATTTACTTTGTATCACACAGCCTGGTTACAATGCTGCTACCCATCCCATGTGTTCCCGATTAAGGGTTAATAAGTAAAGGGGTGTATATAAAAAATACCCCTTTCTGTCTCATTAGAGATATCTTTGCCAGAAGCTCAAGGAAGCAGGCTGAAGGGTCAGTGTTAGGACCCGCTTAGGGGGGGTCTGCCTTGACGTTGGCAGGCGGGCATCCCTCCAATGGCCATTGGAGCAACTAAATGACCTCCATTTGTCTAAATATACATAGGGATTAAGGAAAAAGCGCAAGTAACATTTTCTTTTTTTTGGTTATCACTATATATATACCTATATATAAATAAAAATATTTAAAAAAATATATATATATACGTATATACGTATATATACACATATGTATATATATACATATATTAATTCTACACATATATTTATGTAATAATTTTACATAATTAGGTATTCTAATTAATTACAATTAGCGGGACCTGCCTGACAACCCATGCCGAAAGTATAAGGAATTTAATTTGCTAGCACTATATTTAACCCTATTACTTTCCAAGACACCATAAAACCTGTACATGGGGGGTACTGTTTTACTCGGGAGACTTCGCTGAACACAAATATTAGTGTTTCAAAACAGTAAAATGTATTACAACGATGATATCGCCAGTAAAAGTGAAGTTTTTTGCATTTTTCACACACAAACAGCACTTACACGGACGATATTACTGCTGCAATACTTTTTACTGTTTTGAAACACAAATATTTGTGTTCAGCGAAGTCTCCCGAGTACAACAGTACCCCTCATGTACAGGTTTTATGGTGTTTTAAAAAATTACAGCGTCAAATATAAGGCTTGTGTTTCATTTTTTTCACATTAAAATTCGCCAGATTGCTTACGTTGCCTTTATGACCCTATGGTATCCCAAGAATGAAAATTACCCCTATGATGGCATACTATTTGCAATAGTAGACAACCCAAGGTATTGCAAATGGGGTATGTCCAGTCTTTTTTAGTAGCCACTTAGTCACAAACACTGGCCAAAATTGACGTTTTTTGCATTTTTCACACACAAACAAATACTAACGCTAACTTTGGCCAGTGTTTGTGACCAAATGGCTACTAAAAAAGACTGGACATACCCCATTTGCAATACCTTGGGTCGTCTACTATTGCAAATGGTATGCCATTATGGGTGTAAATTTATTTCCTTTGCTACTATACAGTCTCAAAGGCAACGTAACCAATCTGACGAATTTCAAATGTAACGTGCTATATTTGACCCTGTAACTTCCCAAAACACCATAAAACCTGTACATAGGGGGTACTGTTTTACACGTGAGACTTTGCTGAATACAAATATGTGTATTTTTTTGCAGTAAAAGCAAACAGTATTATGACATTGACAGTTAAAATGTCATGTAGAACTAAAAAAATAAAAAAAATCTTATTTTCTCCCATGTTTTTCATATTAAATTATGTTTCATAGCTAAATATTTGATATTAAATGAAAGCCTTGTTTCCCCTGAATAAAATTATATATAATAAGGGGGGGTGCATTTAATATGAAAGAGGTGAATTACGGTTTGACAGACATATAGCGCAAATGCCAGGTTTTGTTTTCATTTTGTTTCGTTCACAACTTGTACATTTGGCTGCGGTGTTAAGGGGTTCATTTATGTTTACATAATATATAACTCTTAAAGAGCTTTAGATGGCTTGGAAATGGAGGAATAAAAGGATGTCACTGTGTCACTTATAAGAAAGTAATATAACACGCAAATAAAGAATCACAAGAACGAAAAAAACTTCTAAACTCACAATATAACACTATGATTCTAATGATGAAAGATGAAAAGATAGGAAATTGTGAAAATGAAAAAGGAGTACAGTATATTATCTTACGGATGTACACTATTTGATTATAATATAGGAAGGTGTGAATAAGTGACACAGAATATGGGGATATATTGGAATTAATTGATGTCCTCCTAGAATGTATTGCAATCTGGTATCCCTAAAATAGAGGGGGTAAAATAAGGTAGACAATATAATATGGATTATAATTTAATAATTTTATTAATATTGGCACAAAGAGGAATGATAATGGTCACTTTGCATGTTTTTTGATATATGGTTTTTGTGTATATTTCATCTTAAGGGATCTGCCTTGGTTTATAATGGAAAGGACTTAGGTCTGTTTGCCCCTATCTCTGCTCCCTCTCCCTTCCCTCTCTGAGGTATAAATTCCTAGTTATGAGCTCCTCTGCTGCAGTTCGGGGAGGAGGTAGTTTTCCCCCTGGGGCAAGTATGCCGATTTTTTTGATCACTTGGAAGAGATAAGGGGTAGTATATATATCTCTTCATGATCCCACTTTTGGGAGTTTGGGGGGTACAGAAAACTCTGTTACAGGCGCTATGGCCCTTTAACAGCATGGCCGCATACTTTTTGGCTGGGAGAAAGTGACTACCACGAGTCACTTCCTCCCACATCAAGAGGAAAGTGAGTGAGGAGCACACAGTAAGGGGGGCAGGGGGGTCATCACTCCCATCAGCCTCAGGCACCACACTGCACACCAGGGAAGCCACCCTCCAGAAAAAGGCAGGACATTGGAGGGTGGGTTTAAACAAATGTAAATTATACATGTTTGTCAGTATGTCTGTCAGTGTGTCTTGTGTATGTGTGTGTGTCAGTATGTCTATCAGTATGCCTGTCAGTATACGTGCCTGTGTGCGTCAGTATGTCTATCAGTGTATGTATCTGTGTGTGTTAGTATGTCTGTCAGTATATGTGCCTCTGTGTGTCAGCATGTCTGTCAGTGTATGTGTCTGTGTGTGGATCAGTATGTCTGCCTGTGTGTGTGTGTCAGTATGTCTATCAGTTTATGTATCTGTGTGTGTCAGTATGCCTATCAGTGTATGTGTCTGTGTGTGTCAATATATGTGCCTGTGTGTGTGTGTCAGTATATGTGCCTGTGTGTGTGTGTGTTAGACATACCGACACACATATAAATACATACACTGACACACACACACGCAGGCACATATGCTGACAGACATACTGACACACAGACACTGACAGACATACCGACACACATATAAATACATACATGGTCAGTGTCTGTGTGTCAGTATGTCTGACAGTATATGTGTCTGTGTATGTGTGTCAATGTGTATCTCTGAATCTGAGCATCTGGTTGTGTATCTGTTTGTCTGTATGTGCATCGGTGTGTCTATATCTGTTTCGGTCTATGTGTCTGTATCTGCATGTGCCTCAGTGTGTACATGTGTCTGAATATCTGCATGTGTTTCAAAGTGTGTATGTGTATCTGTGTGTATGTGCTTCACAGTGTGCGTGTAGCAGTGTATGTGTATATGTGCATATCTCCGCATTCAACACCAACACTGCATACAAACTTCCACCCCTCATACAAACACACTCCTGCATACAAACGTCAACACTACATACAAACACACCTCTGTGTTAAACACCAAAAGTAGATATAAACACACCACTACATTCAAAAATCAACACTACACATAAATACATGCTTGAATTCAAACTCCAACACCACATACAAACACACCTCATTCACACAAACATAATCCATACAAAAACATTCAAACACACAAACACGGCTCAGTACTACATAGAGCCATGCAAGCAAGTCGAAATGGTAGAGCCCAAACTGTTAAAGCATTATTGGAGTTGCACGACAGATAGGGATCTACCTTTTGGCCAACCTTGTGATTGGTGGGACCATATATTTCTTGAACCAGGGCACTTTCTACTTTAGTTCTGCTACTGCATTGGGGTGGAGGGCGTAATTGCATGCCAGGGAGTAGGGAGGGGAGAGAAGCAGGGACCAGGGGGCCCAAGCAAATGTTTGCCCAGGGTCCAATCAATATTAATGATGGCCCTGATGCACAGCCTGAACAGAGTGGTACAGAAGTGCAACTTGCCCCATCACACAAGTGCGAATTACTCTGGATGTGCAGTGTTTCAAGCTAAACACTACCATTCAGACACCAACCATCGTGACCACCTCAAAAAGCAAAAGTGGTCATGGTGATTGGAGTAACTAATACAGTTAGTGTAGCAGGAAACATGGCAGAATAACCCCTCTTCAAAGACCTTTCAACCCACACACAGAGGGGGAAAAGACGCACGCTTACCCGATAACGGCTCACGCAGCCAGACACTCACCGCTGGGGCACACAGGCTCACATAACATCCCCGCAGAGGGGACGCGGGGGTGCGAGCGGGCAGGAGGTAAGACCCCTGACCTCCCATCATACACCCATGATGCAGACTCTCACAGAACCCCTAATCCCACAGCCACACCCACGGCCCCGGACACATGCCCCAGACTAAAGTACAAGGAACCCCTAACAGTTGGAGAAAACGATAGTTGAGGAGGTCGACAACTGGCCAACAAGGAGTACTTTCAGAAATGCTCCCACCAGTTAGTACCGAACTGGGGTAGAAAACCACCTAAGGGGCGTGTGAATCCGGTCAACCTATATGCACGCAATTTGTAAGTAAGCGAACTACCAAACCATGTATATGGCAGTTGTGTACACGTACTAGTAATATTGCGACCTGACCCATGTTCCTTTCCCATTGAATGTAACCAGGGCCGGCCTTAGGGGTGTGCGAGCTGTGCAGCCGCACAGGGCGCCATGGCAACAGGGGTGCCCTAGCAGCCGACACAGCTCACACACGGCCGGATGTGAACTGTGTGCACCTGCTACCCGGATGGAGGATTTCATTTTTCACCACCCGGGTAGCCGACTATACCAAAACACACATGTGTGGGTGGGAGGGGCTTACCGAGCGGTGGGGGGAGCTTACGCAGAGGGGGGGCTATAAATGACAGCAGAGGTGGAGCTAAGTGCGCCCAGAAGCCGGTGTTGGTGGTGGACAGGAAAAGGAAAGCAGGAAGGTTCCCCAACAACTTCAGGAGCTGTACTGCCTCCACTTCTCACTTACAATTACTGACCATAATAGAGAGAGGTAACATTCCATTTGAGTATGTGTGTCTGTAACTGTGTATGACTGTAACTGTGTGTGTGTCTGTAACTGTGTGTGTGTGTGTCTGTAACTGAGTATGACTGTAACTGTGTGTGTGTGTCTGTAACTGTGTATGACTGTAACTGTGTGTGTGTTTGTGTCTGTAACTGTCTATGACAGTAACTGTGTATGACTGTAACTGTGAGTGTGTGTCTGTAACTGTCTATGACTGTAACTGTGTGTGTGTGTCTGTAACTGTGTGTGTCTATGACTGTAACTGTGTATGACTAACTGTGCTTGTCTGTAACTGTGTATGACTGTAACTGTGTGTGTGTGTGTGTGTGTGTGTGTATGTGTATGTGTGTATGTGACTTTCTGCCTGTGTGTGAAACTGTAACTGTGTGTGAGACTGTGTGTGTGTGAGACTGTCTTCCTGTGTGTGTGTTAGACTGTCTGCCTGTGTGTGTGTGTGTCTGTCTGTCTGTCTGCCTGTGTATGTGTGACTGTAACTGTGTGTGACTGCAAGTGTGTGTGATTGTATATGTGTGTGTATTACTAACTGTGTGTATGAATGTTCCCTATACAAACACTACACCCCTATACACACACACACTATACATGGATGAAGATGGGGGGTGGCGCTGTCAGGATTTTTCGCACAGGGCGCCTAAAGGCTTAAGGCTGGCCCTAAATGTAACCCCACAATAACCCCCTTTTTTCTGTAAATCCTACATGATATCGATTTAATGAATATTGAAAAATGAAAATTTAAAAAAAAAAAAAAAAAAACATGGCAGAGGAGGGAATCTTATTGTAGTCCCTGATGAACTGTAGATATTAGGGTGGCAACACACCCAACCTTCCATGGCAGCTCTCTCTGTACCCTGTCCGTCCCTTTTACTTTGTCTCTTGCTTCTTTCGGTTTTCCACATTTATATATGCTCTTCTATATGCATACACATATTTACTTATTTCTCTAAGTTGGGATAGTTAAATCGTAACATTGTCATTTTTTTTTTTCTTTTAAAAAGTAAGACCCTGGAAAAAACAATTCATGAACAATCTGAAATTTGTTGACACTATACATATGCTTCTGTTTGTATCAAATAAAACATCTAAAGAAGCCCCTTAACCAGATGAAATGCATTACAATATTGGGATCCCTTGTGGCCAATAGGAGATTGTCTGTTAATTACTGAAACATTGATAGCAGACTGATTTTAAAACCTTTTTTGTGAGATGTGGTCTAAGAGGTTTCCTCACAAATTCTTAAAGGAGCACTATAGGGTCAGGAACACAAACATGTATTCCTGACCGAATAGGCTTAAAACCACCATCTAGCCACCCTGGTCCCCTCATGCCTCCCTAAATATAGTCAAATCTTACTTGTATTCAAGTCTGCAGCTGCTTACTTTGTCCCTGTTTCCTTTAGACCTGCCCACTGCCTGCTGACATCAAAAGAAGTGGTAGCCTAATCCAATCACAATGCTTCCCCATAGGATTGAAAAAAGTCAAAATTGGATCAGCGCTAAAAATGCCACAAATATTGTGGTATATAATAGATAGGCAGCACACCTATAAACAGGGGAGTACCCTCCAATCCCCTATAGATATTTAGAAATAGAACAACAAAAATCAAAAGAAAGGGTGCGCCTTTAATACAGAAGATTATATATAAAATATAAGCATAAAAATAGTTACAAATAGAGTCCAGAATAAAAGTCCACAATAAATAAGGGAACTTCCTGTAGAACAGCGGTAATTCGTCTCAGATTTAGGTTTGCATTTTTCAATGCACCATTTGGAAAGAAGAACAAAAAGAGAGGAAATCCAATGGTACAGTACGTAGGTATAAATGGATATACAAGAATATGTAAGTATTACTCACAATTTCCAGAGCTAAGTGGAATGATCCCCACTCAAGGATATATGGAGTAACAGCTTAAAGTTCAGTAGTCCAACGGTGGTTCCAGCGGAAAATAAAAAGATAAAATATATAGTGCTCTCTGCTTTAACTGGAGTATAAATTAAAAGAAAGTATAAAATGTACTCACAATATATTGAGCAGGCTTATACTGCTCGGTGTATGGCGTTTGGGTGGTATAATACCCACCTAAGGATTATTTTGGCGTTTCTTAGGATGGTGAAAACTAGTGATGTCGCGAACATAAAATTTTCGGTACGCGAACTTCCGCAAACGTTCGCGAACCGGCGAACCGGGCGAACCGCCATAGACTTCAATGGGCAGGCAAATTTTTAAACCCACAGGGACTCTTTCTGGCCACAATAGTGATGGAAAAGTTGTTTCAAGGGGACTAACACCTGGACTGTGGCATGCCGGAGGGGGATCCATGGCAAAACTCCCATGGAAAATTACACAGTTGATGCAGCGTCTGGTTTTAATCCATAAAGGGCATAAATCACCTAACATTCCTAAATCACAATGGATATGGATTGACACCTGACATATGACATATTGACACCTTGACATATGGATTGACACCTGTCCTCAGAGACCCTGATACACACTGACACAGAGCAGAATAGGGACTGTTCCCCCTACATAGGGTCACTTGGCAGATATGGATTGACACATGTCCTCAGGGACCCGGATACACACTGACACAGAGCAGAATAGGGACTGTTCCCCCTAAATAGGGTCGCTTGGCAGATATGGATTGACACCTGTCCTCAGGGACCCTGATACACACTGACACAGAGCAGAATAGGGACTGTTCCCCCTAAATAGGGTCACTTGGCAGATATGGATTGACACCTGTCCTCAGAGACCCTGATACACACTGACACAGAGCAGAATAGGGACTGTTCCCCCTACATAGGGTCACTTGGCAGATATGGATTGACACCTGTCCTCAGGGACCCTGATACACACTGACACAGAGCAGAATAGGGACTGTTCCCCCTACATAGGGTCACTTGGCAGATATGGATTGACACCTGTCCTCAGGGACCCTGATACACACTGACACAGAGCAGAATAGGGACTGTTCCCCCTGCATAGGGTTACACACTGACACAGAGCAGAATAGGGACTGTTCCCCCTACATAGGGTCACTTGACAGATATGGATTGACACCTGTCCTCAGGGACCCTGATACACACTGACACACAGCAGAATAGGGACTGTTCCCCCTGCATAGGGTTACACACTGACACAGAGCAGGATAGGGACTGTTCCCCCTACATAGGGTCACTTGGCAGATATGGATTGACACATGTCCTCAGGGACCCGGATACACACTGACACAGAGCAGAATAGGGACTGTTCCCCCTAAATAGGGTCACTTGGCAGATATGGATTGACACCTGTCCTCAGGGACCCTGATACACACTGACACAGAGCAGAATAGGGACTGTTCCCCCTACATAGGGTCACTTGGCAGATATGGATTGACACCTGTCCTCAGAGACCCTGATACACACTGACACAGAGCAGAATAGGGACTGTTCCCCCTACATAGGGTCACTTGGCAGATATGGATTGACACCTGACATATGACATATTGACACCTTGACATATGGATTGAAACCTGTCCTCAGAGACCCTGATACACACTGACACAGAGCAGAATAGGGACTGTTCCCCCTACATAGGGTCACTTGGCAGATATGGATTGACACCCGTTTGCAGACAAGTAACTGCTATTCAATCTATAACAGTGAAAAAAGTTCGTCCAATCTAGCAATAATATTTTTATTTTTTTGCTTTACCTATATGCAAGTGAATACACCTCCTTCAAGGTAGAGTGCTAAGTGTTTTATATTAGGTGACAGAGCTTCACGTCTTTTATTTTAGATGTTAACATAAGATATATATATATATATATAGATAGATAGATAGATAGATAGATAGATATTTGATTATATTTTGTCAAAAGCTGACAAAGATAAATCAAGTGTTGCATTGGTTGTATTAGCTTTCTTTGTCGACAAAAGTAATTTGAGCTGCAAAAAAAAAAGGAAAAGCTGTATTAGATGGTAAACTAAGCAGAACTTGCAACTCAGAGTAAAGCCTCAAGGAATCCTTACATATTTGTGACATTCTAAAAGAACTAAACTGGCTGTCGCTGGAATCCAGACGCACCCTTCATCTTTCCAGCCTTGTGTTTAGGAGCTTTTCTGGGAAACTCCCACCCTACCTGAGCAAAATGCTTTCCCCGGCTATTCCCACTTCCTATAACCTCAGATCTAGTACCAACACTTTACTTAGTGTACCTCAATACAAAAAGAAAGCAGCCCAATCCTCCCTCTCCTACAGAGCATCGCAATTGTGGAACGACCTCCCGCACACTTTCAAATCTTCCCTAAGCCTAAAGTCCTTTAACCCCTTAAGGACCAAACTTCTGGAATAAAATGGAATTATGACATGTCACACATGTCATGTGTCCTTAAGGGGTTAAGAGATCCCTCTCTACTTACCTCAAAACAGAATGCACCTGTCATTGTTGATTATACATTTCCTACCTGTTCTATGTTACATTTTGTATTTATTGTGTATTAATTCTGTTTTTGTATTTTATTGTACCCTAATTGTAACAATGCAATGATTTGTGGACCCAGGACATACTTGAAAACGAGAGAAATCTCAATGTATCTTTCCTGGTAAAATATTTTATAAATAAATAAATATTTGAGGATCAGATGGCCTAAGCCTCGCTCCACCATCAGTTTCTGGAGTATTTAGGATTTACCAATGCTATTTTGATCTGCTGCTGTTGGGTCTCTCACAGGTCTGGTCCAGGAGGCAGTAGTGAGCCAAAAGCAAGGTATCGACTATGGATAAGACAATCTCGCAGTCAGGATAAGCCAAGGTCGAGGGTAGGTAGTGCAGGTTCAGGAATGGTAAAAAAACAGGCAGATAGGTTGGATGAAGACAGGATTCACAGAACTGTATATACCAAAGAGCAGGACTGAGGACTGAGGAAGAGGTTAACTGGGTTTATATAGGGGAGAGGTATCCACCTCTCACATATTGGTTAAACAGTGATTAGCCCTATAAGCTGTCTCAGGAGTTCTGTCTCTGTAAAAGGCCAACTGTCGGCCACGTGCGCGCCTATTGTATGTGAAGTTTACACGTGGGTTCGGCTGGAGCTTCCCGCAGGTTTTGGCGTGGTGTGGGGAGCCGCGGCACTGCATCCACGAGTCACAGGGATGCCTACCATCTGACCTTGTGGTCGGACACGTCAGAGTCCTTGGCGTGTAGTGAGGAGAGAATGCCACAGGAATGGATGGAGACGCAGCGGGGTACCCCAGGTTAAGCGTGGTCGTGATAAATGCAAAAAAAATGTAATGTATTTTAGTAATTAAAAGACTATAGTATTTGTTCTAAGATATTGGAGGTCCAGCCGGAGTGCAATTTTAATTGCTGCAGTTCAACCTATTCGGGATATAAATTTCCCCCCCAGCTTTTAAGTATAGCCATACATTTAAAAAATAAAAAATAAATGTAACATAGTTATGGCTGTGAGAGGATAAAAATTACATTATCAGCAAACATATTTAACTTAACCCTGAATAATAGATGGCTCTACCCAAATCAGAGCAGCCAGTGGTTCCAAAATGAGTGCAGGAGTGGGGGTAGAAGGCTTCCATGCTAGATGCTATAAGGTGTGAAAAAAAGGATCTTAAGCAGACCCAGCATTTAAGACCTAGGCAAAATGAGCCGTGTTTAGTGCATGAAAGATGGACAAGAAATTATCTGGGAAAGCAAACCTGCACATGACTGCCTCATGGAATGTCCAATTGAGATGGTCACATGCTTTCTCAGGTTCCAAGGAGATCAATATACCCCCTTTATGCATTGGTTAATGACTATATATTAGGTCTAGCACTTTCTTCGGGCCAATGGGTGTCCATACTGCATACAGTCCATAGAGTCTAGCTACGACTGAGGTCTTATCTAGTAGCAGCGACTTGTTAGCTGGAGCCACCTCAATTCGACTAGTGCTGATAAGGTGTGGCATGAGGAGTTAGAACATTAAAGTTTTCAAAGTGGGCATGATATTTAACAAATTAATTACTAATATCTTTGGTCTCATCACTTTTTCTTCCAAGATGTAGAGGCTATATAAGATATATTTAATTGAGCTTGTTATACTTTTAATCTGCTTGCCAATGGTTTACTAGCTCTGAAGATAATGCCCTGAAGATAATGGGTTGTCTCGTGTCTCTTTAAATAGTAACTAACCTTTGCCAAATTTGTTTAATAGATTAATGTGGTCTCTCAAGGAACTAGTGGGTTCTGTTTAGATGAATCATAAAATTACCTATAATAAAAATAAAATTTAAAAAAGTAACTTGTACACTAACTCAAATCCCTATGCACATTAAAATATCTGGAGTTATTTAAATGGCCATTTAAGGGTAAGCTCACCTGCCCCGTTAAGGCAAAATCTCCTAGGTGAGTCCTACACTAAGAATTCACCTTGCTGTCTTCGCTTGTAAGGTACAACCTCTAATGAGACAGAGAGGAGTATTTTTTTAACTCCTACACACTTATTAACCTTTAATAGGGAACACATGGGGTGGGCGGCAGCAATGTAACATAAAATTACCTATGCCATGCCAGCAATTTGAAAAAGTCCGGTCTGAACGGATGAAACGCGTTGATGAAACTGGCGGGATTGACTTTTTAAACCTGCAGGAACCAATGCGGTAGGACAAATAAGCCGACATCTCTGCAGCGAAATCGGTGCACAGGACTGATTAACGGAGCAGCATACGATCTTCTAACGGCGAGTACACCGCACTGTACCACTGCTTGCCTTGTGAAACTTATAAATAAGTGTTCACCACATTTTCTTGTAAGAGTTTTTATGTAGGGGTTTTTATGCTTGGGAAATAAATGTATAGCTGTTTTACGCTATGTCAAGTATCCTTTTTTAAAGGTTGATACAAGTAGCCGAGCAGATACAAAGAAACAGTGAAAGAGGATTTGTTTCACTTGATCAGCATTAACCCTCACACAGCGTGGAAATATCCTCTAACTCAGACTATTTTTCTGGATATGCCTGTATAAGTATATTTTATTATCAGACTTTAGAGTATTTTTATCTCTGTCCCCATATTTGTTTATTAGGGGTTGGCCTGCTAAGCGCTGAACATATTTTTTTATACAGGATTTTTAATATGTTTACTTATCCCAAATATAGGACATACTTAATAAATATGTATTACATGTACAAATCCACACCTCTTTATTCTGCCGCTGTGTGTGACTGGACTGAACTGAACTGAAAGCAAAAGGAGCATCACATGATAAAAGTTTCTCAGAGAAGTGCCAGTTTCTCATCACCTATGGGCTCTGAGCTGAAAAAATCAGTCTCTTTCTCATAAATCCCTCTTTTGAAATTTCAAATAAGTTTCACTTCACTTATTTCTGCAGAGCGGCTCACACTTGAGATGGGAAGCAAGTTTACACACATTTTCAAAATTATTCCATACCCACGTAAGGTTATTCACTATAGTGAATTGTCAAAAATGGAAGTGAATTTGAACTTTTAAAACAAAATTTCCGAACTGGAAAGAAAAAAATGTGTTTGGGCCTAAAATTTGTAATTCACTTTAAACTCACCAGAGTTATTCACTGAGTGAGAATTGTTGTGAATTTGTCTTAAAGGAACACTATAGGGTCAGTACACAAACGTGTATTCCTAACCCTATAGTGTTAAAAAATCATAGAAGCACCCCTCCACCCCCCTTGATACCTCTAAATAATTAGAAAACTCACCTTATTTCCAGGGTGCTGGCTCCACCGCTGATCCACCTCCTTGGCTGACATCATCAGAATTGATCACCTCAGCCAATCACAATGCTTTTCTATAGGAAAGCATTGAATTGGCTGAGCTTGTCAATTCTGATGATCTCAGTCAAAGAGGTGGGAGCAAGGACAGAGCCAAACACCGCCCTGGCCAATTAGCATTTCCTCACAGAGATGTATTGAATCAATGAATATCTATGGGGAAAGTGAGAATAAGGATAGAGTAATGGCCCCGAGATTTAGCAGCAATTAAATCGTTGGATACTTTGGTCACAGCCATTTCGACAGAATGACCAGCGCAGAATCCAGACTGAAGGGGGTCAAGCAGAGAGTTGGTTTCGAGAAAGTCAGTCAGTCTGGTGTACACAACTCTCACGAGGATCTTGGAGGCAAATGGCAGTAGCGAGATAGGGCGGTAGTTGGATGGGGAGTTGGGGTCAAGGCTGGGCTTTTTCAGAATTGGGGTTACAGCTGCATGTTTGAAGGGTGAGGGAAATGTGCCAGAGGAAAGGGAGAGATTAAAATTTTTTGTGAGAGGAAGAGCAAGAGAGGGAGATATAGTGCGGATGAGATATGAAGGAATAGGATCGAGGGAACAGGTGGTGGGGCGGGAGGACTGGAGTAGAGCAGAAACCTCTTCTGCTGTAGCAGGTGCGAATGAGTGTAGAATGGTGGAGGGAGTGGGGTTGGGTGATGTATTGGTAGGGGAAGGAGAGAAATTAGCGATCTATTCTCTTATTGAAGAGATCTTCTCAGTGAAGTGAGATGCAAAGTTTGTGGGGGACAAGGTGGTAGAAGAAGGGGGATTACAAGGGAGAAGAAGAGCATCAAAAGTGTGAAATAGGTGTTTGGGTTGATGGGACAGTGTACTTATGAGGGTGTTAAAGTAATTTACTTTTGCAGCGGAAAGAGCCAGGCTGTAGGAGCGCAGCATAAATTTATAGTGGAGGAAGTCAGCTGCAAAGTGAGACTTTCTCCAGCAGCGTTCAGTAGTTCTAGAACCTTTTTAGAATTTAACGGGTCAGCTTGGTGTGCTAAGGTTGTAACTGGGGGCACTTGCTGCGTTTAATTGTAGGAGGTGCCATGATGTCAAGTTGAGAGGAGAGAGTTAAGTTGTAGAGTGAGGTGAGGTAGCAGAGTTAGGGCAAGTTAGATTTGAGATGGGTAAAAGGAGAGTATTGAGTTTGGTGGAGAAATGCTGGAGATCAAGGAAGTTGAAGTTTCTGTGAGATTGGTGAAATTTGGGTATGCTGATGTCAAATGTTAGTAGATAGTGGTCAGACAAAGGAAATGGAACAGTGAATGGATTAGAGGTGGTACAGAGATTGGTGAAGATAAGGTCAAGAGTGTTTCCTGCTGTATGAGTTTCTGAAGTAGACAACTGCATGAGGCCTCTGAGCTATGTCCTGGATTGCAGTAGGGAGCTTTTAAAACACAGACTGTGGAACGACAGAGAGGATAGGGTCAAAAAAGGCCTGCAATAAAACTATGGAATAGAGATGCACAGAGGAGGTGAGGATTGGTCAAGCAAGACCGTTTGGACGGGTATCAATAAAATAAGGGGGGGCAGAAATTACAGAGCAAGTCTTTAGAGATAAGCAGATAGTTGAATAATATTTAAGTTAACAAACCAACAATGATGAGCAGGGCAGGGAACAGCTAGCTTTAGCATGCAGAAATATATGCATGTATGTATGAATAAGCTCATACACAATATATATATATATATATATATATATATATACATACATACATAAACACATACATATAGTAAAGTACAAGCACGCCCAGGTATGTTACCAGGGCCAGTGCAAGGATTCTTGCCGCCCTAGGCAAAAAAAATTTGCCGCGCCCCCATATGTCCTGCCCACCATGTGACATCACAATGCCCCGCTCATATGCTCTGCCATATGGGCCAACGTCAGTCTGCACAAAGGGTCTTTTATCTTAAAAGACAGTGTGTTTACATTAAAAAGCCTACAGGCACAGGCTATAGACACCTGAACCACTACATTAAGCTGTAGTGCTTCTGGTAACTATAGTATCCATTTAATGTGAGGTAAATTAGAGATTAGTGACACTAATAATATATTGGATTGCCTACTTACCACCAGATGAGGACAATAGGCTGATGATGGGCTCAGTCTGGCTCCACAGGTCTGGTGTAGAACAGGAAGCAGCGCCCCTTACACAGCTCAAGGTCTGGGCCCCCAGGGCTTGACCGTGAGTATGCCTACAATGCCCACACATAAATCCACCTACATGGCCCACCCATGAGTTCTCAGGTAGTGGAGTGTATGTGTGTAGGGGATGTTTTATGTGTTCTTGTAGAGGATGTAGTGTATAGGGATACCAATTTGTGTAAGGGATGTAGTGTGTGTATAGTGGATGCAGTGTGTGTTTGCGTGTAAGGAATGCATTGTATGTTTCTGTGTGTGTGTGTGTGTGTAAGAGATGCAAGGTGTGTTTCTGTGTATGTAATTGAATGCAGAGTGTGTCTGTAAGGGGTGCATTGAGTGTGTAAGAGATGCATTTTGTTTCTGTGTGTAAGAGAATGAGTGTTTGTGTGAGCGTAAGGGATGCATTGTGTGTTTCGGGTGTGTCTGTGTGTAAGGATGCATTGTATGTTTCTGTGTGTGTGTGTGTGTGTGGGGGGGGATGAATTGTGTATGTGTGTAGTGTAAAAGAGAGGGTTTGTGGGGTAGGATAGGGACTGAGAGGGGAGCAGCTCTTTATTTTAAAAAAAAAAATCATAGTGCTCTCCCCTCCTGTCAATTAGTGATTTCCCCTTCCCCCCTGTCCCTCTTAGTGGTCTTTTCACTCCCCCCACCCCCTCTTAGTGGTCCTCCCTCCCTCTCTCAGTGGTCCTCCCTCCCCCTTTGGTGGTCCTTCCCCTCTTCCCCCCTTAGTGGTCCTCCCTCTGGCAAACCCCTAGTGGACCTCCCCCCTCCTCCCTCAGTGGTCCTTCCTCCCCCCCCCCTCTTCCCCAGTGGTCCTTACTCCCCCCTCCTCCCCTAGTGGTCCTTAGTGTCCCCCCTCCTCGCCCAGTGATCCTTAGTGTCCCCTACCCCTCCTCCCCCAGTGGTCCTTAGTCCCCTCCCCCCTTAGTGGTCCTTAGTCCCCACTCTCTTCCCCCAGTGGTCCTTAGTCCCCCCCCTCCTCATCCCCCAGTGATCCTTATTGTCCCCTCCCCCTCCTCCCCCAGTGGTCCTTAGTCCCCTCCACCTAAAGCACTCAGGCGGCGCAGCATGAGGAGACGCACCAGTGATTCCGGTCGCCTTACAGGTCGCCTTACAGGTGGCGCCGGCCCTGTATGTTACTCAGACTTGCATAAGGCATTGCTTCACTAGCTTTAGCATGCAGAAATATATGCATGTATGTATGAATAAGCACATACACACTATATATATCTATATATATATATATATATATATATATACATATACATACATACATAAACACATACATATAGTAAAGTACAAGCACGCCCAGGTATGTTACTCAGACTTGCATAAGGCACTGCTTCACCTGGAGATGATCTGAGCTAATGAAAGGTATTGTGAAGAACTCCCTCAGGCTAACTCCAACGCTTTGACTGAATAAACCGTATTCCCCTTGGTTCGGTACTTTCCTTTCACTGAACACATCTTCCCTGGTTGATGGCAGCCATTTTGGTTTCCCCGAATGCTGTCAGCAGTACCTAGCCACTAACTGTCTGGAACTGATTTCGGACACGTTTCCCTTGTTTTCTCGGTTCCTTACACGTGTTCGACCCTTCCCCTACCAGCCAGGAAAGCGGTAATTGGAAGGAAAGTACCCCAGATCCTAATAAACAATCACTCCAAGAGAACCAGGGGGAGCATGCATTTGTTGGACACCAGGAGCTCCCGACAACTGACCAACACAAGGACAATTCCTGTGGCACTATTTTGGGCCTTGCCCACGTGTGCGGTCAGTCAGAACTTCACCCCGGTGGTGTTTAGGCTATACTGTATGGATCTGAGTGCTATTCGGGCAACTTGGGCACTGTCACAGTGTGCGTGTGTGTGTGTCTGTGTGTCAAGGTGTATTTATGTTAGTGTCTGTATCTGTGTGTTAATGTGTATGTACAGTATCTCACAAAAGTAAGTACACCCCTCACATTTTTGTAAATATTTTAATTTAATCTTTTCATGTGACAACACTGAAGAAATTACACTCTGCTACAATGTAAAGTAGGAAGCGTACGGCCTGTATAACAGTGTACATTTGCTGTCCCCTCAAAATAACTTAACACAGAGCCTTTAATGTCTAAGCCGTTGGCAACAAAAGTGAGTACACCCCTAAGTGGAAATGTACAAATTTGGCCCAATTAGCCATTTTCCCTCCCTGGTCCCTGTCATGTGACTTGTTAGTGTTACAAGGTCTTAGGTGTGAATGGGTAGCAGGTGTGTTAAATTTGGTGTTATTGCTCTCACACTCTCTTATACTGGTCACTGGAAGTTCAACATGGCACCTCATGGCAAAGAACACTCTGAGGATCTGAAAAGACAGGTTCCACTCCACTACATGTCAGTGTGTGTATCTTTGTGTAAGTGTACATGTGTGCCTGTCAGGGTGCATGCGAGTGTGTCAGTGTGTTTGTATTTGTGTGTCGGGTGTGCATCTGGATGTGTGCATATGTCTGTGTGCATCTGTTTGTGCATGTGTCAAGGTGTGTGCATGTATCAGATGTGTATATGAATTTGTGTGTATGTGTCAGTGTGTTTATATGTGTGTATTTGTGTTCCAAGAACCATTTGCTAGTGACCGCTTTGAGTAAATGCATTCTTTACAACCTAGAGGTTCATTGGAGGATCATGTGTCACGGTTAAAGTAGGAGAACCCAAAACACACAGACCCTAATCTAAATGCTAACGTATTGCCGGGCCTTAGAATGGCCGGATTTAATATAAAGAGTAGTCAGGAAGAAAGCCAAGGTCAAACATAGGAGAGTACATCATAAACGGTAAGACAAGTCAAGGTCAGGAACACAGAAAGCAGAGAAACGATAAACAAGCCTAAGTCGGTAACAAGAAATCCAAATATAATATAAAGCGCACTCTTGGGTTAACAAGAACCACAACAGGGCAACTTGCTACTGAAAGCCTGTGGCTTATAAAGTCAGGGAATCCAGACTGAAGGGGGTCAAGCAGAGAGTTGGTTTCGAGAAAGTCAGTCAGTCTGGTGTACACAACTCTCACGAGGATCTTGGAGGCAAATGGCAGTAGCGAGATAGGGCGGTAGTTGGATGGGGAGTTGGGGTCAAGGCTGGGCTTTTTCAGAATTGGGGTGCATGTTGCATGTTTGAAGGGTGAGGGAAATGTGCCAGAGGAAAGGGAGAGATTAAATTTTTTTGTGAGAGGAAGAGCAAGAGAGGGAGATATAGTGCGGATGAGATATGAAGGAATAGGATCGAGGGAACAGGTGGTGGGGCGGGAGGACTGGAGTAGAGCAGAAACCTCTTCTGCTGTAGCAGGTGCGAATGAGTGTAGAATGGTGGAGGGAGTGGGGTTGGGTGATGTATTGGTAGGGGAAGGAGAGAAATTAGCGATCTATTCTCTTATTGAAGAGATCTTCTCAGTGAAGTGAGATGCAAAGTTTGTGGGGGACAAGGTGGTAGAAGAAGGGGGATTAAAAGGGAGAAGAAGAGCATCAAAAGTGTGAAATAGGTGTTTGGGTTGATGGGACAGTGTACTTATGAGGGTGTTAAAGTAATTTGCTTTTGCAGCGGAAAGAGCCAGGCTGTAGGAGCGCAGCATAAATTTATAGTGGAGGAAGTCAGCTGCAAAGTGAGACTTTCTCCAGCAGCGTTCAGTAGTTCTAGAACCTTTTTAGAATTTAACGGGTCAGCTTGGTGTGCTAAGGTTGTAACTGGGGGCACTTGCTGCGTTTAATTGTAGGAGGTGCCATGATGTCAAGTTGAGAGGAGAGAGTTAAGTTGTAGAGTGAGGTGAGGTAGCAGAGTTAGGGCAAGTTAGATTTGAGATGGGTAAAAGGAGAGTATTGAGTTTGGTGGAGAAATGCTGGAGATCAAGGAAGTTGAAGTTTCTGTGAGATTGGTGAAATTTGGGTATGCTGATGTCAAATGTTAGTAGATAGTGGTCAGACAAAGGAAATGGAACAGTGAATGGATTAGAGGTGGTACAGAGATTGGTGAAGATAAGGTCAAGAGTGTTTCCTGCTGTATGAGTTGCTGAAGTAGACAACTGCATGAGGCCTCTGAGCTATGTCCTGGATTGCAGTAGGGAGCTTTTAAAACACAGACTGTGGAACGACAGAGAGGATAGGGTCAAAAAAGGCCTGCAATAAAACTATGGAATAGAGATGCACAGAGGAGGTGAGGATTGGTCAAGCAAGACCGTTTGGACGGGTATCAATAAAATAAGGGGGGGCAGAAATTACAGAGCAAGTCTTTAGAGATAAGCAGATAGTTGAATAATATTTAAGTTAACAAACCAACAATGATGAGCAGGGCAGGGAACAGCTAGCTTTAGCATGCAGAAATATATGCATGTATGTATGAATAAGCTCATACACAATATATATATATATATATATATATATATATATATATATATATACATACATAAACACATACATATAGTAAAGTACAAGCACGCCCAGGTATGTTACCAGGGCCAGTGCAAGGATTCTTGCCGCCCTAGGCAAAAAAAATTTGCCGCCCCCCCATATGTCCTGCCCACCATGTGACATCACAATGCCCCGCTCATATGCTCTGCCATATGGGCCAACGTCAGTCTGCACAAAGGGTCTTTTATCTTAAAAGACAGTGTGTTTACATTAAAAAGCCTACAGGCACAGGCTATAGACACCTGAACCACTACATTAAGCACACATTTGCTAGTGACCGCTTTGAGTAAATGCATTCTTTACAACCTAGAGGTTCATTGGAGGATCATGTGTCACGGTTAAAGTAGGAGAACCCAAAACACACAGACCCTAATCTAAATGCTAACGTATTGCCGGGCCTTAGAATGGCCGGATTTAATATAAAGAGTAGTCAGGAAGAAAGCCAAGGTCAAACATAGGAGAGTACATCATAAACGGTAAGACAAGTCAAGGTCAGGAACACAGAAAGCAGAGAAACGATAAACAAGCCTAAGTCGGTAACAAGAAATCCAAATATAATATAAAGCGCACTCTTGGGTTAACAAGAACCACAACAGGGCAACTTGCTACTGAAAGCCTGTGGCTTATAAAGTCAGGGAATCAATCCCATTGGTCTGCATCACAGTAGAGAGCCTGAACATCCGAATTTGACTAAAAGCCGAATTCGGGAGTTTCAGCTCGTGCGAACCGATTGGCACTTTGAGTCGCGCTACTCCATACAAATAGATGCACATGCACAGCGTGCAGCGTCTGACCCACCGCCAGATCCACCGCTGGATCAGGGAGCTCTGGAACAGGTAAGTATGACATCCAATGGTCTCCCATAGATCTCTGAGTAGAAAGGAATGCAGGCCCCTGTACAGGACTTAAGACAGACCGCACAGAGAATATATATGTGACCAAATGGGATAGCTTCAGGATGGAGGCAATGGTACACGGTCTAATCAAAACAAAACCTAGAATTTGCGCTATAAGTCTGTACAACCATAATTTACCTCTTTCATATTAAGTACAGGAGAAACAGGGCTTTCATATGAATAAAATCTAAAAAAAAAATTGAGTAATTAAGAAATGTTATTTTTCAAGTCCTGCATAACATTTTATGTACAGATTTTATGGTGTTTTGGAAAGGTACAATGTTAAATATAGTGTTTTCCCTATTTACCATTTTTACACATTAAAATGTTGCCTTTGAGACCATATAGTAGCCCAGGAATGACATTCTCCCCCATCATCATGGCACACTATTTGAAAAAGTAGACAATCCAGCGTATTCAAAATGGAGTATGTCCTGTCTTTTTTAGTAGTCACAAACGCTGGGCAAAGTTAGTGTTCTTTTTTTTATTGCATTTTTCACAAATAAACTGCCCTTTCACCTATGACATCATCAGCATTAAATGTTTTATTGCTCTAAAACAATTACATTTGTGTTCAGTAATGTCTCACGAGTACAACAGTTCCCCCAGTCCAGGTTTCATGGTGTTTTGAAAAGTTACAAGCTTGACAAAGACCTCTTAGTTGCTGCATTTTGGACGTAAAAAACCCAAGGGCAGAGTACAGAATATTTTATAGAGTCCTAACCTCAACATCTGAGGAAAGGGATTTAGGGGTGATTATTTCTGGTGACTTAAAGGTAGGCAGAGGAGCAGGAAATGCTAGCAGAATGCTTGGTTGTATAGGGAGAGGTATTAGCAGTAGAGAGAGGGAAGTGCTCATGCCATTGTACAGTACACTGGTGAGACCTTACTATTGTACGCAGTACTGGAGACCGTATCTCCAGAAGGATATTGATACTTTGGAGAGAGTTCAGAGAATGGCTGCTAAACTGGTTCATGGATTGCAGGATAAAACGTACCAGGAAAGGTTAAAGGATCTTAACATGTATAGCTTGGAGGAACGACGAGACAGGGGGGATATGATAGAAAAATTTAAATACATAAAGGGAATCAACACAGTAAAGGAGGAGACTATAATTAAAAGAAGAAAAACTACCACAACAAGAGGACGTGGTCTTAAATTAGAGGGGCAAAGGTTTAAAAATAATATCCGGAAGTATTACTTTACTGAGAGGGTAGTGGGTGCATGAAATAGGCTTCCAGCTGAAGTGGTAGAGGTTAACACAGTAAAGGAGTTTAAGCATGCGTGGGATAGGCATAAGGCTAACCTAGCTATAAGATAAGGCCAGAGACTAATGAAAGTATTTTTAAAAAATTGGTCAGACTTGATGGGCCGAATGGTTCTTATCTGCCGTCACATTCCATGTTTCTATGTTTCTATTTAAAATGTCCAGTCTTTTTTAGTAGCCACTTAGTCACAAATGCTGGCCAAAGTTAACGTTCATCTTTGTTTTTTGCATATTTCAATCAAAAACTGCACTTTTGCTGATTATATCATCTCTGTGATACATTGTATTGTTTTGAAACAATAATATTTGTGTTCAGTGAACTCTCCAGAGTACCACCCATGTACAGGTTTTATGGTGTCTTGAAAAGTTACAGGGTTAAATATAGGGCTTGCAAATTAAATTCTCCGGACTTTCTGTCTGGGTTGCCAGGCAGGTCCCTCAAATCGTAATTATTAAAATCACATAATTATGTAAACAGATTACATAAATATACATATATATATATATATATATATATATATATATATATATATATATATATATATATATATATATATCTTTTTCAATTCTATGTATATATTCATGTAATATTTGTGTATATATATATATATATATTTATTTATTTTTTATTATTTATTTATTTATATATAATTTCATTCTAAGTGTATTTTGCTAGAAATAAATATATCTCTCAAAATACATGATGGAATTACCTATATATACATATTTTTTCAGTTTATTATTATTTTAATTTGGGTAATTATTCCAGCTGGGTACCTGATGGCATATGTTTTGATGGCTCGGATCTTGTTCTTGCCATTGAGCTGGGACTTCGGGACCTGTACTAGGAAATACACAAAATGCAATCATTGAAAAATTAAGTTCTTTCATTTAATACCTGTAATACAGATATAATATAAAAATGTTCACAACTCAGAATTAGCATTGCAAAAATGCCTGATATAAAGTAGCCATTCAGCAAGGCAACATTGTATGCATTTTGGCATCGTAGTAGACTAAAAGGTGACTTCTTCTGACGTTTTGGGTCGTCCAAAGCGATTTCCCAAATTGTATTGAAATTTGTGGGAGCCAAAACATCACATGACTATCCAAATGTAAGTTATTTTTATTCAGATGATTCAAATATGTTTGTCTAAATGCTGATAATAATGCATAAATAGAGGTGTTTTTTTTTTTATATATATATTTAGTTTATCTTTATAAAAAAACGTACAAGTAAAAGCACAGGAGGGCATGTGACCTGGAGAGTTAGTGTTTGTTACAGTAGGAGACATAATATTCACTGGCTTAAAAGAACACGACAGACATCCAAACGACTTCATCGCCACGAAGTGGACTGAGTGCAGTGTCCATGCCTCCTTAACCCTGCTATGAGAAACTGCAATGTTTAAGGGTTAAGTCCACATCTAGTGGCTGTCAGCTTCTGCTGCATTGACCATTGATTCATTGCTTGCTTATTGGAAAGTTTGAATGAGTATGTGTCACTCGTTGCGCATGCATATTAGTGTTCCTCTATAAGGATAGGATATTGGATTATATATAGGTTGAGGAGACGATGCCGCAGTGGAAGGTGGGCTAAGCAGCATCGAGATAGCTGAAGGGCTGTAAAAAGGTAAATAAATCTTTATTTTATTTACATTTTTTTGCACCCTGGGTGAGGGGGTGGACTGCCTAAATGTATGGATAAGAATACTATAGTGTTAGGAACACAGATTTGTATTCTCAACCATAGTGGGGTCCTTTCAGGTTTCATACAGACAGCTGTTGCTGGCCAGAGAGATTGAGAGTTGGTATAATGATCTGCCAAGAGAAAGCTGCGGTTAAATAAGCTACTAGAGGAAGGAAATCCTATTATTGTCACTAATCAATGAGATCATGTAATTAATATGGGAATTCAGGGCAGTGAGGATGCAGAGAGCAATGTTTAGAATGTATTCTCAGTGGCTGCCGCTAGGGGGAGGAGATGTTGTAATAACTTCCCCATACTGTCACCGCAGGTCTTCCCCCTGAGCCCTGTATGGGGGGGCTGCCTGGATATAAGTTTCGTTCTCTGCCCTTTTCTGCACCTGTCCACTCATAGCGGAGAAATGGAGCTCAATGGGGTCGGGGAGACCGCTAATCATCGAGAGGTGAGTGTGTGCACAGAGGGGGTGTGCTAATTACCACTGTTAGTTTATTTTGGCTGTGTGTTGGATTGTAGCAGAGGTATGTACAGTTCCCAAATCTGGCGGGTCAGTGCATGTACCTCAGTATGCTGAGAGGCACTCCAACCTGCCCGGGGGTGTACCCCATTCTACTGGGAGCATGGATGACCTGTCAGTGAGATATATTCAGAGATGTATGAATTCACCAGCCTGTCTCCCTCTCTCTAACACTACAATAAGTACATTGTATAATAATTATCTGCACATCTAATGTAAAGTAATGTACATAGTGCATACAGTTGATGTGTGTAATGTATATATACTGTGTAGTGTATGTCAGTCTATCTATAACATGTCTATGTATAATGTGTTTGGTTTTTTATGTCTGAATTATGTATACTTAGTACTCATACATACATATACCATAATTATGTACATACTGTGTATGTGTCTGTATATGGTTGTTGTGTGTGTGTGATTTGCATTTATGCTATAAATGTATTATTTGTGCACACTTTATACTTGTATGCCTATTGTATCTTTATACTTTGTAATTAGTATATCAATTAAATGTGTGTCTATAATGTCTAGGCTAAGATATACCTGGAACGTAGTGAACATTTTACGTGTGTGTGTGTGTGTGTATATATATATATATATATATATATATATATGTATAGTTCAGTGGGATCTATAAATGACACGTTGGGTGTTTATCTTATGGACAGTGCTGTGGTTGTGTGGTTGACACAAGCATGGCAGCTTATGCTGTCAATGTTTATTTCCACAAAACCTTTGCTAGTGACATCTGTGGGTAAAGGTATCTCTTTGACCAAGATGTTTATTGGAGGATCCTGTGTTCTCCCACAGACCTCTGAGAGACCCTGTCCAGGACTTCAGACAGACCGCATGTGTCCCTGTGGCCACAAGGGATAGCTTGTTTTTTAAAAATTTTTTCCTGTGGTCAACACAGTACGTTTAGGGATGTCCGCCCCCCCCCCCCCCCTCTTTTTTTTTTTTTTTTTTTTTTTTTTTAAATATGCAAAGGCATAACATGTAACAAAAAAAAACTTTATTTGCCATATAATACATAATGGATTTCTTAGAATTAATATTTTGCACATAGTGTGTATATGCCTGTGTGTATTTACTTTACAGTGACTTGTGGCCAACATGTTTTACACTAGACTTAGGAGCCACCAAAATTCTGAGAAAAAAAAAATGTTTCTACTGAAAAATAAAAAAAAAGTCTGGCCATTTGTCCGTTTATTTTCAGACCAGATTCGTATATTATTTTTATGTCGGAAATTCTATTAGGACGAAAGGAATTCCGCAAACCGAACACAACAGTCAGTCACCGCTTCATCTCTCTATTCTTCTTTTCTTGTTTAATATAATGTGTAACGGACCGTTTCAGCATAAAAGGGGAAAAATCCGTTTAGGCGATAATCCCCTTTTCTGGATACAGGCACAGCTACTGCAGAACACCACACTCCCGATCTGGATACGAAATAACACTCCGAACTGGAACAGCTGAACAAGAAAAGCATACAATCGGCTTACACTCTTGGCAGTCAGCTTACAATCCAATCCCCCCCAAGAACGAGACGACACTTCATTTTGAGGGTTAAGCAGGAACACAAGACTGGGACACCCAGTCTGGCTTTTATTACCAACAAGTACATACAGGACACTCCCAGGGGGAGGATGAAATTAACCAATCACATGGATGTACCTCCCACACATTTCCTCTCCTTAGATTAACACTTAACACAATTATACTGTACACCATTTTCCCCAATTCCTGGATGTACCCCAAATACATATGCTACACCTCCAAAACAGGTATCCCCTGATAGCCCTTATTCAGGGGGACAACATATGCAAGAATCAGCCCATTCGGATAAATGGTTCAGGAGTTATGGGACTCCAAAGATTTGACCGACCGCATGGGTAAAGTACCCGAAAACAGTTCCATGCATTTTGGCCCTGCGGTCGGTCACAAACAAGGGAATGAAAACAGGCGAATTGCCTGTGTTATAGAGCCTGGAGAGGGTTTGAATGAATTCCCTTGTTTATGGGGTTCTATCTACCGAACCACGGGGCATTCGGTAGTTTCCATACGAATTTCTGGAAGTATGGAGGTCTCAGCGGTGTTTGCCTAGTCAAGTGTCCGATTTTAGTTCCAGACACTCGACGGCAAAACACCGCTGTTCGGTAGTTAAAGATGGCCGCCGCCACGTGGTTGTTTCCTGAATGGCGGCCACCCAGAGGACACAGAACACATTACATGATTGCCAATTACCCGTTTGCAACATTGTTGCAAACGGTAATTGGAGGCACACTTAATCCTGGGTGGTCTGGTTGTTCGGTAGTTTCCTCAATACAATGAATGGAGTGATTCTACCGAACAATCAGATGAAGGCTGCATATATATATATAACCCAGGTTAACTGCATACATAAATACATATACAATATACAGGCAGTACAATAGAATATGCTTCACAGTCTTAAAGGGACAGTAGTCCCAAAATGTCCACCGCTGATTTTAAAGGGCCAGTAGCAGCAATATAAATTATACATGCCCAAATATAGTCTTTAAAGTGCAATATGTCCAGGGGCCATAGTCGCAGGGCAGGAGGCTAGCAGCCAGGCTTCTCCAGCCCACAGTGGCGAAGTTGGTTTCGCCACAATTCTCCCCTTTACCAATTAGACTAACAGGGTATCTGACCTCCTGCCGGTCAGTGCCCTGGTTAGTCCAGCAACCCACCCACAGAACAGAAGTAGTAGAGCAGCCCACCCATAATAAACAGTTACCACACCTGGGTGAGGGAGAATTTTGTCCAAGTTCAGGTGCCCCCCCACGGCTGTGTGAGAGACTGATAGGCTGCCTTGGTGGGTTGCTGAGGGGGCAGAGACCAGCGGTACTCTGTCCTGTTGCCAGCACTACCACGGGAGTAGTCTGGTGGGAGCCTGGCTGCTGGAGACCGACTGTCTCCCCTTTAGATATATCGCTCTGTGGCTGGGGGACAGGACCGACCGTCCCTACCCCTGGGGCTGTAAGTGCAGAGACTACGGTCCCATCTGCACAGATGTGGGGCTTAACATCTCCCCTTGGTGGGTTAGGCTGCCGCTGGAGAGAGGGTGTAACAAGCTCCTCTCTCTGGACGGTAAACTGCCGCTGGGGAGGGGGGTTAGCAGGCTCCTCTCCCTGCCACTCTCTCTGCTGGTGGAAAGGGGGACCAGCTGTCTCCCCTTTCATTCTCTTGTCCGGCTGCTGGGGTGCGAGACTGACTGTCTCTGCTCCCTGCAGGACACACTGCCGCTGGGGAGGATGGACGACACCATCAGCTCCCTGGGATACACACTGCCGCTGGGGAGGAAGGGCGACACCTTCTGCTCCCTGGGACACACACTGCCGCTGGGGAGGATGGACGACACCATCAGCTCCCTGGGGCACACACTGCCGCTGGGGAGGGAGGACGCTGCTCTCCTCCCCCTTCGCTTCACACTGCCTTCTTGGCATCTCACTTTGCTGCTGGGGGGCAGGAACAACAACCTCTGCCCCCTGTAACTCAGCCTGCCGCTGGGGAGGAAGGACTGCACCTTCGGCTCCCTTGGACACACACGGCTGCTGGGGAGGATGGACGACACCATCAGCTCCCTGGGGTACACACTGCCGCTGGGGAGGGAGGACGCTGCTCTCCTCTCCCTTCGCTTCACACTGCCTTCTTGGCATATCACTTTGCTGCTGGGGGGCAGGAACAACAACCTCTGCCCCCTGTAACTCAGCCTGCCGCTGGGGAGGAAGGACTGCACCTTCGGCTCCCTTGGACACACACGGCTGCTGGGGAGGATGGACGACACCATCAGCTCCCTGGGGCACACATTGCCGCTGGGGAGGGAGGACGCTGCTCTCCTCTCCCTTCCCTTCACACTGCCTTCTTGGCATATCACTTTGCTGCTGGGGGGCAGGAACAACAACCTCTGCCCCCTGTAACTCAGCCTGCCGCTGGGGAGGAAGGACTGCAACTTCGGCTCCCTTGGACACACACGGCTGCTGGGGAGGATGGACGACACCATCAGCTCCCTGGGGCACACATTGCCGCTGGGGAGGGAGGACGCTGCTCTCCTCTCCCTTCACTTCACACTGCCTTCTTGGCATATCACTTTGCTGCTGGGGGGCAGGAACAACAACCTCTGCCCCCTGTAACTCAGCCTGCCGCTGGGGAGGAAGGACTGCACCTTCGGCTCCCTTGGACACACACGGCTGCTGGGGAGGATGGACGACACCATCAGCTCCCTGGGCCACACATTGCCGCTGGGGAGGGAGGTCTGCAAACCCCCTGGCCCGCTCTGATTCCCGCGGCAAGTACTCTCGCACTGCTTTCTTCACCTGCTGTATTAGATCCTCTGAGAGGTTGGGTCCGCATATAGCCAGCACCGCGGTGACCTCTCTGTCATACGCCTCTTGAGTGTAGCTGGGTGCCATGCTTGCTCTGCTGCAGTTGGTTCCTTGTAGATAGGGGCGCTGTACGGGTACTGGCGTTGCCCTCACTTTGTAATCCAGGAATGGTGTTGTCTGTAGCTGTCCCTCTGGTTGTAGGAACGATCCCGCCGCTTGCCACCAATTGTAACGGACCGTTTCAGCATAAAAGGGGAAAAATCCGTTTAGGCGATAATCCCCTTTTCTGGATACAGGCACAGCTACTGCAGAACACCACACTCCCGATCTGGATACGAAATAACACTCCGAACTGGAACAGCTGAACAAGAAAAGCATACAATCGGCTTACACTCTTGGCAGTCAGCTTACAATCCAATCCCCCCCAAGAACGAGACGACACTTCATTTTGAGGGTTAAGCAGGAACACAAGACTGGGACACCCAGTCTGGCTTTTATTACCAACAAGTACATACAGGACACTCCCAGGGGGAGGATGAAATTAACCAATCACATGGATGTACCTCCCACACATTTCCTCTCCTTAGATTAACACTTAACACAATTATACTGTACACCTTTTTCCCCAATTCCTGGATGTACCCCAAATACATATGCTACACCTCCAAAACAGGTATCCCCTGATAGCCCTTATTCAGGGGGACAACATATGCAAGAATCAGCCCATTCGGATAAATGGTTCAGGAGTTATGGGACTCCAAAGATTTGACCGACCGCATGGGTAAAGTACCCGAAAACAGTTCCATGCATTTTGGCCCTGCGGTCGGTCACAAACAAGGGAATGAAAACAGGCGAATTGCCTGTGTTATAGAGCCTGGAGAGGGTTTGAATGAATTCCCTTGTTTATGGGGTTCTTTCTACCGAACGTCGGGGCATTCGGTAGTTTCCATACGAATTTCTGGAAGTATGGAGGTCTCAGCGGTGTTTGCCTAGTCAAGTGTCCGATTTTAGTTCCAGACACTCGACGGCAAAACACCGCTGTTCGGTAGTTAAAGATGGCCGCCGCCACGTGGTTGTTTCCTGAATGGCGGCCACCCAGAGGACACAGAACACATTACATGATTGCCAATTACCCGTTTGCAACATTGTTGCAAACGGTAATTGGAGGCACACTTAATCCTGGGTGATCTGGTTGTTCGGTAGTTTCCTCAATACAATGAATGGAGTGATTCTACCGAACAATCAGATGAAGGCTGCATATATATATATAACCCAGGTTAACTGCATACATAAATACATATACAATATACAGGCAGTACAATAGAATATGCTTCACAGTCTTAAAGGGACAGTAGTCCCAAAATGTCCACCGCTGATTTTAAAGGGCCAGTAGCAGCAATATAAATTATACATGCCCAAATATAGTCTTTAAAGTGCAATATGTCCAGGGGCCATAGTCGCAGGGCAGGAGGCTAGCAGCCAGGCTTCTCCAGCCCACAGTGGCGAAGTTGGTTTCGCCACATAATGTAATTGTACCTTTTTTTATTTTCCACAATTATGTAATTTCACATGTGATTTCACTTAATCATGTAATAATATTATATAAGAAAATAAATAATAGAGAGATTTTCTGATGGATGTTAGTTTTAGTAACTTTCAAACTCCTTTCTGATAGTCCTAAAGTGTACCATGGAGATTATCTTCTACACCGCTGAAAGAAGACCAAAATTAAGAAAAAAACGAAAACTTTTCCCTAATTTTGGCACTTCAGTTATTTCAGCTCATACATCAGGTTGGATTTAAGAAAAGCACAGAAGCTCTTTATCTTTTCTGTTTCAGTAGTTGCTTGCTCCATATTTGGTACACTGAGAGTGTACCCCTGACTTCTCTAGAGTGACACACTCACATTCCTGTTTTTAAAGGGAAACTATAGTCACCTGAACAACTTTAGCTTAATGAAGCAGTTTTGGTGTATAGAACATGCCCCTGCAGCCTCACTGCTCAATCCACTGCCATTTAGGAGTTAAATCCCTTTGTTTATGAACCCTAGTCACACCTCCCTGCATGTGACTTGCACAGCCTTCCATAAACACTTCCTGTAAAGAGAGCTTTCTTTATTGCAAGTTCTGTTTAATTAAGATTTTCTTATCCCCTGCTATGTTAATAGCTTGCTAGACCCTGCAAGAGCCTCCTGTATGTGATTAAAGTTCATTTTAGAGATTGAGATACAATTATTTAAGGTAAATTACATCTGTTTGAAAGTGAAACCAGTTTTTTTTTTCATGCAGGCTCTGTCAATCATAGCCAGGGGAGGTGTGGCTAGGGCTGCATAAACAGAAACAAAGTGATTTAACTCCTAAATGACAGTGAATTGAGCAGTGAAATTGCAGGGGAATGATCTATACACTAACACTGCTTTATTTAGCTAAAGTAATTTAGGTGAATATAGTGTTCCTTTAAGATAACTATGTAACCCCCAATCGTGGATTGCCAATAGCCAATAATTAAGGATGCTAAATTAGGGTGCTATCCGCTAAACTGCTGAAAATGCAACATTAAGGAAAAGGCCTTTTTCTTACTTTTTGTCTTTCCACAGTTTCAGCTGAATTGTCAAAATTAAGAGAAGCAGCACTTTTTTTTTTTGACACGCTTTATTTTTTTTGTAGAGCAATGTTTGAAAAACACGGTCACATAGACATTTCGCAAGATTACGTACGACTATAAAAAGTGTATAGTTGTAACAGGAAATATCAAGAATGTAACTGCAATTTTTATATAAACATGAGGAGGTCGGCATCTCAAGTATTCAAGGCCCTCTGACTGTTAAAATCATAACACCAGCACCGCCTTTATCTAAAAACAATGTAGTGAAAGAGCATTGCAGTATGCGGACTGTCACATACCAGAACAGACAATGTAAACTTGAGGTGAGAGATAAGCATTTATCAGTGCATTAGGATAGGCCAGTATTTGCACAATATATGCATCATGGTAGCCCAGTCTGAGTGACTAGTGGCTATATATTACACCAGTGTTTTCCAAACCAGTCCTCAAGGCACACCTACCAGTCCAGGATTTAGGGGTGACCCAGTTGTGTCTAAGGTGTTTTTTCTTTTTTTTCTAAAAACACCTTAGACACAACTGGGTAATCCTTAAATCCTGGACTGGTAGGTGTGCCTTGAGGACTGGGTTGGGAAACACTGTATTACACTATATTCTTACACTAAAACACAGATAAGTCATCTTTGTTGGTATTTAGGGCATACATATATGGCCTCTTTAGACACCTTTTAGTAAAGCTTTCTTGAACTTAAAATCAACTGAGGTGCAATTGCATTTTAGGTGCAGGTATTGGCTGGTAGGGATGCCACATTTTAATAATCTATAGTGATAACTGCCCCAATACAGCAAGTTGTTAGAGGCAATTTTTTCTTATCTGGTGCAGTTGATAGAGTCAAAACTAAAGATTTAAGGGTTTTGCCACCTATTTCACTATTGAAACATAAGTTCAAGACATTTCTTATTCATACATGGCTCAGGGAGCTTTCTGGTAAAGGTATGTTCCTCCCTCAAGACATACCCATTGTAGTACCCCAGGTTTGATTGTAAAAATGGCAATTGAATAGGAAGAAATTCCTTGTTAGAACAAATCTCAATAAATCTGGTACTCGGGATGACTATTAACTAGAGTATTTAGTTAGTGCTTTACGTTGGACTTTGTGTTTTGTTCCTGATGTGAGAGATGGTATTTGTGCAGTATGAGTTTACGGACGAAAAAGGTCCCTCTTCCACCCAAATTTGCCAAAAGATGGAACACGGACAAAATATAGACCTTACCAAGGATATCAATCTGTTGGTCATTTGGGGGAAATGGTGAATAGGTCGACCACTCTCAAATTGGAAGACTGAGGTTTTAATACTTCCATCTCCTGCCCACCCTTGATCATGCCCTCTGTCGAATCTGATGTCCTTGGAGCTCATCTGCCTTTTTGGAGGCACATTAGAGAGGAATGTATTGATCATAGTATCAGAAAGGTGAAGTCAAAATAAATGTTCTGGGTCAGTGGTTCTTAAACCTATTAATCAGTTTTCATATTTGTGATTACTAAGTGTAATACAGTCAACATTTAAATACATTTGTCAAAATACCTTTATCAAACCAGAGGGATATTAATTGCAACTGTGCAGTTGTGCTTCATGAAACAACTTATTATGGACTGTTTTTAGGGGACTTGATCCATATTATGTGTGTTGGTGCCATTGGTGACCCACCTACTAATCATTGAAAATTACAGCTCGTACTGCCACCAATGCAACCTGGAATCCTGCTACATTAAGGGACACTCTAAGCACTGAATGATAAAGCTTGATAAAGTCAATTTGGAGTATAGATCATGTCCCTGCAGTTCTACTGCTCAGTTTAAGAGTTAATTTTGTAAATTGATGCAGCTTTAACCAACCCTTCCCTTCCTTCCTGAAAAAGCCCCAAATCCTTAAAAACTTCCCTTATTGCATAGTGTGCTTAATTTAGCATTTATTTTCTTCTTCTCTGCTAGTGGCATGCTAGAATCTGCAGAAGCCTCGTGTGCGAGATTAACATTCAATTAACAGAGCAAGAGACCAGAACTTCTAATATAAACATACTGTGCTGTAAAGCATATTTTCATGGAGACTATGTGTGTGTGTCACAACCAGTGGCTTAATAAATAGAAACAAAAGGGATTTGACTCCTAAATGACAGAGAATTGAGCAGTGAGACTGCAGGGTCAGTAGCTACAGACCACAATTAATTCAAGTTGTTTAGGTGCCTAGAATATCCCTTTATATTTGTTTATTCACTAAACACCCATCTAAGTTTAGCAGTTCAGAAATCATTACAATTTTTTTTAAATTGCAGTGTTAGCCAAGTTTTTTTTAAAGGGAAAATTAATCAATATCAGATCTGACTTTGTTTTTATTGGTGACAGGTGTTAGCAGGTAGAGCTTTAGTACCATGAATCCTACAAGCTTGCAGTGAAAGGCTTCTAACTTTGATCCTTTTTGTAAACTATATTCAGCTATTAAAAGGAGTGTATTGAGAATGTATTAATGCAAGGCTGGTAGTGTTATACACACAGGTTTTCCTCATTGTACCCTCATTGTACCCATTTCCTGAATTCTGATTACTACTAAAAGACATTGAAGGGAATTTGTATACAGGCATACCCCGCTTTACATACACTCACTTTAAGTACACTCGTGAGTACAGACATTCCCGCGCCTCTTCTGTCTGCGAGTGAACAGGAAATGGAAGGTTCTATTCTCACCCGGAGCAGCTCAGTTCAGTGTCTTTGGGGCAAGAACTTTTCACACCTTCTGACATGGGACAGGTTAATCATCTCAAATTTATAATGTCTACTCCTAGCTGAACATTTATATTTTTTTCTGCCCATACATTGTCCATATTCTGCAATTGGTGCCATCCAGTGAAAGGGTTTACCCTGCCATTTTCTATAACTAGGACTTAGCAGCTTAGCTGCATTAGCCAAAATTCTGAGGATTCAAAGTTAACCCATTAAGGACACAACTTCTGGAATAACATGGAATCATGACGGAATATTTCCATCATGTGTCCTTAAAGGGTTAAACCATAAATGCTTAAAGTGATAAAGAGGTGTTTCTAAACAAAGTGTGCAACTAAGCTGCTAACAAATACAAATTGGCACTGTATAGGCCTACCCCCGGAGTTGATAAGGAGGGGGGAGCACGACTGCTGCCCGGAGAGGTTGGTATGGCGACAAGTGTATACAATGTTTGGGATGCACCTGGACCAGGGACACTGGGTAATACTTACCAGACCACTGGAGAGCACGCTGAGGGAACCTAGCAGTGCGGTTTCTGGTCACCCTAAAAAGCAAAACTGCTGTTAGTAATTTACAACTGCTGTTACAGAATTTGCCACTGCAGTTAATATTTTCACATCATGGCTCATGTCCCCGACATGCCCAGGGAGGCTCTACTTACTATTCTGCAGGCCTTCCAGAGGATCCACGGCGCAGAGTCCTATGCTGCACTGCTTCACAGTGTCCAAGACGTCCAGGAGTCTCAGGAGGGGTCGGTGCCCACCAGAGGACGTCGTGCCCGCCGTTCCAGGCCGCCATCCAGATTGTCCCCCAGTCCGGTGCGGAGAGCCAGGGCTGTGCCACCAGCTACTACCTGTCCGGGGCCAAGTGAGGGTTCCGGTAGAAGAAGGAGCGGGGAGAGGTGTTCCAGGCGTCGGATGGTCCGGTCGGGGCCTGGCCATCAAGATGGAGGATCCCAAGATGGCGCTGCTGGAGAGGTGAGGTTGCGCAGTCCTCACCCTTCTTTTCCTGCTGCGGCGGATGTGACGTCAGGACGTGCTGCCGCACGCAGGAAGAGGCGGAGCGCCGCACGCCGGAACGCTGGTGGTGCGTACATGACGTCTGCGGGTCAGGGAGTGCAGACGTCACAGGCCACTGCCGAACCCAGAAGTCCGAGTGAAGATAAAACCGGGGACTCCGAAACGGAGCACTGCTGGCCCCCGAAAGTGGAGATGGCCAGCGGGTGCAAGCGGGCCGGCGGAGGAACTCTCCAGTGCCTATTTGGACAGCCAGGGAGCGGAGAAGGACGCAGGATTCCCCTCTTGTTCATAACCCCAGGAGACCTGAAGGTGAATCATCAGTCAGAGAGAAGGGAGGGACGCAGGATTCCACTCCACACATCCACCCCAGAAGATCTGGAGTTCCCATGGGGGTGAGCCGCCAGGCCCCTGGAGGGGCAGCTGGCAGGCTGGCCGCAGGACCTATACTGACAGATGGTTCGGATGTGGAGCTGATGTACAGACCCCTGCTCCAGAACCGTGAGTTGGAGTGCGCTCGCGCTTGGTATGGGGCAGAGGGGGTCTCTGGGCTAGAACAAGGGAGTACAGGGGAAGTCATAAAATTGCTGCGCTTAGTATTAGATCGCTTAGGGCAGGTTGGCATAGCCACGCAGGATGCTATGCTTCCCACGGGGACCCTTCCGTTGGGTACTGTGGAGGGTACTGCAGGGGGGCCGGTGTGTGACATTGCGCCCCTGGGGATGCATGTGTCGCTGGAGGTGAGGGAGAAGATCTTGAAGGGCGAGTATGTGGACCTCGTATCATTAGTCCCGTTTGATAGGGAATCCGCTGATAAACCGCGACGTGGTGAGGCGACGGAGAGTGGAAAAGGTAAGGAGCTCCCCCGTACCTTCGGTAATTGGTTGCAAGGATTTGCAACTTATGCTAGTATTCTGTCTACGAGGTTTCCAGAGTGGGCCCCGTCATTGTTTTCTTATTTAGATTTAATTTGGGGGGCTTATAAAGTTTATGGGGGTCAATGCTGGTTTAAATATGACCAGCAATTTAGGCAAAAAATGTCGATGCGACCGCACATGCATTTTGGCATGCAAGATACACATGCATTTTGGCATTAAACATGAGTGTTCCCACTGTGGTGGGGCTCACCCGGCGGTTCGGTGTTTTAGAAGAGGAAAACCCCTCCCCAGGACGACATCAAAGGATCACTTCCTCGGGGGGAGGACCCCGGTACAGGCGGAAAGACTGCTGCCGTCGCTCGCACGGTATCCCAGGCGTAGGGACGTGCAGGTGCTATGGGAGGGTTTTACCGAAGGTTTTAGGATCCCATTTACTCCATCGGGGAGGCGTCGTTTGCGCACAATTTTTCCTTAATTCGGGGTAAGGAAGGGATGCTGGCGGCTAAGCTGAGAAAAGAAGTGAAGATGGGACGGATTGCGGGACCGTTTTCCGTTCCTCCGTTTGATAATTTGCGGGTGTCCCCATTGGGCCTCGTTCCTAAGAAGGAACCGGGGGTGTTTCGGCTGATTCATCACCTGTCTTTTCCAGCGGGGGCTTCGGTTAATGACGGGATTGCGAAGGAGGATAGTCGGGTCCAATACGCTTCTTTTGATCGGGCACTGGATCTCGTTCGAGAAACAGAGCCCAGGGCCCTGATGGCTAAGTTGGATATTCAATCGGCCTTGCGGTTGTTCCCAGTTCACCCTTCCTGTTTTCATTTGTTGGGGTGTCAGTTTCAAGGGGATTTTTTCTATGATATGTGCCATCACATGGGTTGCTCGATTTCTTGTTGTTATTTTGAAGTTTTTAGCACATTGCTGGAATGGATCGTAACGAAGGGGTCAGGTTTTTCTTCCCTCTTGCACTATCTTGACGATTTTCTGTTCGTCGGTCTGGCACATTCTTCGCAATGTGAGGATTTGTTGGGCCAGTTTAAGGCAGTTATGCAAGATTTGGGGGTTCCAGTGGCAGAGGACAAGACGGAGGGCCCAAGGGCGGTGATTTCCTTCCTGGGTATAGAGATTGACTCCATCAGCTTGGTTTTTCGTTTGCCCAGGGATAAATTGGGGATCCTTACTACCATGGTTGATCGGGTGAGGGGTGCGCGGAAGGTGCAGCTTCGTCAGATGCAATCCCTGTTGGGCCACTTGAACTTTGCATGTTGGATCATGCCTATGGGTCAGGTGTTTTGTATACGGCTGTCTCTGGCTACCGTCGGCATTAGTATTCCCCATCATTTTATCCGGGTTACCAAGCGGCTTAAGGATGATTTGAATGTGTGGAGTGAGTTCCTCACAGGGTACAATGGTTGGACATTTTGGCAACAGGAAGCAATATCTAATGTGGCCCTGGAGTTGTTTACGGATGCCTCCAGCTCCTTGGGCTTCGGGGCATTTTTTCAGGGACGTTGGTGTGTGGAGCCTTGGCCAGCGGCATGGCACGAGGCGGTCCTGATACGTAACTTGACTTTTCTCGAGCTTTTCCCTATTGCGGTAGCAGTGGTATTGTGGGGGGAGGAGCTCGCAAACAGGCAGGTGGTTTTCCGCACGGACAACATGAGTGTGGTCCATGTGGTGAATCGTTTATCATCTGGCTTGGTTCCAGTATTGGCTCTGTTGCGTCGGTTGGTTCTGCATTGTTTGGAATTTAACATTTGGTTCTGAGCAATCCATTTTCCCGGAGTGTCTAATGTTATTGCCGTTTCACTTTCTTGCTTTCAGTGGGATCGTTTTCGGGAGGTAGCCCTGGGAGCCGAGTAAGATGGTCTGGTATGTCCCACGTGCTTGTGGACCCTCGATTTCGGAACCTAGCAGACCTGTTCAGGAGATTGCTGGCTCCCGCTTCGTGGACAGCCTATCGGGCAGTGTGGGATCGGTGGCTTGTCTATGCGGGAGAGTTCGGTTTGTATTCTGCTGAGGGTAGGTTGCTGTCTACTTTGGCTTACATGTCCTCCTTATGGGAGTGCGCAGCTTCGGTGGCATCGGTGGAACGCAGTTTAGTGGCTCATTCCTTTCTGATGCGTTGTATGGGGTGGGGGGACGTTTCAAAAGAGTTCGTGGTCCAGAGGTTGCTTCGGGGATGGAGGAAGGAAAGAGTCCCTGATTGTAGGCGTCCGGCGTCCGGCCACCTATTGGATGCTCTGTGTGGTGTTCTCTCTGCGGTGTGCTTCTCCACCTTCGAGGCGCTGTTTTTCCGGGTAGCCTTTTCTCTGTGTTTTTACGCCGCGCTGCGGATAGGAGAGTTGGTGGCCGCGTCGGCTTGGGCTCCGGCATCGCTTCGGAGGGGGGACGTTCGCACAGGGCAGAGTGGAGTGGAGGTTTTCATTCGGAAGTCCAAAACAGATCAGTTAGGACGGGGGAGGTCGGTTAGGTAGTGTCTGGTGGTGCTGGTAGGGCAATATGTACGTTTATGGCCAGAGGCAGCAAAGTTCTTCTTGCTTCACGCAAATGGGTCAGTCTTAACTCGGTCTCAGTTCTCCAGTGTTTTTAAGGCTGGTTTGCGGGCTTTGGGCATAGAGGATAAGGCATACTCTTCCCACTCCTTACGGATTGGTGCAGCAACGCAGGCGCGGCAGGTAGGGCTGTCCGATGCTGCAATTCAGCGCATGGGTCGATGGGATTCCCGCAGGTTTCAGTTGTATATTCGTCCTCATCTGTTATAGGCTGTTGGTAGTTATGATGTGTTGTTTTTCTCTACAGGTTCCCCCCAGTATGTTTGGATCATCGGTCATTCCTTTATTTATTGGGTGGCTAGGTGTGCCGAGCAGAGACCATACGGCTGGAATCTAGTGCTCCCGCATGAGCAGGTTTGGGTTCGATGGCGGGGGATACGGGGTTCGGGGTGGCACCAAGTGTATCCGGAGTATGTCGCGCTCCGTCGCTTCATGACCGGGTCAGTGGTTCTGGTACTTCATGCCGGGGGGAATGACTTGGGACGGTGCCGCGCAGTGGATTTGATTTATGCTTGCAAGCTCGACTTGGCTCGCTGTAGGGCGCTTTTCAGCGAGGTCTCACTGGTGTGGTCTGAACATGACGATTTCACGTTTTGTGCGTAGGCTGGCTTTGTGGTTCGTCATGTGGCGCTGGAAGGGAACAACGCAAACATAATGAGGGCTGATGGGGTCCACCTAAACGAAATTGGGCTGGATATATTTAATTTGGGATTACAGTCAGCCATTGAACAGGCGCTGGCTTCGGGGGGACGCAGTCCTCTCCAGGGATAGGGGAGAGGCTGCGGTGGTGGTTTGTCCTTCACCAGCAAGTGGAACTGAGACCAGTCCCCGGACGGGCTTGGGGAGTCGCAGCCTGGTCTGGTTGAAGACGGACTTCAGGCTGAAGAGGCTCTGGAAGAATTAAGTTATGTTAGCTGTCTGCTGGGAAAATCCAGCAGCTGACAGTTGGTTTAAATTATGCTGGCTTAATAATAAACGCTGTGGCCGTTGCCCTTACCCACAATTTGGTTGTCTGTGAGTTATTGGGGGAAAAGGGTAACGGAAGGAAAAGGGAGAGGGTCAGCAGTCAAGGCCATCCCCCGGAGTGGATAAGGAGGGGGGAGCATGACTGCTGCCCGGAGAGGTTGGCATGGCGACAAGTGGATACAATGTTTGGGATGCACCTGGACTGGGGACACTGGGTAATATTTACCAGACCACTGGAGAGCACGCTGAGGGAACCTAGCAGTGCTGTTTCCCGACCACCCTCCCTGGGTTGGTGTGAACATGGGATATGTTATTGTTATATGTGTTGTGTTTGTTGTGGTTTCTTTTCCTGTTTATGCTGAACTGCAGGAGGCTCATCTCCACACTCCTACCGCCAAAACAGGCCAAACAGCTATTGGTGGATACATGCTTCCGTCTGCCTAAGGCGGCCAAGGCACCCCAAGAGTCTACTACGGATGTATTGCTCAAGTTTGCAAAAGACTCAGACAGACGGGTCCTCATGGGCGCTGTTAAAGGTTCTCCCACGGTACCCTTTGAGGGAGCACACCTGGTCTTTTATAGAGACTTTTCCAGAAGTACCCTCACATTGCGGAGGATGTTCAGACCGGTTACACAACTCCTGCGAGAACACTCCATTCGATACAAGTGGGGCCTGCAACAATTGATAGCGGAAAGGAACGACAAGACACACCTCCTGCTGCATATCTCAGAGGCAACACCGTTCCTCCAAGCCCTGGGTCTACCAACGGAGACCGTCCAGAAGAACGCACAGCTATTCTGGACAGTGGAGAGAATTATTCCCTTTGTGCCCAGAAGGGCTGCACTGAGGACTACTGACTCGCCTACCTGAGGCATAAGGAGGGAAGATACTACTGCCAAACGCAATATTGTTTATTTCTTTATAGTTATACGTTACCTTTAAGTCTCTCATGCACCCTGGCTCCATAGGCATTTGCCTTGCATACTAACCTACTAGTTAACCCCCACCACAAGCTAGAATGAACTAGTCAAGTAGCCCCCTTATTGACGTTCAAGTTTATTATCACGTTCAGCCTAAACCCAGAGCCTTTTTATATACCCTCCTGGCCGGAGTCGGCCGTAGTTACAAGTTTAGTGACGCTTTTGTTAAGATAATTGACAACAAACCAGTGCCTTATGCGCAACACGCAGTCAGCACCTCACTATGCCAAGACGCAGGCACACAAAGCATTGTACAATCTCCCCTAACTCACTGTTATAGCATACACACTCCGCATGCAGGATCTTGCAGCAACTACAAATATAAAAAATAGGTCGTTATTATACTGATGGGATTGTTACACCATTTATGTAAGCATTGTTGTTTTTGCCCCACAGTTGTGATGTGCTCAGAGGTCAACGCTGACCGCAAAAATAAAGAATAAAAAAAAATACACATATTTGTATTCAGCAAAGTCTCACGTGTAAAACAGTTCCCCCTATGTACAGGTTTTATGGTGTTTTGGGAAGTTATAGGGTTAAATATAGTGCTAGCAAATAAAATTCCCTTTACTTTCGGCATGGGTTGTCAGGCGGGTCCTGCTAATTGTAATTAATTAAGATACCTAATTTTGTAAAAATATTACATAAATATATGTGTAGAATTAATATATGTATATATATATATATATATATACGTATATATATACGTATGTGTATATATATGTATATATATATAATTTTTTTAAAAATTTTTTATTTATATATAGGTATATATATATATAGTGATATATACGTATATATTTATGTATATATATGTATATACATGATTTCGTTCTACGTGTATTTTGATAAATATATATATATTAATATCACAATACAGTTAGAACGAAATAACACACATCTATATATATTTTTTTTTTTAAATTCTTTATTTTTGAAGCGCATTGTCAATTACATCATAAGATTATGGCATTTAACTGGTTACATGGGTCGGCACAAAGACATAACGGTAAAGATGATTTGATGCGCTTATTTTTTTTTTTTTTTTTTTGAGAAATAAACAGAAATAAACAGGTTTGTCAGATAAGTCAGCATGGTGTCTAACCATGAGTTATGCAAAACAAGGTAGCGTTGACATAGGTTAACATAGTAAATTAGCATAATAGCTTTAACAGAAGATGCTTCTAGGTAGATTGATGACCTGCATTGATTTAAGTAGGCATGCTGGTATTCAAACAAGACTGACCTGCTAGGTTATACAGGGCCGACATAGGTAAGTATAGTTACACGTTTAACGTCTGTGCGCGTCAATATGCTGACGCGGGGTGGAGTAGGGAAGACGTTTTGTTACATAGCGTTCCATACATTATTGTCGTTTTCCACTTACAACCGCTCAGGTAGTATTACACGTATCGTTAACTGAGCAAGGGTTAACTGAAAATAACAGGTCTAACGTAATTTCTACTAGCCATTACGTCCAGTGTGATAGGTCTAGTTGTAGTCTGTGTGTCTGCGTCACAGTGTGAGTTTTGTGTAATGCTCGTAGTTCGTGTGGTCCCCATATCAGTGGTGTATGTTCTTGTCGTGAGTGTCGAATACTGTTCTATTTTGTACAGCTGAGATGTAGTGTCGAGGGATTCCCGGGGGGTATCCGGGGGGGTCCCATGGGGAGTGTGAGGTGGACGTCTCACATCTATATATTTTTTAATTATTTTTAATTATTTTTTTAATTTTATTTTTTAACGTATTTACATATTTTTTTACATTATATATAAATATATAACAATAATTATATATATATTTAATCAGTATCAGTCTACGTGTAATTTGATATTAATATATATATTAATAGTAAAATACACCTAGACAGTGTATGTATATGTGTGTGTGTATATATATATATATATATATATATATATATATATATATAGTGTGTGTGTGTGTGTATATATATATATATATATATATATATAATGATCTAAGTGTATTATTATTATTTTTTACACTGATTAATTTTATTTTATTTTATTTCCAGCCAGCAGGGGGACTAACTGTCATTACAGGCAGTCCCCCTGCTGGCAATGCAGCAGCCAGCTAACCCGGCCATGTGATTGTGAGGTCCTCGCAAGGACCTCACTCTCACATGGCGGGGGGCTCCTTGGGAGTCCCCCCAACCGCGAATGCCGGCATGGGATCGCCGGCGACCGGGTAAGTTATAAAAAAAAACGGATGGCGTACTATTACGCCCAGCGGCATTTAGAGCCGCTTAAAATAGGGCGTAATAGTACGCCCTCCGGTCTTAAGGGGTTAAGCTGTGGCCGTTGCCCTTACCCACAATTTGGTTGTCTGTGAGTTATTGGGGGGTAAGGGTAACGGAAGGAAAAGGGAGAGGGTCAGCAGTCATGGCAGAAAATGGCCCAGTGGGCAGGTTTATTTTACTTTTCCTCCCAGTTTAAGGTTGTCAGATGAGTAAAACTTTAAACATAAATGGTACAATCTGGAATGAGATTTTTTTTTTTTTTTTTTTTTTTTTACTGTTTGTTTTAACTGAATAAAAGCCCACTGGAAATCACTAAATGAATCACTGGAAATAAAATCACTGGAAATCTGCAGTTGCAGTATCAGTTATGCCAGTAAATTACTATTGCAATGTCGTACATGCATTGGGAAGTGAAAAAAGGTATTGCTTCACTTTAAGTACATTTTCGTTTTACATACATGCTCTGGTCCCATTGTGTACTTAAAAGTGGGGTATGCCTGTAGTCAAAAAAAGATGCATACTATCCTGAAGGTGGGGTGACAGACTCCTCCCCCTGCATTTGACCCCGCCCTTTAACTTTGTAATCACCATACAACACAACATGGAAATATCCATACCATACTCAAAGGTATACAGCGAGTCCTATACAATATACTAAACTGAGTACAATGCAGAGATATCCATACAATATAGAGAGCCACATACTCTCTACACAGTATAGTATACACAGGGTTAAAGCAGGAGTATTCTGATAGACTCCTTATTACCTTTGCAGCTGGCAGTAAGATTACTCTGCAGTCTCAATATGGAGCCCAGCAGTAGCTGGCATGGATATCAGAAGCAAAAATCATTACTGATTGAAATTAGAATCAGTTCAACCCTCAGTCCTGCAGTGTGGAGCTTCACAATTTCAAATAGCATGAGTGTCTCAGGACTCAGATACAGAATGACTGAGCACTTTAAAGTAGATGGTGGGGATTGCAATGTGCAGTATGAGTTATTAAACTATTAGTGACTGGTAGCATTCATTGCTATTGAGGCAGTGGCGAAAATTACAGAGAGGGCCCTGGTGCAAGAATTTATTTGGGCACACCCTATAGCAAAGGTGGCCAAAAGGTAGATCCCCATCATCGTACAAGTTCCACAGTGCTTTGCCAGCTGGGAATGTACCATTTGCCCATTCTTGTAGGGTCGTATTTGAGCAGTGTTTATGTGTTTGAATGTAAGTATGGGGTATGTTTGTGAATGTAGGGGTGTATTTGTATGCACTGTTGGCATGTGACTGCACTTGTGTTTTCCTATGCACTGTTGTCATTTGAAAGCAGTGGTTTACTTGTGTGTAGTGTTTGCTTTTGGATGCAGGCATGAATATGAGTGTAGGTTTATTTTCATATAATGTTGGTGTTTTAATAAAGATGTGTGTTTCTATGTAATGTTGCTGTTTAATTGCAGAGGTGTATTTGTGTGCAGTGGTGGCATTTAAATGTCAAGATTTATGCACATGTACACATACACTGATACACATATACACACACTGACACACATCATTATACACAGACACACAAATACAAACACTGACACACATGCAGATACACAGGCACAGATACAAACACTGACACACATGCAGATACAAAGACACATAGATACACACACAAACATACACATACACATAGATAAAAACACTGACACACATGCAGATACACAAACACACAGATTTAAACACATGCCACACATACAGATACACAGAAATACAGAGACACAGACACACAGATTTAAACACATGATACGCATACAGACATACAGACATACAGATACATAAACTGACACACATACAAATACATAATAGAGATTAACCCCTTAACGCCGTTACGGCGTGCTATGCTGTCACGGGTTAAGTGGGCTTTAACGCCGTTATGACGGCATAGCACGCCGTAACGGCTTGCAGCCCCAGGAGGTAAGTTATACTTACCTCCGCCGCGATCCGCTTCGGGAGGACTGCCTCACAGCCCAGGCAGCCCTCCCACGGCAAATCAGGCCCCCGGGGGCCATGTGATCGCTCTCAAAGAGCGATCACATGGCCCCCTATAGCTGGCTGTGGATATGCCAGCAGGGGGACTGTTTGAAATATCAGACAGTCCCCCTGCTGGTGGGAAGTATAAAAAATAAATAAAAGACAAGTGTAAAAATAAATTAAATATATTTTTATATATATATATAATATGTATATATATTATATATATAATATATATACATATTATATATATGTAACGTCATACAAAGTGTATTTTAATATTAATATAAGTATATATATTAATATTAAAATACACTTAGAATGACGTTACATATATATAATATGTATATATATTATATATATAATAGATGTACATATATATATTATATATAAATACGTATAATTAAAATAATAAATAAATAAAATAATAAAATAAATAAATAAAATATTGAAACAAAATTTAATATAAATTATATATGCATATGTAATTTCATTCTAACTGTATTTTGTTATTAATATATATATATATATATCGGTAACAAAATACACTTAGAATGACATTCTATATATATCTATATATATATAAAATACAAATAACCGCAAGTAGTAAGGCCTTTTGGCCTGTGTTTGTGGGAGGGGCGTATGACACACCCCTTCCCTACTTAAGGGACACCCCTTACCTGGCTCCATACCTTCGAGGTCAGCGTTGCATCCTGAATCCACTTCCGGTTCACGGACGGCGCCATCTTGCTTTCAGAAACCCGCGTTTTTCTTCGGTGTCAGCTGTGTCCAGGAAACTCCTTACAGGTCTCTCCACGGCCAGCCACGCACAAAAAACCCGGTCTTCTTCGCTGATCGAGTCCTCTGGACTTCTAAAACGTAAGTCCGTCGCCCGGATCACTTCCCACGGCGTCGCAATAATTTTCAGCCTCACTTTACGGCCACACGCTTTACGGCCAAAGTCTCAGGCAAATTAACCCTCCGGTTTCCGGAAACCAAGTAATAAGTATGTAGCATTCCTATGCTTTATTTTTCCCTCCTTTATTTCAGTTTGTTTCTATTTTGTAAGTTTTAGTACCTGATAGTAGGATTATTCATTTTCATACAGATTATAGTTTATTAAATACCAGTCTGTTTTATATACATATAACGATTTTAGCATGTATTTCATAATTTATGCTGTCACATTAATTATACCTAGGTTAGGGCTCATGTATTATTAGTTCATGATATTATCCTGGTATACATATACATAGTTTTGCTTGAACACTTTACTTTTTGTGTACCTTCCATTTACACTTAGGAATTTGTTTTAAACAAACGTTTTTTTTTTTTTTCCTCTCTCTCCTCCCTGTTTAAACACACCATGTACACTTTTCATTACATGGCACTTGTCATATGCTGACTTTTCTTTATGTACTCAAATTACATACACTAGAAACTCAGATAATTAATCAGGAATAGGTATAATGTGTATATATATATGTGATAAAGTTTTCTCTAAATTAATTGTGTATATTACGTTGTCACTACCATGTACACCCGTTTACATGGCACCTACATTTCCTGACCTTTCTGCATATACTCAAACGATATATCGTGTATACAGAACACGGTCCCAACATCTCACACTTTCAGGTTTGAATCACACTTTTGGTTTAACCTCTCATACGTCTACCTTTCTGCATATGGTCAATTTTCATAGTTTAAACTCATACTCCCTGCACTACGATTATTACAGTAGCACGGCCATATATATATTTTAAATTTGGTCACCAGGTATACACATTATATGTAGACACTACAAGCTAATCCTGCGTTACGGTTTTTCTCCATAATAAATCAGGCGGGGTACTTCCTTACTCTAATTGTTCCCCTTCAACACATACGGTTAATAAAATCAACCACAGCATATCTAGTCTACGTTAGTATCACAGGATCCATTTCTCATACTATCATATCTATTTCTACCCTTTTAGGTTTATCCAGGTTTTCTATACCTTACGCACCATATACGTATACATACTAGCAGGTACGTAAGCCTGCTCACGTGTCACATACGTTCTCCCTAAATAGGACGTAGAGTACTGGCAGTTAGGGGTATAGGCCCAAATAGGTATCTCCCCTCTTGGCATACCGCCTATAGTTTAGAGGTCCGCGAGGCCAACACCCCGCCTCAAACGTTTCGGAGGCATACACCCCTCGAGCCACACGTTAGTTAGCCGCCTCGCAAAGTTTAGAGAGGGCGTCACCTGTCACTCCCTTCCCCTGTTTTTCTTTTATTGTCACCGAGAGGCCTACGAATTCCTGCCACTACATGGGTGGCCTCAATATTCCCTCGCGCCAACGCATAGATAGAGCCTCTCATAGCCACTTGGCAAATAGCAGGGCCTCACCTGTCACCAAAGGACAAGATTAATTTTTTCGCCTCACACGGCATAATTAGCCCGCCAGTACATCCCCTGGGTTTCAACACTAACGGTATATTTTCTCATCTAGTATGTCTCAAGAAGGGGTAGAGGATTTCTCCATCCCGAGCACTCCGGCTAGACCAAACTCCCCACCACCGGAAGAAGACATGGCTAGTCCTGCATCATTCAGGTCCTGGACAATCCCTCGCATAACTAACGAACTCAGGAGACGACACATTCCTTTCCCCGCGACTGCCAGGAAAGCGGAACTATACAAACTGTTGCACACCTCAACTGATAACTCTGATGCAGGGGAAGGGACTAGCCAGTCTAACCCGACAGATATACATGGCATGCTTACATCCCTCATGTCATCCATGGGCAGGGTAAACTCCAGGCTGGAGAAACTGGAATCGGTCACCACAGCCCTTACCTTGGCTGGGTCAGTCACTGTGACCCCTCCGCCACTGGTCGAGTTGCCACTAGTTTCTCCAGCCACCACCTCTGACGAGCAGGAGGTTAACCCTGCCCATATGATACCTGAGCACCTTAAGAAAGACATCCTGGAAGGTAAAGATGTCAACTTAGCTGCACTACTAATTGCCTCCCAGGATGTGGTGGAGCATAAAACTTATGCGTATGAGGATATTTCTGTGGTGGTAAAGTCCAGGGATGCACGCCTAAACAGGAAACTCACCATCCCGGAATTTGTGTTGGCTTTTGGCATCTACCGGGATGTCATATGTGCCGTTTACCCACACAGGCGTGAGGAATTTGACATGTATATGCACAAGCTGGTGGACCTGGGCAATAAATATGGTGGATCGGCATTCTACGATTACCATAGATCTTTTTCTGCAAAAGTGTCAGGCGCCTTCTCACAGTACGGGACAAGGTCCAACTGGAGTAAGATAGACACAGTGATTTTCTGCAGACACTTTGCAGGGCTAAGGACACCGGCTTGTGCATACTGCTCCTCCATGTCTCATTCGGCAAATTTTTGTCCCACCACTGCTAACGAGCATACCCACGTGCAAGGACCTAGCTCCGCTGGTCCTACGGAGAAAATAGCTAAAGACAAACTGGGTAGACCTATCAAGTTTCTGGGCAAATCCCAGATATGTAATAACTTTAATGTTGGTACATGTAATTACAGCGGTTGTCGTTTGTTGCATATATGCTCAAAATGTTTCAGGGCACATGCAAAAATCATGTGTCCCAATAAAATGTATCCCAAACAGTACCTAACGTCTATCAACATATCCCTACTTGCGACATTTCTGTCACAGCATCCATCTACACATTTAGTAGATTTCATAATCTCTGGTCTATCAGAAGGATTCCACACAGGTATCATACATATGCCTTCAGGAATCCTGGAATGTCCAAATCTACAATCCGCCCAACACAACCCTACAGCAGTTGACACACTCATAGCTAAAGAAGTGTCAGAAGGTTTTTTATTGGGACCTTTTCAATCCCCTCCTTTCACTACATGGAGGACAAACCCTATCGGGGTTGTCACAGGAAAATCTTCCAACAAGCAGAGACTTATTATCGATTTGTCGGCACCACACACCTCTACCACTCCCAGCCTCAACTCCTTAATACCATCGGAGGAATTCTCCCTGCAATATTCCACTATAGACCACGCCATTACGGCTATCTTACAGGCAGGAGTCGGTGCATGGCTCAGTAAGACCGACATAACAAATGCATTCAAACTACTACCAATCCACCCCACACTGTGGCACCTACATGGCATCAAGTGGGAAGGGAACTACTACTTTTTCTCACGACTAACTTTTGGTTCTAAAAGTAGTCCAGCCATATTTGACACATTTGCCGAAATCCTATGCTGGTTACTACTCAATATATCCAGATGCCCTACAGTCATACATTATCTGGACGATTTCTTAATGGTCGAGGAGAATTCTTCCCCTCCCACTAGCCTGAAAGAGACTGTCAGCCTATTCAACCAGTTGGGGGTCCCAGTCTCCCCTACCAAGACCGAAGGCCCAGATACCATCATCACTTTCCTGGGCATCATGCTAGACTCAGCCAACATGCAAGCTAGCCTACCACGCACCAAGGTAGAAAACATTCTGACAAACATCAACCTCTATATACAACTACGCACTTGCAATCGCAAAGAATTACAATCTTTACTGGGGTCACTCAATTTTGCCATGCGTATTATACCTCAAGGCCGTGCTTTCATATCACGTCTCCTCAGCATGTTCCCACGGTTTCTACATGATGCACACAGATTGACCCTAGATACCCAAGCCACGGCAGACCTTCTCATGTGGAGAAACTTTTTAAACTCCTGGAACGGGAAAAGCATGTTCCTCCCTCAATTGTCTGACACTTCTCCTACTGTTTGGACAGACGCGGCGTCTACCACAGGTTTTGCAGCAATTTTTGGGAACAAATGGCTTTGGGGTAGCTGGCCTTCAGAGGTGCAGGACCTGGAGTGTTTTTTCTCTACCTCAGCTCTTTTCGAGATATATCCCATCGTGGCGGCTGCCGTGGCATGGGGACATCTATGGACAGGTTCATCAGTCAGGTGTTACTCAGACAACCAAGCAACCTGTTCCATTATCAACAAAGGTCGCTCCAACTCCCTTACTATCATGAGATTTTTGAGGAAACTCACTTGGTTGGCAGCATGTCATAATTTTTTCTTGCACTGTGTTCATATTCCAGGTATTTGTAACGAGGCAGCTGATAATTTGTCTCGTTTTAAATTCCAGGCCTTTCATCAACTTCTCCCATCAGCCGCGCTCACAGCCACGGCCACTCCACTGTTCCATCAGCTAACAATGGACTAGACGTTATCATGCAACATTGCAGAACTTTGTCCCAACTAGCTCTATCTACAAATACCAGGAAAACCTACAACAGAGCTTTCAGTTTATTCAAAAGATTCCTGTTGGAACACAACATATTACAACCATTCATCATGACATCTTTTTTAGGTTTTGCCTCTTTTTGCCACCTCAAACTCAAACTTTCTTACAACACAATCAAACTATATCTTACAGGCATCCAACATCACATGCTGACCTTACAACCCAACAACTCAAGTTTCATGTCATCATACCAAATCAAGAACATCCTTAGGGGTATACAAAGATCCGAACCCCCGCATACAGCACAGAGGCTTCCTATAGATTTTCATATCCTTAAGAAATTATCACAACTACTAGATCTAAAACCCTTCTCCTTCAACACAACACTAGTCATCAAAACAGCTATTTATGTGGCTTTTTATGGGTTTCTGAGACCTAGAGAGTTTACCGCCATCAATACAACACAATCCACTCACCTACTGCTTCATTCGCACTTAACCAAACACATGGACTATTATATCCTGACACTACCTCATTCAAAAAACAGTCAACACGCTCCACCCGTAGAGGTTAAATACTATCCGACTCACAACAGTTGGTGCCCCGTCCAAATACTGGACTCTTATACAGAGAGTCTCAAGGCACCACCATCACAACCACTTTTTGTTCTACGAGGTTCAGTTCTCACTACTACCAACTTCATGACCCACGTTAGGTCATTACTAACACAGCTGGGACTCAAGCCAGCTAACTATTCAGGCCACTCCTTCCGCATAGGAGCGGCCTCCACAGCCTCCAGTGTTAACATACCGGTTCATGTTATCAAGACACTGGGGCGCTGGAAATCATCCGCTTACACACGGTACATTCCTAACCCTGTACAAGAAGTAAGGAATGCTTTTCAGAACATGTCTTGTTAAGTTGTATATTGGTAGTTTGTATTAAAATGTTGAAACTTCTATTTTTGCCCTCTTTATTTTCAGGCCTACCTCATCGTCGGTTTCTACACTTATTAGGTCTTATTTCTCTTTGCCATCATGAGCCCTTCACACAAGTAGTAAGGCCTTGTGGGAGGGGCGTATGACACACCCCTTCCCTACTTAAGGGACACCCCTTACCTGGCTCCATACCTTCGAGGTCAGCGTTGCATCACCCTCCCACCCACACCTCTTTATCAACTCCTTTTTCTTACATTTCTTCTTGGTAGGCCCTCTTTATTTTCAGGCCTACCTCATCGTCGGTTTCGGCACACCACAACCGACTTGCTACTTTCATACCATCCTACACTTATTAGGTCTTATTTCTCTTTGCCATCATGAGCCCTTCACACAAATATATATATATAGATAAATACATATAATTACATAAAAGATTACATTAGTATACACGTAGAATTTAAATACCTATAAATGCATATATATTAAAATTCTACATGTATATTTAAATAATCTTTTAACGTAATTATGTGATTTGATTAATTCAAATTTGATTGACATGCCTGACAACACAGGGAGAAAGTGCAGAGAATTTAATTTGCAAGCACTATATTTGACCCTGTACCTCTCCAAGACACCATAAAACCTGTACATAGGGGGTACTGTTTTACTTGGGAGACTTCGCTGAACTCAAATATTCGTGTTTCAAACTGGTAAATTGTATTACAACGATGATATTTTAAGTAAAAGTGAAGTTTTTTGCATTTTTTACAAACGAACGGCACTTTTATGGACTATATTATTGTTGTAATATGTTTTACTGTTTTAAAACACTAATATTTGTGTTTAGTGAAGTCTCCCGAGAATAACAATACCCCCCATATACAGGTTTTATGGTGTTTTGGAAAGTTAGAGAGTCACATATAAGGCTTGCATTTCATTTTTTTCACATTGAAATTTGCCAGATTGGTTATGTTGCCTTTGAGAGCGTATGGTAGCCCAGGAATGAGAATTACCCCCATGATGGCATACCATTTGCAAAAGTAGACAACCCGAGGTATTGCAAGTGGGGTATGTCCAGTCTTTCTTAGTAGCCACTTAGTCACAAACACTGGCCAAATATTTGTTTTTTGCTTTTTTCACACAAAAACAAATATGAACGCTAACTTTGGCCAGTGTTTGTGACTAAGTGGCTACTAAAAAAGACTAAACATACCCCACTTTCAATACCTTGGCTTGTCTACTTTTTCAAATGGTATGCCATTATGGGGGTAATTCTCATTCCTGGGCTACCACACCGTCTCAAAGGTAACATTACCAATCTGGCAAATTTCAATTTGAAAATGTAATGTTCTATATTTGACCCTGTAACTTTCCAAAACAACATAAAACCTGTTAATGGGGGGTACTGTTGTACTCGTTAGACATCGCTGATTACAAATATGTGCATTTTTTTGCAGTAAAACCTAACAGTATTATGACATTCACAGTTAAAATGTCAGACGGAAATGCAAATTTAAAAAAAAATCTTATTTTCTCACATTTTTTTTACTTTTATTCATAATAAATGATGTTCCATATATGAATAGTTAATGATAGATTAAAGCCCTGTTTCTCCTGAACAAAATGATATATAATAAGTGTGGGTGCATATAATTTGAAAGAGGGGAACTACGGGTGAACAGACATATAGCGCAAATTCCAGTTTTTGTTTACGTTTTGTTTTGATCAGAACGTGCACTATTGACTCCGTCCTGAAGGGGTTAAGGGACAGCACACACATAAAAATACAGTTTCACAAGGCTACTTAAAATGACCTCTCTCAGTAAACAAACATGGGGATTCAGTTCCATATAGCCAAGTTGGGTTAAAGCCACCCCTACGTCACAGCACTCCAATATCCTACACTAAAACCAACGTGGAAGACAAATTAAATAGTGCTAGTCCTAAATGAGCTAAACAAGATTGATGCATGTTCCTGTAAAATGCATGTTCCGGGTGTGCCCCTAATTCCCTTTTTGTCTTTACATATATTGATACAGACGCACACAATGACAAATATGCAGACACACATGTTCATCTTTCAGCCACCCTCCTGTTTCTTACCTTTTGGGTGCAGGAGGGTAGCTTCTGCTGGTAGCTGCTGTTGGGAGTTAGTTCGCGTCATCCCCTTATGTCCCATGTGCACGGCTTTTCGTATGCTAGCTGGGAGGAAGTGACCTCTCACTTTCTCCCAACACTGCCAAGCGTATTGTGCTCCTTGAAACAACCAAACCGTCCAGAGCAGCCTGTATTTCTCCTGATGTTACCTGTGGGTTTTTCTTTGAATTTCGATCAATTCTTCTGGCGTTTTTGGCAGAAATCTTACTTGGTCTACCCCGAATTTTCCACTACTTAATAAGTGATTGAACAGTACTAACTGGCATTTCAAAGCTTTGGATATTTTTTATATCCTTTTCCCATCTTTATAAAGTTCCATTATCTTGTTACGCTGGTCTTTTGACAGTTCTTTTCTGCTTCCTAAGCCTAACCTGGCAGAAACACAAGCCCCTAATACCCCCAACGTTTCGGCACCTCCTGGCTGCCTTTCTCAAGGGTGTTTGATAAAAGCAGCCAGGAGGGGGTATTAGGGGCTTGTGTTTCTGCAAGGATAGGCTTGAGTAAGTTGTGGTTAGTACCACTGTTTAATTTATTTGCCTTGTTATTGTTACTTCAAATCTGACTTGATGCTGCATTTGATTATTTGCTTAGTGTTTGTTATGACCTATCTTGGTTTAATAAAGCATTTATACACTGAGAGTAGTCTAGTGTGCAATCTCTTGTTCTATTATATTTGAATTTATTGGGTATTTAAGGGAGTGCTGTTGAGTATTGGCACCTAGTTACTGAGTATATGATCTCTCCATATAGCAATGTAACATCTGTTATATCTGTAACAAGGCCAAACATTCAAGGGTATGTACACTATTGATCAGGGCCATTTGGGTGATTTCTGTTATTATGATTAAAAATGAGCCGAACAACTATGTGATAATAAATTGCTTCACATGATCACTATTCTTCAATAAAAGACATTCTTTTGCATGATCAGTCATATTTTCAAAATCAATTCCAAAATGTAAAATATGGAAGCAAATCTTTTTGCCAACTCCTTTGTACAGACACTTTGACACTTAGGTTGTATAAAAGTCTACTGTGGTAGCCTTGATCCTAGAAGCTCTGGTTTATCTTTCGATAAGTCAGGTCGAAATTAGAGTAATTCTCTGTTGCTTGTTCGGTGTCTCAGATTGTGGCACAAAATTAGGATCCTGTGATAATGAAGGCTTAGGTGATTTCTGCTTCACACTGTCCCCATCTTCATCTGTACTGTACTCTTCTGGAGAGTGAGGTACAGGTAGATTGTCCCCATGTGACACTGGTTAGCTGATAGGATTTTGGGTTATTCCACATTCACCTTCTCTTATCTTAACATCACAATCGTAATAGGAGATACAGACATATTTATATGATATGAGGACTTTCTCTAGATCTAACCATCCACATAGAGTCACAGAACATGTGTTGCAGCAAATATGAGTGTGGAGCAGCCTGTTGTCAAAACGAGTAATTTATACTCTACCTAAAGATCAGCAGGAATCATACAATAATGTCTGAATCTGTTAACACATATGGGGCTATTACATATATTTCATTCAATCAATATGTGATCTTTAACTCAGTTAAGCCTAGACTAAACCCCAAAGTCACACTAAGGCACAGCTAGGTCCCCTATTCAGAAATACTGAAGTCAAAATTAGCCCTATGTGTAGGTGGTAATTCGAGGCGAACCATTATACATGAAATCGAACTCCACTTCCAAGACACATTTCTCATTTAACCCTTCATGAAGAAGACTTTTAAGCTCTTTAAGAAATCTTTTTGTTGGATCTTGTTTAAGTGGACACTGTAGTCACCAGAACAACTAAAGCTTAATGTTGTTTTTCTGGTGAGTAGAAATATTCTCTGCAGGCTTTTTGCAGTAAACACGGTATTTCTAGAGAAAAGGCAGTGTTTACGTTACAGCTTAGGGACACCTCCAATGGCCACTCCTCAAATGGCCACTAGAGGTGCTTCCTGGGTCAGCGCTGCAGAATGACATTCAGTGTCTCCACCCAATACATGGAGACACTGAACTTTCCTCCTAGAGATGCATTGACTCTACGAGGAGATGCTGATTGGCTAGGGCAGCGTTTGGCTCCGTCCCCCGGCCCGCCTCTTTGGCTGAGATCATCAGAATTGACAATCTCAACTAATCCAATCCTTTCCTATGGGAAAGCATTGTAATTGGCTGACATCATCAATTCTAATGATGTCAGTCAATTATGCAGGTCAGGGACAGAGCCAACACCAGCAGACTGAAATAAAAGTAAGATTTTACTATATTTAGGGGGCAATTGGAGTGGTGGCGGGGGCTACATAGTGTTTTTAATACATATTTTGTGTTCCTGGTCCTATAGTGTTCCTTTAAGAATCTTGTATGTGGACCTATCAGATAAGACCCCATTAGTCATTCCATATATTGCTCTTTATCAAGGATCACAATATTCTTATCTTTATCAAAATATTTGATAGATATTTGTTAATTTCTTTGTAATTTTTTTAAAGCTTTTGGCTCTGCAAATTAGAAAAAACAAAGAAAAAACTCGTCTTTACTGTGTGTTTGGCTTATTCTTGACCCCTAATTTCATGTCTAATAACCTTCCACTCAATGTGTTATAATTTAATGTATTTTTTTTTTTTTACATTTATTTCAGAACCACACTAAACGTCATGAAGGGCTGAACATGAATAATTATGCAAGCAAAAAAAGTGCAGCAGAAAGTATGCTGGATATAGCTCTCCTCATGGCGAACGCCTCCCAAATGAAAGCTGTCATAGATCAAGGTCCCGCTTTCAACTACTACGTCCTCCTCATCGTCCTTATATCGCTCTCAATCGTATTACAAATTGTTGTGGGCGTTCTCCTAATCATCATTGGTTGGTATCAATCTGTCTGTCTATTGTCTACCAACGTTGACCTAATCCAAATGCATTACCCCTAGACTCCCATAAACTCACACATTCTCTATATGTAGAAGGACTTTAACAAGATGTAATACTTTTATTTTTACTTCTGCTTCATTATGCAAACAACACTTTTATGTGTCAACATTTTATAGTTGCAGGGTTATTCACGGAATTGTGTCTTTCACAGAAAAGCAGAATTAGAAAAAAAAAACTATTGAAGTTAACTATGTGTGGTTCATGCTTTAGGGCAGGGGTAGGCAACCTACGGCACTAGTGCCATGCACGGCACTCGAGGTGTCTTTGTACGGCACTCAAGGCTGCTGGAGCCAAACGCACTCTGGCCTATCAGGAGTCCCAGTAATACTTCAGATATTTGCTAATACGAAGAGGTGGTGAAAGACAATCCTCAATTTATGCATTGCAGCACATAGAGTAACTGATCTCAGATCACTGCCTCCCAGCACTTGTGAATGGGAATCCACACTTTAATAGAGCAGCTATCGCAGCTCCTGTCCTTGACCTGTACCTGGCCAGCCTGGTCCCCACTGGAACCCAGGGAACCCACCCACACTGCTAGATATACACAGAAATGCAGAATAACCCTCCCCTCAAACAAATAATATGAACAGCCCACAAACAAACATACACACAAACGCAACACCACTAACAATACACATACATGCACACAACCACACACGCAGCCTCTCACGTGCAATACCCCAAACAGCCCCACACATACACGCACTACCAAACACACAATGTGACATATCCATCCACACACAATTCCACAAGCAGCCATACACAGCCCACATTCATATGTATCATACATGATACCATAAACTACTAATGAACATATACAATATAATAGCTCATATACGCACAAATACAACGATACAAAGCAATTACAGTAAAAATAACCCAAGCAGAATACGGCAGCATACACACCTTAATTTAAAAAAATAGGATCGGCTCTCTACGGGACATCACAATCCTATATCGGCACAGTGCTGCTAAAAGGTTGCCTACCCCTGCTTTAGGGAATAACTCTGTTTGTCTCACCATGAAGCTGATAATAAATGTATATATGCACATTACAATCAGCAGCAGAGGTAGCTGTAAGATTACAATTATTATTTTGAGCCAACATATTGCTCAGTGTTGTGCAATAGATAAAACAAGACAAACCATTAATTCTAGCAAAACACTTTATACAGGAGAAGCAGGAGACGGGGGCTGTGTCTAAACAAGCTTGACATGTCTTGTTTGTTAAAGGTTTTGTTTTTGTTGTTGTGTTTTATTTATTTTTACCTCACCTGCAATGAGATGTGTTTGATCATTTGATTACAAGGATATAGTCTTATCTATTTCAGATAAGTATTAAAATTTCAACAAACACAGATAACACCCCCCAAAATTTAAGCAACACCAGTAAATACAAAGGATAGAAACATATTTACCCTTAAAATGTAGATATAGCAAGACACCTTTCAGTCTTCATAGATCAAATATCTACAGGTAAAATAAACTCAAACATCTGTATATAAAAGAGTAAAATGGGAATTTGGGAAGTATTGTACTCCCAAAGGTAACATTGATTGAAGGCAATGTAATCAAAATCTGATGATATGCCTTCAATCAATGTTACATTTAGGAGTGCAATAGATACCCATTTAATTTTTTTTTTATATACAGTGTTACACTATTTGAGGTTATTTCACTTGTAAGTATTAAAATTTAATTTGAGCAATGATCAAAATGCATTTTTGCGTATTAAAATATAAATGTACCTGGTGTTTGCAACATGCCTTCCATTCACTGTCGCAAAGCCCCGTTATGGGTTGACATAGTGGTATCAGACAGCTTGGTGACCACCTTATGCAGAAACCATACTTGAAATCTGTACCGCTGGGCCAGCGGGGGTTAAACTGCAGCCACCCAGATATTTTGAACTACAACCCCTATAGTTTTCGAATATCCACAAGCTGGCAGATGATTGTGTAGTTCTAAAGGTTCCCAGTTTGACACCACTGCCCTATGCTTCTCCCATATCACTGTAAGCTAAAACCTTTATCAAGGGATAATGTGCAATCTATACACTGATCGGCCACAACAGTAAAGTCACCTATCTAATATTGTGTATGTCCCCCTCATGCTGCCAAAACAACTCTGATGCGTCAAGGAATGGACTCCACAAGACATCTGAATGTGTCCTGTGGTATCTGGCACCTAGACATTAGCAGCAGCATCTTCCATGGATAAGATTTGTTGTTCCAGAAGATGCCACAGATGGTCAATTGAATTAAGATCTGTGGAATTTGGAGGCCAAGGCAATGCCTTGAACATTTTGTCATGTTCCTCAAGACATCCCTGAACATTTTTTGCAGTGTGGCAGGGTGCATTGCCCTGTTGAAAGAAGTCACTGCCCTCATGGAACACCATTGTAATGAAGGGGTATACATGGTTTGCAACAAGATCTATGTAGGTGGTACATGTCAGATTAACATCCACATGAAGCCAATACCAGCAGAACATTACCCAGAGCATAACGGTGCCTGCACCTGCTGCCATCTTTTCCCCAGGTACATGACGCTCACAAACCAAGCCATCCATATGATCTAAAAGAAAACTTGATTCATCAGGCCAGGCAACCTATTTCCATTGCTACCTGGTACAATTCTGATGCTCACGTCTCCATTGAAGGTGTTTTCGGTGGTGGACAGGGGCCATCGTGGGTACTCTAACTGCGGCCATCGTGGGTACTCTAACATACCCCATTTTTCCTGCTTCTAACACATGCAATTTAAGAACTGACTGTTCACTTGCTGCCTAATATATCCCACCCATTGACAGGTGCCATTGTAACGATACAATCAATGTCATTCACTTCACCTGTCAGTGGTTTTAATGTTGTGGCTGATCAGTGTACATAGTGTATGCATTTGCTATATATTAATTGTATACTGTGTATAGGTTTAATTGTATTATTTCACGCTGTCACTATGTCCTATGCATGCAAATGTACTGCTTAGCATGCCTGCATTTTTTTATTTAATTTCAGGTTAACCATTTTCTGATTTCCACAATATACACATTGCTGAAACCTCTGAAAATGTTTGCAATTGAAAATGTGTTGTTTTTTTTATTTTGCAGTGAAGCATGACCTTAACGACCCAGCTAAACATGCTACACTTGAGAACCTCAACAACGCTGCCACAGGCCTGGTCTTTATTATTGTCATTTTTAATATTCTCATTACGTCCTTCGGAGTTCAGGGATCTGTGAACACGTCCCCTAATTCATAACATCCAATCCGGTGAGTTTAGAACTGCTAGGTATCCGGGAACTCCAATTTGCAACCAAATCATTTGTTCAGGCTACAGGTTACAGTAGTGATATGTTGCACTCTGAAAACACGCATGATACCTTTTCCTGAACAGCTTAAACCGTGTCCAGACCAAACCAATCAGCCCAGATAGCACAGATATACAATGCAATACCTGTATATGGAATGGAAGTTTGAAAAGTATGACAAGTCACACAACCATAGATTACAATGTTTCAGCTCCAATGACCAATAATACATGAATATTTTGAGCTGAAAAGACAGTGTACCCATTGCATTTGCTTGTGTAACTTGTCCTTCTCCACTTGTATATTGTGCATACCTTTCTCCACTTGGGAGAACATGAGGGTGTTAGGGAACTTATTAATTCTGATGCATCTGTATCAATGCTGTTGGGGCCCCATTCCAATATCTGCGCATCTGCGTCAATTCAGAGCCTACATTCCAAGAATGATGCAAAGTCAAAAGGACCTTTATTCTGAAATTGATACATTTGCGTCATTTAAAACACGATCGTTGGCTTCACATTCTAATTTAGACACTGCCACATCAATGACTAGAGCATGGCTGTACTATTCTGAATGGAGCATTTGTGGCACTAGGTCGCATCATTTTTATGTGTACCTGACGCTCTGCACAATGCATCAGAGATGAAAAAATAATGGAAGGGAGTGGACCTACATACACTCTCTCCCATGTCTGTCATCCAGTGCCCTTTCATGGTTTCTGGTGACCCTTAATTGCATTTTACTTGATTGGCTTCTGTTCCTGACCCCAATAGATTATTGACTTTGATTTGTTTCCGTCCTGTTTCCAGTGTGACAACAAATTATTTTTCCTATCTTCTGTGTACTAGTCCTGGCTGCATTATTGAACCTGTTTTTGTTTAGCGATTTTGTACACTATCCTACTTGTGCTGTGAACCAGGATAGATTTAGTTCTGATACTTCCTATTTCTATCCTAAGTGTTAAGCCGGCCATTCTAAGGTCTGGTAATACTCAGTCTATTTTCTTCTTGCTTTGCCTTTGGCAGGTTGCTGCCCTGTATATCGCCAAGGATTCTTACAAGTCGCGACAGAGTGTTACTCAATAGCCTCTTCTTAATATTAAACATGACTGTTTGTGCATCGACCATGATAGAGAATACTGTTTGTGTTAGAAAGCAGATTGTTATGTGTACTTTATAAGCTTAACCCCTTCAGGACCGAGGACGGTTCAGGACCGTCATCGGCATTTTTGCGGTGCCGTCCGCTGACGGTCCTGAACCGTCCTAACAATCAGATGTACTTACCCGATCGCCGTCGTTCCCCTGCCTGCGATCGGTAGTGCTATATTTTACACTGTAACTTTCTATGGCACCCTAAAACCTGTACATGGGGGGTACTGTTTTACTCGGGAGACTTCGCTGAACACAAATATTAGTGATTCAAAACAGTAAAACATATCACAGCGACGATATTGTCAGTGAAAGTGACTTTTTATTTGCATTTTTCACACACAAACAGCACTTTTACTGATGATATAATTGTTGTGATACGTTTTCCTGTTTTGAAACACTAATATTTGTGTTCAGCAAAGTCTCCCGAGTATAACAGTACCCCCCATGTACAGGTTTTATAGCGTTTGTGAAAGTTACAGGGTCAAATATTTTTACATTGAAAATGGGCAGGTTGGTTAAGTTGCCTTTGAGAGTGTATGGTAGCCCAGGAATGAGAATTACCCCCATGATGGCATACCATTTGCAAAAGAAGACAACCCAAAGTATTGCAAATGGGGTATGTCCAGTCTTTTTTAGTAGCCACTTAGTCACAAACACTGGCCAAAATTAGCGTTTAGTTTTTTACTTTTTTCACACACAAACATATATGAACGCTAACTTTGGCCAGTGTTTTCGACTGAGTGGCTACTAAAAAAGACTGGACATACCCCATGTTGAATACCCTGGGTTGTCTACTTTAAAAAAAAATTGTACATGTGGGGTGTTATTCAGAGATTTATGACAGATAATAGTGTTACAATGTCACTATTGATAAATTTTAGAAAAATGTATGTTTTGAAACTGCAATATCCTACTTGTACCTATAGCCCTATAACTTGCAAAAAAAAGCATGTAAACACGGGGTATTTTTAAACTCAGGACAACATTTTTAATCTATTTAGCATTTTTTTTTCATTCGCTTTTGTAGATGAGTAAGATATTTTTCCAGTAAAAGTCAAAAACCATGTATTTTTTTCAATTTTTATTATTTTTTTAAATTAAATTACATGAGATTATATAAATAATGGTATGTAAAGAAAGCCATTTTTGTCCTGGAAAAAAACAATATATAATTTGTATAGGAACAGTAAATGAGAGAGCGGGAAATTACAGCTAAACACAAACAAAAGTGTAAAAAGAGGCCTGGTTGCAAATGTACAACATCGCAAAAACAGTCCTTAAGGGGTTAAATCTAGGCCATAATAGTCCTTTCACATAAATAAGGAAAATAACTATTTTGAATTGGTAACTATAGGCCTATCTTACAAATACACAAAAATAAGTCCTGCACTCAAACTGTAAGATTTATAAATGATCTTGCAATAGGCATTGAAAGCCATGTTTTAGTGTTTGCAGATGACACAAATCTTTGTAAAGTCATAAAATTTGAGCAGGATATTGCTTTGCTGCAGAGGGATTTGGATAGATTGGGGACTGGGCACTCAAATGGCAGATGAAATTTAATGTAGAGAAACACAACATTATGCACTTCGGGGTCAAGAATGCACAAGCAATTTACACCATAAATGGTAGTGAATTAGGGATAACCACACACGAGAAGGATCTGGGAATTGTTACAGACAACAAATTAGGCAGCAATATGCAATGTCAATCTGCAGTTGCTAAGGCCAGTAAGGTTTTGTCATGTATTAATAGGGGCATAAATTCTCGGGATGAAAATATAATTTTGCCTCTTTATAAATCGCTGGTAAGACCACACCTTGAATATGCTGTGCAATTAGGGGCACCTGTTCTAGAGAAGGATATCATGACACTAGAAAAAGTGCAGAGACGAACTACAAAATTGATAAAAGGAATGGAGCACTTTAGTTACGAAGAGAGGTTAAAAAATTGTAATCTCTGTAGTTTGGAAAAACGGCACCTGAGAGGGGATATGATACCATTATACAAATATATTCGGGGCCAGTACAAACCATTATCTGGAAATCTATTCATAAACAGGGCTATACATAGGACACGAGGTCACACATTTAGGCTGGAAGAAAGGAGATTTCATTTAAGGCAAAGTAAAGTTTTTTTACAGTAAGAGCAATAAGGATATGGAATTCATTGCCAGAAGAGGTGGTTTTATCAGAGTCCATAAAGATGTTTAAACAGCAATTGGATAAATACTTCCAAAAACATAACATACAGGGATATAGATTCTAATTAGTGGGGTAATAGCTGCTTGATCCAAGGAGACATCTGACTGCCATTTTGGAGTCAAGAAGGAATTTTTTCCTAGTTTGTTGCAAAATTGGAAGCGCTTCAGACTGTGTTCTTTGCCCTCTTTTGGATCAACAGCAAAAACACATGTGAGGAAGGCTGAACTTGATGGACGCAAGTCTCTTTTCAGCTATGTAACTATGTAAACAACTATCACTACTCCTGGGCGGCAGCAACGACCATAGCACACATCAGCCCCAATACAATAAATACATACAATAAAAACTATACTATACAATAAAAAACAAAGAAAAGAGTTACCTGCGCACTATTCCAAATCCCTATGCATATTTAAATAAATGGAGGTTATTTAGTATCTCCAATGGCCATTAGTTGTAAGTCCACCTGCCACATCAAGGCAAACCTCTTAGATGAGTCCTACACTAACAATTCATCTTACTTCCTTCAGCTTCAGGCAAAAACATCTCTAATGAGACAGAGTGGGGGGTACTTTTCTAAAACCCTACATACTTATTAACCCTTTATAAGGAACACATGGGTTGGGTGGCAGGTTATCAGGTTAGATACTTTGTAGTTCCCTGTATGGGAGTCTCCATTCATCACTATATATCAGGCAGCATTACCCAAGTGAAGATCAAGCCAAACCTAATTTCTTCCTTTTGGGGGGGGGGGGGGGGGGTTAGTGGTCTCTCTGAGTAGCAGTGTTTGTAACACATCTTGCCGACTTGCAGGGGAAGGACTCATCCTTTTTTTAAGGTTTCCTCCACCTAGATCCTCTGTGTGGTTGTAGTCAATTTCAATCTTCATGTAGCTGTCGAGATTTTTGCAACCTTGCACCCCTTGGGCAGTTTATTTAAATCAACATTTGCTATAGAAACCAATACATTTTTTTTTTTCAATTCTTTATTTATTTCGTGCATAGATTGACAACAAGCTTGCAGAGCCACGACGGCGTCTACAGGCAGTTTCATAACATTTCAAATTGTAACAGTGCAGACGGCACAATTTTATATTTTATACATATAGCAAGCTATTGATCATCATTTGTTTGGTATGCTATGCTGAGCTGGGCATACAAATAACAGTGCTAGGTGCGCTTAAAATGCAGAACAAATTAGTTGTTAAAGCGTATGCCCCTGTATCGTGTTAAAATGAATAAACTAAGAGATAAACTATTAAACCAATAGAAATAGAGATGCTAGACGATATGCGTGTTGTGCTCAGATTTACAGTACATGCTTGTCTAGCCATAGTGGCGTCCGCAAACTCAGATATAACAATTATTGGTGGGTATCAGTATGGCTTTTCGAGTGACAGCACATTTTTGTTCTTGTGAGAAAACATTGTGAAAAGACATGTTGGTTAACATATTAAAACTGAAACATTCAGTAGGCAGCTTCTTATTGAATGCTAACACAGACGGCACATTACATGATATAGACAGGTCGCGTTGTACAAGACACAGTTTAAACAGTAGTAGCAATACAATTATGGATTTGCCCTATTCTGTGAGCTAGGCCTGCGTGTCCCAAGATTAAAGTTAAACTAATATTCGCAAGCTTATGCGACTTATAATATAGGAAGGTTATGTCCTCATAGTGAGATATCAGCTGTGTGTGTTAATCCTAGCATGCATGCGATAGCTGAACGTATGTGTTAAGATGTAGAAGCAGTGGGGGGCCTGACGTTCCTTCTTGCCCTGGGTATGTCTGGTAGCAGGCTTTCCTTTTCCTTTCCTTTCCCTCGTACCCTTCTCCCCTCTTTACCTTTTCATTTAAATTAAAAATTAAAAATAAAAATATAACGGGGTCAAGGCGGGCTTAGTGGGCCCGTGTGGTGATAGTGCAGCAGTAGTGAAGTTACAAGATGCCTTAGCTATGTCGTGCCCCATAATTACATGTTGCGGCAGGCCTGCTGGTTATGTTATGGTGTATGTTGGGGTATTATGGTTACTGTACAGTATATTGTATATTGGTCGAATACATTTTTAAGTGGAAAAAGTACCTAATTTCAACTGAAATCTGTCTGTACAACGAATGATTTTATTTATTTTGTGTTTAAAAAAAATATCTATAAAGCTAAAATCATCTTTTTTTTCTTTTCAGGTTGAACCCTATGAAGATACTGTAAGGTGCCATTGTTTCATATGCAGTGTCAAAAATATAATCCCAATCTATCTTCCTATTAAAACTAGCCACATGGACAATAGAACTTTACTATACATGCCTATTCTTATGTGCATCATATATTGTGGAAACATGTCCCAAGGCCGCCCACCCGTCCCAATTTCATACCTTCCAAAGTTGAGAGGTATCGGGGGCTTTCTACCTACCATTTTTATTTCCTCTTCCTTAATTCTACAAATGATTTTATAGCACATCATGTAAAAAAAAAAAAAAAAATGTGTAAAAAAAATAGCTTCGCTGAAATAGTTTCAAAGATGTAGATTTAAAAAAAAAAAATTATTCTACGATATTTTTATGGTGCATGCAAAACCTGGAATAGAAGGAAGACCTGTTTACATTTGAAGGAATATTTAGGTAGTTCCTGTTTTATAACAGTGGCAATTATTACAATTGCTTCCGAAAAAGAGGGCCTCAGTGAGCTCTGTAATGTGCAGTGCTTATGGTGCTTAGACTTTAATGTGCTTCTTAAAATGATGATTCTTTGTACTATTCTATAGCTCTTTTATAAGTGCTGTGTCTTAAATGTAAATTTTTTTTTATCAATAAATTAAACTATGGTGCTGGCACTCTCTTGGCTCCTTGGGTATTGAGGCGTACCCACCTAACTACCTCCAAAGTATTACAACAAAAAAATAACATTAATAGCACACTCAAATTATTTACAATTGCTAGAGTTAATTTTGTATGTCTATTACTGGTCTGTTTGCCAAAAAACAGTAAGTATGTGTAAGTGGAAATAACCACTAGTTATTATGAATCCACACAAAAAAGTTTTTGAAAAATATAAAAAAAATTGAAAAATGTGAAAAAATCTAAATAATTAAAACCATTGTCCAATATTAGTACAGTATTATACAGCTGTGTATCAGTATAGTTTATCAGTGTTCCGAATAGTATATATTAATGGTTAGATCTCACCAAGTGGCAAGTTGCAAAGGATAATCTCTCCCAGAAGTACAACACACCTCCACAGACTCCATCCACAGATGGAACACTGATGAACTATGCACACAGCTGTACTAATATTGAACATGGGTTTTCATTATTCCACCTTTTTTTTATTATTCTTTTTTCAATTTTTACATTTTTTTTACATTTAAAAAAAAATGTCTTGATTGTGTGAATTTTTTTAACAATATTTCAAAACACATACAATTTTAGAAAGCTGTTTTAATTGTAGTTGAAAGACAGCTCATGCAGATGATACATTTATACTGACTGTTACTGTATACTGTACATACCAAATAATCTACAGGGACCATGACATGTTACATGGAAGAATGTCTTCCTATATAATATACTGTTTAATGTCCTACTGCCTGCAAAATAAGTATTCTCAACACATAATACACAACAATACTGTAAACACATAGTGGTTTGATTATCTTAGATTTTTTTGCATGATCCAGTCCAGCTATAAGAATTGTTAAAAAAACAGCAGGTGTAATGCAAACATCCATGATTAAGAACTCACCCCCACCCTCATCCCAATATTGTCAGAAATTACGTTAGGTCTCTGGATCCATAGCTGTCTACTGGTCGAAATATTAATGTTAGAGTGAATTTGAGCGCTATAAACAAGGGGCTCGCAAACAAGTTCTTATAAACCCACAACTGGAGTTCTGTGTTTCAATGACATACATTATATTTGATATCAGTAATGCCAAACTGTCTTCCTGTATAATGTTATCAGTACTGGGCAGACAATGCAGCTTCAGCCAAATGGGAACAGTGAGTGAGACAATCTTATTGCCTAATATAGAAAGTTTTATATATACATTGTACATATCTGAACATATCTAACCTAATTGATCTATTTTTTGTATTGAATATTTTTTTATATATTCTGAAAATCATTGTTTTTTTTTTTTTTTACAGATTTTGTTCGAGCTGTTTTGTTTTATGTCTGGTACAAAATAAATGTTATGTGTAGAGAAACTTGTTGTGTAAATGGGTTTTATGTCATGATTTTAGTTTTAACATTTTCAGCCCAAATATGGTTAATCCCTTCATTCTATGAAATGTTTATAACAAAATGGTGTAGAACAGTAATGATGAACCTAGGGCACGGGGCCAACCAGTAGCTGCGTCCCACCAACAAGAGTATACCTGGATGTCTTACATAGTACCTTCTTCCATAAACTACTTTTGTGTTACACATTCCTATGAAGAGTGGTAATTCAAAATGGGTTCCAAGCTTGTATAGGCAGAGCTTTCCTACAACCTTCGATACCTATTCAAAGGCATGTCCATAAAAACGTACCTTAATGGTTGTGTAGTCTATGTAATGTTTGGTCATAACTTCTAACCCATTTGCATTACAATCCACAGACTGCATCTACATAAAAAGGATACAATTTTTGTCAGATAACCCATCACTATATCCCCAGTATACCTCTTCATACACCATTTAGCATGACATATAACCCCAGAATGCCATCACACTGGTTTCCTCTTCAAGATTATGTACTATTTATTTGCCATGTCTCTCTCGGTGCCTATCTTTTATCCACACGGGTACTGTCATATTTACCTCCATGCACCTTCTCCTTTCCAACTCATGGACTGGAATAGTAAGGATGCCTCTAGATGTCTTTTAACACCTAGACCTAGACCAAATAAATACAAAAAAAGGGAGATATGTTTTAAACACAGTGATCTGGTTTCACGTAAGTGACACAATTGGTGGCAGACTACTAGACTAATAAAAAAAAAAAAATTACCTTTCATGATATCATATTTTAACTTACTACACTGTCAGTTCCCATTACCTTTACTCTTGTCGCTGCATACATCTCCCAAGGACATCTCAGGTGCTACACCAACCCCTCAACATAGAGTCTCATCTCATGTTTGTAGGTAACCGCTATGCCAGCTATAATCACCAGCTCTTGTAAGAGCTACAATGCTATACCTGCTATACTCTCTTGGATGTGGAGCTGGATCCAGGTTGGTCCAGGGGAGTAGGGATGGCGAGACCCCAGCCATGCTGTGGCGGCTAAGGGACTACGGTGCTTATGGTGTCCGGTGCGGTGCTTATGGTACTCGGCGACAGCTAGGAAGCAGCGATTGGTGAAGGCACCCAGTCCGGGTGCAAGGCAGTCCTTCACATTCAGTTTTACAAAGATTAGGTTTTAGAAAACAAGACATCCAGTCAGAGATGGAAGTGAGGCAGTCAGGAGAGCAGAAGAGAGTTCAGCGGAGGAGAGGTATACCTGTGTATCATCCGCATATAGATAGTACTCCAAAGGAGTAAACAAGGTTATTGAGAGAGGCAGTGTAGATGAAGAATATAAGAGAACCAAGAACAGAGCCCTGGGAACACCAACTGAGACAGGCAGTGGGAGGAGGTGGCACCAGGGAAAGAGACACTAAATGAGCGTAAAGAAAGATAGGATTAAAAAACAGAAAAGCAAACTGTCACAGAGTTCAAGGTTGTAGAGGGTTTCAAGAAGAAGAGAGTGGTTACCAGTATCAAAGGCAGGAGAGATTGAAGAGAATTAAAAGAGTAATGACCTTTAGAATTACTAGTGATTAGGCTGCTAGTCACTTTGGTAAGTTCAGTTTTAAGAGAATGGAGGTAATGTAGAGGGTCAAGTAGAGAGTTAGTATTGAAAAAAAAAAGTCAGTTAGACAGGTAAGTACAACCCACTCACGAAGCTTTGAATTGAAGAGGAGTAGTGATATGGGACAGTAGTTAGAAGTTCAAGATACATATTACATATAAGATACATATTTGAGGAAAGAGGGGAGGGGATTGAACAATGAAAGAGATTGGACAAGGTGAGAGGGGAGGGGATTGAGAGGACATGTGGTGGAGTGAGAGGATAGGAGGAGTTTAGAGTCCTCTAGCTCTGAGACAGGGGGACAAGAGTTAAAAATGGAAAAAGGTATGGAATAGAATCTGAGTAGTAGAAGGGAGGTGGAGACAGGGGAGACTACATTCCTAATCTGGTTGATCTCAGGGGCGTTAGAACTCACACACCGGGGCTGGCGATGGACAGTTTAAAAACCCAAGAGGGCGGTGTGGAGCTTAATTATTCAATGGGTGGGGCTAATTGGGCAGCAGGGGCAGAGCTAACCATGGCTGCGGAGAGAGAGAGTGTGTGTGTGTGTGTGTGTCTCTCTCTCTCGTATTGGAAAAGCAAATCAAGAAATTAAACATAAGAAAAGGGCATTTAAATCGGACAAGTCCTATAAAAGATATAAGGAAGCCAATAATGCCTGCAAAAAGGTTATTAGATTAGCAAAACTACAAAATGAGAAAGTGATATCAAAAGAGCAAAACCAAGCCCAAAGCATTTTTAAATGCACAAATTCTAAAAAAAACAAAACATTTTAAATAACTATTTCTCCTCAGTATATATTAAAGAAGAACCTATGGCTAGAGATATGCAAATGATTGCTGCAAAAAACTTACAGAATAATTGTGATTTGATGACTCAACACAAGGTGCTGCTGCAACTAAAGAAAGTTCATATAAACAAAGCTCCAGGGCCTGATGGGATTTACCAACAATTACGTAACCATTTAGGATGGGTGACGGACGAGGTCCGTCATCCTGGGGATACCCTTAACGACTTGTCCGTCACACGGTAAAATTAACCCCAGATCGCCGCGTTACTGGTGCTCCGGTCTGCCTCTCTATTAGAGCTGTCAGAGCGAGCACATGTGCTTAGTATACTCACCATCCGCCTCCCTGCACTTCCGGGTTCACTGTGAAGTGCAGAGAGACGAATCTTCACTGATCTTGTCCCTGTTGAAAAAAAAATAAAGTTAGTTTAAAATCTCACACCCTTTACCCCTTTTAATAAAAATTAACCCCTTCCCTGCCAATTGATCACTGACTACAGTGATCAATTGGCAGGGATTACATTTTACTGTCATCTGATTTCTTTTTTTTAACCCCAAATCCCCAAATTCCCCACTAACTTTCACCAACCCCAGTTAGCTAAATATGTAATTTTAAAATATTTAAATTAATTAATAAAATAAATGTAACCCCTGAGGGTTAAAAATAAAAAAGAATTAACCCACAGGGGTTAAATTTATTTTATTAATTCATTTAAATATTTTTAAAATGCTATATTTAGCTAACTGGGGTTGGTGTAAGTTAGTGGGGAATTTGGGGATTTGGAGTTAGGCTAACTAGAGGTTAACGTTAAAAAAAGTTTTAAAATAAGCTTTAAAAAGTTAAAAATTACGTTTAAAAAACAAGTTTTAATAACGTTTAAGTAAAAAATAAAAAAGACACCCCCTTTACCCAGTCCAAATAAAAATTAACCCCTTCCCTGCCAGTCGATCACTGCCTACAGTGATCAAAATACAGCTCACAGTATTATACTGTGATCTGATTTGTTTTAACCCATGAGGATTAATTTATATTTATTTATTAACCCTCAGGGGTTCAATTTATTTAATTAATTAATTTAAATATTTTATAATTATATATTTTGCTAGCTGGGGTGGGTGGGAGTTATGGGAAAATGGGGAATTCACGGTTAGTGCTGCTTTCTGCTAGTTAGGGGTTAACGGAAAAAAAAAAGCTTCGAAAAATGTTAAATCTGTAAAAAAAAAATAGTTTTAAGAAAGTTTAGGAAAGTTTAAAAAAAATAATAAGCAAAACTAAAGTTTAAAAACTAGTTTTAAAAAGTTAAAAACGTTTAAAAAAGTAAAAAACTACATTAAAAAAATGCTCATTACCACTACACCTGGAACAAACTAGAGAAAAAATGATCCCATGCTAAGGTTCAAAATATGCCTTTTGAATTACCCCAGGGTGTATTCTTTAATAAATAGTATGTGTTTATGGGAAAGTTTCAATAACCAACCATCTAAACTACTCCAAAATGGAACATGGACACAGCGTAAAACTTCAACGTTAGAAAAAAACTGAATGGCTGCCTCTCAAATGTGCCCCTTCAACATCTACATATACCTAGCAAAGGTACATACGGGGGTATTGCTGTACTCAGCCGACATAGCTGAGCAACATATGAAGTTTTATACAGTCATAGCACACAAGGTTTGCAAAATATACTGTGCAAACTCACTTTGTGTGTCAAAAAGGCAGAAAAAACGCTTATTACCACTACACTTGGTACAAGCTAGCGGAAAAATTATCCCTCGCTAAGGTTCAAAATATGCCTTTTGAAATACCCTGGGATGTCTTCTTTAAGAAATGGTATGGCTTTATGGTGTATTTGGATTATATAGCCTGGTAAAATACTCTAAAATGGGACATGGGCACAGAGCAAAAAGTTTGAAAAAAAAATGGAATGGCTATGTCCCAAATGTGCCCATCCAATGTCCACATATACCTGGCAAAGGTACATACGGGAGTATTGCTGTACTCAGCCAACATAGCTGAGCAACATATGAAGTATTTGTCAGGATTACTGTTTGATCCAGCACGTAGAACTGTATAGCACGGATGACAAATAAGTAACGTATTACCGGTCCTTAGAATGGCCGGATTTAACGTACAAAGAATAGTCAAAAATACTAGCCGAGGTCAGGGAACACAGAAAGGGACACAGCGATGAGGAAAGCCAGGAGTCAGGATACCAGAATACAGAGAAGTCAATAAACAAAGCCAAAGTCAAAAACCAGGTAGAAAACTATAAACAGGAACACGCTCTCGGACAACCACAAGGGAAACCACGACAGGGCACTGAGCAGGATGAGAACTGGGCCTAAATACCCCTCCTCTACATCTGATAGGCTGTAACCGGCCTTTGACCCCAAATTCAGTTACCAGGTTTCATTTGCATAATTGCTGCTCAGCATTAGGTTGCCGCTCGGCACAACTTTTCCTGTGTGGACAGTAAATGTAATTAACCACATTTTTATAAGCGGATGAATACGTGACATTACCCCCCACCTGAAGAACGCCCACTTCAGGCTGGTCAAATATGCACTTTTCTAATTTTCAATAAAGTTTATTTTTCAACAATGTCTGCAGAACCTGTTTCACATGGGAGTGGTGAGTTTGAAGATCAGGGGAATACACCAAAATATCGTCCAAATAAACCAAGACAAATGAGTAAATGAATTCCCTGAGTACATAATTTATAAAGTCTTGGAATACGGCCGGGGCGTTGCATAACCCAAATGGCATTACCAGATATTAATAGTGTCCACTACGGGTATTAAATGCCGTCTTCCACTCATGATTCTCTTTAATTCTAACCAAAGTGTTAGTGCTCCTAAGGTCAAGCTTAGTAAATACGTCTAGTATTTCGAACAATTCAATTTCGAAGTCTATTGAACAATTCGGAAATGAGTGGGATAGGGTATGCATTTTTTACAGTGATTTTATTAAGTGCCCTGTAGTCTATGCAATGGCGTAACTCACCACCCTTTTTCTCAACAAAAAAGAATCCTGCACCAGCTGGTGAGGATGACTTTCTTATGTGCCCTTTGCTCAAGGATTCTGTGATGTATTCCTCCATTATTTTACTCTCCTGGGGAGATAAGGCATAAACTGCCCCCATAGGTGGCATAGCGCCTGGAAACAGTCATATGCTCTGTGGGGAGGCAATACATCGGACTGAGCCTTGTTAAACACCTCCTGAAGTTCTCGGTATTGTATGGGAACTCCAGGAGTTTGGGGAGTGGTAGTGGGAAGGTCAATAGTACCCAATCTCTTTAGTACTGGTTTTATACACCTCCCCATACACTCTTTACCCCATTCTAATATCTCCCCATTAGCCCAGTCAATATAGGGATTGTGCTTACTCGGCCACGGAAACCCTGATATGATAGGACATGATGGAGAAGTAATAACCTGAAACGTCATCTCCTCCCTATGGGAGGCCCCAATAGAGATCGTAATAGGGACAATTTCGTGGGTTATAAGCGGTTGTGTGAGTGGTCTACCATCAATAGCCTCTACAGCTAGCGGCGTAGGTCTCTCCCTGACCGGTATCTCATTACCCCTAATAAAGTGGACATCAATAAAATTTCCAGCAGCACCTGAGACCATTAGGGCACTGCAAGAAAACTTCTTGTTATCAAGGGAAATAGATACCTCAAGGAATCTACTTTTGTTTTTGTTAGAGGACAACTCCATCACACCTAAGATCTGTCCCCTTAAGGTTCTTAGGTGCGGAAGTTTTCCGGACGCACTGGGCAATTATTTATCATATGTCCCTTTCTACTGCAATATAGGCATAACCCCTCCCCTCTCCTATACTGTTTTTCGGCCTCTGACAGTCTAGTGACCCCCAACTGCATAGGTTCGGGTTCGGACTGTACAGGGAGGTTAGACAAAACAGGTTTAGAGAATCGAGGTGCTAGGGACATAGCCGTACATCTGGTCTTGCTTCTGGTGACTTCTCTGAGACTTAACCTATTTTCAATATGCATGACAAACGTAATAAATTCGTTAAGACTCTTAGGTAATTCTTTAGTGGCTATCTCATCTAGTATAGTCTCTGAGAGACCCTTTTTGAATGCTGAGATTAACCCATTGTTAGTCCAGTCTACCTCAGAAGCTAAGGTACGGAATTCAATAGCATAATCCGAGATAGACCGGTTGGTTACCTTGTCTGATGTGCATTAGGGCAGTGCAGGGCCGTCTTTAATTTTGATTGGACCCTGGGCAAGCATTTACTTGGGCCCCCCTGACTACATATAGATACACACAAATACACTACCTGACACACATGCAGATACACACTGACCGCATATAGATACACACAAGAACATACAGATACACACAGACACTGACACACACAGATACAAACACTGACATACATGCAGATACAAAAGGTACACACACACTGACACACATGCAGATATACAGATACAAACACTGACACATACAGATACACACACACAAACGCAAATGGACAACATACAGATACAGAGACACATTCTGACAGACGTACTGACACAGACAGCTATACTGAAACACACATACACAAAGACATACTGAACCACACAGACATACAGATACACTGACAGACATACTGGCACATATACACACAGACAGATGGACATACTGAAACACACATACACTGACAGACATATTGACAAACACAGACATACAGAACCACACGGACATTGACAGACTCACACAGACATTCTGTCACACATACACACAGACAGACATACTGAAACACACATACACACAGAAACTGACAGACATACACATATACAGACATTTTGACACTCACAGACAGCCATACTGAAACACACAGACATACAGAACCACAGGGACACTGACAGACTCATGCACACACACATACTGACACACTGACAGACATTCTGGCACACATACACGCAGACAGACATACTGAAACACACATACACACAGATAGACATACATATATACTGACACACACACACACTCAGACATTCATGCAAAATTCAAATGCAACAGTGCTCCGTTTTCCAAAATTCAGTAAACGATTTTACATAATCAGTTGCAATGTGATTATTTTATTTTTCCCAACCCTCTCTTCTAATCAAAAAAAATTGCTCAAGTTATTTAAACGTTTGATATTTAGGTATGACTGCACATAAAGCACATGATGTATGTATTAATGTGTTTCATCACAGTGGGTTTACATATCATCCAAAATGGTGAATAAAAAAATACATGTATAAAAAGAGTCAATGACATCTCAATGTCGATAATGATGTCAAATGCCAGGGACAGAGATTTTGCTCTAGATTTACATAACAAATGCTGTTTATTTCGTTTAGTGAAAGCCCGAGAAGTAAAATGGTAACTGATTGCTTGTAGCTGTTTTTAGACTGTGCAGCCGTGGATATGGTTCTCCTGTACATGTTTCTGCACATAACAGATTTAATCATTAATCATATAATACATACATTCCTAAATGTTTACATAAACACTCGATCAATGCAGTGCAGTGTATTTTGGCATGAATCATTTTATGCCTCATAAGGAGTATGTGGATTTCAATAAGTCCCTTCAGTTAAATCATTGTAAGATGAAAACACTTTTCTTTATTCAAACCGAATAGCTTGCGCAGTGAATTATTTAATTTTAACTACATCACTGCAGCTTTAAAATTATATACACATTTACAAAAAAAGCAAAAAAATTTTTCAGACATTCTGGCACACATACACACAGACAGACATACTGAAACACACATACACCAAGATAGACATACATATATACTGACACACACTCAGACATTCCAGACTCAGACAGAGTTTCTTACCTTTTCCTGGAGGTGGATTCCCTGGGGTCCAGTGGGCTGGCTGGGGTGGCTGGGAGTTAAGCTCTCGCTCTCTCCCGGCCTGGCCCCCTTCTGAGCAGCTGGTCCTCCTTCCTCCCGCGCGGTTCCGGTTTCTGTGGGAGGAAGTGACGCGCGGCGGTCACTTCCTCCCAAACGGCTGCCGAAAAGCAAGGGCCCGGTCGCGCTGTTAAAGCGCCACAGCGCCCGACCGGGCCCCTGCTGACACAGGCCCACCGGTGGCCCTAAGTGCATGGGCCACCCGATGGGCCCCCATAGTCTGCGGGCCGGGGCAAATGGAGCAGCTGTCTTGGGCCCCCCAGTAGGGACAGGGCCCGGGGCAGCTGCCCCGTTTGCCCCGCATTAAAGACGGCCCTGGGGCAGTGGAGGCATCCTCTCTACCCAATGGCTCAAACGTGAGCTTAAATTCGGCAAGGAATTCCTGGTAATTATGAGCAATGCTCCGATTGCTCTCCCACAACGGATTAGCCCAGGCAAGGGCCTTGCCCTTTAATTGATTCATTAGATGACCAATTTTTGCTCTGTCCGTGGGGAACGACCCTGGTGAGGCCTCAAAATGGTACTCCACCTGATTAAGAAAACCCCTGCATTCCTGGATATTGCCATCAAACTGTAGGCATAAGGAGATGCTAGGAGTCCTATTAACAGTGGGTGGAGGTACACAGAGTAGAGGTGCCATAGGAGGAGACGCTGCAGGCTGCAGATGCGCCATTCTAGCGCGAAGCGTACTGAAAGCCTGAGCGAATTGATCCATGCGGTGATCATTCTCCTCTAATTTCCTCTCGCAAGCAGCTATGTGCTGACACAGTTCTACAGGATCTATGGCCATGTCGTAATGTCAGGATTACTGTTTGATCCAGCACGTAGAACTGTATAGCACGGATGACAAATAAGTAACGTATTACCGGTCCTTAGAATGGCCGGATTTAACGTACAAAGAATAGTAAAAAATACTAGCCGAGGTCAGGGAACACAGAAAGGGACACAGCAATGAGGAAAGCCAGGAGTCAGGATAGCAGAATATAGAGAAGTCAATAAACAAAGCCAAAGTAAAAAAACAGGTAGAAAACTATAAACAGGAACGCACTCTCGGACAACCACAAGGGAAACCACGACAGGGCACTGAGCAGGATGAGAACTGGGCCTAAATACCCCTCCTCTAGATCTGATAGGCTGTAACCAGCCTTTGACCCCAAATTCAGTCACCAGGTTTCATTTGCATAATTGCTGCTCAGCATTAACCTTTCTGTGGATTAGGTTGCTGCTCGGCACAACTTTTCCTGTGTGGACAGTAAATGTCATTAACCACATTTTTATAAGTGGATGAATACGTGACAGTTTTATACAGTCGTAGCACACATAAGGTTTGCAAAACATACTTAGCGTGGGATAATGATCCCACGCTAAGGTTCAAAATATGCCTTTTGAAATACCCTGGGATGTGTTCTTTAAGAAATTGTATGCCTTTATGGTGTAGTTGTAATGTGTAGCCTGCTCAAGTGCTCCAAAGTGGAACACGGACGCATCAAAACCCTCCATGAAAATTCACACTTAAAAATGTAAACTTGTCATGTCTCTTTTACAGCACTGTAACTTCACAAAATATTGCCAAAGACATACAATGGGGTGTCATTTTACTCAGAAGACTTAGCTGAGCATATTTTGGGGGGTTTGAACTTAGTGGCACATATGAAATATACAAAATGCCCAGCAAAAATGTAATCCGTATGTAAAAAATGCCCAAAATAATTTTATAACACATACTAACGCATATATTGGTGAGAAAATGGGGGCATGTTAAGGCACAATATGCACCTTATGAGATACCCTGGAGTGTCTACTTTTACAAATGGTAGGCCTTCGTGGTTTTTTTTTTTGAACAGTCCAACTGTTATAATACCCCAAATGGAAGCATAGGCTCATTAAATCCGTCTCTCAAAATTCTACTGTGAATACTGAAAAGGACAGGTCTCATATATGGCACTGTAGCTTCACGAAACAGTGCCAAAGACATACAACGGGGGTGTCATTTTACTCAGCAGATGTAACTGAACACGAAATAAACCTTTGTACAGGAATAGCACACACCAACTTTACAAAATACACATGAGAAGTTCTTTGTTATAAGTTTGTGTGCCAAAAACAAAAAAACCCCACAATTTTACTCCAATATTTAGCAGAGGTTGGCGGTGAAATGACTACGTAGAAAGTGTCAAAACAACCTTAGGTAAATAGCCTGTGATGTCTACTTTATATAAATATATACTTTTGTGTGGTAATTTTGTTTTCTTTTATGGCTATTAAGCTTACAAGACAAACATACCAAATTCTAAAATTGCTCCATGTTAAAAGTTTATTTTACTCCTTGTGCTTTCTGACCTGTAACTACCAAAAAAAACTTAAAATCCCAGACACATTATATATTCTGTAAATCAGAACAACTAAATGAATTTATTTTTAATTACTTTATTTAACCTGCACTAATTATGCACACGTTATTTTTTTTTATTTCTATTTCAGACGTTACCAGCCTTTTATATTCTTTCAAGCTTTCTGCTTCTCAGGCATTGCTATATTAGTCATCATCAATGTTTTCTCTCCCTTCTTTTTCCTATTTATATGACTTTCATTTATATAAAACATTAATATTACTCCTCTCAAAAAAAAAAAAAAAATACTATAACATAAAGCAGACAAACACGATGATGAAACCCTCTTCGCCAGTCTCTCTGCCTTGTTATTCATAATATTGATATATGAGGGAAAAAAAAGAAAAAGACAATTTCTCTCTCCCTTTTCTTTTTCCCCTTTTTCCTTTCTTTTTTCTTTTTCCTTCTTCCTTTTTTCTCCTTCCCCCTTCTTTTCTCCTCACCTTTCCCCTCCTTTTTATCTTACTCTTTCCTTTTTCTCTCCTTTCCTCCTTTTCTCTTCTCTTCCTCTTCTATATATATTAACCTACTGCCGACAATTTTTTTTTAACCACTTATTTATATCAAATGCATTTTTTTTCTTCAGGTTTCTATTCAAACCTCCCTCTATCCTAAGTTGCAAAATTAGTTGGTTTTTTACTATGTCCCAATTCGGTAGGTTTTTAGTTCTCCACCTTCTAGCAATAGATATCTTTGCTGCTATTAATGCATGGGTGAAAAAGTGTTGTAAATCTACATTAAACTGATGAATATTTAAATGTAATATAAACATTTCCGGAGCAAAAGGAAAGTTAGATCTGGTTACCATTTCAATTTTGGACAAGAACACTTTCCAAAATTCCTTAAGTGGAGGGCAACTCCACCAAGTATGTACACAATCTCCCACTCCCTCTTCACATCTCCAGCATATATCGGTTTTACTCTGGTCTATTTTGTTTAGACGGCTAGGAACACAATAGAGTCTGTTAATAATCTTAAAATGTAGCTCCACTAAATTTAGGCATTTAACCCCTTAAGGACCAAACTTCTGGAATAAAATGGAATCATGACGTGTCACACACGTCATGTGTCCTTAAGGGGTTAATGCGCCTAGCAACTGTCAGCCATGCTCTATTCCAGTCCTGTCCATCAATTTTTTGTATTTTTAGATCTTTTTTTTTTTTTATAGCCGGAAGCGTCAAGTCACCCTCTAGTTGTCTCAATACCGAGTTACATTTGTTTAATACGTTTTTCATGTCCATTCCTTTCAATAAGTTTCCTAAATTATTATTAAATTCCCATTTCTCTTTATTTAGGGTTTTATTCAAATAGCTTTTAATCCTCATATAGTTAAATTTCTCAGTTTCCGGGAGACCGAAATTAATACTTATTTGTTCAAACGAATTAACCCTGGGTCCTGTTGTTATATCTTCTATAGTTTGTATACCTGCTCTTCTCCAATTATTTAGTCTTAGGTCTTGAATATTATTTTCTAATATTGAGATCGGCAGGGTGTTAATAATGTGATTTTTAAATCCTACACTTTTTTAAATCTTAGTCCACATTCCTCTAATGGACTCTATTACCACACTATTCGAACTTGGTTGGCTCTTATTTGTTTCTCCTTCTTGAGTAAACCAGAAAAGTGTTACTAGATCCCTACCGTCTGCAAGTTCCTTTTCCACCTCATACCACCTTTCTAGTTTAGCCCCAGCCAATTGTGAAATGATACCATGGAAAAGGAGGCTTTATAGTATTGTTGTATGACTGGGAATCCTACCCCCCCTTAGATTGCTTAAGCGAGAGGAGTTTTCTTGCCATTCTTGTTTTTTTTGCTTGCCATATAAACTTAGACCAGGCCTGTTGTATTAATAGCAACCAACTATCGGGGAAACTCAAGGGAATCATTCTAAACAAATATAGCCATTTTGGTAAAATATAAGACTTAATAATATTAATAAGGCCCCACCACGAGAACTCTAAATTCTTCCAACCCTTTAGGAGTTTATTCATTTTAATAAGTAATGGGAGAAAATTAATTTCCACTATTTTCAGTGGGTCAGCACAGATATTAATTCCTAAATAATTAAATGATTTTTCGACCCATGCAAAATATAATTTTAATAATCTCATTTTTTTCTTCTTTATTTACATTTACATTTAATTTCCATAAGTTGTATTATAGATTGTAGGGGTTTTTGTATTGTTAATATAACGTCATCAGCGTTTAATTTATTTTTATATTTTCTTTATTAAATTCAAAACCTACTATCCTCTTCTCTTGTCTTATGGCTAAAGCCAAAGGTTCTAATGCCATGATATAAAGTACCGGAGACAAGGGAAACCATTCAGATCCAAAGCCATTTCCTACAACTCTAGCCGTAGGTACTGTATAGAGAGCAGAGATATTCTGGAAAAGTCTTCCCTCTAATCCAAATGCCTGAAGGGTTTGCCTCATGAACTCCCAGTTGACCCTGTCAAATGCTTTCTCAGCATCTAAAGACAGGCCGAACATGGGAGCCCCCGATCTTCCCGCATGATTCAAAACATCAATCAGTCTTCTTATATTATGGGTAGATGATGTACCTGGGACAAACCCCACCTGGTCCCTATCTATCACGTCTGGTATATTTTTTTTCAAACGTTCTGCTATCATAGTCGAGTAGAGCTTTATGTCGGTGTTAAGAAGGGAAATTGGGCGGTAGTTCTTAATTTTTTCTGTATCTTTTTCTTGCTTAGGAATTGGGACTATGTTTGCTTGCAGTAATTCTGCTGGAATCTTTTGAGTTGTTCCAAAGGAGTTAAAAACTTCTATCAAATCTGTTTTTTAATTTAATTTTAAACGGCTTTTATTCGTGTCATCGGATATGTATAATAATGCGATAAGATAGTATAATAGGAGACACGCAGGTCTCGCAACAGTGGGAGCAGCCATATAAATATAAAGTGATGAACACCAAAACAATATTAACAAGTAGAAGGTAGTACAGTAGCAACATTGTTAGCTTCGTTATGGTACATGTAGTAAATATGCAAACATCTGTATCCTATAATCGGTTGCAAAAGGGTAGGTTTATCAATTCTGTGTGAGCCAGATAGTGACTGTGTAGTGTATGGACAAGATACGCCAGTCATCATAATGGCCGTATACAGCCGAGGAGTATCTTTGAAGCGGATAGGGGCTATTATAACATCTGTGGTAAGGTTGACCTGAAGAAATAAGTCAGAGAGGAGACTCGTCGTCCTATAAATTATTGAGGGATAATGGGTTTCTATTAGGTCCCATTGCCTCGCGTGGGCCCTATTTTGTCGTGCGGGCGGTGAAATCTGTAGGTTCAGTCTATAGTGGGGGGCAGCAACGATTTAGCGGAGCATCCGCATAGCACCTGAGGCCCCAGTCCATCTTACCCTACTAATAGACTGTTGTTGAAACTAGTGTGCACGGGCAATGGGGACAATTTATTGCGTGGGGTCAGGGAAAGAGAGCCAGTGGTGTAGAAAAGAGAGCACAGTAACAGAGGGGGATATGGAAGAGAGAGAGGAGGGAAGAGAGAGAGAGAATAAGGAGAGAGAGAAAAAAAAAAAAAAAAAAAGGGGGAGGGGGTGGGGGGAGGGAATTCGGGACCGAGGTGTTCCGCGTAATGAGGTGCCACTCGTCCAGGGGCGCAGGTGGATGAGGGGGGGGTGTAAAGGGGCACCCTTCACGGGCCACGCCCCCGCCCATCCCCCCCACCCCGCCCCGCAACGTAAGACAGCCACGGCCGCCACCTCTCGACATGCTTCTCCTCCATACCTATCAATGAAGCGTGGATCGATTCCACCCTATATATCTCCTCCACTTTTTCCATCCAGAGACCGATCGTCGGGGTTACATCTTGCTTCCAGTGTAATGGGATCAGAGCCTTGGCGGCGTTCAACAGGTGTCGGAGTATAGATCTTCTATACACCCCGATGGTGTCTGGTGTAGAGTGTAGTAGAGCCACCTCTCTATCGAATCCACCGTCCGACCCCAGTATTTCCTCCGTTCGCCGTTTGATCTCGTCCCAGAATGGCGTGATGCGTGGGCATTCCCACCAGATATGCAGGATCGTTCCACGTCCCTCCCCACATCTCCAGCAAGTGTCAGGTACCGCCGGAAAGATCCTGTGTAGGCTGTCGGGCGTTCTGTACCAGAACGACAGGAGCTTATAATTAGTTTCCTGATAGCCGGAGCTAGAGGAGCATTTGTGGTGCAGGACCAGGATTTTTTCCCATTGAGTCGCGGTGAATGATATACCCAGGATGCGTTCCCAGCGTCGGCGAAAGGTGTCCGCGTTCTCCAGATGGCCTGTAAGGAGATGCTGGTAAATGAGGGACGTGGATTTGGCTAGGTTGGTCCGTCGGTCACAGAGTGTCTCAAACCACGTCAGGTCTCTATGTAGAGATTCTCTGTGTGGTAGGGTTTGGTAAAAATGTGTAATTTGTGTGTAGCGGAAGATTTGCATTGCGGACGGTTGGTCGTTGTCTATCAATTCCCGTAATGGTATTACGCCTGTGTTATTCAGCAATCTATGGATGGAGAGGGATTCTTCCCCTCCCAGGATACTCCAGGATGCTGGTGGTAGTCCACCTCCTATGTGTGGGTTATATGACAGCTGTATCAGCGGGCTCGGCGTTGGAGACAGTTGCGGTAGTCTTCTGATGGTGTCCCATGTTTTTAGTGTTTGTGCCACTGTGGAGGGGCAGTCATGGGGCGACATCGGAGGTCTCTTCGAGTTCCATACCGTAGTGAGAAGAGACGACCCCATGTGGCTCTTATCTAGTTCAATCCATTGTTTGTGTGCTGGATGAGTATGCCATTCCAAGACCCGTTGTAGCACTGTAGCATGATGGTATTTGCGAAGGTCCGGGAGTGCAGTTCCACCCCACGCTCGTGGCAGGCATAGGATCTCCTGTCTGAGTCTCGCCTGTCTTCCGCTCCACACAAATCGTATCATAGCGGTCCGGAGCGATTGAAAATACGCCGTCGGTAGGGCTAGAGGTATCGTTTGGAAGAGGTATAGGATCCGGGGCAATATATTCATTTTCAGGATGGCTATGCGGCCGAACCATGAGATATATGGGTACGACCACGCCTGTAAGTCCCGGCTTATTCTTTGTAGCAAGGGTAGGAAGTTTGTCCGGTACATGTCTCCTAGATCCCTATTAAGGGCGATGCCCAGGTATTGCATGTGGTTCGGGCACCATCTGAACGGGAATTGGCGCTTCAGTGCGTCGACCTGCGCCGGAGAGGCCGAAATGTTAAGTACCTCACATTTAGGTATATTCAGTTTAAATCCCGATATCTCCCCGTAGGACTCAAATGCCGACATCAAGTGAGGTAGGGTGGTCTCTGGCTTATTGATGATGAATAAAAGATCGTCCGCATACGCCGCCACTTTGTGGGTGACGTCCTTGTTGGGAAATCCGAGGATCTCATCCGATCTGCGCACAGCTTCCAGGAACGGTTCAAGGGTGAGGGCGAAGAGCATGGGGGAGAGCGGGCATCCCTGCCGCGTTCCGTTCCGGATCTGAAAGGGTTCGGTGAGTGCACCGTTCACTCTTACTTTGGCGCTTGGGCAATGATACAGCGCACCTATCCACTTCATTATGTTCTCCCCAAAGCCCATCTCCCGCAGTGTAGCCGTAAGGAATGACCAGTTTACCCGGTCGAATGCTTTCTCAGCATCCGTGGAGAGCAATAGGAGGTTATCATTTGACCGTCTCGCCAGATGTTGGATGGATTGGACTCTGAGAGTGCTATCTCTGGCCTCACGCCCGGGTATGAAGCCTGTCTGGTCTGGGTGGACTAATGTCGGCAAAAGACCTCCGATCCTGATGGACAGTATCTTGGTCAGCAGTTTTATATCTACATTGAGTAGGGAGATAGGTCTATAGCTGCTGCAGAGTTCGGGATCCTTCCCCGGCTTCGGGAGAACCGTGATGGTAGCAGCCAGTGATTCCTGATGGAATTGAGCGTCTCCGATGAGAGCGTTGAATGCATTAGCGAGTTTTGGGATTAAGATGTGCTGGAATTTCTTATAATAGTCTAAGGTGAAGCCGTCCGGGCCTGGCGCGCGCCCTGTTTTAGCTGATTTGATCGCTCCTGCTACCTCCGCCTCTGTGATCGGTATCTCCAAGTCCTCCGATTCCCCTCGTTGCAATCTCGGCCCCATATAGGTTTCGATATAGTGCCGCATTTTTTCGTTTCTATCCGCTATCTCCTGTGGCTGCGTCGGTTGCGGAATGTTATACAGTGAGGAGTAGAACGTCCGAAATTCCAAGGCGATCTTATCCGGGAATTGTGTAGTAGTACCATCAGCTTGCCGTATTCTGTTGACCTGGGCTAGTCCCTGTGGACCTTTAAGCATCCTGGCCAGTAGCCTCCCTCCTTTGTTAGCATGCTGGTAAAAGAAGGCCTTCGAGCGTTGCAATGAACGATAATGACAGGTCGTCATGTGCGTCTGTAGCTGTCTCCGGGCTTCCAGTAATTCCGCGTATGTCGACTCGAGTTGTGATCTCTTATGTTGTGCCTCGAGTGTGGATATACGGTCCACAAGGTCGGTCATGTGTCGCTGTGATTCCCTCCTCTTTTTGGAAGCGATGTGCATTAGTGTGCCTCGGATAACGCTTTTATGCGCCTCCCAGATCGTGGTCGCGAGTTGGTCCTCCGTTGTGTTGAGCGTAAAATATGTATTGAGTTCCTCGGACACCTGTTCCCTGATTGTCGGGTCTAGTAGTAGCGAATCTTGGAGCCTCCATGTCCATGAGGTCGGGCGCATCCTTGGGGAATCTATCGTCAGAGTGACGGGGCCATGGTCTGACCACTGTGCAGCCCCTATCTCCGCTGTTTGAATTGTCGACAGCCGTTCTTGTTGCATGAATATATAGTCTATTCTCGAGTAGCGTTTGTGGATCGTAGAATAGTGTGTGTATTCCCTGTCATCGGGATGCAGTGCGCGCCAGCAATCCACAAGCCGAAGGTTCCGTAAGGATTTCAGTATGTTGCGGAGGGCACCTTGGGTGATGCAGCTGTGTCCTGTAGACGAGTCAGCAAGGGGGTATAGCGGTACGTTGAAGTCGCCGCCTAGAATCAGGGTTCCTTCCGTGAAGGAAGAGAGCTTAAGGAGGGTTTTGCGTATGTATTGAGCTTGATTGTTGTTCGGGACGTAGATTGTAGCGAAAGTGTATCGTCTATCGTGAATATCTCCCTTAAGGAAGAGGTATCTGCCATTTGCATCCGATAGACGGTCCGCTTCGCGGAATTGAAGCTTCGCCTCCAGGAGGACAGCCACCCCAGCCCTGCGGGCCGTGGGGTGGTTACTACAGGCGGCGTTGGGGTAGTGCTTGCTTTTTAGCATTGGGGCTGCGCCCTCCTTGAAGTGCGTCTCCTGTAAGAAGGCTACAGATATACGCCTAGCGTAGAGGTCCCGTAGGAGCTGCGTCCGACGTTCCGGGATGTTGAGACCGTGGCAGTTCAAAGATAAAACTCGGTATGGGTCGGGCTCGTAGGTCGCGAGGGGGCCAGAGGCCGCGGCCGTCCCCCGCGGCATCGTGGTCCGCACGGGCAGGGGGGGGAGCGGGGAGAGGGTAAAGGGCGGGGTAAAGAGAAAAATAAATAAACTTATGGGGGGGGGGGGAATGAGAAGAAGGAGTTAGGGAAGAGCATGAGAGAATGGAGGGGGCGTCAGTCACACTTTAACTCCCTTTCCCCTCCCAGGTGACGTTACCTCAGTTAGAGTTGAGAGTAGTAAACGGGGGTTAAAGTGCGCGCCTCAGATGAGAGACGGCAACTGCACCTAGAGGTAGGTGCAGAGGAACCCTCTTAGAAGGGTGTTTTCGTGTGACCACGGCGGCAAGCGACAGTCGGGTCTGCCAGAGCAAGTCCAGCAGCGTCCAACTACCGATTCCCCGCGGGAAGGGTTTGTTCACACGAATATGTTCGGGGTTAGTGGGTGTGTCCGGTAAGCATCACCACCTGGGGTGATACCTCTCCCGTATGAAGAGGTAGATTAGGGTCGTGGGCAGCCTACGGGTGCTCCGCCACCTCGTCAGTAGTCAAATGTCACTTATATGGAATAGTGCAGTTAGCAAGTTGTGTCAGCGGTCCCAGGGGGCCTGGGTGAAGGGGGTCTTACGTCGTTTTTTGTTTAAGGTGGGGGAGTAAAGTGGGGACCAGGCAGGGGGCGAGCCTCCCCTATATCACGGTCTTCTGTGAGGGCGGTAGGAGTCAGAGTAGATCGTCGGGTATCGCCGGGGTGTGGGATGGGGTGAGAGTACAGCATGTTTGCGGGATGGGGGGCTAATGTCCAGGAACAGGGGTATCGGCCGGTCTAGTTGAGCTTGCTCAACGTCCATCAGTAGGTCCAGCTTAGCCTGGGGGGTGTCGGGAAGGGGTCAGGCCACCACTACCAGCAGTAGCTCGTGCAGCGTCACCTGTGTGACAGGGGGTGTTAGTGGACTAGAAGACTGTCTGAACTAGCATCAGATGCGTACCCGGGATGGGGAAGGCGTAGGTGTATCACGAGGGAAAAAGGCATAGCAGATAAGACATGTCATTTTTCACATTGATGCCTAAACATGGGACGACCGGGTATAGAATGCAGATATACATGTACATGGTTAAATGCAGAAAACACAATAAATTCCCCCCCCCCGCCCCATATAGCATGCAGGCCGAGAGTTGAGACAATAGGTTAAATAATAGCCTCCAGGTATTACATAGTTACCAGGGTTGTCCCTCCACTTCTGCCAACCCCCCCCCCCCCCCCACACCCCTGTTATCTGTTAATTGTTCCCCTTTTTGCCTTTCCCCATGGCAGTCAAGATTCCTCCTCGTCGTTAGTCATATGTCAGTCACTTACATGGGGTAGTTTAGGTAGCAAGTTGTGTCAGTGGCCCAAGGGGACCTGGGTGAAGAGGGTCCTAAGTCGCCTTCTTGGGAAGTACAGCGGGGTCCTGGCGGGGGCAAGTCAGAGTAGATCATCGTGTATCGCTGGGGCGTGGGATGGGGTGGAAGTACAGCGTAATTGCGGGCTGGGGGACTAATGTCCAGGAACAGGGGTGTCGGCCGGTCAAGTTGAGCACGCCCAACGGTCGTCATAAGGTCCAGTGTAGCTTGGGGGGCGCTGGGAAGAGGCTGAGTCACCACCAACAGCCGTGGCTCGTGTAGCATCACCAGTGTGACAAGGGGTGTTAGTGGTCTAGGGAGCTGGCTGGACTAACAGCAGCTGCGTACTCGGGATGGGGAAGGCCCAGGTGTATCACATGGGAAAAAGGTGTAACAGATAAGACATATCATTTATCGCATTGATGCCTAAACATGAGACAGCCAGGTATAGAAATGCCGGTATACATGTACATGGTTAAATGCATAAAACACAATACATCCCCCCGTAGCATGTAATCCTAGAATTGAGACATTTCCCTTGTTCCCCCCTCCCCCCCCTTTCGTTTTTTTTTTTTTTTTTTTTTTTTTTTGTGTGTGTTGTTTTTTGGTTTTTTTTTTTTTTTTCTTTGCTTTTTCTCTTTTTCTCCCCCCCTACCCCCCCCTCTTTTTATCATTCCTTTCCTCCCCCCCTTCCTTCCCCTCTCACCCCCCTCCCCTCCCTTGCAAAACTATATTAGAGCATAGTGATTCCTGTATGTCTTCCCCCTCCCCTATTCCCTTGCACGTCAAGCCTCACAATGCCCCCCTCCCACTCCCCCCACACCCACAGAGACCTGTAGCGGAGCGTTCTGCATTCCAGCTTTCAACCAGATGCGAGCAGGCCAGGTGTATCCGATAGCTTGGGGGGGTCTCAGGTGGAGCGCTAAAGGTAGACGTCCCAGGTCTTGTGCCGGATTCAGCCAACCCCTGCGGACGGCAGGACCCCTCCAAGTCAGTGATGCCCGACCCAGTTTCCCCTCCCAAAACAGCCCGGCCAGTTCCAGGAGGGAGAAGAAAAAGAACAAAAAAACAACATGGGGGCAATTGAAGGCTAAGTTACATTAGGGGAGGCATATGGCGGTGTTAGGCTCGTAACCCGGCCTCTGCAGTGGAATGAGGGGGCCCTCCGTCCGGTCCATGGCGGCAATAGCTGGAGACCCACTCCCATCCCCCACCCAAAGAGACAAAAGAGAATAAACAATAAAAGAAGGAGAAAACCATTTTCAGGTGGCGGGCCAGGTGCCCACCCGCGCCGGTCGGCCAGCCAGCCACGGCTAAGGCGAAGCTTATGGGCAACCTTTCACTGGATTTCCATGTTGTGTAGGCCTACTGAGCCAGCAGGTCACAGGTGGGCCTCTGCCCGGTCGCAGGTATTTATTCTTCTGGATTAGTCGGGTGGGCGGGCAGAACGCCTGGTCGGTTCTCCCTGGAATCCCTCCGCGGTTGCCGGGGTGGCCTCTGGGGTCTGGGTTCCCTATCCAGCGGTTCCAGGATCCAGTCCGGCACAGCTATAGGCGGTAGATCCAGACGTTGCAGGAAGTGTGGGACTTCATCTGGCCAGCGTGCGGATACCCACTCATTGCGGTGGCGCACCTGTATGCTGAAGGGGAAGCCCCATTTGTACGGTATATTGCGTTCCCTGAGGGCAGCTGTTATGGGTCTGAGGGCTCGTCGCGCTTCCAACGTGGCTGGGGAGAGGTCTTGGTATAGAGAGACATCAGCACCCTGGTACTGCCATGTAGGTCGCGTTCTGGCGGTGCGCATTATGCGTTCCTTTAGTGGGAAGGAGTGAAGGCAGCAAATGAGATCTCGGGGGTCCCCCTCACGGATTCGGGGTCTCAGGGCCCTGTGTGCTCTTTCAAAGCGTATATCCGCTGGAGCGTCGCCCCCTAATATGTGCCGGAATAGCCCGGTCAGTAGGACCTCCGCATTTTCTGCGCCATCCCGCTCAGGTACCCCTCTTACCCGGATATTGGAGCGGCGGCTCCTGTTGTCCAGGTCCTCCATCTGGCGGCGCAGGGTCAGTAGCATGTTGCCCTGTCTTGCGAGTGCTGTATCAGCTGCTGATGTTTGGCGTCGCGTGGTCTGGGCCTGCGCCTCCAGAGCCTGTATCCGGCCGTCCTGTGCGTCCATGTCAGCCCTCAGTGCAGTCACTGCTGAGGTAAGGGAGGCTTGAAGGGTGGAGGTGAGAGATTGCAGGTCAGCCTTTGTGACCATATTACTGGCCAGGCGCCTGATCTCTGCATTTATATCAGCCAGCGTGGGCTGCTCCTGATCGGAGTTTGAAGAGGCAGGGGAGACCGGCGCCATTTTGGAGCCGTGCGCGGCCCGGCTAGACCCCAGCGGGGTTTGAAGGAACCCGTCCATCGGGCCCGCGGAAGGTGCCTGGGGTGCAGTCCTGGGGGTCTGCGGGTGTTCCGCCCGTTTTGTGCGCCCCATCAGAGTCGGCTGACGTGCGGTAAGTGGCTTTTAGGAGCGCGGTGGCGAGGAGCTCAGGATTCAGGCGGCCATGCTGCTCGGACCTCAGGCCACGCCCCCCCTATCAAATCTGTTTTTATATTGTTTTTCAATACTTTATAGAAGAGGTTATCAAACCCGTCAGGTCCTGGTGCTGTTTTTTTTTTTTTTTAAGTTTTTTTAAGTAATACAAAAGATCAATTCATCCTTGAATATTTTATTTAATTCTTGTAATTGTAGATCTGTGATTTTCGGGATTTTAATAGTTTTTAAGAACTCTCTGATGTCTAATTTATTTATTTGACTCGAAATTTTATATAAATCCTGATAATATTTTTTAAAGGCTTCTCCTATTTTTTCTGGGTTTAATAAAGTTTCCCCATTATGTACAATTTTAGTAATAACCTTTTTAACTTTTTCTTTCTTTAGTCTATTTGACATCAGTGCTTCTGCTCTGTTTCCCATGTAGTACCATTTTTGTTTAAGGCCTATTAAGGTCTTATTAGTTTTTGCCATCAGTTGGTCATTTATTAATTTTTCTACTTCTGTTATTGTATTGGTAATACTATTCGAGGGGTTTCTTTTATTTGATAGAGTAAGTCATCCAGTTTTATATAAAGCTCTGACAGGTTAGCCCTTTTCTCATTCAGCTTAAATTCTTTAGCTATTAAGCTTATAAGATGGCCCCTTATTACCGATTTAAATGCGCACCAGGTCATTGCTGGGTATACCCCATTATTTCTGTTCTCTAGGAAAAAAAGATCTGTCATCTCTTTAATATAATTAAGGTTGTTTCCCTTTTGCATTATCCAATCCTTCTTGAAGACAGCCACTAAAGGAGGACTTAACCCTGCAAGGTAATTATTGCAGTTTCTTAGAAAATGCAATAATTACCACTGTAGGGTTAAGTGACATGGGACATTGCTCCCAGACCACTTCAATTAGCTGAATTTGTCTACAGTGCCTACAGTGTCCCTATAAGGAACCAAGTGTGGAAATAAGTGAACCTTGTTTTTATTCTTTGAAGATTAACATTGGATTGGAGGAAGGCAGATGTGGTTGCTATGTGGTTGGAGGAAGGCAGATGTGGTTGCTATATTCAAAAACTGTTCAAAATCTTTGCCTGGAAATTATAGACCTGTGTGTCTAACCTCTGTGGCTGGGAAAGTATTTGAAAGGTTATTAAGTGATAATATTAAGGAATTCATTGAGAAGAACATTGCATTCTGCAAAGAAATAAGTAAAACTATAGATCAGTGTGTTGCAGTGGATGTGATCTACTTGAATTTTGCCAAGGCATTTGATACGGGTCCACACAATAGGTTAGTGTTCAAAATAAATTGATCTAGATGGAAATTCCTGTTCTTGGGTCGAACATTGACTTAAAAATGGAGTAGAAAGTTGTCATTAATGGTACATTTTCAAGCTGGACAAAAGTGGTAAGTGGTGTTCCTCTGGCCTGTTCTGGGATCGTTTCAATTTAACATATTTATAAATGATCTGGAAATAAGCATTGAAAGTAATATTTCAGTGTTTGCAGATGACACAAAACTCTGTAAAGTAATACAATGTGAGCAAAATATTACTTGGCTGATGTGGCATTACTTAGCTCCAACGAGCCGTGCAGACCCCCTCCTGCAGCGTGGTCCAACCGCTCCACGTGCCCACACGGCACACTACCTCCCTCGAGCCGTGCAGACCTCCTCCTGCCACGCAGTCTGGCCGAACTAATTGTCTATAAATAGATGTGGATGTGACGTCACGCCCACTCTTAAAGTGACCATGTCTTCATTGTGATCCTAATTTGTTTTGGATCACAGTTATGACGTGGACCTATCAGACATTAGGTAAGCCTACTTAAGGCTTGTTGTTGCCCCCATTCATTGCCCTATCGTGGTTTCTGTTATATCCTCATTTACTGCTCCTACGGATTCCCTTGTTATTTTCTGTGTTTGACCCCGGCTTCGTTTTTGACTTGTGATTTCTGGTATCCTGACCTGGCTTTGTCTTGACTCTGAGTATTTTTTGTAATCTTGACCTTGATTTATCTTGACCCTGTTTCTAAGGCTCGGTAATATGTCTTTCAGATCCACCTTTTGTGGATTTCCTCTTTCCTGTATGTTTGGGTACGACTCCCGTGACAGCCTCAGAGGAATTTAGATAGATTGGGGGACTGGGCACTCAAATGTCAGATGAAATTTAAAGTAGAAAAATGCACAGCCTGGCCCGGCCTATGAACAGGTACTTCACCCTGCAGGGGACACAGAGGGATCAGCCCCGGTCACGCAAAGCGACTTTCGTAACCTGGTCGCAGCGATAAAGGGCCTATTAGCAGCTGATGTGGCAGGGATAAAAGCCGACCTACAAGCAGTAACTGACAGGGTGGCAGTGTCCGAGGGCGACATCACCGACCTCAAGAAGGACCTGTCAGCCCTATCGGACATGGTTCTCACCATACAAGCGACTCAACAAACCCTGGCACTCCACTACACAGCCCTAGATGACAGGTCACGACGCAACCACCTGAAAAAAGGGGCGTACCCGACCCGATCACACCCGAAGAGCTCCCTCACTATCTGCGGAGGTTGGTAGCCTCGGTGCTTCCACCAAGCCAGGCAAAGAAGTTCTCCCTAGATGGAACCTACCACCTGCCGATATCGGGCAAAGCCCAGGCGCCAGTGACAAGAGACGTCATAGTCCGCTGTTCTACCGCGCAAGATAAACGATCCCTGCTGACAGCACTACGGGGCAAGACACCACTAACATTTGAAGGCTCCATACTCTCCTTCTACCAAGATCTTAGCAGGTCTACTCGGCAATGGAGAAGATCTCTGAATCCTGTTACCAGCCAGCTTCGAACGGGGGTAGTGGAATATCATTGGAGATCACCTAGATTCCTGGTGGTGTCTCACGAAGGGACAGTACATAAAATATCTACTCCAGCCGAAGCACCACCATTCTTACTGAAACTGGGCTTGACGGCCCCGAAAACAGCCCCTGCACAACGAAGAAACCCGCAGGCACGAGACCCGAGAGAACCGTCCCCTCCACTTCAGGGATGCTCCTGACCCCCTCACCAGGGACTTGAATACAGAGGACGCTGACAGTCGCGAAGCTGCAGTTCTAACTCTTTTGTGTTTAGTGTAACTGCATTCACAGTTTTCCTATTCAGTTTTATTACCCATTATTCAGACCATAGTTTGGCCTGATACAACACCAATGTCCACCTTAGTTCAGATAGTTAAAGGGAGCTTAACCACCCATAGATAGACGTTCCAGCTCCCAGAGGAAAGAGTACTCACCCATACCTGATAGGGAGTACTCCCCTGCTCCTCCCCCCCCCCGCTGCTCCCTTGGTTAGGGGTACACGTAGAAGACAGCTGAATCACTCACCCGACCCTTAGGCACAAATCAGTAAGCGTAAACTATGCCGCTGTTCTCCCTAAGCTATTATACCTTCATGTTACAATGTCAATGTATGGTTGTTACTTTCTTGACCCGTTTGTCATCTCAGGACATAAGTTGTCTCCTGTAACGAATTTTGCACCCCGTTGCTTGATTGACAAATAAAAGGAATTGAACTTTTTAGTTATGAAGAAAGGTCAAAAAATGTAAATCTCTTTAATTTCGAAAAACGGCACCTCAGAGGGGATATGATAGCATTATATAAATACATGCGGGGCCAGTACAAAACTAGAACTCTATTCATAAACATACAAAGGACACAATGTCACGTGTTTAAACTGTAAAAAAGGAGATTTAGTGAAAGGAAAGTTATTTTCTTTACAGTAAGAACTATAAGGATGTGGAATTCTCTACCTGAAGAGGTGGTTTTATCAGAGTGTGTACAGATTTAAACAGCAACTGGATAAATACTTGCAAAAACATAATATTCAGGGATATCATTTTTTTTTTTTTTTTTTTTTTTTTTTTTAATTCTTTATTTTATTTGTGCATAAAATAACAGAAAGCGGGCAGAGCCACGACAGCTGCTGCAAGCGTTTTCATAGCATTACACGGTGTGGCAGGTTATACAGCACATTTTTTTTTTTTTTTTTAAACATGAAAATCACAGATTAGGAAAGCATTTTCAGAGACAGTAGATTGCTGTATGTAATCAGGTCTGCACTTTTTAAACATTCATGCTTACTACACTATCCCTATTAACAGGTTAATACAGATAGATTATAACGTGGTATTCATGCTAGGTCTAAATATTTCGCTTTAATAGAGTTAAGTCGCTTTGATTAGGTTATCACCCTGGTTGCTCAGACAGTCTCAGTGAGGAGGGCCATCAACATGGAAGTCTCTGGGTTCTCGTGTGCCAGGGTAGACGCATCGCTAACCGATACCTGCTTTGTCCTGCATGGGTAGCTGGGAGTGGGTGTCCATTATATGAGCCGTCCTGGCTGTGCTGTGGAGTTCTCTCTCGGTGTCCACGGATTGCAGCTTTTGTGTGGTGTTGATGCACCTTTTTTCCCTCTGTGGGTTGACTCCCGCCATAGTAAGGAGTTTAGCTTCGCCCGCATGGGTTGTCTGCGGGTTGGATCGGTTGGTTGCGATGTGAGTGGTTGGGCGGTTTCCTTGTCGGATTGTACTGCTGGGCAGCAGGCTCAGTGTTTCCATGCGGGTATGTGCGATGCGCGGCATATTTCCGTCTCCCCGGTGTAGCTGTTGACCTCGTTGGTGATAGTGGCTGTGGGGGTAAGTGAGGGTCTTCCGGCTCCTCCGTATGGCAGGGTCGGGAGGTGGGAGCCGCGGTGTCTTCCGTAAGCCGCATGAGAGGGCCGGTCGTCCCCTTGTCCTCTGCGCACTGTCAGGGTACTCACCTGTGAGACAGACGGCCAGACGTGGTCGCCCCTGGAATTCCCGACAGGGGACTTGAACCGGGGTACTTATCTATCCCAGTCCTGCTCTCTGCCTCTGAGCCACAGCAGCTTTACCAGAGACTTCTGATTCCGGTCTTGTTCATCCTGGCTTGGCTACTACACCGGGGGCTGCACCTTGACTTGTCTGCTTCTCACCTGACTCTGATCTTCATTAGCAGGGTATTTAAACCCAGCCTCGCCCTGCACTCATTGTCAAGTCTTTGATCTGTGTTCCTGTGTCGTACCAGTGTTCCTGTTTATTCTGCTTCGTATATTTGACCTCGGCTATCCCTCGACTATCCTGCTGGTTCTGCCCTTGCCTGTCCTGCGAATTTGGTACTGCATCCTGCACAGCCCCCGTGCACAGACCCACAGGCCAGGTGAATTCTTACCTGACCACCTCGGCCTGTGGCTATCTGCAAGGGTGAGCGACATATCTGCGCTACAGACTCCCAACTCAGGTAAGACCCTGACAAAAGACTTGACCAATATGGAGTCCGCAGAAATGTGCTCACCCTCACTCCAGCAAGTGTCCAGCCTGGCCCAGATTGTTTCGGAGTTGCAGCAGGAACTTTTTTCTCTTAAAGGCGCAGTACATCCAGCTCCGGAACCCTTTGTCATCATGCCCGACAGATTTGATGGTAACTACACGTCCTTCCAGTCATTCAGGATGGATTGCGAGGTATTGTTCTCTTTAAAGCCTCGAACTTACGCCACGGATTTCATCAGGGTCAGAGCGGCTATCAACCTGTTGTCTGGACGCATTAAAGTTTGGGCTTACCAAATGTTGCAGAGGAAGAGTCCTGTCCTTGTCAGCTGGGAGTCCTTTATTATTGCTTTGGACTCACAGTGCAGGACCACTAAGCCCAAGCCAGCTCCACCTACTAAAAAATCGCGGAGTCTACGTCACCACACCCCGGTGATACCCTCTTATGATCCAGTTCCCAGGAGAACTCCAGAGGTATCCTGTGTTCAACTTGATCCTGAGGAACCTATGCAAATTGGACGTGTCCACTGCAAAGTCACACCGGAGGAGAGGGACCGAAGGAGAAGCCATGGTCTGTGTTTTTACTGTGGAGAAGGTGGACACTTCATCACGCTTTGTCCTGTTCGCCCTCCTAGACCTCCTGCTCCAGAGTCGTCTGCCTTTACTACCAAAGTTGCTTCCTGTATTACCACCACTACTTCCTGCCCACTTGAAAAGGATTTACCTAAGGATTGTGTCATTGCTTCTAATGGCACTACGGTCTGTAAAAAAGACCTGGAAGTGTTCGAAAAAGCACTGCTAGCTGCGAGCACTGTCCCCCCCGAAGTTGTGGAAGTTTTTGTCACCCCTACCCGGAACCTAGACCGATCGTCAGCTGTACCAGAAGCTGGTACTGGGAAATCCCGAGCTAATCAGGGATCCCATACTGAGGACTTTCACTATGGGGACTCGACGGATTCTGAGAGTGACTCTGGTGAGACGGATTATTTCAATGAGGAGCCTACCTGCGCCCAGAGGTCGTTTTTGAAGGGGGAGGTACTGTCAGGGTACTCACCTGTGAGACAGACGGCCAGACGTGGTCGCCCCTGGAATTCCCGACAGGGGACTTGAACCGGGGTACTTATCTATCCCAGTCCTGCTCTCTGCCTCTGAGCCACAGCAGCTTTACCAGAGACTTCTGATTCCGGTCTTGTTCATCCTGGCTTGGCTACTACACCGGGGGCTGCACCTTGACTTGTCTGCTTCTCACCTGACTCTGATCTTCATTAGCAGGGTATTTAAACCCAGCCTCGCCCTGCACTCATTGTCAAGTCTTTGATCTGTGTTCCTGTGTCGTACCAGTGTTCCTGTTTATTCTGCTTCGTATATTTGACCTCGGCTATCCCTCGACTATCCTGCTGGTTCTGCCCTTGCCTGTCCTGCGAATTTGGTACTGCATCCTGCACAGCCCCCGTGCACAGACCCACAGGCCAGGTGAATTCTTACCTGACCACCTCGGCCTGTGGCTATCTGCAAGGGTGAGCGACATATCTGTGCTACAGACTCCCAACTCAGGTAAGACCCTGACACGCACATGGCGCCCGACATTTTGAATGCAGCTGCCAGGCCCCCCGGTGTCGGTTGTAATGTCCTGATCAGGGCCACAGGGTGAGGGCCGGGATAACCCCCACCGGCCCACAGGGGGGGGAACAGGGCCGGGTCCGCTTCGATGTGCACCGCTGGTTGGGTACTGTGTAGCAGGATAGTGGGGCAGCGGCCGTCCGCCCCACTCACCGCCGGAGAAGGGCTCGCCTGGGGCAACGAGATTATCTCCGCCCGGGGACTGAAGCCCATTGAGCCAGCCTCACCCAGGATCCAGCAGTCCCTGTGCCCTAGGTGTCTTCGCTGGTGGTCGGTTTTAAAGCAGTTAATCATGCTTATTTAGTTTTATCGTCGCTGTTTTGCAGGAGCTGTGCTTGTGTGCGACCGTCCAGCTCGGCGGTCCGGCCCCGCCCCCCGGGATATCATTTTTTAATTTTGGTGTAACAGCTTCTTGATCCAGTGATAAATCTGACTGACATTCTAGTGTCAAAAAGGATTTGTTTCCTAGTTTGTTGCAAATTGGAAGTTCTTCAAACATGTTTTTTTTGCCTTCTTTTTGATCAACAGTAAAAACAGATGTGAGAAAGGCTAAACTTGATGGACATGCCTCTTTTCAGCTATGTAACTATGTAATTATAGCTCTGTACTAACCCTGTATATCTGTGATAGAGCTCAGCTCTTTACTAACCTTCTGTACCTGTGATATAGCTCAGCTCTTTAGTAACCCGGTATATCTGTGATATAGCTCAGCTCTTTACTAACCCGGTATATCTGTGATATAGCTCTTTACTAACCCTGTATATCAGTAATACAACTCAGCTCTTTACTAAGATCTAATATCTGTGAAATAGCTCAGCACTTTACGAACTCTATATGTATGTGACAGTGGCGTAACTATAGCGGTCACAGGGGTTGCAGCTGCAACTGGGCCCAGCCACCCTGTCGATCACTGTGCCTGACACATCTTCAGGACCGGAGCACAGCCGCACCACCTCAGGACATGCATTTGCAAGGTGACCGGCAGAAGAGAAGTACACAGCACAGTGCTCGTCTCCTGCCAATCACTGTATGTAGCGAGGCCAAGCAGACCCGTGGTCTGACAGGTTGTGCTCAATGAAAGAGCACTTCCTGTCAGACTGGGAACTGTTGTCCGCTCAGCCACGCTACATGGAGGGGCTGGGGAAGCAAAGGAGACACATGTAGTCGCTGTAAGTGGAAAATGGGACAAATGGAGGAGCTTGTGGGATGAGACACATTGAGAAGCTGAAGGGGGAAATTAGACACATGGAGGAGATGGGGAAGAATGAGACACAGAGGGACTGGGGGAAAGGCGAAACATGGATGGGCTGGTAGAAGAAAGATACATGGAGAGGTTGTGGAAGGAAAGGAGACACATGGAGGAAGTGGGGGAGTAAAGGAGAATAGGAGAGGGCTGTGGGGAAAAAGAGACACGTGGATGGGCAGGGGGAGGAAAAGAGACAAATAGAGGGGCTGTGGGAGGAAAGGAGACACATGGAGGAGCTTGAAAGGGGAGACTGAGACACACAGAGGGGCTGGAGGAGAATGAGTCCAAATGGAAGGAACAGGGGGGAATTACACACATGGAGGAGCTGGAGGGATGAGACACATGGAGGAGCTGGGGAGGATAAGACACATGGAGGAGCTGGGGGAGAATGATACACATGGAGGGGCTTTGGGGGAAATGAGATACATGTAGGAACTAGGGGGATGAGACATGGAGGGGCTGAGGGGGAATAAGACACGGAGGGGACATTGGTAATACTACAAGGGGAGGAGCTGTGGGGGAATGAAACATATGGAAGGACTGGAGGAAAAGGAGACACATTGATATGCTGGCGGAAGAAAGGAGATACATGAAGGGTCTGAGGGAAGGAGACACATCGAGGGACGGGGGGGAAGGAGACACATGGAGGGACTGGGGGAGGAAAGGGGACACATGGATAGGCTGGGGGAGGAAAGGAGACACATGGAGGAGCTGGCAATGGGAGAATGAGACACATGGAGGAGCTGGGGGAGATGAGACGCAAGGAGGAACTGGGGGACAATAAAACACACAGAGGGGCTGGGGGAGAATGAGACACATGGAGGAGTTGGAGGGATGAGACACTGTGAAGCTGAGAGGGGAATGAGACAAATGGAGGGGCTGGGGAGAATGATACACATGGAGGAGCTTTGGGGGAGAATGAGATTTTCAGGTTTTTGATTAGGTCACATAAGAGATACCGAGGTTAACCGAGGTTAACTTTATTTATGTATTTGACATGGTTTTCTTGTAATAATAAATGTAGCAGGATTTAAAAGGGAAGTGGAAATAATAAAGAGGAATGAGCGTAAAAAGGAGAATATTAAATAGGTAATAGTAGTAGGTGATTTGTAGAGTCCCACAAGGGGAAACCAACATCAGGAGAGCTCCACTGTATAAGAAATGAGGAAAGGAGGCCCTACCTTTAATCAATCTAAGGATAAAAAGGAATATGCAAACAAAAAGTATAACTTGGAAAAAAAAGGAGATCTATTAAACGGTGCCCAGGGGATCAATTGTCTGGAGTACTAGCTAGCGTCTAAGTTCCAGTTCCCCTAGTGTCCGACTGACAGGAAGGTAGTGTAAACGATGTTAGGGGGAGAGAAGAGGCACAGGGTCCCCAGAGAACAAGGGACCGGGTAATCAGGTCTAAACGCAGATGAAAAGCCTCACACAAATAAATAAATAAATAAATCTCTCAATTCACCCTTAAAGTTACCTCGACACTGTGGTCTAACCCCTTGTGTCTTCCTGAACCAACTCTCCCTACTAAAGTTATAAATAAATAAACACCTAAAAATCAATAACCATAGTGGTAACAACAATTAAAAAGTGCTACCAGGTGCAGAGATTAAAGAAAAAGAAAACGCTCGACGCGCGTTTCGGCGTGTTCAAAACGCCATCGTCAGGAGCCTGTGAACATGAGCAGCTTGTTGTTCCATTTAAATACCTATTGCTGATGAAACATGGCCATCAGCTGTTCAATGTGGGAGTTCCTGAGGGGCGGAGTATCTAAACTCTATTCTGCAGTCTACCAGGGGTGTGGCATGTCGTCACATATTCTACATCTCAAAAACATAGTGAAGACACACCCTGCCAATGACATAGCTTAGCTGGCAAAATCCTTGACCACAAAACCTGCTAAAAAAAAAAGGCAACGCTGCAGGTTCAAATCCCGGCAGGGCCAACCCAACACCCCATCCGTCCGAGGTTAGCAAAATAAGCTCCATCAATGGGGCAACATTAACATATACTACTAGTCAGCTGCCGACCTGGTCAACTCCGAGAGCTGAAGAACGTCCTGAGTCCCACTAGGGGAAAGGTGCCACATAAGTACATATTATTATTCTTTTAACCCCTGTCCTGACCTATAGAGTGGAGTCAGGCGGGGCGTAATTTGGACGTAATGGATGAATATGTGAGGTGGGCTTAAAGTATTCTCAAAGCGCACCTCATAGTGTGACTGGAACATCCACTGTATTATGGAGTGGAACTGACTGGAAGTGTGCGGGGAATAGCATCTTGGCAGTGCTCACAACATTGTGAGAGCTGCACTGAGTCCCATCCGGTTTGGGCATCTATTGCATAGGCTGTCCCATTGATTGTACAGTCAAAAAATTGCCGCACAAGATCTCACATATGCCAGTCAGGTCAGGGTACATTACATGTACAGTAAAGGGACCTGTCTTATGGATTGAATAATGCCTATAAACATATAGAAATAAACATCCAATCAGGGGAAGTAAACCCCAGTCAGGATGTATACAATAAGGCAGACAGTATCTTGGCTCGAATGGCAAAATGAAAAGTGGTGAAAATAAAGTGGCCGTTCATGTTCATATTAAAAGTGTCATATTTACATATCTACATATTTACAAATAGTATGGTAGGGAGCTTAAAAAGGAAGAGTTCCTCAGTGTTTAAGTCACCTTAATAGAGAGAGTATTACAAAAAAGATGAAAAAGAGAATCCCTCATTTAACCTTGCTGGGGATAACATATTTAGTTTGTAAATCCAATACGATTCTCTCTGCTGTAGTTTTCGGTCCAAATTTCCTTTACGTGGAGGTTGGGGGACTGATTCAATACCCATGAATCTAATTTTAGTAGCAGAATTAGAATGGTGAGTTTTTAGATGTCGTGAAATTGGTGTTTCTAATGGTCTCCTTACGGAATTAACATGTTCTCTTATACAAAGCTTGAAGGGGCGAAACGTTTTGCCTACGTACTTCAAACCACATGAACATAACAGGAGGCACACTAGCCCTTCGGTACGGCAGCTAAAGAAAGATTTTGCTAAAAATTCCTCACTTTCACTGCTGTCTGTGAAAGACTTGGTCTGTTTAGCAATATGGGGACATGCACTACAGTGGCCACACTTGTATTTACCCCTGGGTAAATATTGTTTGAGGGGTTTATTTAAGGGGGCCAAATAGCTAGGGACTAGCATGTCTTTCAAATTTCTGCCCCTGCGTGCTGTCACTGAGGGGAATGGTGTTATAACCTTCTGAATATGGGGATCCGAAGTGAGTATTGGCCAAAATCTTTTAAGAGTATTCATCATGTTAGACCAGCCTGCATCATACGATGCTGTGCATCGAATCGTGGAAGGTCCTGCGTCCCTTATGTGATCGCTGAGTAGGGTATCTCTGTCGGCATTAATTGCTCTGGCATAAGCCCTTTTAGGGTAACCTTTTTCCCTAAAAGATTTCCGGAGATCCCAGGCCTTGATTTTAAAGTCATCCAGGGAAGAACAATTTCTACGTAAGCGCAGATATTGTCCGACAGGGATTCCGGCCTTCAGTTTTGGTGGGTGGTGGCTAGTCCAATTCAGAAGGTCATTAGAGGCTGTTTGTTTTCGGTACAGGGTGGTTGAAATGTATCCACTTGTTTGTATGGAAACAGTAAGGTCTAGGAAGTTAAGATTCCTGCCCCCCACTTCACTTGTGAATTTTAAGCTGAATTCATTAGTGTTTAAGAGAGTTACAAATGTCATGAACTCATCAGAAGATCCCAGCCAAATAACAAAGACATCATCGATGTATCTTTTCCAAAAGTACATTTTGTCACTATAGATCGATAAAGTCTGGACCGTTTCAATGTGTGTCTCCCAGGTGCCCAAGTATATGTTGGCATAGGAGGGTGCGCATGAAGTCCCCATGGCAGTACCCCTAACTTGTTGGTATACTTTACCATTAAATACAAAGACATTCTAGGTCAAGATAAATTTAAGGATATCAGAAATAAAGTCTGGTGGGGCAATAAGTGTTTTCTGAAGAGTGGATCTAACGCCTTTAATCCCCAATTTATGGGGGATGGAGCTATATAATGCCTCTATGTCCAGGCTACATAAGATGGCTTCTTCTGGTACCCTTAGGTTCTTTAACCAGTGTAACATTTGTTTTGTATCTCTGATGTATGATGGTAAATTGGATACAATGGGTGACAATATTTTATCAAGAAAAATGCTTGTATTCTGGGTTAGATTATCCCTTCCTGATACAATAGGCCTGCCAGGTGGATTCGTCAAGGACTTATGCACCTTAGGCAGGCTATAGAAGGTGATCGGATGAGCATGAAGTCAAATTCCTCTTGTTATGAATTTACTATCCAAGGCCAGAGATAAGAGAGTCTTAATTTCAGTGAAATATTCAGCTGTGGGGTCCAATGGTAGGATCCGATAGTGTCATGACATGAAGGGGTGCTGCCCTGCAACAGCACTATCCCTTTAAGTGTGGGAACCAACTTAGCAGAGAAATAATTCTAGGACACGATAAATGGAGTAATAAAGAAAATGTATTAAGGCAAACCAAAAGGATATAGATATATATAATATATACAAAACAAAATATGACAATGTCACAAATATATAAATATATACAATAACCCAACATATACAATAGAGCAGGCAGAGTCCATGATAGTCCTAGGCAAAGGTAAAGGCTTAGTCAGGTTAGTGCAGCCACCAACAGGGGAGGGCTGGCAGCGTTAGGCCTGGGGGGCAAATCCAGTCAAGTGGCCCATCGCAACAAGAGGAGAGTAAAAACACGTTTCCCATGTGATTGAAAGGGGGGGAAGTCACCTAAACAGACACACTCACTGACAGGCACACACACTTGCTGATTTGACACACACTAACAAACTCACTGACAGGCACACGCACACTCACTGACAGAAACACAGTTACAGGCATACTAACTCACACAGACACAGACAAACTGGCACACACACACAGACCTACTGACACACACACACACACAGACCTACTGACACACACACACAGACCTACTGACACACACACACAGACCTACTGACACACACACACAGACCTACTGACACACACACACAGACCTACTGACACACACACACACAGACCTACTGACACACACACACACACAGACCTACTGACACACACACACACACAGACCTACTGACACACACACACACACAGACCTACTGACACACACACACACACAGACATACTGACACACACACAGACACAGACATACTGACACACACACACTTTACACTTTTAAAGACAGTTTCCTACCTTTGCTGGTACCTTTCCTGAGGTCCAGTGTGCTGGCTAGGGTGCTTGGGAGTTGGGGTCTAGCTCTTCTTGCTGTGTATGGGTCAACCGGTGGTCCCCCTTAGTGTGTGGGCCCCAGTTCAACCACAGTACCAGTACCGCGGGCCCATGGGGGGCAACGAGGGGCATAACTGGGGACCACTGGGCCCCTGTGCAAGAATTAAAGTAGGGCCCCCTTGTCACTCTACCTGGTGCATATTTTCACTCCTCGTCACTCCCCACTAAGCAATACACATGGTTGACATGTGTATGGTTTATTTGTGTGATTGTACTGTTGCTGGGTGAGTGTTACATGTATGTGTGTAGTTGGATGAGTGTGATTGTGTGGGTGTGAGAGCTGGCTGAGTGTGATTGTATTTGTGGCTGTTTGAGAGAGAGACAAAGAAACAGAGAGGGAGATAGAGTGCAGAGAAGACAGATAGGAAGGGAGAGACCGAGACAGAGAGCCAAAGGGAGACAGAGCTACTACACATGTAAAGAGATGGAGAGACAGAGAGTGACACAAGGAAAGGAGAGCCAGAGACAGCTAGAGAGAGACAAAGAGTGACACAAGGAAAGGAGAGACTGAGACAGCTAGAAAACCATAGAGAGACAGAGAGTGACACAAGGAAAGGAGAGACGGAGACAGCTAGAAAACTATAGAGAGACAGAGAGTGACACAACGAAAGGAGAGCCAGAGACAGCTAGAAAACCATAGAGAGACAGAGAGTGACACAAGGAAAGGAGAGCCAGAGACAGCGAGAGAGAGACAGAGTAACACAAGGAAAGGAGAGACTGAGACAGCTTGAAAACTAGAGAGACAGAGAGTGACACAAGGAAAGGAGATCTAGAGACAGCTAGAAAGCTATAGAGAGACAGAGAGTGATACAAGGAAAGGAGAGCCTAAGACAGTTAAAAAACTTGAGAGACAGAAAGGAAGTGAGACACACAGAAAGAAGTAGAGCCAGGAAGAGACAGCCTCCTATGTGTGCAGGGAGAGGCGAGGTAGAGTATTTCACTCACCTTGATCCTGTGTGCCACTGCTGCAAGCTGGGACAGGAAATCCTGGGGGCCTGAGGTCTGCTGGGCTTGCTCTGTGCTCCCCTGTGCTCCCCTGTGCTGTCTAAGTGCTGGCATCCTGGGAACTGAGGGAGGGGCCCTGCAGGCAGGATATGGAGGCAGCTCTGCCAGAACTCCGCCCAGGAAGAGGTGAGGGTAGGCATTGAGTTCCAGTGTGCCTCCGCGGCACACCCAAACAATGAATGCAGCGGGACCTCCATCTGCACCTCACTCTGCCCCTTACTGAGGTTACTGGTCGATCGGCCAATCAGTGAGGTAGGATAATTTCTATTTAGTATATTGCCGAATTAGCAATATACTAAATAGCAGTTTTGCAAGGGGAGCCAGTCCTGCCAGCTGGGGTCTACAGAGCAGCCAGGCCCCCTGGTGTGATGGGCCTGGACGCAGCTCCGGCCCGGTAGTTCAGCCACTGGGGGGAACTTTTTTTTTTTTTTTTTGGATGTGGGCAGCCCTGGATTTAGGGCGGCCTGGGGGGCAATTGCCACCCTGCCCCCCGGCCCAGCCCGCCCCTGGCCACCAAGTACAAAATGAACATCAAGGGGCAAAGTCCTAAGCAGGTCACACAGAAATAATGCAGCAAGGTCAGAATCACTGGAGAAGGAGTCTAGACAGGAACACTGCAGGCGAACACTGGAACAGGAGGCACAGGACACAGGACCATAAGGACATCGGAACACCGGATCAGGAAACACAAGATACTCAGGATACTCAGGATACACAGGAAACAGGAGACAGGAGCCAGGAAACAGCAGGTACAGGGTCAAGGATAGAGGATAATGATCTGACAAGGAGTGAGGGGAGAAACCAGAATATATAGGTGCTAAACAAGGGCCAGGTGTAGTGCCTAACGAAAGGAAATGAGAAACAGTGCCAAACAGAAAGAGTGGTGAGTGCGAGTACTGCACGAGGGCATATTGACTAAGGAGTGTCGTGACAGTACCCCCCCCTCAAGGAGCGACTCCCGGCGCTCCAAAACCCAAAGATCCCCCACAGGTGACAGAAGAAAATCAGGACCACCCAACCAGTAGAGGAAAACAAGGAGGAGGCTTAGGAGGAATGAGAGGTGGACAATCCCATGGGAGAAACCAACGAGGCAGAATAGAAACATACAAAAGCAAGGACTGTAGAGTAACATTTAGCAATAGAAGGGCAGACACAGAAACAGAAGGTAAAGGCACATAAGATAAGAAACACTCCATACCAGTGACCGACAAATGTGTTAACCCACTAGATCTGGGACTATTGCTAGTAACCGGTTCATCACTCAGAAGTCCTGGGTCTGACTTGGTCTCTGGCTTGTGGGATCCTCGGAACAAAGACTGCGATGCAACTTCAGTCGAAGGGAGAACAGTCTCTGCGTAATCTTGGGTAGGCACCACTGGAACCAAACAAGGAGAATCCCCTAAATAAATAGGTACAGGATCAAGAACATTCTGCGAGCCTTCCTCCACAGACCGCAGATATGCATCAAGGAAGGGTTCCCCAAATTTCTCTTCTTCCCTTGTGAACTCAGCTCGAGGTAGTGCTTTATTTGCCGTAGATAGACTTTCAACTGAAGGCAAGTCTTCATTTAACACTTGCTGGAGTTCAGGTGGAGTGATAGACATCATGGTAACTGAAATGTCATAGAAGGAGCTTCCTTCATCATGGGAACAGGTACCTCCTTGTTCGGTTACACTCCTTTCCTTTGGCGTTTGGTTAAGCGGCTGATCCATCACGGGTTTGTCACGTTGCACCCAGTTTGAGTCTTTGTCTTCTATTTGGAGATAACTGTCTTTACTTGGAGACAACTCATTTTCCACAGTTGCGGTTGGGAGAGGGGTGCCAATCTTCAAACCCCCAGAGGTAGACGGGTTAAAATTGGAATCATCAAGCCTCCCCACATCAACGTCATGAGCTGCCTTTGGCACAATAGCCTCTTCTTCCACTGGTTGTTCTGAAGTTTTCACCTTTGGTTCTTCAGCCTTCTCAGCCAGTGTCTTGAAAGAAGTAGGTCGTTTACCACGTCTCTTACGTGGTGACTTTTTGACAGGAGATTCACCTTCAACGAGATTGGTCCCCAATTTCGATGGTCCAGCCTTGTCGTCACTTGCATCACCCGGAGCACATGTTATAGGTGACTCTTCTAGTTCGGATGCATTGTCCTTTGTGGGACAGGCCTTCAGATCAGATCCCGTTACCTGGTTAAGGTCACTGGTGGTCTCCTCAATTGGCACGGTGAGGTAGGAATTCGTATCTCTGGTTGCAGACTCAGGGGAGTCTGTTTCTGCTTCGTGGTTGGGCAGAGTTTGCTTGAGACTTTCTCTGACCAGACATGTACCCTCTTGAACGGTGTTGAGATCGTTCATCTTGGTAGCCGGTAGCTTCACCTTGGGAATAGGCGAGTGGATCTTGCAGAAAAGAGATGGTAATATATGGGTACTATGTGTCTCTGGTACTGAGACAACATTAGGAAACTGCGTACTGGTACTACCTTCCCATTCAGACTGCTCGTCCTCTAAAGCTGCTATGCAACGAGCACCCAGTTCATCAAAGACTTGGTCCATGAGGGGATCGCCAGTGCTGTATAACCCCTCAACATCTTCGTCTTTTGTTTGGGCAGGAAGGCATTCAGCTTTAATTTCCAGAGGGACTTCGGTTTTGCAGTCGAGAGGACCAACAAGCCATTTTCCCAAGTCAGAGTCAGGAGGATTTGTTATGCTATGTACATCAGAAAAGGGAATACCATCATTATTATCAGGCATAAAGACAGTCATTCTTTCTTGTACAAGATCAATAATAAATTGCACTTCAGGTAACAAGGCAACAAGATTATTGTGTATTACACTCACTTGTCTCTGCAAATATGATAAAGATTTTTTATGTGATATCTCTTTAAGAGACATACGGATAAGTGTATACACCCTACTTATCACAGGAGGCTCTCTCAACCATATATCGCAATTAGGTAACTGAAAAAGCAATGAATCACATATGTTTTTGTGAAAATTTTGAAGTTCATAGATAAATCCACATAATACAGATTTCTGGATTTGACAGGAGACATCTATAATAGATAAGCATAAATTAGAGGCCTTTCCAATCTGCCGCTGAATTTTTCCTAACTGATTACAACAAGTCTCAATGAGAGCACACTCTTGCTGTGAATCAGCATGAATACCAACAAGGTTCTTCATTGTGATCCTAGACATTATACTCTGCCGGTTCCAAGTGTTCAGATCATTCTGTCATGACATGAAGGGGTGCTGCCCTGCAACAGCACTATCCCTTTAAGTGTGGGAACCAACTTAGCAGAGAAACAATTCTAGGACACGATAAATGGAGTAATAAAGAAAATGTATTAAGGCAAACCAAAAGGATATAGATATATATATATAATATATACAAAACAAAATATGACAATGTCACAAATATATAAATATATACAATAACCCAATATATACAATAGAGCAGGCAGAGTCCACGATAGTCCTAGGCAAAGGTAAAGGCTTAGTCAGGTTAGTGCAGCCACCAAGTACAAAATGAACATCAAGGGGCAAAGTCCTAAGCAGGTCACACAGAAATAATGCAGCAAGGTCAGAATCACTGGAGAAGGAGTCTAGACAGGAACACTGCAGGCGAACACTGGAACAGGAGGCACAGGACACAGGACCATAAGGACATCGGAACACCGGATCAGGAAACACAAGATACTCAGGATACTCAGGATACACAGGATACACAGGAAACAAGAGACAGGAGACAGGAGCCAGAATCACGGGAGCCAGGAAACAGCAGGTACAGGGTCAAGGATAGAGGATAATGATCTGACAAGGAGTGAGGGGAGAAACCAGAATATATAGGTGCTAAACAAGGGCCAGGTGTAGTGCCTAACGAAAGGAAATGAGAAACAGTGCCAAACAGAAAGAGTGGTGAGTGCGAGTACTGCACGAGGGCATATTGACTAAGGAGTGTCGTGACAGATAGGTGTCTTTATCATTAAGAATAAGGTTTACCATTTGAATTTAATCTGAACGATTCATGACCACAATATTACCACCTTTGTCAGATGGTTTAATGACAATGTTGGCGTTTTATTTTAGCTCATTAAGTGCTAAGCTTTCTCTTTTGGTGAGGTTACCATTAGATCTATATTCAAGAACCCTTTCATCCATAGATGTAATGTCCCTGCAGACCATCTCTAAAAAAAACGCAATGTTCTTATATTCCTTAATTTGTGGGGTAAATTTACTTTTAGGTCCAAGATTAGTATTTGGTATGGTATTGGGTTCTAATCCCTCACCAAGATTGAGAAGTTCCACTAATGTTAATGTTCCATTAACATGAAGACCCAGGCTTTGAGCTTTATGTTCCTTTCTTATAGAGTGGTAGTTATGGAGAGACAATTTGCGGGCAAAGAGATGTAAATCCTTTGTCCAAATAAATTTGTTAAATTGTGGTATGGGGACAAATGATAAACCTTTTGTAAGAGTCTGTATCTGTATGTTTGTCAGGGTAATTGAGGATAGATTAACAACTTGAAGGGTTTTAGCGGTTAGTAGCGGTGTTTCCGTTGGCCCCTGTTCCTTTGTGATTGTCTCTTTGGACCCTGGAATTCGTCTGCCTGTTTGAGGCCTAAAAAAATCAACCCCCTTTTTCAAAATGCTTTTAGGTGTTTGGTTAGTGTTCACGTTGGTTGTGTTAGTGGATGTATTCAGTGTGGTTTCTCCTTCTGTGTCAGTGGAATCATACTCTGAGGTACTGAGGTGCTAAAATGGTCCGAGTCTACCCGCACTCTCTTTTTGAATGAGAGTTATACTCGTCCAGACTCAAAATCTGAAGTGTCCCTCAGAATTTTTTTATGTTTTTTTGTCTTAATTTGATGTGAAAATCTATCCAGGTTATTTTTGAGTTTCACTTCCAAATTCTCAAACTGTGGGTCACTTTTAAATTTCTGTATCTCTTCTATTGTAGTGTCTATGTCTTTTTAAATAATAGTTAGTCGTCGAGTTTTGTATTTACAAATGATAGTCATGAAAGTTGCAGAACATTTAGCTGCTGCTGGGATTTGAACTGCTGCTGCTGGGATTTGTCAGTCGGACACTAGGGTTACTGGAACTTAGATGCTAGCTAGTACTCCAGACAATTGATCCCCTGGGCACCGTTTAGTAGATCTCCCTTTTTTTCAAGTTATACTTTTTGTTTGCATATCCCTTTTTATCCTTAGATTGATTAAAGGTAGGGCCTCCTTTCTTATACAGTGGAGCTCTCCTGATGTTGGTTTCCCCTTGTGAGACTCTACACATCACCTACTCCTATTACCTACATATTTTGGGGGGTTACCCCCTCATTGGAGCTCCCTATTAGGTGGTTACAGTGGTGCAGCTCATGAGCCCTTGACTTGTATCCGGACTCCTGACCTGCACTCTGTTTACTTTATTTCTCCATTTTGGAGAATATTTAATAGATGGTTAGGAAATATGCCCTAAATAGGTTACTAAGGAAATAATGCCTGTAACGGATTGACGGGCACACCGACTGGGTACCTCCGTTGATGGATGCTCCTAGCACTTCCTGAGGACTCCAAGCACTGCAGCAGACACCACAACCACCGAACCGGAGAAGCATACCGAATGCTCTCAAGCATATGAATGCTGTAAACAGCTGAACAGGAAAAACATACAATCAGCTTACACTCCTGGCAATCAGCATACAATCCAATTCCCCCAATAACGAGACGACACTTCGTTTTGAGGTCAAGCAGAAATGACTGTACTGGCACATACAGCCTCTTTTATTCACAATCCACAAACATAGTACTGTCCACAGGGTTTTGAAATACAACCAATCAATCTGTACAATAAACACAGACACTCCCACACAAAATCCTCCCCTCTGCCTGTGACATGATTACTGAACACAATGGTTAATATAGTTATCATAGGCAGAGAAATACAGTTTTGACCAAATATTAATAACTTCCAAAATATACATGCCACAAAGAAAAAAAAAACATATTCGAACTCAGCACACTTTAATTCCATTCAGGGGTTAAAAAGTTAGCTGGAGGTCCCTTTTTGACCGACCGCAAGCACATTTTCATGCCCAAAACAGTTCCAGAGAATCAGGCTGTGCGGTCGGTCTATTTCCCATGTTAAAGTCAGTTCAAACACATGCACGACAACCATTTGAACTGTTGAACGGCGTTCGAACTGTCGAATGCATTGAAGTCTGGAGAAGGTAAACTTCAGCTGAATTAAAGATGGTCACCGCCACGTGTTCGTTTGCGCGAACGGCGGCCCCCCAGCGTTTGGCAATTTACCTACAGCAGGCTCCCAGCCTGGAAGGTAAATTGCCTGCACACTTCCACTTCTGGGTGGTCCAACTGTGTGGTACTAGGTTCAGTAAGCCCCATTTACTGAATCGAGTGGGAGAAAGCCAGGAACACAGTATATTAACAGTCTGGGGACACTGGGGACAAAGTCTTAAAGGGGCATTGTTCCCAAAAGTCACAGTATGTCCCCAGAGGGTTCTTAAAGGGCCAGCAGCCACATAATAAAAATCCATCATGCCCAAATATGTTCGCAGGCAATACATCCCAGGGGCCGTAGTCACAGGGCAGGAGGTGGGCAAGCAGCCCCCTCCAAAAACTCATGGCAAACTCCTTTAAAGGGGCGAGTTTGCTACAATGCCTATAAAGGAAAATATTAGACATGTGCAATCCGGTTTGGTCCGAACTGGAATTCGTACGAATTCAGACATTCGGACATTCACATGCTTTTGAATGGCCGAATTGCCAAAGTGCCGAATATCGGAAGTGCTTCGGACTTCTGAAAAGGGGTAAAACGGGTAGGGGTAGGGTTAGCTGTTGGGGTTGGGTTAGGGTAGAGGTAGGAGTAGGGTTAGGGGTAACCCAACCCTAACCCTACTCCTAATCCTACTCTACTCTACTCTAACCCTACTCCTAACATAACCCTAACCCTACTCCTAACCCTACTCTTAACCCAACCCTAACCCTACTCCTAACCCAACCCTACTTCTAACCCTACTGTGACGAAAGCACCTTCACTGGTATTTATAGAGGCCTGCTTGCCAGCCTCTTGCCCTGTGACTATGGCCCATGTATGAGACCTGCATTCAGGACTTGGCAAAGGCTGGGTGGTCACCGTTCGTATGCACGAACAAGTTGCGGCGGCCATCTTAAACTGTCGAACGGCCAGCGTGTTTTGTCCTCGACCGCTTGGAACGGTTTTGGGCATGAAAATATGCGTGCGTTTGGTCAAAAGAGACTTCCAGCTAACTTTTGCACCCCTGAACCGATATGGGTGATTTTCAAGTATGTTGCTTCCCCAGATTAGGGCTATCTGGAAATGTATGTTTTATGGACATATGTTATGTTTTGGGGTATTTTCTGTACTTTGGGGGAAATGTGTGTTTTTCTGCCTGTAGATAATTAGGTTATTGTATTAGCTACTGTAATTATATCACAGGCAGAGGGGAGGGATTGTTTTCTGTACATGGGAGTGTCACAGACTGTATGTTTGTTCTTATTGGTCTGTACAGTTTGAAATGCGGTGTTCCATCAGGTCCAGGGGGTGTGCCTCTGGCCTTAGGAATTGCATATAAGTAAACTTGTATCAATAAAACCTAAGACTTGTTCTACCCTTCATGAAGTCTTCGCTCATGTTTAGGGGATTGGAGAACTACCTACACTCTGGGAATTGCTGTAATCACTATACTCCCCAGAGTATAATTACTAAGCTCTTGTAAGAGATTGGTCCTGTTCCTGCTCTCTGGATTTAAGAGAATACTACCTACTGGAAGCTGGATCCTGGTCTTGGGTCCAGAGTGGGTGGAAGACGGCGAGACCCCAACCAAGCTGCGGCGGTTCGTGGGGTCTGTGGTGGTTATGGTGTCTAGTGGAGTGCTTGGAGCCCTCAGGAAGCACTAGGAGCATCCGTCAACGGAAGGTACCCAGTCGGGGTGCCAGGCGATCCGTTACACCTACCCTAACCTATCCCTAACCCTACTCCTACCCCTAACCCTACCCCTACTCTTACCCTACACTTACCCGAAGTGCTGAAGTTCCGAAATCCCGAATTTCGGAATGCGGAACCAAAACAAATATTTTGCCCATGCACATCTCTAGAAAATATAGGACAAAAGGAGAAAGCAGAACCTATAAATGAGGTTATTGGTAGGTATATAGAGGAATAACAAGAATAGAAAGTTAGGCAATATGCCCCAGACAGGTTATTAGGTAGCAGGAAAACCTATAAATGAAATTATAGGTAAATAAATAAAAATATAGATTACAGGTAAACAAATATAATAAGACAGAACTAAACAGAATATAAAGGTTTTAGAAATACAGGATATTCCGACTTTTAGGTGATCAGCCTATTTTTTTTTGGATGAAGTACTGCAGATTTAAGATAATTGTAACAGAGTCTTTCAGGATAGTTGCAAAATAACAGGAATGTTTGTATTATGCACATTGGTAGCGTAGATAAGGTAGATATAAAGTATGTTTGAAACAATGCAAGAAGATATCGAAGTCCAGTGTGGATTTAAGCAGGTAGGTATTGTAGATCAGGTTTGTTCCCAAGTTTATTGGTAGTAAGCAGATTGGAAATGAAGCAGGTTGTTCCCATAAATCAGGTTGGGTTCAATGTTATTCAGAATAAAGCAGGTTTTCTCTGTAGGAGCCAGGATCAGACGTTTATTCAGGTTGTAGATCAACCTCATTCATTCATTGTAAAAACCGTTTGTTCAGCAGGGAGTGGCAGATTTAATAATCACGCTAGGCAGGTAAGAGAAACTGTGGATTTAGACGAGTGGCTAGGGAGGCCACTAGTGGTGGAAAGCTGGAATTTGTAGAAATAAAAGAAAAAATTAAACATAACTTTGGTCATCAGGATAGGATCCTGACAGATACATGTAGGAACTAGGGGATAAGACATGGAGAGGCTGGGTGTAATGAGGCACATGGAGGGGACAGAGGAAATAGGACAAATGGAGGGGCTTAAGGGTTGAGACACATTGAGGAGCTGGGGGGAAATTAGACACATTGAGGGGATGAAGGCAATAATGAGACACATAGAGGGACTGGGAGGTAAGAAGACACTTGGAAAAAAGGATATACATGAAGGGGCTGGGTTGAAGGAGACACATGGGGAGGAAAGGGAGTAAAGGAGATACATGGAAGGGCTGGGGGAAAGAGATACACATGGATGGGCTGGGGGAGGAAAAGAGGAGGAGCAGGAAAGGGGAGCATGAGACACATGGAGGAACTGGGAGAAAATTAAACACACAGAGGGGCTGTGGGAGAATGAGACACATTAAAGGACTGGGGGAGAAATTAGAGTGGAGGAGATGGAGGGATGAAGCACAGAGGAGCTGAGAGAGGAAAGAGACACATGGTGGGGCTAGGGAGGATGAGACACATGAAGTAGCTGCGTTAGAATGAGGCGCATGGAGGTGCTTTGGGGGAGAATGAGATACATGGAGTAGCTAGGGGGAAGAGACATGGAGAGGTTGAGGGGGGACTGAGACATATTGAGGGGACAGGGGAAATGGGACAAATGGAGGAACTTGGGGGATGAGACCCATTGAGGAGCTGGGGAGGAATGAGACACATGGAAGAGATGTGGGGTTGAATGAAAAACATAGAGGGGCTTGGGTGGGATGAGGCACATAGGGGGGCCCAGGACAATATTTGCACCGGGGCCTGGTTGATTCTAGTTAGCCTCTAATCTTTACAGGGTGTGGTTTTTGTGTGTGGTTAAACAGGGCACTGTAAATATATAAAACATTTATTGGAGCGCCCATCATTTCAAACATGGTATGGTGTCACTTTATAGAGAATACAATTATTTATTAATTTTGCTAGCCAAATTGCCTTTTTTTTACTTTAACAGCCAATGGCATATAATTTAAAACAGCTAAAATGAGTTTTAGACATAGCAATAATTTCACCATCAAACAGAATCTACAGAATTTGACCAAAGCAATGTATGTCGCATTCTGTGCTTGCTTACTTCAAAACCTCAGAAACAACTTGATTCCTCTTTCATAAGTAATTTTCTTGTTATTGAGGTACAATTCCATGTTTAGGTCTTAAGTGCCAAGTCAGATGTAAAAGCAGAAGTAGGAAACTAATAAGAAATGTTTAAGAAACGGTTTTCAGAACAGGCATTTCTGTGGGGAACTTTCTCACAATTGTTACAATTTACAGAATGTAAAAAAGAGAGATATAGAGCAATACTGGAAATCCAGAGGAGTTTGCGTACAAATGCTTGAAATAGTAGACAGTGCGGAATAAAGAATAAATTAGTAAATGGAAACCAAGTCAATGATATGGTGTATATATTATGCCATTGCAGTCTCACTTCCCAATTATCCGTCATTTAGGAGATACAACACTTTTGTTTCTGTTTAAGCAGATATTCTAAAAAGTTATCTAAGTATGCTTTGTTTTCAGTTTAGCTATTTCACCTACAATTTAAATTCAACCTGAATTGCTGACACTTCACATGTAATTGAACAATCATGTGTGTGCCTGACCCAGCACACAGGCAAACATTGCAATCTGCCCCATCATTAAAGGGGTTTGTTCAGCTTCCCCTTTAAAAAAAAAAAAAAATACCCCAACATGAAGAAAGTTTGAATAATTGAGAAGGGTTTCAAGATTGATTTTAGAATCCCTTTTTCATCCCTCTCCATTGGTTTGATTACTTAAATAAAATCTTCAAGTTGCAAGACTTAAAGGTAATAAAGAAGTTTCCTTAGAAATAATTGCTAATCCATTCAAATACCCACCTTTTGAAAATTTTAGAAATTCCCCCTTGGATTTATTGTCCAATAAGGAGAAAAGTGAAATTAAAGTTATTCTACAAAGACTTTTGTGACAGAGCTCCCTGTACCCCGGCTAGGTACCTCCGCCAAGGACCGCTTCCTAGCTGGAACAGAGGACAAACCGCAGCACTTCACCGTAGCTTGACTGGGGCCCTGGAACCACTCTTTCCTGGAGCCAAATGGGGAATTCACTCTAGACACCCCCAGGCACTGGATGCCACTTAGTCCTGGGAGCTCTAGTCCTTACAATAGGTCCCCTTCCCCTTATTCTAATTTAGGGCCCCCACCCACCGCTCAGGGGTGGGGGACAGGGGGGAGGACAATAGGTTGCCCCCTTTATTTTACTTTAGGCCCCCCAACCCACCGCAAAGGGGTGGGGGCCAGGGGGTAGGACAATATTCTAATTTAGGGCCCCCACCCGCCGCTCAGGGGTGGAGGCCGGGGGGAGGAAAATAGGTCCACCCATTCTAATTTAGGGCCCCCACCCGCCATTCAAGGGGTGGGGGTTGGGGGCGCGGCAATAGGTCCCCCTTCAGGTTAGAAGCCCCCACTCGCATGGCACGGGTGGGGGCTCAGTAGAGGGGACACATGTTTTTTGGGACACAGGCTGCTCACTGTTTAATAGACATGCCCCTACTCGCGGTATAGCGAGTAGGGGCAGAATTTACTAATACTAAGTAATCTTTACTTAGTATTAGTAAATTTGGCTGAAAGACCAATTTAGGTCTTTCAGCGTTTTGGTAGATAGCTCCCTAATACCGTGGGAATTAGGGAGTTATCTACTTATTCATTCCTGTCATTCCATTGACTGGCTAAGTAACTTACATTTTAAATGAATGTGTGTTACTTGATTGTTGTAAGTGGTGGAAATGCTTACAGCTGAATCCTGGCTATGTTTGTATACTTTTTATTTAAACTTGTATACAGTGTAACATTCTTCATTCTTCCACTGGGTAGGTATATTAGTACTTCGGCAATACTGCCGAATACTTCTGAACTTTGGCAATTCAGTGTAGCGTAAGTGTAGCGTTTGGCAATTCAGAGTAGTAGTATTATCCACGGTATCTCCGCTGGTAGACAGAGTGAGCAGGTACAAAGTAGGCAAAATTCAAGTAGCGTAGTTACAATCCCTTTCTCCCAAGAACTAGACGACACATAGCTTGAAAGTCAACTGAGAGCTTTATTGAGAAGTGACCCAATTTATACGGTTCCCCATGCAAGGGGTTTCTGAACTGTTACAGCAGGGGACTGTGTGGGAAACTGACCATGCAAGGTCATTTCCCAGCATTCCCTACTGTACAGGGACCTAGATGACGTCAGCAGGCACAGATAATTACATTACTAACAGGCACAGGAAAAAGTAAAATTTTACATTAAATTCACTAACTTATGACCCCTCATTAGATTGCAGGGATCGATCGGTACAATATACCGAAGTACTGCTCTGATCCCTGCAGAAACAACAGAACACGGTTCGCAATAGACATTTACACGAACTGGGTTTTAGCAGAGAAAACCCACAAATTGGTTTATTTTCCCGAAGGAGAGAGTTTCCCGACCGCTATGGAAGTTCAGTGGTGTTTGGAAATCAAGTAGCCGATTTTGGTTCCAGGCACTCGATGACCAAACACCGATGAACTTTAACAAAGCAAAGATGGCCTCCGCCACGTGTTCAGTACACGAACGGCGGCCACACACAGAACGCTCATTAACGGATGAATACAATGTTTTGTTTTTCCTAACGAGCGGCACACGACCTTCTGGGGTGGTCTCCCATTCGGTCTTTTGTTTGTTTCACGAACAGGGTTGGAATCCACTGTTCGTGAAACTTGAAACAGCGTGTTATCGGTATTCGTGTGTTGTAACACACGAATGCATAGGAACATTAGGTGAAATCTTAACATACAGATAAATTTAACAGGGGTTACGTTTTTCACGAATAGAGACACAATGGTAACAAACATCAGGCATATATATACATAATACTCTGTAAGTGGCTAGGTTTGACACATTCAGCTATTCGGACATCCAGAAGTATCCGAATTGCCCGAAATTCGTCAAAATTGACATTCAGAATGAAACGAATTGCACATGTCTACCATATTCTGTTCACATTTTGCTACCCTCTTCCAAAACAGACAGGTTAGGTAAAATATGTATAATTTAGTTAAATAGTTTACAAGGTTCTACTCTTTGTCCAGTTTCTTCAGTGAGATTTTTTTTTATAATTCTTTATTTTGATGTGCAATAAAAGGAATAACATACAGGCTTGCGAAGCCACGACAACTTCAACAGGCTTAATGAGGTCAAACATTTGTATACAGTGCCCTGACATGAGAGACAATTGCACTTTTTTTTTTTTATGGATTAAAAAAACAAGCTTAAAACATATTTTAAACGAGATTATAGTGAATACTTATGTTCATTGCAAATAGACTATATATCTCAGCCTCAGTGGTCTACATTGTTAGTGAGTATTTGATATTAAGTATGCGCTTTGCTTTACAAGTAACATAATGCTTAGTAACATAGACTATATGCTTTAAGTGGCAGAAGAAAAAAATAGTCAGATATGTGGCTAAACAAGGTAAACTCTGATATGACTGAGGCTGGGTATTTGACTATGAAGAGAGCTCGGGGCAGTCCATGCTGCAAATACCCATGTGAAGCAGTGTATTGGGTGTTTCATCCGATACCCCGCGTTGGTACATCTCGGATGCTGTCATCCTCCTTTATATTATGTCCCTTGAGTCCGCTGTCTCTGCTGCGGAGGTCGGCTCTCACAGTGCCCCATGGAGTGTGCAGCCGCACAGTCTCCCGTGTTGCAGGTAAGTCCAGAAGCATGGCTGAGGGGGGGTGGAGGCTATGGAGTGGAGTCGGAGGATGCCTGGAGTGTGCTGCCTGAGCCTCTTTGCTGGTGCCGATTCCCTTCACTGGGTTGGGTGTTGAGCCCAGAGGGTCCCCTTTGCTCGCCACAGTTGTGCTTTAGGGTGTTCAGGGTGGCCGTTCCGGCGGTGCTCCATGTGTAACAAGGACCGTCGTTTAGGTTTGCGGGCCCGCCGGGAGCTCCGTCCAGGTTGACGCCGGTTGCCGGCCCTGGGGGAGAGTATGCGTCTGCGGTGGGGGTTTGTCGGTAGTAACTTGGGTGGGCTCAAGGCCCTTCTGCGTGCCTCCACTAGATGCTCCCTAGCCGCCATTTTCTCTCAGAATGCGGCCATTATAGCTTCCAGCCTGGACAGAAGGTCGGGTCTTTCCTCGTTTAGAGCGCACATGGCGACAGCCATTTTGCAGGACCGTGCGTCATCTCTCTGCTCACATGCTACTTTCTTTAGATTCAGTGCCCGAGTGTTTTCTCTTGGAGTTGGACTGGGATAACCCCCTCCGGTCCGGGGACGACGACAGGGTCGTTTCTTCGGTACGTTGACTGGGAAAGCGGCCGCCTCTCCCCGTTTTCGTCGCTTGCAGGCCCCAGCTAGCCATCTTGGGTTCCTGATCACTGACACGCTCGGGAAAGGTGTCAGTTGAGTCACCAGGTCTTTCTTGATGCAGGTAGCGAATCCCGGTTTAGTATGTGACACGGTTTTAGCGATTTATCGGCAATAATCGGTGATTTACTTGGGAGCTCGGCTTTCAGGCGTCTGCTCTACTTGCTGGCTTAGCCCCGCCCCTAAATCGACCGAGAGGTCAGTGCCTCTCCTCCATAACAAGGATGGTTCCCTGTTAACACGATTCTAGTTTAGCAGAGTTTTTTTAATAACTGTTTTAAATAAAAGACCACTATAGGCACCCAGACCACTTCAGCTCAATAAAGTGGTCTGGGTGCCAGGTCCATCTAGGGTTAACCCTGCAGCTGTAAACATAGCAGTTTCAGAGAAACTGCTATGTTTACATTAGGGTTAATTCAGCCTCTAGTGACTGTCTCATTGACAGCTGCTAGTGGCGCTTCCGCATTTCTCACTGTGATTTTCACAGTGAGAAGACGCCAGCGTCCATAGGAAAGCATTGACAAATGCTTTCCTATGGACTGCTTGAATGCACACGTGGCTCTTGCTGCTCATGCGCATTCGGCGGATGACGTTGGAAGAGGGAGGAGAGTCCCCAGCGCCGAGGGAGCCCGGCACTGGAGAAAGGTAAGAATTTAACCCGTTCCTCCTGCTAGAGCCCGGCAGGAGGGGGACCCAGAGGGTGGGGGGGACCCTATAGAGCCAGGAAAACGAGTTTGTTTTCCTGGCACTATAGTGGTCCTTTAAATTAGGTTTGGTCGAGGAGTAATTTTCTTCTAACTCATTTTGTATCGGAGCAGCCACTGAAGCAGCCAGGTTGGGCTTAGATGCCACAATAATTATGAGATTAGGCAGATGGGATTCTGGCTGTGCAAACTCATAGATCTCAGACCAGGGATATCTGGGGATGTACTTTTTGTGGGATTCCCGAGTATGGTGGAGACACTTTTGGGGTACTGTAATTTTGTATGGATTTTCTGTACCTGAGAAATAATTGGATTATAGTTTTTTTCTCACGCAATTATCTCTCAAGAACAGAGGATCTTGGGATTGAAATCCCTGTTGTATTGTGTTGGAGACCCCATGTAGGGGTCTGTTCATAAAAGCCATGTGTGACCAAATAAACCTTAGTTGACTCCCAGTACTGTGTGTCATCCCGTTACTGGGTGTTACCTACTAACCAGCGCTTCCTTTCCAGCTTCAGAGAATTCCAGCTGAGATTTTGGATCTTAGTATTGCAGCTCCGCTGCAGTAGTCATCTCTCTGACGTCGGTCTTGATATTTTTAATAAAAATCTTCAATCAATGGTTGCTAAGGCAATGGTTTTGTTGGGGGTGGCCACCGCCGTGATGACACCCAAATATGGCATTTGGGGAAAAAAAATAAATTGATGTGCAGTTTATCTGCCTAGATATATGGGGGGCAAATTTTGTAAGTAATGACTATTTAACCCCTTAAGGACCAAACATCTGGAATAAAAGGGAATCATGACATGTCACACATGTCACGTGTCCTTAAGGGGTTAAGGCAGCTTACGTGGTTTGCCTGGGTTTTCAATTCTGGGTTAATCTTTGCTGCATTCGATGTTATATTATATAAGGACTGACCTTATACGCTTTTTAGAAACAATTATATATAGTCCGGTTTTTCTATTTATATTTTATAAATAATTGAGAATACAAAAAACTAAAGGAGGAGGAGTGAGAGGCTGGAAAGGGAGGTAAGTATATCCTGGGCCCCGCTTGGAAGTCAGCAGGGCCTGCAGGGGCATATACATATAGAGGTACTCGCTATATATATATATATATATATATATATATATATATATATATATATATATAATAAATAATACACAAGATATATATATCTATATACACACACATTGGAGGGCTAGGGGCTCGGACACGCGGAGGATTAGGCAGATGGGATTCCTTCACCCCCAAAGTGGTATGGGCTATAAAAAATCTCATCAAAAGACATAGACTAAGTATTGTGGTGAAACCTATGGTATTATTTAGATGTAGCACAATCAGGTAACAAAGTATCTGGGAAACGAGAAATAAATAAAGTTTCCCAATTGAGATACTTATTGCTGTGCACACAGGTCCTGTGCGTCACAGGATTGTTGACTGACTGATAGAAACTATTGTGTCAGTTACAAGATGTCATTGGAAAGTACCAATAATAATACTGTTAATGACAGCTATGTAGAATTGTAGCGCACTCCGGTGACACAGTATCTGGCAGACAAGAAAGATGCAGTTTGCCAATTAAGATACTTAGTGCTAAGCTACAGAGTAAGATCCTGATAATGTAGTCCAGTCAACAAGGTATCTGGGAAATAGCAGTTTCTGGGAAATAGTATAGTTTCCCAATTAGACACTCAGTACTGTGCAGCAAATGCAAATACAAACTTTATCTGCTGTGAACAACCACTGTTATCTGCCAAATCAGCTATTTAGATTAGAAAGCTAAACGGTGTCCCACAGATTTAAATGCTGTGTATTAATAAGCAATAGCCATATAGGAATACAGAGGAAGTCTTAGAGTTATGAAAGATCCCATATTATAAGACTCATCCAGAAGTGAAGCAAGCTCCGTAAGAATCCCTAACTAAAAATTAGCATGTAGCAAAAAAGTAGCATTATCGGCTCACCGCATTTCGGCGCTCTGTTGCGGCTTTTTCAAGAGCACTAATGAATGAGAGAGCCAGCGTGTGTTAAAGGGTAGGCGGCCGCCCTTATTAGGACGTCACACGGCCAATCCCTTTATGCCATGTAAATCGTGGGTGTGTATGCGTTGTTTGCGGCTAAGGAATAGGTCCATCCATTCAGATGGGTAGTGAATGGAGGATCATCCTCGTAATGCCGTCGGGGAACCAATCTGTGACCGCCACGTTGGAGGGGGTGTGGTCACGTGACCAGGGCCGGATTAACATAGGTAGAAAAACAATACGAATTAATACTTATCTCAAAGAGATACAATGTGGCAGCCTCCCAGGTCACTACCCAGAAAAGATGACCTTACACAGCAGAAATATGGGATAACAAAGAGGTTTGGGATACGGCTGCAAATCTACAACAAACAAAACACATACATAGTGTGATACAGTATAAAAAAACAAATCGCATAAATGTAATGCACTCACAAGATTTTGTAGAAAATTAAGCCTTAGGGTGCCTCCCCAGATAGCAATGGGGTGCCAAATTATCCCTTCTGTAGTTCACCGATGGATACACAATGCAGGACTCCAGAAATGGTGAAAAAGTAGCAGCTTTATTGATAAGGTGGGAAAAATACCACCAAACAATTAATAAAATAAAGTATAAAATAAGATATAAAATATCAAGAGGTCCTACGCGTTTCGTTCACTATATGTGAACTTCCTCAGGGACCATAAAGTAAAATAGTCAGCACAGAATAATGACAAGCATAAAAAGCAGCCTAATTCCCCACCCCCACAGTCCCAAATATATAGGGCTACTCCCTGTGTCCAAATTGGAATACATGGGCGTCTTCTTGTTTCTTCCACTTCATTGGTCCGGTGGGAACTTCTCCTCAGCTGTTCAAAGGTAATTTCCCCATATTCAATCACGAAAAAAACGTGAAGTAAAATAGTCAGCACAGAATAATGACAAGCATAAAAAGCAGCCTAATTCCCCACCCCCACAGTCCCAAATATATAGGGCTACTCCCTGTGTCCAAATTGGAATACATGGGCGTCTTCTTGTTTCTTCCACTTCATTGGTCCGGTGGGAACTTCTCCTCAGCTGTTCAAAGGTAATTTCCCCATATTCAATCACGAAAAAAACGGCGTTCGGATCCATGAAACCGGAACCGGAAGTGACGTCCATCACAGACTTCCGCATTCCACCTTGCGTGTCACCACTAGAGGTGATACAGCATCAGGGCAGTGCCCTCTGGTGGTCGCCAAAGGAATAGTCCCATAATACAAAGTGCATCCATCTGGAAAAAATAAAAGTATCGGCAGCAGCAAAGTATAACCCATAAGTTAAGCTCCCATACTTATAAGGAACTAGTAAGACATTATATCAATTGAGTCATGATAAAAGAAAATAAGTGAACAAATATTAATATTTTAAAATTTAATATATATATTTTTTTATATGTTTATTATTTTATTTCTTTATTTATCAATATGTGTTTGTTGAAGAAAAAGATTTTTTTAATAAGTGAAATTTCAAGAGTATACACGTCTATATTTGGTGATGTTATATGTTTTATCCACAAAGGGATATTAATAAACTAATAGATCATATGACCTGTATTTTTGTGCTTATTTGAACTATGGAAATAATGCAATACCAAAGAAAAAGAAAAAAGAAGAAGAATTTATCCCCAAATAGTGTAAATATTATTATATAGAGAAATAAGGAACCACTGAATAGGTATTTCCATATTTCAATTAATTCTATCACGCCTCAATAGAAATTAAAGGAATACCAACCCAAAAAAATGAAATAACATATAATTATATAAAAGATAACATAATTATAAAAAACATATAATTATAAAATACAGACCAAATCAATATCAACATTTAGCCCATTGGGCTCCAGAGTCTTTAATTTATGGATCCAAAAGGTTTCACGCCTAGAGAGTTGTTGGACTCTATCCCCACCACGCCAGTGTGGGAAAACCCTCTCGATGCCTGTACACCTAAAGTCCTTAAAAGAAAACGAAGGACATGTATTGCAGTGTACAGGGACCGAGTGGGTAGTGAGTCCCTTTTTAATATTGTTCAAATGTTCCAAAAGTCGGATTTTTAGGGCTCGTTTGGTACGGCCCACATACTGTTTGCCACACGGACATTGCAGCAAGTATACTACAAAGTCCGTGTGGCAACTTATATCCGACTTGATGTTATGCATATCACCAGTTGTGTGGCTAGAGAATGTAGTAGATCTCTTTACAGAGGTCGTCCGACAGACCTTACATATATTACACCCCCTAAAAGATCCTGTGTCTCCCATTGCTATCCGGGGAGGCACCCTAAGGCTTAATTTTCTACAAAATCCTGTGAGTGCATTACATTTATGCGATTTGTTTTTTTTATACTGTATCACACTATGTATGTGTTTTGTTTGTTGTAGATTTGCAGCCGGATTAACAAAGGGGCTGATGGAGCTGCAGCACCAGTCCCATGGAATAGGCCCATTAAAATTTATATATATATATATTGTACTTTTTTTCTAACACACTACTCTTAGGCTTGCCATCTGACTGGTATTTTTTTTTTTTTTTATTCTCTATTTTTCATGTGCTCAGATTAACAACAGGCGTGCAGAGCCACGACAGCTTCTGCACACATTTTCATAACAGTTTGCAGTGTAGACAGCACATTTTTTTTATATATATGACATGAGGAATACAGGTAGTTAAACATAAAGATTAGCATGCTAGAGTGAACGTGCATTTGTCTTGACTAGTAGCGCTGAAGTGTGTATGTCCAAGATATTTCATCACTAGTAACCACAGCTACAATGGTAGGATATATGTTGCACATTATGAATTATTTATGCAGGCTTAATAAACAGCATATTGAAGCTAAAGTACAGTAACAGTTAATGCATTTTGCAATGGCATCTGGGGAGTTAATATTGCTGGGGTCTGGGGGACAAGCCCGAACTTAGTACTGTCACTAATGAAAACACCTGAGGTCCCCTGTGGCTTTAATCTAGTAAGTGGTTTACAGTGTCGGAGGGAATCTATGCCAGGTAAAGACAGTGTTATTTAAGATAGAGGCACAAGACTTATGCAGGATCTCTGATTGCTAAGTATCCTCAGCATAACAGGGGTATTTAAATTAAATAAAGGCTCTATGCTAACAATTTAGGCTGGGGATGATTCACTTCAGTCAAATAAAATACATACAATAAATGCAAGACTATAATATAGTAATGAGTAATATGTTGGTTGTTGCTTGCCGGGTTTAATAGGATTCTCCAGTGCCTGTGAGTGGGTGAGCTTTTGTAGTGTCCGGTCGATGGGAGAGAGAGTCTCTGCCTGACAAGCAGGGTCGCCGGCTGTGGGCAGCGCTCTGCAACAGTCCAGTCTGCCTTAGCCTATGCCCTTCCTGGAAGCCTTGTCTGTATACCTGAGACAATGACTCGGTTGTCTGAATAGTGTGTCCGCCATCCCTCTTCTCGAGTGTAAGGGCCCAGTTGTCGGGCTTGTTTGTTCGCGTTGGTGCTGGGATGCTGGTGGGTAATCTGGATATGATCTGCTATTGGCTGCCCGTTGTGCAATTGCCCACGCTGGTCGGACACCGCCTGGGCAGGCCTGCCGGTCCTGTACGTGTCCCGGTTTGTGTTGAGGCTTGAGGGTGGCTGTCTGTTTCTCCCGTAACACAGCTGTTGCAGTCTGGCTCGTTTGCGGTGGTTTCCTCGTTGGCGGGAGGCGGCACCTGCCGCTAAGCCATTTTCTGGCATGCTTGTTTAGGCATGGAGCCTGTTTGAGGTAAGCTTGAGGAGGCACTGCCAGCGTTAGTTTCTGAGCCGGGTCACTTGTAGCGGCTTGTCGCTCACCAATTTTCCTCCAGAAAGCCTCAAAAAGTGCGTTGATTCACTTTAGAGTCTCTGTTAACTGTGTAGAGCCTCGTGTAAGTGAGGCAGCGTTGTCCGCCATTTTTGAGGCCCCAACTCCCGCCTTGTTTGGTAGGGTCGCAGGCTTGGTCGTGGGGCATGGAGTCAGCGCTTCTCCTCCGGGCGGGGACCGGGATCTCCCCCACCGGTCCATGGGGGGGGGGGAGTGTTTAATTGTCGCTTTTGGCTGTTTGCACTAGGCGGGGAAGCGGCCGTCTTCCCTCGCCACCTCCCAAGGTAGGCCCCATGATGCCGTTTTGGTATCCGGTCTTCCCGGTCGTCGGGTTTGGTCTCACCGGGTTCCAGTAGGTGACCCCCATGTCATGGGCTCCTTTGTAGGAGGATTGTGGCATTACAGCTTGAGTAATTGGCCGATTTTTGGCTCTTGTGGCAGGAGCTCCTATAGAGCACGTCCAGCCAGCTTGCCAGTCAGGCTCCGCCCCCCTGACTGGTATTTTAAGGCACAGACAGTATTTGAGGCTGCCTGGCCATGACGTTATTGCAGTAATGCCGGCAATATAAATGCAAATATTTTTCTCAGTATAAATGGAGATTACTCTGCAATACCAGCACCGACCAGTAGGGGTCACTGTGTATGGAGAGAGGCAGGGATAGGAAGTTACAGCATCTCCATGCCTCTCTCTACTCACTGATCCGCAGGGGAGCAGCTACACAGCACAGAGAGTCCAGACAGCAGCTCCCAACCTGCAGAGACAAACTACAGCTCAGGTATGTGAAGGATGAGGGGAATGGTAGCAGGGAGACATGGGGACACTGAGACACTAGAGGACACTGGGAGATGTGGGAACACTGAAAAAAATGGGGACAATGAGACACTAGGGGACACTGGGAGACATGGAGATGCTGAGACACATGGGGATGCTGTGAGACATAGGTAGACACATTGGGACACAGAGACACTAGGGACACAGTGTCTCCATGTCTCCCAGTGTCCCCATGTCTCCCAGCCAATGTCCCTAGTGTCTCAGTGTCCCCTAGTCTCCCAGTGTCTGTGTCCCCATGTCTCTCTATGTTCCCATGTCTCCCAGTGTCCCTATGTCTCCCAGCCAGTGTCTCAGAGTCCCTATGTCTCCCAGTGTCTGTGTCCCCATGTATCTGTGTCCCTAGTGTCTCCAAATGTCTCAGTCTCCCTATGTCTCCCAGTATCCCCATGTCTATGTCCACACGTGCTCCCATGTCTCCCAGTGTCCCCATGCCTTCCAGCCAGTGTCCCCTAATCTCCCAGTGTTCCCATGTCTCTCAGTGTCCCTAGTTTCACCAAATGTCTGTGTCCCCATGTCTCCCAGTGTCTGTGTCCCCTATGTATCTGTGTCCCTAGTGTCTGTGACCCCATTTCTCTTTTAGTGTCCCCATGTCTTCCATTGTCTCCAGGTCTCCCAATGCCCCCATGTCTCCCAGTGCCCCTGTGTGTCTCAGTGCTCCCATGTGTCTCAGTGTCCTCTAGTATCCTAGTGACACGGGGCACACTAAGACATGGGGACACTGGGAAAAATAGGGACACAGACACTGGGAGACTAGGGGACTGGGCGACATGGGGACACGGACATTGTGATATATAGGGATACAGATGCCAGACTGGCCTTCCAATTCTTTGGACAGACATGCCCCCTTTTTGGGCATGTTCACCCCTTTTGGTAGTTCTGGTCACGTGATTTGCGTCAGTGGCCCACCCTTTTACCCCGCCCATTGACTTCCTGCTTCACTGGACACTGCTGTTAGGGGGTATGGATTTACTTGAAAGATGAAAGCATAAATTAGAGAGATTGGCATAGGGTATGTGTTTTCTTATAGCCGCATCCTTTGAGTTTCCCTCCAACCCCAGCTCCATCAGATACATGACGCTTAGGAGGTATGACTGTTTTAGTGTTTTTGGGTCAATAAGATTCTGTAATTAAGCCCCATCATAATTGTCAGCACCAGGCCCACTGGGCTCTTAATCTGGCCCTGCACGTGACTGACAGCCGTTAGTTGAAAAGTGGGTGGAGACTAAATGGTAGGCCCTCCTCCTCTCGTTCCGATTTCATTCCGAAACGGAATAGGCTAAGGACTAAAAACATGTTAACAGACAGTATACTTCCTAACTTAAAGTAAGTATAGTCAAGTATGGGAATTAAATATAAGGCATATAAATATGTTAATTTCTCAGTTTTGAAGGACGATACAGTCATGTACAGCCTTTGAAGATTTAAAAATGCTTCAAAAACACAATTGCTTGACTCAATTTGAGTATTTTAAAGGTGTATAACGGTTTATTATTTAGCATATATGAGAAAAGTCCAAAAAATTATCAACTATTAATGAAGCAGTAATAGGACTTATTTCAAAGAAATATCCACAAAGTTGTCAAATCCATTGCCTGGTCATTGCTGGTATAGAGAGATACCTATTTGAGTTTTACTTTCCCATTTAAAAATACGCTAACCTAAACCATTCTATGTATAAGTTTGACGTACCGCTGGCACTCCGACCGAGTACCTCCGCCAATCGATGCTCCTAGTGCTTGCCGAGGACTCCAAGCACTCCACCAGACACCATAAGCACTGCAGACCCCACTTCCAGCAATGCAACTGCGCCGGGGTCTCACCGTCCTTCACCCACCCAGGACCCAAGGCCAGTATCCAGCTTCCAGTGGGCAGACCTCTCTTCCTCCAGAGAGCGTACCCTGGGGAGTATAGTGTGATTATAGCAATCCCCAGAGTGTAGTTATCCCATCCCCCAAGCATGAGCCAAGGCTTCAAGAAAGGGTCAAGCAGGTCTGTTTAATGAGCACTATGAGCACCACGGGGGCTAAGCGCGGTCAGCTAAACAAAATGGCCGCCGCCACGTGTTCGTTCATTCGAACGCCGGCCATCCAGGCATTCATCAATTAAGCTGCGGTTAACCGCAGCTTCTGGGTGGTTAACAGGCAGCACACTCCACAGGCAGGGTGGTTGGTCATTCGACCGTTTGTTCAGTAAAACGAACCACATTAGTATAATCCATTCGACAGACTCCATTCACTGAAGCAGTGCAGGGAAAACATACGAATACAGTTTTTCCCCAGTCCTGAAGCAGAGTTTAACGCCGGGGCCATAGTCAGCGGACAAGAGGCTAGCCATTAGTCCTCTCCAGGCACAAATGGTGAAGGGCACTTCATCACAATAGGCAATAAAGATATTTAGAAATATACATATATGCATATATATACAGGGGGTGGGGGTTTTAACCCGAGAAGGGGGAAAAAGAGGACCCTTCATTCAGTCCTTTCGGACTTGTTTTAAGTTGATATATCCAAAAACATTCTCTCTGCCTTAAAACTTTGTCATAGTTACCTCTCCTTGCATCCTTCTTGACCAGTTCCAGGCCACAAAACCGTAGACCCTTAGAGTCACCTCTGTGATGTTTGAGAAAGTGCCTCGAAATTGGGTTGTTGGATTTTTGGGGGATCTTATATGCTCCTGAATGCGTTTTTTGAAAGGGCAAAATGTTTTACCGACATATTTGAGGGGTGAAGGAGGTTTATTTATAGCCCCCTCACCTCCTATCTAAAGGGTGTACTTAGGATCTCACTAGGGAACTACATGTTTTTTTCTACCTAATAGGGCAATTATCTGCTTTTCCATTACATTCATTTGGATTGCTTGCCTGTTATTCCCAGATACTACCTTACATAGCTTTTCAGACTCTCAGGAATTTCTTTAGATCTACCTGACTATTAACATATCTTATATGATGCACTTTCAGCCTCAATAGATATACATGTATACAGGGCCGGACTGGGAAAAAAATTAGGCCCGGGCATTTTTCAATCAGAGCGGCCCCCTAAGAAGGGGGCGGGGCCAGAGAGGGTGTGTTTTGTCATCACTAATGACAATCACGCCCCCTCTCAAAGTGAGCATGTAGGTTCAATACACAGAGCCCCGCTGAAGAGCTCTGGCATTAGAAAAAGGCCCTGAATTTGTTCTGCGCAGCGCAAGCAAATTTAATAACATGCTTGCGCTGTGTTTGCTTTTAAATTGTCTCTGGTGTCTCCACAGGGGAGATACCAGAGGACAAAAGGGCTAGGAAAGTGTATGGTGCATGTGGGATTGCTTGTGTGTAGAGTGTGGTGTGGTATTGTGTAAATAGGTCAATTTAATTTGTGTTTGTGGTGTAATATGTGTGGCTAGGGGCTGTAGAGAGTGTGTGTATAGTGGGCATAGTGTTATAGGGGATGTAGCGAGTGTGTGCATACGGGCTGTAGTGTGTGTGTATAGGTGACGTAGTGTGTGTAGGGGTTGTAGAGAGGGTGTGTTTAGAGAATGTTGTATGTGTTTGCTGACAAGGAATGTAGTGTGTGTGTGTGTGTGTGTGTGTGTGTGTAGGAGATCTAGTGTGTAAAGGACCAAGAGTGTGTATAGGAGATTCTGTTTGTGTGTGTGTGTGTGTATAGAGGATTAAGAGTGCATATAGGGTAAGGGATCTAGCGTGTATCTGGAGCGTAATGTGTGTAGTGGTGCAGTGTGAGGGGTGCTGTAGTGTGTGTGTGTGTGTGTGTGTATATATATATATATATATTTGGACGTATTGTATGTGTGTGTATGTAAGAGGGGTGCTGTGTGTGAGGGTGTTTTTATCTGCCATCACATTCTAGGTTTCTAATTTTCTTTGTCTATTAACTCACTGAGGGTTATTTTATATAATATATATATATATATATATATGTGTGTGTGAGCGAGGGTGCTGTCTGTCTGAGGGTGCTGTGTGTGAGTGAGGGTGCTGTGTGTGTCTGAAGGTGATGTGTGCTGTGTGTCTGAGGGTGCTGTGTGTGTCTGGGTGCGCTGTGTGTGTCTGGGTGCGCTGTGTGTGTTTGGGTGCTGTGTGTGTGTCTGGGGGTGCTGTGTGTGTGTGTCTGGGGGTGCTGTGTGTGTGTGTCTGGGGGTGCTGTGTGTGTCTGGGTGTGCTGTGTGTGTGTGTCTGGGGGTGGTGTGTGTGTCTGGGGGTGCTGTGTGTGTGTCTGGGTGCTGTGTGTGTCTGGGGGTGCTGTGTGTGTCTGGGGGTGCTGTGTTTGTGTCGGGGTGCTGTGTGTGTGTCTGGGGGTGCTGTGTGTGTGTCTGGGGGTGCTGTGTGTGTCTGGGGGTGCTGTGTGTGTGTCTGGGTGCTGTGTGTGTCTGGGGGTGATGTGTGTGTGAGGGGGCTGTTAGTGTGATTTTTTTTATTTAAATATAAGTATTTTTTTCATTAGATAAAAAAAATCACACTAACAGCCCCCTCACACACACACAGCACCCAGACACACACAGCACCCCCAGACACACACAGCACCCCCAGACACACACACAGCACCCCCAGACACACAAACAGCACCCCGACAAAAACACAGCACCCCCAGACACACACAGCACCCCCAGACACACATGTGGTGCTGTGTTTGTGTCAGGGTGCTGTGTGTGTCTGGGGGTGCTGTGTGTGTCTGGGGGTGCTGTGTTTTTGTCGGGGTGCTGTGTTTGTCTGGGGTTGATGTGTGTGTGGCTGGGGGTGATGTGTGTGTGAGGGGGCTGTTAGTGTGATTTTTTTAAATGTAAGTATTTTTTCATTGATAATTAAAAAAAAAAAAAAAGTTATTTCCCCCCCCTCCCTTCTTACCTTTATCCTGGGAGGGGGGGAGATCCGTTCTGCCTGGGTGGAGGAGGGGTGCCATGCTGCCATCCTTCCCTGGTGGTCCAGTGGTGAGAGTGAACTCTAGCCCCTGCCGGCTAGAGTTCACTCTCGCGAGATCTGAGCGTTGCCGTGGTAACCGCGGCAACGCTCAGACCTCGCGAGAGGACCCGGCGGAGCTGCTGGATAGAGCTTCGCCGGTCCTCTCCTCCCTCACTCCCCAGAACCGGCCGCATGTAACAGGGTCTCTGGGCCGGTGAGGGAGGTCTTTGATCTCCCCACCGGCCCATGGAGGCACACAGCAGGGCCGGCGCTCGGATAGCGCTGGCCCTGCAGGGGCTGGCCGGGGAGATCCTGTGATCTCCCCTGCCGGCCTCGGCCCCACGGCCATCGCGGCCCACCGGGCATTTGCCCGGTATGCCCGATGGCCAGTCCGGGCCTGCATGTATACATAAAGCTACTTTACTGCATGTGCACATTTGCGTATTTTCTATACGTATACTCTACATAGTCAGTTTTTGGATCTATATAGCAAGCTCCACTATATCCCCCTTTTTAAATCACCTATACACTCTGCACTGGTTTGTTTCACCCAATTGTGTGTTTTTTCTCACATTAGTTTATTTCGTCATCTGACCTAAAGTTTGTTTTTTCTTTTTTAGATGCTATTTTCCTACTCTTTGAGTTGTCTACTTTTCTACATGGGTAAAACCTGTGGATGTGCGTTGCAATTAGGCACCTAAAGGATACTTTGGGCCCTTCTTTCCATTGCACAGACACACAGGAATTCTTTCTTCTTCTCTGTTATAACAATATATGGGGTTATGCCTCTTTTTACCCATATAGTCCATTTTTTGACTATCGGGTCAATAGCTTTGACCTCCTAGTCATTCTTTTTTCGACTTTTTATCTTTAATGTTTTACTCTTCTGACAATCTTAAACTAGGAGGAAAAGTAAAATAAACCTGCCCACTGGGCCATTTTCTGTCAATACAGTGCCAATTTTTATTTGTTAGCAGCTTAGTTGCCCACTTTGTTTAGAAACACCTCATCACTTTAAGCATTAATGGTTTAACTGTGAATCCTCAGAATTTTAGCTAATGCAGCTAAGCTGCTAAGTCATATGTAACAGATCCTTACAAATCTCTGGTGGCTGTGAAGCAAACAAGGGAATCACAACTTAATCATCTATTCGGTTCATTCATCTGCTCGTCTGATTCCGTATGAATCCCGTATGTGAAATATAGGTGGACGCCATTTCGGGACTTTACACGTGTTCGCGGCCATCTTGTGTACGAACAGCGGTGTTTGCCCATAACCGCATGGAACTAAAAACGGATACGCAAACAGGCAAACACCGCTGAGTCCTCCAGACCTCCATAAGTTCGTACGGAAACTACCGAACGTCCCACCATTCGGTAGTTATACTCAATCATCTATGGGGATTTCAGCGAACCCCGCGATTCGAATGGATGGCAGGATTTTCGTACCTTTTTACCGTGCGAACAGAGACCGAACGCAAGGCCAAAACTCATGGAACTATTTTCGGCTAGTTGGTCTGTGCGGTCGGTCAAAACTTTGGAACTCTATATCTCCCGAACCATTCATCCAAACGGGCTGATTTTTGGACAGGTTATTCCCCTAATCAAGACCTCTTCTGACCCTCAATACGTAGCCGTGTCTCGTTATTGGAGGGAACTGCTATATCACACTGGGGATTGCTATGCGCTGCATATTCCCCTGAGCTCTTAATCACTTAGCTCTTGTAAGAGCTTGTTCCGGATACGCTCTCCTGGAGGAGAGGTCTTCCCCACACGTTCCTGAATGCTGAAGGTTCATTCCAGGGTGGACGGAAGACGGCGCGGCTCCAGTTAAGCTACGGCGGTTGTGGAGCCTGCGGTGGTTGTGGTGTCGTCTGCAGTGCTTGGAGTCCTCTGAGAGCGCTAGGAGCATCCATCAACGGAGGGTACTCGGTCGGGGTACACGGAGCTCCGTTACATTGGTGGCAAGCGGCGGGATGGTCCTTTTATCCAAAGAACAAGCACTGAATGGAGTCACAGTATGCCAAGCTGAAAAGACCCACACTAAAGGATTTATTGGAGAATCGTGGTAGGAGTGCCAGCAACAGACCACGGAGGGAGCTGATAGCTGACCTGCTGGAGCTGGACGAGATGGATAGGTCCATGGAGGTAACTGAACCCATGGCACCCATCAGTGAGGACGATGTGATTACGGCAATTGTACAGCGGAGATTAGCGTTGTATTCAGTCACGTCTACAGAACTAATAACCCAACTGTTCCGGGAAGCAAGGGAAGAGATCCAAACCAAGAGGGAACAAGAAATGGAACTGGTAAGAGCCAGACAGCTCACTACACAGACAGTTCCTACCCCGCTACCCACTACTACGGTAAAGAAAATTCCCTTCACTGCATTTAAAACCTTTGTGGAAAATGAAGAGGAAATTGATGGGTATTTGGCTGACTTTGAAAGGCAGTGCTCTCTACATCAAATACCGCCAGAGCAATGGGTCACTATCCTGGCGGGAAAATTGTCAGGAAAAGCTAATGAGGCTTTTCGAGCACTCACTACAGAGGAGATCACGCAGTACCAAAAAGTAAAAGAGGCACTGCTCACCAGGTATGCGGTAACCCCAGAAGCATACCGTCGCCGCTTCCGGGAGTCCAAAAAGAAAGCTGTGGACTCCCACATGGAGTGGGCCAATCGACTACAAAGAGTGGCATCACATTGGGTCCAAGGGTGTAAGGCCAACACCGGAGAGGAGGTATTGCAATTGTTCTTAATGGAACATTTCTTCCAAAATTTGGCTACGGACATACAAGACTGGGTACGAGACCGGCGCCCCGCTAATTTAAATGAGGCGGCTCGGCTGGCCGATGAATACGCCGAGACAAGGAGAGTAAGCCAGGGTACTACACGACCAGCTCATAAGATAGAGCCACGTACCCCAGCCGCTGTCTCACGCCCAGAGTTTCGAGCTCCGGTCCCACCAGGACCACCACGTCCGCAGGGACCTACCAACTACCCCCGAGATTTGTCAAAGGTGACGTGCCATCACTGCGGCAACCTCGGACATATTGCCCGATATTGTCCCCTAAGATCGAATAACAACAACTGGAGACGCACAACTCCCAACACAGAGGCCCCCGCATCACGACCCTCTGCGGCTCACTGTCTGGAAGCCGAAATGGGCCCTGAGGAATGCCTGGGGATTTTGTATGAAGCAGATCCCATACAAGCTGCTTCTCCAGATAACCGACAACATCATCGACAGGAAGTTCGGGTGAATGGACAAATAGCACAAGGCCTAAGAGACACCGGGGCTACCATCACTTTGATCCAAAAACACCTAGTAAAGCCAGAGAATGTGTCTACCCGCACTGTTGCTGTTCGGGTCGCAGGGGGCGCTGTTTTTCGCTTGCCCACTGCCCGAGTACACTTAGACTGGGGAGTCGGATCAGGAAAAACCACAGTTGGCATTATGGACAACTTGCCTGCCGAGGTCGTATTGGGAAATGACATTGGCCCCTTGACTTCAGCATATTTGCCCACACCTGCTGCCGCTTGTCCCGTAACCACCCGCTCACAGACCCGTGTCGCAGATGATCCTAATACAGGCCGGGAGACCCAGGTAAGCCAAGCACCCACATGTAACCCCGCTACGACAAACAGGCCCATAACGTGGGACACCCCAGAGGAGTTTGGGAGGGAAACTAGAGAGGACCCCACCCTCCAAAAGTATCGAGAATTAGCAGACAGTAGGGGGGGCAAACAGGAACGTTTTCTATGGGATGGGGACAGGTTATACAGACTGACAGAAGGCAGAAAGAGAGGCTGTCCCCCTTCGCAGAAGCGCCAACTAGTGGTACCCAGAAAATACCGGTTGGAACTTCTTCGAATTGGCCACGACATTCCGTTGGCAGGACACCTAGGGGGTAACCGTACCACCTTCAGGATCACTCAGACCTTCTTTTGGCCGGGGATCTCAAAGGATGTACGACGTTACTGCAGTACTTGTGACGTATGCCAACGGGTAGGGAAGAGAGGGGATCACCCTAAAGCTCGACTGTTACCTATGCCTGTGATCGAGGAACCATTTAGCCGGGTGGCAGTCGACCTAGTGGGACCCCTACCTAACCCCAGTCCCTCTGGTAAGAAATACATCCTTACCGTAGTGGACTATGCTACTCGCTACCCGGAAGCCGTCGCTCTGACGAATATCCAGGCTGACACTGTCGCCAGTGCTCTAGTCGGGATATTCACCCGAGTGGGATTCCCTCAGGAAATCTTGTCCGATAGAGGGACCCAGTTTACCGCAGACCTAACCCAGCAGCTATGGAAGGTCTGTGGTATTAAGCCCCTACTTAGTTCCCCGTACCACCCTCAGACTAACGGTCTATGTGAACGCTTTAACGGTACCCTAAAGCAATTGCTACGGACCTTTACAGCGGAATACAAAGACTGGGAACGATTCTTGCCGCACCTCCTGTTCGCTTATCGGGAGGTGCCGCAGGAATCCACAGGGTTCTCTCCCTTTGAACTGCTCTATGGCCGGAGGGTACGAGGCCCTCTCGACCTCATCCGAGAGCACTGGGAGGGAGAGACGGAACATGAGGGTGTCCCCATCGTGCCATATGTGCTAGAAATGCGGGACCGTATGGAACAGTTAGCCCGGATGGCACGGGACCATCTCCATGCGGCCCAGGGGCGTCAGAAACGTTGGTACGATCAGGGCGCCCGCCAGAGAACGTTCCAAGTAGGCCAGAAGGTGCTGGTGCTTAGACCTGTCAAAGGGAATAAGCTCCAGACCTCCTGGCAGGGCCCTTACAAAGTGGTAGCACAGGTCTGTGACACCACCTATGTAATTGCCAGCAGCAAAGATGAAAGGATCCAGAAGTCCTTTCACGTAAACTTATTAAAAGAATATCAGGAAAGACCCGAGGATATAGCCGCCATATGTATACCAGCCACTGAAGACCCTGACAGCTTACCCATACCCGACCTACTAACTCGGAACCTAAGACCCTGCTCAATACCGTACAACTAGGGGAGCGGTTAACTCCCGCTGAAAAGGGACAGATCCGACAACTGCTGACTGAAAAGGAGTTGACGTTTTCCCAAGAGCCCGGATACACTCCCTTAGCCACTCACTATGTAGAGACCCCAGGACAAACCCCTCTCCGACAAACTCCCTATAGGATCCCGGAGGCAGTAAAAGAGGAGATGAGGAAGGAAATCCAAGAGATGTTAAGACTAGGAGTGATAGAGCCATCTGACAGTCCGTGGGCCTCACCTGTGGTCCTAGTTCCCAAAAAGGATGGAACTACCCGGTTCTGTGTCGATTATCGACGTCTCAATGACAGAACCATGACAGACGCATATCCCATGCCCCGAGTAGACGAGCTATTAGATCGTATTGCCAGGGGACGTTATCTGACCACCATCGATTTATGTAAAGGGTATTGGCAGATTCCCCTGGCCAAGGAGGCTATCCCTAAGTCGGCCTTTGTCACCCCATTTGGCTTGTACCAGTTCAAGGTCGTGCCATTTGGGATGAAAAATGCCCCGGCGACATTTCAGCGCTTAGTGGACCGCCTCCTTGATGGCTTCCAGGATTTCGCTTGCGCGTACCTGGATGACATTGCGATTTATAGCGAAACCTGGGGAGAGCACTTAAGGCATGTAGAGGCCGTACTGGATCAGGTTCGGGCCGCAGGCTTGACTCTGAAACCAGAAAAGTGTAACTTCGGCATGGCCGAAGTCCAGTACCTGGGACACCGGGTGGGATGTGGGAAGCAGCGCCCAGAACCCGCTAAAGTTGAAGCTGTAGCTAATTGGCCCACACCCCACACCAAAACTCAAGTCTTAGCATTTTTGGGGACGGCAGGATATTATAGGAGGTTTGTCCCTGACTATAGCACCATCGCAAAACCCTTGACAGACCTAACCAAAAAGAACTTGCCTAGGATAGTCCTGTGGTCTCCCGCCTGTGAAACCGCCTTTCAGGCCCTAAAGAATGCTCTAATTCATGCACCTGTCCTGTCTGCCCCCGTCCCTAACAAAAGATTTGTCGTTCATACAGATGCATCCATGTATGGACTGGGGGCAGTTCTAAGCCAGGTCGGAGAAGATGGAGGCGAGCACCCTGTCGCGTATCTCAGTAGAAAACTGTTACCTAGAGAAGTGAGTTACGCGGCAGTGGAAAAGGAATGCTTAGCCCTGGTCTGGGCATTAAAGAAACTCACCCCATATTTGTACGGACAAGAATTTACACTAATCACCGACCATAACCCCCTGGTATGGCTGAATAGAGTAGCTGGAGATAATGGACGTTTATTGAGATGGAGCCTAGCACTGCAACCCTACAACTTCTCCATTCAATACCGCCCTGGCAGGTTTAATGGGAATGCCGATGGTCTGTCCAGGCAAACAGAACTATTGCCCTAACAAGGGACCGGACAGCCCCAAGTTGACCCGAAAAGGATCAATCCGGGTCTGCCGGAGTGTTCCACAAAAGGGGAGCAGTGTAACAGATCCTTACAAATCTCTGGTGGCTGTGAAGCAAACAAGGGAATCACAACTTAATCATCTATTCGGTTCATTCATCTGCTCGTCTGATTCCGTACGAATCCCGTATGTGAAATATAGGTGGCCGCCATTTCGGGACTTTACACGTGTTCGCGGCCATCTTGTGTACGAACAGCGGTGTTTGCCCATAACCGCATGGAACTAAAAACGGATACGCAAACAGGCAAACACCGCTGAGTCCTCCAGACCTCCATAAGTTCGTACGGAAACTACCGAACGTCCCACCATTCGGTAGTTATACTCAATCATCTATGGGGATTTCAGCGAACCCCGCGATTCGAATGGATGGCAGGATTTTCGTACCTTTTTACCGTGCGAACAGAGACCGACCGCAAGGCCAAAACTCATGGAACTATTTTCGGCTAGTTGGTCTGTGCGGTCGGTCAAAACTTTGGAACTCTATATCTCCCGAACCATTCATCCAAACGGGCTGATTTTTGGACAGGTTATTCCCCTAATCAAGACCTCTTCTGACCCTCAATACGTAGCCATGTCTCGTTATTGGAGGGAACTGCTATATCACACTGGGGATTGCTATGCGCTGCATATTCCCCTGAGCTCTTAATCACTTAGCTCTTGAGCTTGTTCCGGATACGCTCTCCTGGAGGAGAGGTCTTCCCCACACGTTCCTGAATGCTGAAGGTTCATTCCAGGGTGGACGGAAGACGGCGCGGCTCCAGTTAAGCTACGGCGGTTGTGGAGCCTGCGGTGGTTGTGGTGTCGTCTGCAGTGCTTGGAGTCCTCTGAGAGCGCTAGGAGCATCCATCAACGGAGGGTACTCGGTCGGGGTACACGGAGCTCCGTTACATCATAGTTATAGAAAATGGCAGGGTAAACCCTTTCACTGGATGGCGCCGATTGCAGAATATGGACAATGTAGGGCAGAAAAAAATATATATATGTTCAGCTAGGAGTAGGCATCATACATTTGAGATGATTAATCTGTGCCCATGACAGAAGGTGTGAAAAGTTCTTGCCCCAATGACAATGAACTGAGCTGAGCTGCTCCGGGCGAGAATAGAACCTTCCATTTACTGTTCACTCGCAAACAGAAGAGGCGCGGGAATGTCTGTACTCACGAGTGTATGTAAAGTGAATGTATGTAAAGCAGGGTATGTCTGTATATTTAAACAAATGGAGGTTATTTAGTTACTCCAATGGCCATTGGAGGGAATGCCTGCCTGCCCAGTCAAGGCAAACCCCCTCAGGTGGGTCCTAAACTAACCTTTCACCTTGCTTCCTTGAGCTTCTGACAAACATATCTCTAATGAGACAGAGAGGGGTATTTTTTTATATACACCCCTATATACTTATTAACCATTAATGGGGGACACATGGGAATGTCTAGTTCACCTAATGGTTGCACTGGCCCTGATACTATTAATCATTAGAGGGTGACTGGATTAAAGAAGGCAGGAAGGTGAGTACTTTGCAAATAACCCTTACAATTCCACATGCCTGTAACATAAACACCCTTTACTCCAAGCTTAACTTCTTCTAAAACATAAATATCTAAATGGACACTCCACTGAAAATGTTTTTTGCTTTTTTTTTTTTTTAGCCTCTGTACGAACATGTGCACGCATTTGCGGCTCTTCTATATTTCTCAGTTAGCAGTAACACAGCTCACTGTGAAGAGGGGAAGGCAGGTGCGTAATGCATCTGTTAGTTCTTTGGCGCTAATGGAAGTGGAAGAAAATCTCCCTGGCTATGTGATTTACAGCCAAGGAAGGGTTTCTGCCCACCTTGAAGAGCGCCTGATTGGCAAAATGCTCTAGCTGGCCCGATATAGATGACTTAGATACATAATATAACCTATTTGCAAACTATAATTTAGATCAGCCCCTACTAGGTATATTTATTCCTCTGTTGATATTGTTACATTGTGCCGCTAAGGGAAATCTGAATAAGTGTAGCCTAGATGCAGTTTATATTGCCCTCTAAGGCACAAGCAGAGAAATGCAGCAACTGATTTATCTAGGCGCATATGCTGTGGTTGCTATGCTTAGGAGAGCAGAAGGACCGGGGAGGTCTTTTCTGCTTTCCCTCGTCAGTGAATGCCTTGGCACAGACTGAATGCAAATTCAGACTGCAAAAAACGGACATTGTTCACACTAATCAACAATGTCCAGATTTTTCAATTCAGGCACCAAATTGAACTGAATTTGGTCAAGATTTCAGCTGGATGAAATGCTAACAGACAGCTGAAATCCGGACCCGAATGCTTCAAATCCGAGCTCGGAATAAAAAATTAAATAAAAAAAATTCAAACTTATGTGCCTTTATACTACTGTAATATATATACTTAAACCTCTGTATGCCACCCTTGCCATGCAGCAAGTAGGAACATATCTATTAAATGCTTGAAACGTGCGACTGGGCAGCCATTATTGCACAGTTGCTAAAAAGGCTAACAAGGTGGACTAGGTGGGCTACTAGTTAGGGGATTTAAATAAATATTGGGGGTGCAGAGGATAAGTATGATAATGGAGAAACTTAGCTGGTGTCTGTGATGGTGGTGCTAAAGGCAGAGGCAGACAAAGCAGAAATAGCAGGCATTTGGACAAAGGCCATAACCAGTGCCATGGTGGATACCAGTGGAGCCGCATCATCATCCCAGAGGAATGGCCCTGAAATGGCAAACCTTTTAGAACCTGCTTTGGCTACTAATACAGCGTCTCTGGCTTACTGAGAACAAAAAAAGTCAGATGTGGCTAGTGCTCAGGTTGGTTGCACAACTATTTACACAAATCATTGAACGAACACACACACACACACACACTCTTCTCAGTTACCCAGAGGTCACAGCGCTCACCTAATTTAGTTGAGAAAATTAAATTTATAAAATTCAACATCCCCAAGTGTGGCTACCCATCTGTACTTGTTAGCCCGCAGCTTTTGTTGTGTCTTTAGCAAAGGGGTTTGACAGCCACTAGGTCCCTGGGCTCACATCCACACAGTTTTTACTGCTGCTGTTCGGTGTTAATATATCGCCCTCTAGGGGTTATTTGGTGGTAGTGGAAGAGGGCTGCAGTGCTTTGCCTGGTAAAGCACAGCAGTGTTTTTTACCATTGTTGTAGGGACCTAATACAAAAGTGATACAAAATACCATTATTATGTGTTGGCACTCAACTGCTTGTATGGTGCAGGTATTGAGGTCACCCACCAACGAATATCTCTGAAAATCCAATACAAAAATAATACTGCAATCAAAATATAGAAAAAAAAAACACCCTTTGCATGATAAGTCAAATATGTCAGAGATAAACTCTCATTGGGAAAATTGATAATAAAGTATAAAGGCCAATAAAGCCTGGATAATGGAAAAATAACATAAAACACCTCACACTCTGCTATCAACAGAACAACAATGCTCTGTCACCATAAATATAATACAGTAAACCACAAATCAGTGATGTATGTAAACAGATTGTTATTAAAGCCTCCTTATATATGGACCTCCGATATATACATCAATATAACTGTAGTGGACCACGGGTAACCTGACCGGTTACCTCTGCTGATTCCCTTCCTTCAGCCGATCAGGAACCATTTAAACTACAAAGAGATATATTTTCCCTGAGTAAATGGACGACACAGGTGGTACAACAACCACTTTATTGGTCACACACTGCTTTTATACATACCCCATACAAGGAGGTGTATCATCTCAACATCCAGTGTCCTCGCCCAGGATCCTCCCTCTCCCTTGGTCCCCAGCACGGGAATTGACTCTTTTCCTTTCGTCCCAAACTCCCGCCACTAAAGGTAGGGGGTCTTCTTCCCAGTGTGCATGGGAGTCTAGGTGCAGGAACAAGGAGGCGTCCCTTTTGTCTGCCAGGCTGATTTATTTGCCCCAGCAGTGCCCACACCGATCTAGGAGACCCTCACAGCGGTATTTCCCTCGACTGGTCTCCGCTCACGAGGTCCCTGTGTGAAACCCTGCAAGGGAAGCGTCTCCTTTCGGAACACGAATGTTCCCCCTGGACGGCATTCGTCTATACAAAAGGGCAGCCACCCAGGGGAGCATTCATTAATTACTTCCCTTGCAGTTTTACACTTAGGTTGCAAGTGAGAACGTTCTGATGAATTGGTGTGAATGTTCTAATAGGAGAACTGGAGAGGTCCTCGTTCGGGAAATGAATGAGTTGGGAAACAATCCACGATTGCTCACACTGACTGGCGTTTATGTGTATAAATGGCGGCCACCCAGGGGAGTGCTCATTAATTGTTTCCCTTTGTGGTTTGAAACTTATGTTGCGAGGTGTGAAGGTTCTAAACTAACATTCTAAATGAGGTATCGGGGTGGTCCCCATTTAGGAGGCTAATGAATTCCCTTTGTGGAAGCACTCCCGAACGGGGAGCAGGCACAATATACGAAGAGATGTGGAAACACACATAATATCAGAAAAGCTATTCACGGACAGGCAGCGGTCCCGCCACAATAACAAGTACCATAAAAAAGATAACTCCAAATGTATGAATAGCAGTAATTATTTAGAGTATTTGTATGTCCCACAGGGCAGCCAGCAGAAATTTTATATAAATACAAGTAATATACAGATTAAAGAGACATACATAAAAGCAAAACTTAGTAAATTTGCCCCTGGCCTAATAAAAGCTTAAATAATATATAGCAAATAAAGAGACAACAAATTAAAGTCCAATGGCTAATAAGTATGGCAGCAGAGGCAACAACATCAAAAATGTGTGCTCTTGGTGTGGCATCCCCTGGAAAACCCTGGTAAAAGGCAAAAAAAATAAGAAAGCTGCACGCTCGGTCTTCAATTAAAATCCAAAGTTTATTTGATATTCATTAAAATAGATCAACCTTTCAGTCCTATGTTAGGATCAAACAGTGTGCAGCTTCCTCCATTCTTCGTTAGGATATTTAAGGCTCAGGCTGGCACCCAGCACTTGTTGGTACATTTTAAGCCTGTGTTTATATATATATATATATATATATATATATATATAATATCGTAGCTGCTCTGTACGTCTAAAAAGGAGGGAGAACCAAGTGCTGTGTAGCCGAAGATGTGCAGCCCTGCTGGGTGGAGATATTTAGTTCATGTAGCAATCCTCCAGGAATATAGCGGAATCCTTCAAGGAGATTTCGAGGACAGAGTCTTTACTGACCGTGGCTAGTATGATGAAGGTCAACGTGTGTCGTTCCCCTCAGGAACTTTCTCAAGAATTAGTGTACTAGCATATAGTGAGATACTGATAGCAGAACCTGCCACAAGGAATAATTAATCCATTTCACATGCAAAGTTCATGCAAGATGTTGTGAAGCTAGAGAGCCACTTCATCAAAGTTGTATAAAAGTCTAAAAGTAAGTATGCATAAAATAGGAATTAATGATTTTAGTTTAATATGGGGAGGGGAGAAAATTTGCACTCATTGGGAAGGCGAGGAGGACTGCACAGAAGAAGGATGTGAGGGAGGAAGGGACATCCAGTGTGCGCTGACGACGGATGTATTTTGTGCACAGAATTCACATGAGGCATGAGACATGACAATTGACATGAGTTCTGGGCTGCAACTAGCCCCCAGCACAAAAATGCTAATAAATCAGCATTTTAAGCTGAAACACTGCACATACTGACTCCTATCATCATGCCCACTTCAGAAGTGGTCATGTTTGTTGGAGGAACTGATACCGGAGAAACTGACGGAAGCCAAGCACAGAGAAGTGGACACAGGTTTATTCAGGAAGGAAGAGATTCTTTATCTGATTCACCGACCGGGGCTCAGAGGGACTAATGTCACCAAAATACAACAAGATCTGAGCCCAGAACTGACTGTGTAAATGCATGATATAGACATATAGCTCCTCCTATAGTTAACTCTACCCACATATACTCTTTACCCAATCAGCTGAACAAAGCCTAACTTCCCTTACCTGTTAGACCACATGGCTCACCCAGAACAATGGAGGAGGGGAAGTGTTTTCAGTTTCTGCATTCCTGCACTTGCTCAGTACACTGTTGATTGTATCTTAGCTACGTGTAACTGACTAACTGATACACGAACATTTACACATATGCCACGTGGAAATCTAATTTCTACCAAGCTTCCACCACATTCCCCCCTTTGATGCTTCTGATATTTCACAATTCCAGATGCATCACTTAACCATAGTTTGCTTACACCTCAGTAAACACAGGAAAAGAAGAAAGAGCAGTACAACCCTTTTAAATCTACTAAAAAAATTGAAGGTCAATACTTTATTAATGTCAAAGCTTTAAAAAATACTTAGACTCCAACTTATCCATTTGGAGCAGGTAGGTCAAGCTATCAAAGGCAAAATTGCCGGTAGGTGCACAGGTAGCAAAAGTGCGGAGAGTTAAAGAGTCAATATGGACCCACTGGATGTATGTAGCAAACTACACCCTATATATGTCCACTATATTGACCAAATAACCTGTTAAATAACTCCGTTAACCAGCAAATGCTAGAAGAGGGAAATCCCTGCTGCCTGCAGTCTCTATATAGGTAGTCCAAAGTACGGACCGAAAAGAGTGAATATAAACCTAGTTCAAATGGTATAGATAAGCAGTAAACTCTATCCCTATGTAGAAATCCTTCTTAATAAGTCTAATTGCAACTCTCTTCAAGGCTCCATACTGACACAACAACACGTTGTCTGGACTAAATACCCTATTACCTCGGCAATAGCCACAATGCTAATGCCTACCAACACTCTCAAATTAATAAACGACTAAAGTCCAAGCTCTACCACCCTTAACCCCAGTGTAAAACAAAGAAATCAAATTAAATTAGAAAAAACAGCCCGACGCGCGTTTCAGCGTCTCTAGACGCCGTCGTCAGGGGCAAATAAAACATGCTATCGCTACTTGCAGCCTTTAAATAGCCGGTATGCAATTAGACATACCGGACAGCTGACTCCCATCTAGCATTCTCACCAATCGGTGAACTGGACTGAGAGGCTCGCCTACACCAATCACCGACGTCCCACGTGGTGGCTACATCAATTGCCAGGTCACGTGGGCGGGAGGAAAGAGAAGGGGGTGGTAACCTCTGCTCAGAACTCCTCCTTGCTCCGATAAAGAATACTAAAAACAATACATGTGACGGAATGGATAAGTCCTCACGTTACAGTGCTGATCGTAATTAATGATATCCCTACGAGTTATACACAAGCAAACTCTGACAGGGAAGTAAATAAATCAAAACACTGTAACGTGGATCTAATGTAAAAACAGTCCTCAACTAGTTAGAAAAGGGGACTGGATCACATGTAAACACTGTGTGTACACAAGTAGATACATTTAGCCCAGCATGCATCAATAGTTCACTAAAAGAGTGGTACACTCAATTTAAATCCCTATATTATAATGGGGATGAATAGTGAAACAGATGAATACATGCATATATAAATGGTCCAGTGTACAACAGTGAATCATATTGCTTATGAGGAATAGTCAATGAAAGTGCATAGAGCATAATGATCCCTAGATAGTGAATACTGACAAAAACGAGTGATGAATTAAAGCTTCAGAAAATAATTAAATCATAATTGATCACAAATAGCGTTAAAAACCATAAAGTTACTACATACAGGTCATAATTAGATGAAGGGGGTATACGAGAACCCCTCATTGAGACCGTTAGGAGATAATGTTTGTAGTTTAAAGATCCAATATGCCTCCCTTTGACGAAGTTTGATGTCCCAACCACCCTTACGTGGGGGCTGAGGAATATGTTCAATCCCTGTAAAGCGTATTCCATCTGAGGAGTGGTTGTGAAGGAGGCGTAAGTGTCTTGATATAGGGGTTTCTAAACGTCTCTTCACTGAGTTAACATGTTCCCTAATCCTGTACTTAAAAGGCAGAAAGGTCTTTCCTATATACATAAGGCCACATGAACAAGTGAGTAGATAGATAACCCCAGTAGTACGACAGTTAATAAAAGAACGAAGATTAAATGTCTCTGAGTTGGTAGAGTTAGCACAGACCTTAGATTTCTTGCTAATATAAGGACAGGCACTACAGTGGCCACATTGGTATGTGCCAATAGGTAGATAGTTCTTGAAGGGACCTGATGTAGTTGTCGAGGAGAAATGACTAGGGACAAGTAAATCCCTTAGATTCCGTCCTCTACGTGCAGTTATGGAGGGATATGTGGTCACTACCTCTTTAAGGTGTTTATCCGAGGATATGATGGGCCAGTATTTTTTGAAAATTCCCAACACCTTATTCCACCCTGCATCAAATGTCCCAATGCATCTTATCATGCGCGTCTCCTGTCTGGCGATATTGTCATCAATGAGGGCTTGGCGTTCCGTTGAGAGTGCCCTGGCATAGGCCCTCTTTAGCACCCTATTGGGATACCCTTTCTCCCTGAAGGACAGTCTCAATGTGTTTGCTTTTGATTTAAAGTCGTCGAGGGACGAACAGTTGCGCCGTAGCCTCAGATACTGGCCAATAGGGATTCCAGCTTTTAATGGGGTGGGATGATGACTAGACCAGTCCAAAAGACTGTTTGTAGCCGTCTTCTTCCTATAGAGCGTAGTGTTTATTCTATTTGTTGCTCCTATTGTCAGGGACACATCCAGGAAGCATAGCTTAGAGCCCCCCATCTCACTTGTAAAGCGCAAATTGTAGGTGTTGTTATTGAGGGCTATAACAAACGCATCAAAAAGTTCAGTGGTGCCTAGCCATACGACAAAAATGTCGTCAATATATCTCTTCCAGTATAGGACATAGTCCATATACTGTTTGAGATTGGGCTCCTCCCTGATGACTTTCTCCCACCAGCCCAAATGCAAGTTGGCATATGATGGTGCACAGGGCGAACCCATCGCGGTTCCCCTGATCTGTTGGTAAAGTTTGCAGTTAAAGAGAAATATATTGTGGGTTAATACAAATTTTAATAAGTCCGATATAAATCCAATATATGTCTCGGGTAACTTAGGGTCAAGTGAGAGGAACCGTCTGCAATGTTCAATTCCCAAGTCATGAGGAATTGAGCTGTACAGTGCCTCCACGTCCAAGCTACAAAGTTTCGCCTGATCAGGGATCTCAGTCTGGGTCAAAAACCCAAGTAACTGTTTGGTATCTCTTAGGTGTGAGGGTAATTCTTGTACCATTGGGGATAAAACCTTATCAAGAAACACACTCACATTCTGAGTAAGATTACCACATCCAGATACAATCGGTCTACCTGTTAAGTCCGTCATAGACTTATGAATTTTGGGTAAACAATAAAAGGTAGACAAAATCGGTTCTTTAGGATTCATAAAATCAAATTCGTCTTTTGAAATAAAGTCCATATCAATAGCACTTGTCAAAAGGGTACGTAATTCACTTAAGAAAAGTGAGGTTGGATCATTCTTAATCATACGGTATGTCTTATCATCTAATAATAGGCGTTCTGCCATCCTAACATAATTATCCTTGTCCATCACAACCACATTACCTCCCTTATCAGATGGCTTAATAATCAGGTCCCTCTTGACTTGGAGCTGACTAATCGCCATCCTCTCTCGTTTAGACAGGTTATCCCCATACCGTACTTGATAATCATCATTCGGTAGGGAAATAATTTCCCTGCAGACCATATCCAGGAAAACTTCCAGGTTCCTGTAGTCTTTAAATGGTGGGGTGAATCTGCTTTTAGATCTTAAGTTAGTGTGGGGAACTTGGTTCCTAATGGAATCGTCATTGGATTCCAATAACTCAACAAGCATTTGGAGACAATCCAGGTCTTTGGGTGCTAATCCCAAGTTCTGAGCTTTAGTCTCTTTGCGTAGCTCATGATATTTGTAAAGGGCTAGCTTCCGTACAAATAAATGGACGTCCTTTGTCCATATGAATTTGTTGAAAGTTGGTGTAGGAACATAGGACAACCCTTTAGATAGTAGGCTCATTTGAGCGTCGGAGAGGGAGGATTTGGACAAGTTAATAATCTGCAGGGATGGTTTAGGTACTATTTCCGGTGTCTCTGGCCTCTGCCTCTGTTCCTTGTCCGGGGGCCCTGAGACAGCTCTGCCTGACGTAGGCCTAAAAAAATCCACCCCTTTCTTTAGAATGCTTTTAGGTGGATTGGTCGGTATGGGCGTATGTGAGGTGGATGGTCTATCAGATTCTGTGTCAGTGGATTCATATTCCGATGTACTTATATAGTCGGAATCCACCCTATTCCTCCTTTTAAAGGGATGATAGATCTTCCCACTTTCAAAATCTGATACATCCCGAAGATATTTATGATGCTTTCTGACCTTAACCTGATGTGAAAATGTATCCAGGTTTAATTTCAACTTTACTTCCAAAGGTTCAAATTGGGGATCCGCTTTTACTTGTTGGACCTCCTCAATTTGTTTATCAAGATCTTGTTGTACGCTTTCTAACCTTATAGATTCGTACTTGCAGATTATATTCATAAACGTATTTGAACAATTGGTAGCTGCTTCTTCCCACTCCTTATTAAACCCTTCTAAGGTCACCTGTCTTGCAGGGGGTACCTGTACTCGTAACCCCCTAGGTATGATGTTTTTAGAAAGGTATTTTTGGAGTGTGGAAATCTCCCAACTTATCCTAATTTGTTGTCTGAATAATTTGTTCAGTTTGTTGAAATGAGAATGGATATTGGGAGGGGATAAATTTTGTATAGTAAGGTCATTGCTAAAAACCGACTCAACATCAGCACACCAACTATTAGCGTCTGGTCTATTGGCCAGGACCTCCTTCACAACCACTCCTCAGATGGAATACGCTTTACAGGGATTGAACATATTCCTCAGCCCCCACGTAAGGGTGGTTGGGACATCAAACTTCGTCAAAGGGAGGCATATTGGATCTTTAAACTACAAACATTATCTCCTAACGGTCTCAATGAGGGGTTCTCGTATACCCCCTTCATCTAATTATGACCTGTATGTAGTAACTTTATGGTTTTTAACGCTATTTGTGATCAATTATGATTTAATTATTTTCTGAAGCTTTAATTCATCACTCGTTTTTGTCAGTATTCACTATCTAGGGATCATTATGCTCTATGCACTTTCATTGACTATTCCTCATAAGCAATATGATTCACTGTTGTACACTGGACCATTTATATATGCATGTATTCATCTGTTTCACTATTCATCCCCATTATAATATAGGGATTTAAATTGAGTGTACCACTCTTTTAGTGAACTATTGATGCATGCTGGGCTAAATGTATCTACTTGTGTACACACAGTGTTTACATGTGATCCAGTCCCCTTTTCTAACTAGTTGAGGACTGTTTTTACATTAGATCCACGTTACAGTGTTTTGATTTATTTACTTCCCTGTCAGAGTTTGCTTGTGTATAACTCGTAGGGATATCATTAATTACGATCAGCACTGTAACGTGAGGACTTATCCATTCCGTCACATGTATTGTTTTTAGTATTCTTTATCGGAGCAAGGAGGAGTTCTGAGCAGAGGTTACCACCCCCTTCTCTTTCCTCCCGCCCACGTGACCTGGCAATTGATGTAGCCACCACGTGGGACGTCGGTGATTGGTGTAGGCGAGCCTCTCAGTCCAGTTCACCGATTGGTGAGAATGCTAGATGGGAGTCAGCTGTCCGGTATGTCTAATTGCATACCGGCTATTTAAAGGCTGCAAGTAGCGATAGCATGTTTTATTTGCCCCTGACGACGGCGTCTAGAGACGCTGAAACGCGCGTCGGGCTGTTTTTTCTAATTTAATTTGATTTCTTTGTTTTACACTGGGGTTAAGGGTGGTAGAGCTTGGACTTTAGTCGTTTATTAATTTGAGAGTGTTGGTAGGCATTAGCATTGTGGCTATTGCCGAGGTAATAGGGTATTTAGTCCAGACAACGTGTTGTTGTGTCAGTATGGAGCCTTGAAGAGAGTTGCAATTAGACTTATTAAGAAGGATTTCTACATAGGGATAGAGTTTACCGCTTATCTATACCATTTGAACTAGGTTTATATTCACTCTTTTCGGTCCGTACTTTGGACTACCTATATAGAGACTGCAGGCAGCAGGGATTTCCCTCTTCTAGCATTTGCTGGTTAACGGAGTTATTTAACAGGTTATTTGGTCAATATAGTGGACATATATAGGGTGTAGTTTGCTACATACATCCAGTGGGTCCATATTGACTCTTTAACTCTCCGCACTTTTGCTACCTGTGCACCTGCCGGCAATTTTGCCTTTGATAGCTTGACCTACCTGCTCCAAATGGATAAGTTGGAGTCTAAGTATTTTTTAAAGCTTTGACATTAATAAAGTATTGACCTTCAATTTTTTTAGTAGATTTAAAAGGGTTGTACTGCTCTTTCTTCTTTTCCTGTGTTTACTGTTAATTAAGGGTTACCCCCTGTATATTAGTACAACCTGGTGACTTTTCTTTCTGTAGACTCCAAGGTCCCAACTGGAACCGGAGTTTATTTATTTATATATTGCTTACACCTCAGGTTGCCATGAATCAGAACAGACCTCGTAAGCATCTTAGCATCATTACAAATTCCTTCAGCACTCCTCATTCTGAATATATTCTCTCTGGGCTAAGGGTTCATACTTGCAAACAGCCATTACATGCGCAGCTGTTTTCCTTTCTGTCGTGCTCTCTATGACACTCTGTATGGACCTAATTACCAATGGAACCAAACATGGTAGAAAGAGACACAACACTATAATCAACATGGCTCCTCCTACCAATGTCTTGATCCCTCCAAGCTGCTCGTACCTACTTCCAAACCAACTACTAGAATTGTACCTGTTCCAGGCTTAAGTCGGTACATGCGTCAGTTTAGCCATGTGGCTTGTGAGATCAGCCACTGCCTGCCCTTCATCATCTATGTGCAGACAACAGTTGCTGAGATTGAACTTTCCACATACACCTCCTTCTATTTGCACTGGAAGTGAATGGAGGACTTTATCAACAGCCCAACTGGTTTACCTGGTAAGAAGGCTATGTGCTTTACAGAGGAATCCATAATTGCCTAATGGTAGAATGAGTCTTGAATCCCTGTATTAGAATACAATAACACTTCATGGGCATACAGTTTGGCTGTTAACCAGTTCCCTCACATATTACATCCCTCCTTTTGGCAATGAAGCGCGCTAAGGTAGCCAGTGCCACTCATTATCTTCCCAGCTACCTACATTCAAGGATGCTAGCTTCTTTTTATGATTCACATCATAAACCTTAACTCCCAAGGTCTCTCCTGTTTCAATTGGCAACAAGAAGAAGGATGGTCTGAGCATACCTAATACACATGCCCCTTCCCAGTCCTGTGGTAACTCCGAATAGGCTTTCTTACCACAGATCCAGTACAAATTTGCTGGGGCTTTCAAACTAGATGTAGCAGATAGGTCAAACCACACATCCTTTAAATTGGTATAAATTGCAAACGGATTAGGTGGTTCTGAGACATTTGAAGCTGATCACCAAGTTGTATCTTTTGTACTATCATTATAAGCTTTTTGCCCTAGACAAGTCAATTCTCCTACAGATGTATTAAACATTATTCCTTTCCTTGCTATGCAAACATAACCTATAATGTAGGTCTTTAATCGCCACTCAGATTTACCTCTAACACTCACTTGATAATCAGTTTGAGAAGATATTAACTGTTCAACTGTCTCAGAACCGGAATACATTACCTCCTTTGCTTCCCATGGCCATTGGTCTCCCATGTTAGTACCTCCACACACATAGCAGTTGGTTACATTAAGACTACCAGCAATGCTTTCGGCTAGATCTATAAATAAGTTTTTCGCATTATGGGGGATCTTATTTTCCACACTCATCTCCTCATAGAAGGAATGAAAGACCTGATGAGTCTGGGTTGCCACAGTATCGGTCTCTATTCATATAAATAATATTGTCCCAGGATCCAAACCTGTTCCATATATCTGGCACCCAAATAAGTTCCCAAACCTATCTATGAATCGTTCTGGGTCATTGATAAGTATATGGACTGGGTTACACTCCCTAGACTTACAATATGGCTTGGTAGGCAACTTAGTGATGATCATATCATTATCTACTGTCTGTCCCCAGGTTGCCCACCCTACACAGGACCAATACGGACAATAATTATATCTTTATTTGGGCACTTTGGATCCATATATTTGTACTTACTACTGGGGCAAATATATTTATCATTAGACCCATACGTTGTTTCTCATTTAAGATCACCACATACATTCCATGGTTTCCTACCACCTGATATCGCCTTACATGCATCAAATAGCAGAACACCTGAAGAATGTACGGTTTCTAGTATGGTCTTATTTATTAGGGTCCCCTGTGAGTCTCCATTCCGAAGGGTCAACCAAATTGTATGGGGTTGATACTCTGGACTAAAACACTTAGGTTCTCCTACTCCTAAATGGCATACACTATAATCTATACCCAAGTATCTACACTTAGATACATATCCTTTACACTCATATTGTGAATGCCAAATAAGGGTCTGGGAAATATGATTACCTGTTTTTGTAGTCTTAATGCAAACCTCACAGCCTGGTGTGTCGGTACCTCCACCTTCCTGAATAATTAAAAACACAAATATACACATTATCAAACACATCACTCCTGACATCTTTGTCCTGACTCTTCGACCGTGCGATGGCACCTCAGCTTCCAGGTGGGAGGGCTGCAGGGAATGGAGTCCTTCCTGATCCTCACTTTTCTTCACAGAGGTTTTTCCTCTGGCTTAACGTTGGTAGGAGGTCAGGCTTTATTGTGGCCGTCAAAACACCTACTTGTAGATCTTTGTTGATGTTCCCTTTTAACAATATTCTCTTCGCAAAAAAACACTTTTAATCCACTTTAACCGGATCTTGCAAGGATTACATAAAAGATTACATTAGTATACACGTAGAATTTAAATACATATATATGTATATATATTAAAATTCTACATGTATATTTAAGTAATCTTTTAACATAATTATGTGATTTGATTAATTAAAATTTGATTGACATCCCTGACAACACAGGGAGAAAGTCCAGAGAATTTAATTCGCAAGCACTATATTTGACCCTGTAACTCTCCAAGACTCCATAAAACCTGTACATAGGGGGTACTGTTTTACTCGGGAGACTTCGCTGAACTCAAATATTAGTGTTTCAAATTGGTAAATTGTATTACAACAATGATATTTTAAGTAAAAGTGAAGTTTTTTGCATTTTTTACAAACGAACGGCACTTTTATGGACTATATTATTGTTGTAATATGTTTTACTGTTTTAAAACACTAATATTTGTGTTTAGTGAAGTCTCCCGAGAATAACAGTACCCCCAATGTACAGGTTTTATGGTGTTTTGGAAAGTTAGAGAGTCACATATAAGGCTTGCATTTCATTTTTTTCACATTGAAATTTGCCAGATTAGTTATGTTGCCTTTGAGAGCGTATGGTAGCCCAGGAATGAGAATTATCCCCATGATGGCATACCATTTGCAACAGTAGACAACCCGAGGTATTGCAAGTGGGGTATGTCCAGTCTTTCTTAGTAGCCACTTAGTCACAAACACTGGCCACTGCTTTTTTCACACAAAAACAAATATGAACGCTAACTTCGGCCAGTGTTTGTGACTAAGTGGCTACTAAAAAAGACTAAACATACCCCACTTTCAATACCTTGGCTTGTCTACTTTTTTAAATGGTATGCCATTATGGGGGTAATTCTCTTTCCTGGGCTACCATACCGTCTCAAAGGTAACATTACTAATCTGGCAAATTTCAATTTGAAAATGGAACGTTCTATATTTGACCCTGTAACTTTCCAAAACACCATAAAACCTGTGAATGGGGGGTACTGTTGTACTCGTGAGACATCGCTGATTACAAATATGTGCAACAGTATTATGACATTCACAGCTAAAATGGCAGACGGAAATACAAATTTAAAAAAATATATTATTTTCTCACATTTTTTTTAATTTTATTCATAATAAATTATGTTCCATATATGAATAGATATTGATAAATTAAAGCCCTGTTTCTCCTGAACAAAATGATATATAATAAGTGTGGGTGCACTTAATGTGACAGCGGTGAATTACGGTTGAACAGACATATATCGCAAATTCCAGTTTTTGTTTACGTTTTGTTTTGATCAGAACGTGCACTATTGACTCCGTCCTGAGGGGGTTAATCTGTATTATGTATACATTTTGGTCTCTACGGCAGCACCATTCCTGTAAAATGCATGTTCCGGGTGTGCCCCCAATTCCATTACTACATCCTTCAGTAGAGCATCTGAGACCCTCCCATGTGTAAATATTTTCCCTATATTCCCAGGTGCACCTATACCCTCTCTTTCTTTCCCACAGTCCTACAATAAATAGGGAAATAAGTGTTAATGTATGTAATGTAGTGACCATTAAAGGGACACTCCACTGCCCAAATGAAAGCAAAAATGCCCTGTTTAGTAGATATACCCACAATCAGGGCCGTCTTTAACACGGGGCAAACGGGGCAGCTGCCCCGGGCCCTGTCCCTGCTTGGGGGCCCAAGACAGCTGCTCCGTTCACCCTCTGCCCGCAAACTATGGGGGCCCATCGGGTGGCCCATGCACTTAGGGCCACCCGGTGGGCCTGTGTCAGCAGGGGCCTGGTCGGGCGCTGTGGCGCTTTAACAGCGCGACCAGGCCCTTGCTTTTCTGCAGCACTGGGAGGAAGTGACAGCCGCGCGTCACTTCCTCCCACAGAAACAGGAGCCGCGCAGGAGGAAGGATCTCTTCAGGAGGGAGCCAGGCCGGGAGAGCTTAACTCCAAGCCACCCCAGCCAGCCCACTGGACACCAGGGAAGCCACCCTCCAGGAAAAGGTAAGAAACTGGAGGGTGGTTATCAGATTTTGCATGAGTGTCTGAGTGTGTGTGTGTGTGTGTCAGTATATATGTATGTGTGTATGTCTGTTAGTGTGCCAGTATGTCTGTCAGTGTGTCAGTATGTCTGTGTGTGTGTGTGAGTCATAGGCGTGCGCACGGGGTGTGCCGGGTGTGCCTGGGCACACCCTAATCCCCGCGGCACGCCTATGGAGTGATACCGGCAGGGGAGATCTCAGGATCCCCCCTGTCGGTCCGTGCAGAGCCGGCGCTATCTGAGCGCCGGCTCTGCTCTCAGCCTCCCTCCCCACCGACCCACATGCAGGGAGGGAGGCAGGAGAGGACCGGCGGAGCTATTGCCAGCAGCTCCGCCGGGTTCCTCTCGCGAGATCTGAGCGTTACATAGTTACATAGTTACATAGTTAGATAGCTGAAAAGAGACTTGCGTCCATCAAGTTCAGCCTTCCTCACACCTGTTTTTTGCTGTTGATCCAAAAGAGAAAAAAAAAAAAAAACCCCAGTTTGAAGCACAATTTTGCAACAAGCTAGGACAAAAAATTCCTTATTGACCCCAGAATGGCAGTCAGATTTATCCTTGAATCAAGCAGTTATTACCCTACATTGAAAGATTATATCCTTGAATATTCTGTCTTTGCAAGTATGCATCTAGTAGCTGTTTGAACATCTGTATGGACTCTGATAAAACCACTTCTTCAGGCAGAGAATTCCACATCCTGATTGTTCTTACAGTAAAAAAACCTTTCCTTTGCCTTAGACGAAATCTTCTTTCTTCCAGTCTAAACGCATGGCCTCGTGTCCTATGTAAAGTCCGGTTTGTGAATAGATTTCCACACAATGGTTTGTATTGGCCCCGAATATATTTGTATAATGTTATCATATCCCCTCTCAGGCGACGTTTTTCTAAACTAAATAGGTTTAAATTTGTTAATTTGTTGCCGCGGCAACGCTCAGATCTCGCGTGAGTGAACTCTAGCCCTGCGGGGCTAGAGTTCACTCTCCACTGGACCACCAGGGAAGGATGGCAGCAGCAGGATCCCCCCTCCCAGGCATAAGGTAAGAAGGGAGAGGGGATAACTGATCTGCCCCCACCTCGACTGGACCACCAGGGAATGTAGCAAGGAAGGATCCCCCCTCCCTACATAAAGTAAGAAGGGAGGGGGGATATTAAGTAATGTACCCCCACCTCCACCCCCCACAATCACCCACACACACACATACACAGCACCAACACACATACAGCACCCACACAAATACACAGCACCCATAGACATACACAGCACCTACACATATACACAGCACCTAAACACATACAGAGCACCCACAGACATACACAGCACCCACAGACATACACAGCACCCACAGACACACAGCACCCACAGACATACAGCACCCACAGACATACAGCACCCATAGACATTCACAGCACCCATAGACATTCACAGCACCCACAGACATTCACAGCACCCACACACATACAGCACACACACACACAGCACCCTCACAAACACACAGCACCCTCACACACATTACACAAACCGCACCCTCACACTCACACAGCACACTAACAGTACCCTCACAAACACAAACAGGACCCTAACAAACACACACACAGCACACTACCAGTACCCTCACACACAAACAGCACCCTCACACACAGTACATTTACAGCACCCTCACAAGTGCACACACACAAACAGCACCCTGACACACAGTACATTCACAGCACCCTCACAAGCACGCACACACAAACACCCTCACCCACATAGTACACTACCAGCACCCTCACATACACATCACACTAACAGCACACTCACACAGCTCACACACAGCAGTGTGTGTGTGTGTGTGTGTGTGTATATGTGTATGTGTATATATGTGTATATATATATATATATATATATATATATATATACATACATACATATATATATGCGGCGTGTGCTTGTGCTTTAGGGTGCACACCCTAATGCAATAGGCTGCGCACGCCTATGGTGTGAGTCTGTCAGTGTCTGTGTGGTTCAGTATGTATGTGTGTTTCAGTATGGCTGTCTGTGAGTGTCAAAATGTCTGTATGTGTGTATGTCTGTCAGTGTTTATGTGTATGTGTGTTTCAGTATGTCTGTCTGTGTGTATGTGTGACAGAATGTCTATGTGTGAGTCTGTCAGTGTCCGTGTGGGTCTGTATGTCTGTGTTTGTCAATATGTCTGTCAGTGTATGTGTGTTTCAGTATGTCCATCTGTCTGTGTGTATATGTGCCAGTATGTCTGTCAGTGTATCTGTATGTCTGTGTGTGTGAGTCTGTCAGTGTCTGTGTGGTTCAGTATGTCTTTGTGTATGTGTGTTTCAGTATGGCTGTCTGTGTCAGTACGTCTGTCAGAATGTGTATCTGTATGTTGTCCATTTGTGTTTGTGTGTGTATCTGTATGTGTCAGTGCTTGTATCTGTATATCTGTATGTGTGTCAGGTTGGGTATCGGTGTGTCTGTATGTTTGTCAGTGTGTGTGTCGGTGTATCTATATGTAGTCAGTGTGTGTACCTTTATATCTGCATGTATGTCAGTGTTTGTATCTGTGTGTGTGTGTCTATGTGTGTGTCAGTGTCTGTGTGTATCTGTATGTTCTTGTGTGTATCTATATGCGGTCAGTGTGGATCTGCATGTGTGTCAGGTAGTGTATTTGTGTGTATCTATATGTAGTATGGGGGGCCCAAGTAAATGCTTGCCCAGGGTCCAATCAAAATTAAAGACGGCCCTGCCCACAATGAAAACATGAATTAATTTAATTACGTATTTCCCATAAGGGCACATCCAAACACAGCTGATCTCTTGTCTGAAGCCTTTGCACAAACGTTTATTTACAATTTTATATAGAAATGATCAAAAATAGCAACCGGCAAATAAAGGGTTAAAAAAAACTTTTTTACACTTACCTGATTCCTGTGCTGATGTTGATTTTGAGGACACTGGACATCCTCATGCAAAGTGTGAGGACGACTAGCATCTTTTCAGAGTCAAATTGTTCCAGGAAGCGCCTCTAGTGGCTGTCTGGTAGACTATTGTAGCAATGTTTTTTATGGGAAGGGCATAATGCGTTCGCAAAGCTCGCTGCACATTCACATTAGCCCCTTACTCCCCCGTCGAATGAAGTTGGGGTACCGATCCGGAATCAGGTAAGTGAGCAAAATTGGTTTTTTTGTTTAACCCTTTACATGCCAGCTAAGGGGGAGGCATGGGCTGGGGGTACAAGATGGCTCTATAGTGTAAGGAATACAACTTTGTAGTCTTAACCCTATAGATTCCCTTTAACTCTGCAATATGAACATTGCTGTTTTACATTGCAGGGTTAAAGGAACAAGGGCACTGCACCCAGACCACTTAGAGTGAGATGAAGTGGTCTGGGACTGGGTGCCTATAGTGTCCCTTTAAAACACTTGATCCTGCTGTTGGGAATAAAATAGCTGATATAAGAAATTTATGATAGCTGCTTCACACTGCAGAGTGTAATGGAATATTGACAGTATATTGAAAGTTTCAGTGAAAAAAAATGGGTAATATGCATGCCTCAGACACAGTTCCACCTTAAATCGCCCAGGGAAGGGGAGGGTGTAGAGTCTGGGTGTAACATGAAGCTAGGCAGCCCATGGGTTTGGCTATCTGCTGCTGTCAGTGTCAGTCATTACAGTAATGGGAGGGGCAGACAGACAGGCAGCCACCTAAACAAGGAAGTCTGTAGGTCTGATTCCCGTGCAGGAGTCTTACAAGAAGTCCTGTAGTTTTGATCCCACCATGTCAGGTCAGTGATGGACCCCATTAAATGTCGGTGAATGGAAGGGATGTGAGAGACTTGCAGCGTGGGGGTCACACACTGTATTATTGGGGCTCTAATTACAAGGTCACACTGGGTAACTTTCATTACATTCTCCGAATCTCCACAAACCCCTTTCACCCCCTGCTAAACATACAGCAGACAATTCCATGTGCATTTACTAAGTTACAATTGTATACACTGAGGTATTCCAGCTCTCATTATGCTCAGCCAGCTCCAAGTTGCATGACCCTGGTGAACTTTTACTCATAGATTATAATAGTAAAACTTTCAAGCTATCCAGTTCTAAGTATATCTAGTTAAACACTGTTTTTTCCTGTTTATTTTATTCTTCTCGTTGTTACTACATGTTAAATGCTAAATAAAATATCACCCACTAATTCATCTGTGACATATCTGTGAGAAATGTGGGCATGTGATAGCAGTTCACTGTTAATGTAATAGTGCTGATATTTTTGTTTACCCATCTGTCATGTTTTTATTTTTAAGTGAAATTTGATGCATGCATATAACTGATATTTATTTAAAGGAACAGTATAACTTTAGGAATACAACCATGTTGCAGTGTTATACTAACTATTTAGATTCAGGGCCACCATAATTGTGTATAATAAATAGGATATACCTGTGACGTCATCCTGGAACTGTCTAAAATCTAATGCTCCTCATCAAGACTAGATGTGCTTGTGTGGCAATTCAAATGCTTCTCATAGGAAGCATTGAATCCATGTGATTTTATGAGATTCAATGTCCTCATGGATTTTGAACATCACATGACAGAGTGGAACTCTCATTGCAGAGGAAGTGCCAATAGTGGCTGTATACAATGCTGGATACAATGCACTACAGGTGTGTTTAACACTGCAATGTACATTGCCGTTTCTACAAAATGGCAATGTTTTACATTGCAGGTTTAAAACTACAGGGCCACGGCACTCAGACTACTTCACTGAGATGAAGTAGTGTGTGCATTTAGTGGTCCTTTAAAATTACTAGGGGTTCTTGCTGCGTACCCCACATGATTGAGAATGGCAATTCTCAATAAGTCTTAAGGGTCTACAGTTTTCATAAGACTCAAAGAAGTATCGTTTTCCACTGTTTGCCAGGGGCCAGCAAGACCCTTGGTCTCAGGTCCATGATTACCCACATCCATACCATTCTCGGGGTGTGTGACTTCCAAGGGCCTCAGATGGTCACAGATGTTCATATGGTCTACGTTCTGAGACTTTCTAGGGTCCAACTGGCATGGGCGTAGGAACCGGGGGGGATGGGGGGGACACATCCCCCCCAGCAAATAATGCGGGGGGGGACAGGTAATGGGGAAATCCCCCCCAGCTCCGCCGGCCCCCCTTTTGCTGCAGCCGCCCGAGCGCTCTGTAGAGAGCCTCAGGCGGCTGCAGCTTTGCCCGGGCTGGTGCGTCCATGAGGGCACACCGCCCGGGCGCAGCCAGAGGAGAGGGGCTGACAGGAGGGAAGCGCTCAGCGCTCCCTCCTGTCACTCCCTCAATGTAGCGTGGCCGAGCCCTGTATGATCCGCCGGTACAGGGAGCATCTGTCTCCTGTACCCGGCGGACTAAAAGGAAGTGAACACTGAGTGTGCACTTCCTGTTAGTCCGCCGGGTACAGGAAACAAGAGCTCCCTGTACCCGCGGACGGTACAGAGCTCGGCCACGCTACAACACAGGTAGGGGAGGGGGAAGAAAGAAACGGGGGGGGGGGATAAAGAAACAGGGAGGGAGGGGAGAGGATAAAGTAACAGGGAGGGAGGGAGGGGGGAAGAAAGAAACAGGGAGGGAGGGGGGGGATAAAGAAACAGGGAGGGAGGGGAGAGGATAAAGTAACAGGGAGGGAGGGGAGAGGATAAAGTAACAGGGAGGGAGGGGGGAAGAAAGAAACAGGGAGGGAGGGGGGAAGAAAGAAACAGGGAGGGAGGGGAGAGGATAAAGTAACAGGGAGGGAGGGGGGAAGAAAGAAACAGGGAGGGAGGGGGGGGATAAAGAAACAGGGAGGGAGGGGAGAGGATAAAGTAACAGGGAGGGAGGGGGGGGATAAAGAAACAGGGAGGGAGGGGAGAGGATAAAGTAACAGGGAGGGAGGGGGGGGATAAAGAAACAGGGAGGGAGGGGAGAGGATAAAGTAACAGGGAGGGAGGGGGGGGATAAAGAAACAGGGAGGGAGGGGAGAGGATAAAGTAACAGGGAGGGAGGGGGGAAGAAAGAAACAGGGAGGGAGGGGGGAAGAAAGAAACAGGGAGGGAGGGGGGATAAAGAAACAGGAAGGGAGGGGGGGGATAAAGAAACAGGGAGGGAGGGGGGGATAAAGAAACAGGGAGGGAGGGGAGAGGATAAAGAAACAGGGAGGGAGGGGAGAGGATAAAGAAACAGGGAGGGAGGGGAGAGGATAAAGTAACAGGGAGGGAGGGGGGGATAAAGAAACAGGGAGGGAGGGGGGAAGAAAGAAACAGGGAGGGAGGGGGGGGATAAAGAAACAGGGAGGGGGTGATAAAGAAATAGGGAGGGAGGGGGGATAAAGAAACAGGGAGGGAGGGGGGGGATAAAGAAACAGGGAGGGGGAGGGGGGATAAAGAAACAGGGAGGGAGGGGGGATAAAGAAACAGGGAGGGAGGGGGGGATAAACAGGGAGGGAGGGGGGGAGAAAGAAACAGGGAGGGAGGGGGGATAAAGAAACAGGGAGGGAGGGGGGATAAAGAAACAGGGAGGGAGGGGGGATAAAGAAACAGGGAGGGAGGGGGGGATAAAGAAACAGGGAGGGGGGGATAAAGAAACAGGGAGGGAGGGGGGATAAAGAAACAGGAAGGGAGGGGGGGATAAAGAAACAGGGAGGGAGGGGGGGATAAAGAAACGGGGGGGGGATAAAGAAACAGGGAGGGAGGGGGGATAAAGAAACAGGGAGGGGGGGGATAAAGAAACAGGGAGGGAGGGGGGATAAAGAAACAGGGAGGGAGGGGGGATAAACAGGGAGGGAGGGGGGGATAAACAGGGAGGGAGGGGGGATAAAGAAACAGGGAGGGATGGGGGATAAAGAAACAGGGAGGGAGGGGGGGATAAAGAAACAGGGAGGGGGGATAAAGAAACAGGGAGGGAGGGGGGATAAAGAAACAGGGAGGGAGGGGGGATAAAGAAACAGGGAGGCAGGGGGGATAAAGAAACAGGGAGGCAGGGGGGATAAAGAAACAGGGAGGGAGGGGGGATAAAGAAACAGGGAGGGAGGGGGGGAGAAAGAAACAGGGAGGGAGGGGGGGAGAAAGAAACCGGGAGGGGGGGGAGAAAGAAACCGGGAGGGGGGGGAGAAAGAAACAGGGAGGGGGGGGAGAAAGAAACAGGGAGGGAGGGGGGGAGAAAGAAACAGGGAGGGGGGGGAGAAAGAAACAGGGAGGGAGGGGGGGAGAAAGAAACAGGGAGGGAGGGGGGGGAGAAAGAAACAGGGAGGGAGGGAGGGGGGGAGAAAGAAACAGGGAGGGAGGGAGGGGGGGAGAAAGAAACAGGGAGGGAGGGAGGGGGGGAGAAAGAAACAGGGAGGGAGGGGGGGAGAAAGAAACAGGGAGGGAGGGAGGGGGGGAGAAAGAAACAGGGAGGGAGGGAGGGGGGGAGAAAGAAACAGGGAGGGAGGGAGGGGGGGAGAAAGAAACAGGGAGGGAGGGGGGGGGGAGAAAGAAACAGGGAGGGAGGGAGGGGGGGAGAAAGAAGGAGGGAGGGAGGGGGGGAGAAAGAAACAGGGAGGGAGGGAGGGGGGGAGAAAGAAACAGGGAGGGAGGGAGGGGGGGAGAAAGAAACAGGGAGGGAGGGAGGGGGGGAGAAAGAAACAGGGAGGGAGGGAGGGGGGGAGAAAGAAACAGGGAGGGAGGGAGGGGGGGAGAAAGAAACAGGGAGGGAGGGAGGGAGGGAGGGAGAAAGAAACAGGGAGGGAGGGAGGGAGGGAGGGAGAAAGAAACAGGGAGGGAGGGAGGGAGGGAGGGAGAAAGAAACAGGGAGGGAGGGAGGGAGGGAGGGAGAAAGAAACAGGGAGGGAGGGAGGGAGGGAGGGAGAAAGAAACAGGGAGGGAGGGAGGGAGGGAGGGAGAAAGAAACAGGGAGGGAGGGAGGGAGGGAGGGAGAAAGAAACAGGGAGGGAGGGAGGGAGGGAGGGAGAAAGAAACAGGGAGGGAGGGAGGGAGGGAGGGAGGGAGGGAGAAAGAAACAGGGAGGGAGGGAGGGAGGGAGGGAGAAAGAAACAGGGAGGGAGGGAGGGAGGGAGGGAGAAAGAAACAGGGAGGGAGGGAGGGAGGGAGGGAGAAAGAAACAGGGAGGGAGGGAGGGAGGGAGGGGGGGAGAAAGAAACAGGGAGGGAGGGAGGGAGGGGGGGAGAAAGAAACAGGGAGGGAGGGAGGGGGGGAGAAAGAAACAGGGAGGGAGGGAGGGAGGGGGGGAGAAAGAAACAGGGAGGGAGGGGGGGAGAAAGAAACAGGGAGGGAGGGAGGGAGGGGGGGAGAAAGAAACAGGGAGGGAGGGAGGGAGGGGGGGAGAAAGAAACAGGGAGGGAGGGGGAGAAAGAGTGACGAGGGAGGGAGGGAGGGAGGGGGAGAAAGAGAGTGACGAGGGAGAGAGATTGACATCCATCACACACTCACACAATCATGCCACCCTTACACACACAGAAACACACAATTCATCCTTACACACACTCAATGCACCTGTGCACACACACACACACACACACACAATCACACAATCATTCAATCCTTACACACACAGAAACACACAATGCATTCCTTAGACACACTCAATGCACCCCGTACACACACTCAATGCACCCCTTACAGACGCACACACTGCATCCCGTACATACACAGAATCACACCTTGCAGCCCTTACACATACAAACACATATTCACACAATGCATTCCTTACACACATATCAGGACATCCCCTACACACTCCACCCCCTGTGAACAAACTCATTGGTGGAACGTGAAGGTGGACCCTTGGACCCAGACCTTGAGCTGTGTAAAGGGCCCCCAAAAATGGAGCTGCTTCCCGTTCTCACAGAACATTGATTTTTGGGACCAGTTACAAACAGCCTCCAGAGAGCCTGTTCTACACCAGACCAGTGGAGCCAGACTGCAGCTAGAGCCCATCATCATCCTCATCTGGTTGTAAGTAGGCAATCTAGCATATTATTCGTGGCACTAATCTCTAATTTACCTCACATTAAAGAAACACTATAGTCCCCAGAAGCACTGCAGCTTAATGTAGTGGTTCTGGTGTCTTTAGCCTGTCCCTGCAGGCCTTTTAATGTAAACACGGCGGCACTCCAGCACTGGTGTTAGTTAACATGGCAGAAAAATAATTGGAAAGGGTTAGGGGGGCTACTAATAAGGATAGGGGGAGAGGGGTAGGTAGAAAAATAATTGGAAGGGTTTAGGGGGGCTACTAATATGGATGGGAGGAGGGGGGAGGTAGAAAAATGATTGGAAGGGGTTAGGGGAGTACTAATATGAATGGAAGAGGTAGGGTGGGTTCTAATATGCATGGCAGGGGTTAGGGGGTTCTAAAATGCATGGAAGTGGTTAGGGGGGTACTAATATGCATGGAAGGGGTAGGGGGTTAATATGCGTGGAAGGGGTAGGTGGGGTTCTTTTGTGCATGGAAGGGGTAGGGGTGGTTCTAATATTCATGGGAAGGGTAGGGGTGGTTCTAATCAGGAGGATCCCGGCGCTGTATCTGGGTAAGTAAAACCCCTTCCTTGTAGTGACCCTTTAATGTTATTATTTAATCATTTATATAGCGACTGCAAATTCCGTAGCGCTGTACAATGGGATAAACAACTCCTAGTTTACGGAATAAGAATATACCCGGCGAGTAAAAATGCTATCCCTCCCAGATTTTTTTGGGTTCCTACGCCCATGCCAACTGGTGTCACAGGTCTGAGGCTTCTAGATTATGTAAGTAGCCTCCCTATGTTCTTGGCAATATTACCAGTGATGATAAAGCTGACTGTGATTTATTAAATATTCCCTAGTTATTACAGGAGCTGATATCACTCATCAAGTGAAAAGTTAACTTGTTGTGTATAAATATGCAACTTGATTTATGTGATTTAGAGTTAAAGCCTGCTTTACTAGTCTAGCAACTGTTTGCTGATTGTTCATGGCTACATACTGTTTTGTTTGTTTCTTACATAATTTATGTATTATGGATAGCGCCAAGGCTTTTGACACCACCCCTCTCTCCTTAGTCCAGGGTCCATAAAGATATTAATTTTAAATATGTCTCTTTTGTGACATTTCTAACCTAATTAGCCTCAATTGCAGTCATCCTTTTGCACATGAAGTTACAAGGAGATCTTGCATTTTAAAGGGCACCAAAACATCTTCAGCTCTTTAAATAGAGCATTAAATGCCATTGTGCTAGCACTTTTGCTACCACGTGTATAAATTGGGAGAAAAACCTTTAAAAAAAAAAAAAAGTTTTGGCCCACCTTTCAATCAATTCTTCGTTATAAACTTTGCCAAATAATTAACTGATAAAGGAAAGCTTATGTTTTTTTTCCTTCGGCACTTCGAAGGCTTCCTACCCCTGGTCTAGGGTCTCCCTCAGCTAAAAGGGTAATGAGTTAAACTCCCTTATAGCTTATATTCACTCATTGAGAGCATTGGTACACTGCTGTGTTTTACCATGAATGTACACTAGCCTCCTAATGTTTCCCAATAAGTCTGGCTCAGATTAGGGGTCGGCAACCTTTGTCACTCCAGATGTTTTGGACTACATCTCCGATGATGCTTTGACAGTATTATGGCTGCAAGAACATTATGGGAGTGCCAGAGGTTGCTTAGATCAGTGATGGCTAACCTTGATGCCATAAATTGTTTCTGGACTTTTAAAAGCTAGCTGAGCATCATGGGAAATGTAGTCCAGAACCAATGTATGTTGTCAAGGTTAGCCATCACTGGCTTAGATCATCAACAACAGAGCTGCAAAGAGGAGAACAGCGCACCGCAGGATGTAAGATAATTCATATTTACCTTTCAAACCACTGCAGAGGGGTGGACACCTTGTTACGTAGGGAAACACTATTGCATATGTTATACATATTTGTATTCATAATGCTATATTGTTGTTAATAAGTCATCAAAATAATAAGCAAATGTCAGAGCAGGTTGTGGCGAAATACCCAACATCAACAATATTCTAATAAAAAAATGAAAAAGTAATGATATATCATGTTAAAAAAATGAATTCCAATTTAAAGGGTACAAAATAAGAGGAAAAAGAAATAAACAAATAAACCAGTAATGCATATGGGTGGAATCTCACCAAGAAGCCATGGATATGGTTTAACGCGGAGGGACTCCATGACCCATGGCAATGTCCTGTTCTGTAGAATCATGGAGTCATGACAGGAGCCTGGGAACTGGATTTGTGTGTGAAAATCAGCTCTCTGTCACTCACAGCCTGCACATTTATGTTGTGTTTGTCTTTGCAGTGGCCCCAAAAGATGCCTTTTGCAAGCTCTTAAACTTCTATAAATAAATCCGTTTTTTTTCTCCTTCTTATTATTCAAAGGTTCATGACTTTTACTTCAAAAAAAAAAAAAAAAAATCCTTGGAAATTGAGTGTAAAATGTTTCCACAGATTTAATGCAGTAAGATATTGCAATAAGATGTAAATGTGATTGTACATGTTCACAGTATTGCAAACTAAATAGGCCTTTTTTGCAGTGTAAATTCTGGCGTCAAATTTCAGTTTAGTTTTAATCGTAGTCTTTTGACTAAAAAGCTATTTTAGTTTTAGTTGTATTTTAGTCGACTAAATCTCAAAAACCTAGTCAACTAAAATTTGACTAAAATTGTTAGTCGAAAAATGTAACCCTGCTTTTTTGTCCCCAGATTGCTCCCGATTTAACTTGTTGCCCCACAGATGCCAGGTGAATCTTGATAACTATAGCTCACAAATCAATCATGATATCACTGAAATACCTGTCCTTGATTCTATACCAATATGTGTGTTGGTTCCCTTCCTGGCAATCAACTCAACCTTTTATTCGCCTGAGGCCATTACCATGTATATTATTCTGAGGGCAATACAAGGTATATCATTCTCAGGACAATACAATGTATTTCATTCTAAGGTCAATACCATGCGTATTATTCTGAGGACAATACAATATATATCATTAAGAAAGAGTTAAACATTTGATTAAATCCTTTTGCGTTGTTGAACATCTTTGAACCTCTTTCAAGTTGTGCTACATAATTACAAATGCACAATATTGCATAATAATTTAGCATTATTAGTAAGTTACTTTTTCTCCAGGCTTATGCATTATACATATACAAAATTGTTACAAGGAACTTGATTGTATTTATTAATAAAATATAAAAAAAAATGATTTGTATAACACGCGCCTGAAAGTTTTGCCGTACAAGTTTTGTACATGGCCTTATCTGGTAACCTCACTAAATCTAATCTTTTACTATAATAGTTTTATGGGTTGTGCAATTTACAAGTCTACAAAGATTGTTTTCCTTTGTGAACAGATGCATCATGGGATGTTTTACTTAGTGCATTCATATAAATGTCTTATAACATTGCAATTTGAAGGGCAAGGAGTAATCGGTGAAAGTAGGGTCTAAAATGTGATTCATGGATGCAGTTAGTGACCACTAACTTTTTTATCATTATATTTTATTAAAAAGATATATACTAATTGTAAACAATGTATTGAGAATGAATTTGCAGGTTTGTTAAAATAACTGAACAGATAAAGAAAATCTGAGAATTTTGGAGGATCACTAACTGGAGTTTGATGTTTTCTGAACAGGCCACATCATGATAGAGTTGCGAGCCACTTATGAAACACCTATGTTAATATATGTGCAGATACAGATTAAATAAATGATGAGGGTCAACTTTCAGCACTGTCAGCCAGGACAGAGAATGCTTAGTTCCATTTGCCCAATTGTCAATTTGGTCCAAGTTTTGCATGCGCCGTGCAAAACAGTGTCTGAACTCTTTCTCGTACCCAGAGAGAGCAAGTAGAATCCAAGCCGTGCACCATGCGCAGACTAAAGCAGAACATAGTCCGATTTACTGTTCAGGGGTATAGCACTGGCATCCATTTACTGAGCAGCATCCTGAATGATGTGTGGACCTGCACTTTGGAATAAACTACTTGTTTCATAGACTTCTGCTGTGCTTTATGGAGTAAGCTTTTCTTCCTGGTTACAAACAGTACCGTAAAAAAAAGTTATAGGTGAAAAACTTTTTAGGAGTGCCATTTTAAAGTCTATGTCCTGAAACTTTCTTATAGTATAGTTTCTTCAGTGTTTTTGTTTTTCTGTAGTCTCCTCCGTCGGTTCACTTATTCACTAGAGTTTATTGAAAATCATATATTCTGAACAATTAATGCATGAGATCAGACTTGTGGCAGCACAATTAACTGTTGCGTAAGTTCCATAGCTTGTCTCTCTATGTCTTATTACCCAGATCTTTGTCGACAGGGCCGGATTAAGAGCCCATTGGGCCTGGTGTCGACAATTATGATGGGCCTAATTACAAATCTTATTGACAGATAACACTAAACCAGTTATACCTCCCAAGCGTCATGTATCTGATGGAGATGGTGCTGGAGGGAAACTAACAGGATATAGCTATTAGAAAACACATACCCTATGCTAATCTCTCACTTTCATCTTTTAAATAAATCCATACCCCCTAAAAGCAGTGTCCGGTGAAAAAGAATGTCAGTGGGTGGGGTAAAAGGGTGGGCCACGTAACCAGAACCGCCCAAATGCATTTGCATAGTGTGCAAATTCAGCTTTACCTTAACTAATTTAATTGTCAGTCAGTACACACAAGTTTTGTTCCCCTACATCCCTCTTAAGTTTCCATACTTAACCCGTTCGCGCCGTTACGGCGTGCTATGCCGTCCCGGCGTTAATGGGCTTAAACGCCTTCACGGCGGCATAGCACGCCGCGGCGTTTTAGCCCTCCCACAGGTCCCTGATCCCTCCCAAACTGCAGATCACTGTTGGGGGACCTGCCTGGCAACCCAGGCAGGTCCCCTGTGGCCAATCCGTGGTGATCTGCAGTTTGTGATCGCAGTGACAGCCAGTCACTGTGATCACTGTTACAATGTGTCAGCCAATGATTTTAAATCACTGGCTGACACATTGTCTCTGCCCCTCTCCTCACCTCACTTCGATCTGAGAGAGAGAGGCAGAGAGATCGTTCCTGTAGAGCCCTGTGGAGAGAAAATTGTCAAAAAAAGAGAGAAAAAGTTAAAAAAAACCCATTTTTTTAACCCTTCCAGTGCTGATCACAGCATTTAACACTGTGATCAGCCTGTTTAGGGATTTTAGTACATTTGTACTATTATTAATTAATTTTTTTTAGGGTCAAAAAATTTTTTGACATTTTTTTTTGACCCTTTGTCAGCCGCAGCACCCCAAATCTCCCTTAACCCTTTCCCCGCTGCCGTGATCACTGTACTGTACAGTATCGCTACTGTACAGTATTTTACCAGTGATCACTGTGATCAGAGGGCTCTCTGATCAGGCTGACTTTTTTTGGGGGGGTTATTTTTATTAAAAAAACAAAAAATAAAATAAAAATTAACCCTTTCTGTACTGGTCGCAGCAGCCTAAACTGCGATCAGTACATTTATTTTATTTTTTGTGGGTTTCTGAGGGTGGGTAGTAGGGTGTTAGGCAGGTAGGAATTTAGTAATTTCCCCCTTAGATTTTTTTTATTAATTATTGAGTAGCCCCCCCTAGAATGGCACGTCGCTACTCGGCTGAGGAGGCGTACGCCATTCTGGCAGGCAGTGATAGTGACACTCTGCAAGATAGTGACACTATCACTGCCTCTGACATTGAGGCTATGACTGACTCCTCTAGTGATGGTGCCCCACCACCACCACCAAGAGGACGCTCAGCAAGCCCAATGCCAGATGGAGACTGGGTGCCCCCAAACCTGACGGCCCCAGATATTCCCCCATTTACGGCGACCCCTGGCATCACGGTTATGGTGGATGCTTGGGAGCCCCTAAAATATTTTGATTTGTTTATGTCAGAGGACGTATTTCAGTTATTGGTTGAGCAAACCAATTTATTTGCCAACCAATATCTGACTGCGAATCCGGGGTCACATTACAATCGGCGTAATATGTGGCACCCCACGGATCTCGCAGAAATGCGCAAATTTTGGGCCCTAACTCTAGTTATGGGCATTGTCAAAAAGCCGAGTATCAGGTCCTACTGGTACAAGCACCCCATCCTGGCGACCCCTCTTTTCCCTGGGGTTATGAAGAGGGATCGCTATGAGCAGCTGCTGCGTTTCCTCCACTTTAACGACAACACACTGTGCCCCCCAAGAAACGACCCATCGTTTGACAGGCTGTACAAAATTCGGCCCCTAATTGAACTCCTGTCAGACAAATTCTCCCAAAATTATGTCCCCGAAGAAAATATTTGTATAGATGAGTCCTTAATGAAATTTAAGGGCAGATTACTTTTTAAACAGTATATCCCTTCTAAACGGTCCCGATACGGTGTAAAATTTTATAAATTGTGTGAATCAAAATCTGGATATACATGGGCGTTTCGTATTTATCAGGGGAAGGATAGCCATCTTGACCCACCAGGATGCCCTGATTCTGTGGGTACATGTGGCAAGATAGTATGGGACCTAATCCTTCCCTTGTTAAATAAGGGATACAGGCTATGGGTCGACAACTATTACACAAGCATAGAGTTATTTAAAACTCTATTTTGCTTTGAGACCGTAGCCTGTGGCACAGTGCGTAAGAATCGTAGAGGTTTCCCCCAAACCCAGGCAAGAGGTAGAGGCAGTAGAGGCTCCCTTTCAGTGCTCCGCCAGGATGAGTTGCTTGCCCTTCGCTTCACCGATAGGAAAGATGTGTACATGTTGTCTACAATGCACGACGAAACTTCAGTGCCAGTGTCTGTGAGAGGTGGAACTGAGCAGCTGGAGAAGCCGAAGTGCATTGTGGACTACAGCAAGTTTATGGGGGGAGTAGACTTGGCTGATCAGTGCATACAGCCCTATCTGGTGAACCGGAAGAGTAGGACCTGGTACAAGAAAATTGCAGTCTACATAACCCAGATTGCAATTTTCAATGCCTATGTGCTTTATAAAAAGGAAGCCATAGGTAGACCATGCCCATTTCTAGAGTTTATGGTCCAAATTTTGTCCCAAATTATATTTGCCCAGACCCCAAATCCTAACCCTTCCTTTGGAATCAGAAGATGTCCAACGACTTACCAGCAAACATTTCCCTTCCCGAATCCCCCCCACACCCTGTAAAAGGTCACCCCAACGAAAATGCCGTGTTTGCTGGAAAAGAGGAGTCCGAAAGGACTCCAGTTATTATTGTCCCTCCTGTCCATCCCTACCCGCCCTCTGCATAACAGACTGTTTCAAAGTCTACCATACAGAGCTGAACTACTAAATCACTCTGTATGGTACTTTGGCAGTTTGTTTGCTTGATTTCCCTGGATTCCCTGACCTCGGCTTGTCCTGACTATGCTTCGTTAGCTGCCTGTACCGACCCATTGGCTTGTTTTACCGACTACTCTGATTTCTGGATTCCCCTGACCTTGGCCTGTCCCTGTTTATGCTAGCCATTCTAAAGTGGCTACACCAAACAACTCAAAATACTATATTTGTAGTACTTGAAATGTGCGTTCACAAAAAAGCAAAAAAACTAATCACAGGGTTAATGCTACAGTATCTGAGTCAAAGATCTATCTGCCTCTCTCTGCCTTCAGATCAAAGTGTACATGGGGGTACTGTACTATTCCTGTGATATACTAAAAACCTGGAAACATTGTACATGTAGGTATCGTTATATTCAGAAGACAGTGTTAAATCAAAATACTGAGGTTTTAGTGCACTAACTAATACCAGGATGATGACATTCCTAGTGAAAATGCAATTTATGTGATTAAAAAGACAAAAATAAAAGTAGAAATTGCTGCATCGGCCTATCATTTCTGTTAAAATGGCTAGACCAAACATCTCAAGGTCTGCCATTTGTTGTACTCTGGGTTGCCTACTTTTGAAAATGGTATGCCATAACGGTGGAAATGTATTTACCCAGGCTGCCATGCTCTCTAAATAGCCACATAGGCCCAGCAAATCACGTTGTCAAACTTACAAGCTAAAAGGGCATCTAATATATTTTGCCCTGTACTTATCGGAAAGAATCTGAAATAATGATACGTGGGGGTACCGTTATATTCAGAAGATAGTGTTAAATCAAAATACTGAGGTTTTAGTGCACTAACTAATGCCAGGATGATGACATTTCTAGTGAAAATGCAATTTATGTGATTAAAAAGACAAAAATAAAAGTAGATATTGCTACATGGGCCTATCATTTCTGTTAAAATGGCTAGACCAAACATCTCAAGGTCTGCCATTTGTTGTACTCTGGGTTGCCTACTTTTGAAAATGGTATGCCATAACGGTGGAAATGTTATTACCCAGGCTGCCATGCTCTCTAAATAGCCACATCAAATCACTTTGTCAAATATCCAACTTTGAAATGGACATCTAATTTATTTGTCCCTGTGACTTCCCCCCAAAAAAACAGAAAATCCGGTATATGGGGGTACTGTTACATTCAGGAGACAATGTTAAAAGAAAATAGTGAGGCTTTGTTGCAATAACTCATACCAGGAATAAGAAATGTCCTGTGAAAAGTGAGTTCATGTGTGGAAAAAAGCACAAATAAAACTATTACCGCTATGTGGGGCCTTCATTTCTGATAAAGTGGTTCGACCAAACATCATAAAATGCACCATTTGAAATACTCTGGGTTGCCTACTTTTGAAAATGGTATGCCATAATAGTGGAAATGTTATTACCCAGGCTGCCATGCTCTCTCAAAGGCGAAATAGGCCCAGGAAATCACCTTGTCAAATTTCCAACTTTGAAATGGACATCTAATATATTTGTCCCTGTGACTTCCCCCCAAAAAACAGAAAATCCGGTACATGGGGGTACTGTTATATTCAGGAGACAATGTTAAAAGAAAATAGTGGGGCTTTGTTGCAATAACTCATACCAGGAATAAGAAATGTCCTGTGAAAAGTGAGTTCAAGTGTGGAAAAAAGCACAAATAAAACTATTACCGCTATGTGGGGCCTTCATTTCTGATAAAGTGGTTCGACCAAACATCATAAAATGCACCATTTGAAATACTCTGGGTTGCCTACTTTTGAAAATGGTATGCCATAATAGTGGAAATGTTATTACCCAGGCTGCCATGCTCTCTCAAAGGCGAAATAGGCCCAGGAAATCACCTTGTCAAATTTCCAACTTTGAAATGGACATCTAATATATTTGTCCCTGTGACTTCCCCCCAAAAAACAGAAAATCCGGTACATGGGGGTACTGTTATATTCAGGAGACAATGTTAAAAGAAAATAGTGAGGCTTTGTTGCAATAACTCATACCAGGAATAAGAAATGTCCTGTGAAAAGTGAGTTCATGTGTGGAAAAAAGCACAAATAAAACTATTACCGCTATGTGGGGCCTTCATTTCTGATAAAGTGGTTCGACCAAACATCATAAAATGCACCATTTGAAATACTCTGGGTTGCCTACTTTTGAAAATGGTATGCCATAATAGTGGAAATGTTATTACCCAGGCTGCCATGCTCTCTCAAAGGCGAAATAGGCCCAGGAAATCACCTTGTCAAATTTCCAACTTTGAAATGGACATCTAATATATTTGTCCCTGTGACTTCCCCCCAAAAAACAGAAAATCCGGTACATGGGGGTACTGTTATATTCAGGAGACAATGTTAAAAGAAAATAGTGAGGCTTTGTTGCAATAACTCATACCAGGAATAAGAAATGTCCTGTGAAAAGTGAGTTCAAGTGTGCAAAAAAGCACAAATAAAACTATTACCGCTATGTGGGGCCTTCATTTCTGATAAAGTGGTTCGACCAAACATCATAAAATGCACCATTTGAAATACTCTGGGTTGCCTACTTTTGAAAATGGTATGCCATAATAGTGGAAATGTTATTACCCAGGCTGCCATGCTCTCTCAAAGGCAAGATAGGCCCAGAAAATCGCTTTGCCAATTTTCAATGTGTAAAACCAAAAATGGACAAGTGTATATTTGACCCTGTAACTTTCCAAAACCCCATAAAACCTATACATGGGGGGTACCATGGCGCTCGTGAGACATCCCTGAACAGAAATAGGAGTGTTTCAGGGCAGTAAACTACATACTGACGTTAATATTATCAGTAAAAGTACAGTTTTTATGTGAAAAACGCAAAAAAAAAACAGAACACTAACTTTGGCTAGCATTTGTGCCCAAATGGCTACTACAAAAGACTGTCCATACCCAATTTTGAATACCCTGGGATGTCTACTTTTTCAAATGGTATGCCATTAAGGGGTAATTTTCATTTCTTGGCTGCCATACGGCCTCAAAGGCAGCCTAGACACAGCAAACTAATCTGACAAATTCCATTGTGAAAAAGCATAAATGGATAAGCCGTATATATGACCCTGTAACTTTAAAAAAAAACATACAACCTATACATGGGGGGTACCTTGGCGCTCGTGAGACATCACTGAACAGAACTGAGAGTGTTTCAGGGCAGTAAACTACATACTGACGTTAATATTATCAGTAAAAGTACAGTTTTTATGTGAAAAACGCAAAAAAAAAAACGGAACACTAACTTTGGCTAGCATTTGTGCCCAAATGGCTACTACAAAAGACTGTCCATACCCAATTTTGAATACCCTGGGATGTCTACTTTTTCAAATGGTATGCCATTAAGGGGTAATTTTCATTTCTTGGCTGCCATACAGCCTCAAAGGCAGCCTAGACACAGCAAACTAATCTGACAAATTCCATTGTGAAAAAGCATAAATGGATAAGCCGTATATATGACCCTGTAACTTAAAAAAAAAACATACAACCTATACATGGGGGGTACCTTGGCGCTCGTGAGACATCACTGAACAGAACTGAGAGTGTTTCGGGGCAGTAAACTACATACTGGCGTTAATATTATCAGTAAAAGTACAGTTTTTATGTGAAAAACGCAAAAAAAAAAAACGGAACACTAACTTTGGCTAGCATTTGTGCCCAAATGGCTACTACAAAAGACTGTCCATACCCAATTTTGAATACCCTGGGATGTCTACTTTTTCAAATGGTATGCCATTAAGGGGTAATTTTCATTTCTTGGCTGCCATACAGCCTCAAAGGCAGCCTAGACACAGCAAACTAATCTGACAAATTCCATTGTGAAAAAGCATAAATGGATAAGCCGTATATATGACCCTGTAACTTTAAAAAAAAACATACAACCTATACATGGGGGGTACCTTGGCGCTCGTGAGACATCACTGAACAGAACTGAGAGTGTTTCGGGGCAGTAAACTACATACTGACGTTGATATTATCAGTAAAAGTACAGTTTTTATGTGAAAAACGCAAAAAAAAAAACGGAACACTAACTTTGGCTAGCATTTGTGCCCAAATGGCTACTACAAAAGACTGTCCATACCCAATTTTGAATACCCTGGGATGTCTACTTTTTCAAATGGTATGCCATTAATGGGTAATTTTAATTTCTTGGCTGCCATACAGCCTCAAAGGTAGCCTAGACACAGCAAACTAATCTGACAAATTCCATTGTGAAAAAGCATAAATGGATAAGCCGTATATATGACCCTGTAACTTTAAAAAAATACATAAAACCTATACATGGGGGGTACCTTGGCGCTCGTGAGACATCACTGAACTGAACTGGGAGTGTTTCAGGGCAGTAAACTATATACTGACGTTAATATTATCAGTAAAAGTACAGTTTATTTGTGAAAAACGCAAAAAAAAAACAGAACACTAACTTTGGCTAGCATTTGTGCCCAAATGGCTACTACAAAAGACTGGCCATACCCAATTTTGAATACCCTGGGATGTCTACTTTTTCAAATGGTATGCCATTAAGGGGTAATTTTCATTTCTTGGCTGCCATACGGCCTCAAAGGCAGCCTAGACACAGCAAACTAATCTGACAAATTCCATTGTGAAAAAGCATAAATGGATAAGCCGTATATATGACCCTGTAACTTTAAAAAAATACATAAAACCTATACATGGGGGGTACCTTGGCGCTCGTGAGACATCACTGAACTGAACTGGGAGTGTTTCAGGGCAGTAAACTATATACTGACGTTAATATTATCAGTAAAAGTACAGTTTATTTGTGAAAAACGCAAAAAAAAAAACAGAACACTAACTTTGGCTAGCATTTGTGCCCAAATGGCTACTACAAAAGACTGGCCATACCCAATTTTGAATACCCTGGGATGTCTACTTTTTCAAATGGTATGCCATTAAGGGGTAATTTTCATTTCTTGGCTGCCATACGGCCTCAAAGGCAGCCTAGACACAGCAAACTAATCTGACAAATTCCATTGTGAAAAAGCATAAATGGATAAGCCGTATATATGACCCTGTAACTTAAAAAAAAAACATAAAACCTATACATGGGGGGTACCATGGCGCTCGTGAGACATCCCTGAAAAGAACTAGGAGTGTTTCAGGGCAGTAAACTATATACTGACAATAATATTCTCAGTAAAAGTACAGTTTTTATTTGAAAAATGAAAAAAAAAAAAAATAACACTAACTTTGGCTAGCGTTTATGCCCAAGTGGCTACTACAAAAGACTGGGCATACCCCATTTTGAATACCCTGGGATGTCTACTTTTTCAAATGGTATGCCATGATGGGGTAACTTACATTTCTTGGCTGCCATACGGTCTCAAAGGCAACCTAGGCCCAGCAAACCAATCTGTGAAACTTCTATGTAAAAAATAAATAAATAGACAAGACATATATTTGACCCTGTAACTTTCCAAAACACCATAAAACCTATACATGGGGGTTACTGTTTTACTCATGAGACATTTCTGAATACAAATATGTATGTTTTATTGCAGTAAAACCAAACAGTATTGTGACATTAACAGTTAAATTGACATGCAGAAATTGAAAAATATCAAAATTTCTTAATTTTTCAAACTTTTTTAGATTTTATTCATATAAAGTGGAGTTCTATATATGAATGTTTGATATGGAATGAAAGCCCTGTTTCCCCTGAACAAAACGATATATAATAAGTGTGGGTGCACTTAGTATGAAAGAGGTAAATTATAGTTGAACAGACATAGAGCCAAATTCTGTGGTTTGTTTACGTTTTGTTTTGATCACAACTTGTACATTTGGCTCCGTCCTTAAGGGGTTAAGCAAGATTATGTGAAAAGTAGTAAAAAAAAAAAAAAAAAAAAAAAAAAAAAAGTTTTTTACATTTATTTTTTAACATTGGGCCTATACCATGGGCATGGGCCTGGAGCTGCAGCTTAATCAGCCCCTATGTTAATCCGGCCCTGTTTGTAGGTACAAATATATTAATATTGTTTATTATAAGTTAAGGTAATGCAGCTACATGTCACTCTACATTTCAGATGACATGGGGCTTTTGGTTTAGGGGATGGGTTTGGATGTTTAAATTTTGCAGTCAACATTTTGAAAGTAACATTTCAAGCACTGTAACCACTAACAGCTCACTATAGTGGTTATGGTGAAAGGCATGCTTTGTCGCTGTCCCACAGTAAGTAATAAAACTGTTTCGTATGGTTTGTCCGTTTCTATCGAGGAAGCCATCTAGTGGCTGACTTAGTGCTGCAATTTAAACATTTTGTTTAACATTGCAGCACTAAGGGCAATAGGGACACTGCACCCAGACCACTTCAATGAGCTGAAGTGGTCTGAGTGCCTACAGTGTCTCTTTAATGCTAGCTATGCAATGTAAACAAATGCATACTTTTATTAAAAGCGAGGGAATTAGTAACATAACAATGATGACACTGTAAATACATTGCATAGTGTGTCACTTTATTGTGGCATTTGTTAAGACAAAACCTAGCAATAATTATATGTTATTCCTGTTTACCGATTAGTAAGTCAGCAAATTTGTAAGGCGGATTAACCTCAGTTACATAAAAAGTGTAATGTCTAAATACCCGTAGTGAAATCACGTCATGAGATTTAGCGCATTGCTAACTAACTAAGATCAAAACAGAGTAGATCCTTAAAGACTCAGACCACTTCTGCCCATTGGAGTGATATGCGTGCCAACTCCCACTACCCTTAACCCTGCAACTGTAATTATTGGAGTTTTTTTATAAACTGTAATAATTACCTTGCAGGGTTAAGTCCTCCCCTAGTGGCTGTCTACTAGACAGCCACTAGAGGGCACTTCCTGGTACATAGCACAGATGAGGACCTCCAGCGTCGCTCAATTCCCCATAGGAAAGAATTGAAAAGCATTTTCAATGCTTTCTTATGGAGAGGTCTAATGCATGTGCATTAGGTGTCCCCAGCCGGTGGGCGGGATCAGTCTCCCCCGCCGGCTGATGTAATGAAGGGGAGGAGCGGAGGAAGAAGCAGCGATGTGGGACATGTCGCTGCCTCTGGTAAGTGACTGAAGGGGTTTTCACCTCTTCAGCAACCGGGGATGGGTGGTGGGAGGGAGAGGGGACCTGCAGTGCCAGGAAAAGGGATTGTTGTCCTGGCACTTGAGAGTCCCTTTAAAGCAAAGTGGATTTTTTCTGTTTAGCATTTTAGCTACTAATGACTAGCTTCTCTGAATAGACTCTCTAGCTTGTACCTGCTTGATTTGCTTTGCCTAGCACATTTGTGTTTTAGCTGCAAACATATCATGGCAGCATTATATCGGGATTCCTAGAACTGTATTGTAAAATGCTTATTTCCACCTTAAACCTTCCAGTCCTCCCAGAAATATAATTATAGAGAGTTATTCATTGCGGCTCAGTTAAGTCCATGTTCTTTTGGGTTGTTTTGAAAATAAATATGCTGTAGAATTTGTGCTGTAAACCATTGTGGGTACATCTAACTTAAAGAATGTAGGGGTTCACATCATCTAACCACCTCTACTGTCCCAGCTGCATGAGAGCCTAGTGAATTGAATATTTGCCATTTTTTTCTGTAATGTGTTTCCAGTGAAATCAACACACTAAACTACTAAATCTCTTCTTGTTCCTGTCAGAAAGCAATGATACATTACTCTGTAGCCACAAGCTGATGGGTGGATATTCTGCTCCCAGCTGTTTCCTGTTACAGTACAGAGCTCTGCAGTTTGCCATGCTCATGCATTCCCTTATGGGTAGTGCAGAAGCTTCAAACTCAAAGTTGGGAGCCACAGATACCTACTCCCAGAATCATGTGTACACTCATGAGAACACAAGTCTGCACACCTTCATACGCTAAGTTATAAACACTAAATAAATGCTCCCCCTTCCCTTCCCGCACTTGTAGCTCAGTGTAGGCTGCTTCCTCAATGAAATCACCAGAATACTGGCATTTTAGTAACAAGAGAGGCCAAAGACAACACCATAGGCAAACCCTATTTTTTCTCCTGCTCTGTAAATTTAACTTTATTCACACACAGGAGGCTCCTGCAGGGATTATCAAGCTATTAACAAAGCAGGAGCTAAATGATAAATTAAACAGAATTTGCAATAAAGGAAGTATAAAAATTAGATGACTCTTTACAGGAAGTCTTTAGGAAGGCGGTGCAAGTCGCATGCAGGGAGGTGTGACTTTGGCTGTTATACACAAAGTGATTTAACTCCTAAATAGCAGAGAATTGAGCAGTGAGTGAGACTGCAGTGGCATGATTTATACACCAAAACTGCTTCATTAAGCTAAAGTTGTTTTGGTGACTACAGTGTCACTTTAAGTTAAAAGGGGTGTAGCAGAAATGTCTCAAATGAAGTGATACATTTCATAATATTTGCAGTGGTGGAACAGTATGCACATCTCTGACGTGTTGAAATGAAAGAGGAACTCCTTGAGCTGTTGTTTTAGTAGCTATAGTTTTCCTTTAAATATTTTAGATTTGGATGCACCTGTACCGTAATTTCACTGGTGTACTCTGTGTTATTTCAAACTTCTTATTTCTCCCCTGCCCATTACCAATCTCTTTAGGAGAGCAATATTGATTGTCTGTTCTCATAGAATTGATGGGATGAGATGATTGAAAATGCTATTAAAATCGCTATCTGCACTCTGGCTTCTGTTTCCAGGCATGTGGCAATAGAGACAACTTTTTATTATGTCTTGTGTTGAGTTTGTAGTATCAGTGTTCACCTCTTTCTCTTGGTCTTCTATTTACGTAATAAAGTTATCTAACAAAATATAAATAATTAAAAAAAATGTGGATTTATCATGAAATCTCACAAATGAGATTTGGCCTAATCTTTACAGGTTCAAGCTATAAAAATGGAGCATAGTGTACTGTATTAGTAGAAATTACAATTTAACAGTTCTTCTGAGTTTTCAGTAAACCTCTCCTAGCTTGAGGATATAATTTCAAATTCCCCAAGAGTTACTATTTAGGAGGCACAGTCCTTACCTGGCTAACTTAATACCATTTATTTCAGATGACTTCCTAATTACATGTAAGAGAGGATTGAGAACCAAGACAAATAAGAGCGGTGAGAGGGGGCAGCCTTCATGCGTACCATTGCTCAGGACAAACGGTTTACGAGAGACTCCAGGGATTACTGTTTGGGCTCTGGGTTTAGTGTATAGTGCCTGGATGGCACTAGGAACAGTCCCTACTTGGACACACACAAATCCCTCTGTCCCTCATTTCTATCTTTTAGTTCCTTTATTTTTAGGAGCTCCATATTGTTGATATGTCTGGGTGTATAACAGAGCTCCACAGCAATAATACAGTAATGAAGCTTGCGTTTAATGAGTTTAAATATGTTTAGAATTCAGTGTAAATAAAATTACTAAAAAAAAATTACTAAAGTTACCTAAAATTTCTCAGAACAGCCCCGACCCTGACAACCCACCCACTCTCACCCCTAAATTTAAAGTGTTCCTCTTTGCCCATTTGAAATGTTGGGAGGTTTTTTCCTAGTTGTACCACTGTCCAGTTAATAGGTGTGATTTCTAGATACAAAGGCCTGTTACATATATATCTTTTGGGATTCCAATCTTTGCTTGGTAGTCTTGAGATGAAAATCAGGAATGTAATGCCTGTTTGTAATAAAGCAGCCCTCTGTCTATATAATAAGACAGGTAGCATGAGTAAGAAAGACACACCACTCTGTATGTAGTGTTGGCATTTGAATGCACAGGTGTGTTTGTGTGTAGTATTGGCATTTGGATGCAGGGGTGTATTTATGTATAGTGTTAGCGTTTTAATGGGATGTTTGCCCATTTAATGACACAGTTATAATGGAGAGAACCAGAATAGAATGTAGGTGGAGCTACATGATTTGTTTCAAGTTGACGCTGGCATTTGGGGAATTCTCACAATCTTGTAATGTGCTCTACGACATTAAAACTTCCATAAAAATATTTGTGAAGAGGTTTATTGCAATGTTTAGATTATATTCCATGTTTAAAGGTCTTTCATAAAATCCTTGTTCAGCTGTATCACTGTCTGTTTATATTGGTTTATAGACCTGAACACGCAAATATTATAGCAGTTATAATTCTGAAAACCAAAAGCTCAGCCAGGCTACAGAAACTGCACAATAGCTAAACCAAGATTGAGTCAGTAGCATTATATAGAGGGCCGATCTTAGGGTCACTGACGCCTGGGTGCAAGAATATTTTTGGCATCTCTGGGTGGGCGTGGCTATATCAATAACTCCTATCCTTTACAAACATAACACTTCTAACCACACCCATATTTTTATGGAAACCACTCCACATCTTTGGGCCCCCCAACTTCAACAGATAACATGTCACCCTCTTCCTGAAGTGCCAGCTTTACCAACAACAAACTTAAAGGACCACTCTAGGCACCCAGACGACTTCAGCTTAATGAAGTGGTCTGGGTGCCAGGTACCTCTAGGATTAACCCTTTTTTTTATAAACATAGCAGTTTCAGAGAAACTGCTATGTTTATAATGAGGGTTAATCCAGCCTCCAAATCCTCTAGTGGCTGTCTCACTGACAGCCGCTAGAGGCGCTTGCGTGATTCTCACTGTGAAAATCACAGTGAGAGCACGCAAGCGTCCATAGGAAAGCATTGTAAATGCTTTCCTATGCGACCGGCTGAATGCGAGCGCGGCTCCTGCCGCGCATGCGCATTCAGCCGATGACGTCGCGATCAAGATGGAGAGGAGGAGGAAAGCTCCCCGCCCGGCGCTGGAAAAAGAGGTAAGTTTAACCCCTTCCTCTCTCCAGAGCCCGGCGGGAGGGGGTCCCTGAGGGTGGGGGCACCCTCAGGGTACTCTAGTGCCAGGAAAACGAGTATGTTTTCCTGGCACTAGAGTGGTCCTTTAACAAAAATAGGTAATCAGTGTAATTTTGGTGCCCAAATAGCAGATAGCAGTGGCAGATCCAGAACCTAATCTCACAAGGGGTACTAGAAGTGGGATGATAGGGGCTGAAGTGGAAGGTATGGGCTGTAATTGGGGGGAGGGTTAGGAAATGTTGTGAGGGATAGGAGCTGAAGTGGGGGGATGGTTGTAATTGGGGAAGGAGACTGTTGTTGTGGATGATATGGGTTGCAATTTGGGGGGAGATGAGCTGTAGTGGGAAGGATAGGCACTGTAGTGGGTGTAGGGACTGTAGTAAGGGTATAGAGGCTGTAGGTATGGGATGTAAAATGGGATTAGGGTCTGTAGTGGATGGCATGGGCTGTAATTTAGGGGTTAGGAAATGTAGTCAGGGAAAAGAGGAGCTGAAGTAGGGGGGTTAGGTGCTTAAGCGGGGGGTGGCTGCAATTGGGGAAAAAGGTGGTGCAGGGTATATGGGCTGCAATTGGGAGTTAGAGGGCTGAAGTGGGGAGGATATGAACTGTAGTGGGGGTAGGTAATGGAATAAGGAAATAGGGACTGTAGTAGGAGATTAGGGATGCACATGGGGTAAAGGCTGTAGTAAGGGGATAGTGGCGGTAGTAGGAAGTTAGGGACTGTAGTGGGGGTTATGGACTGAATTTGGCTGTAGTGGGGGGATAGGAGCTACATTTGGAGGGCTGTGATTGAATTGGGGGGTAGGTGCTGTAGTAGGTGAGTTAGAGGCTTTAGTAGGGGGATAGCCTCTGCATTTGGGCAATAGCAACTGTAGCGTGGGTTAGAAACTGCAGTGGGGGTAAGGGACTGTAGTAGGGTGGTTGAAGGCTGTAGTAGGCATATGGGCTGTAGTGAGGGATAGAGGCTGCTGCATTTGGGGGTAGGGACTGTAGTGGGGGTTAGGAGCTGCATTTGCAGGGTAGTGACTGTAGTGGGGGATAAGAGCTGCAGTTGGAATAATAGACTGTTGTAGGCGATTGGGGGCCAAAGTAGGTATAGGGGCTGCAGTTGTGGAATAGGGGCTGCTGTTTTGTTAAGAAAATTGTAGTAGGGGGGGTTAAGGGCTTTAATAGGGAGTTATGCACTGTATTATGCAATTGGGGAGTTGGGCATTATAGTAGGGAGTTGGAGCTGTAGTATATGGGTTGCAGTTGGGAGTTAGGGCTTGTAGTAGTAGTTGGGGACTGTATAAAGAGGGTAAGGGGCCATAGCATTGCATAGGGGCTAAAGAAAAATACATTACCTTGAGCCGGGCGGTGAATTCTGTTCCCTGGTGGGAGATAGGCAGAGAAAGCAGCCAAACGTAAGGGGGTGGCATTTAGTGCTGCACTCCCTGCTGATGCTCCTCTCTATACAGACTGTCTGGGCGCTGTGCACCCAACCAGGATTGGTTAAGAGCATTGGCATCTGAGAATACGCTCCCATTCTGGATGGCTAGTAAATTATTTTTACACTAACAACTACAGGGCTGTTCACTAAAGTGTCAATTTAAAGTGAATTTTAAATGAACAGCCAAAATAGCCAAACTGTAAATATTCTCAGGTAAGTCAGCTATGCTTCCAGTACAACTACTTTGGCCTTTAATTTTAATAAACCTGATAGTTTCTATATGGCAGTATGTTTGTCAATCATGTCAACACCAACATGTTCCCACGTGATGTATGCTCGGGGCTCAAAAGGTAAAAGGTTGTGCTTCTAACCTCATTAAAAGTCACTTGGTAAACCTCATATTACTCTATGACCTCTGAGAATAGACAGGGCAGGAGTACATGCAACAGCCCTCCTGTAATGGGACTTCTGATTTAAAAGTTAATCACAGTACATTTATAGCTTTGCTGTTATTAATGTTTATATTTATGAGACATAAGAAGAAGAGAGAGGAACTTTACTTTTGATCGCTCTCCCCTATAAGTCTGTCAGCCTGTCTACAAGGTGTGTAGGCTGTTAGTGGCATCATTTAAAGTACTCCCTGCATGGTTGGGCTAGGGTAGGTGACTGACTGGCACATTTATTCAAACTCAACAGAGCTTAAAATGAGCATGCTAGCATTAGAAATGCAAATATGTATTTCTTATGTCAGAGTGATCCCCTGTCTTTTTAGATTCACCTCTACACAAACCCATTAAATAGTAAAATGAAGAGGAGTTACTGACCCTTTAGCCCTCGTCACACCTTTCTCACTTCAGCCACTGCTCCTCTCTGGCTGAAATCATCGGTGATGATGATCTCCACTATCTCAATGATTTCCAATAGGGAATATAAATAATGTAACATTTCTTATCTTCCTTTATTCTCCCAGGTGTTGGTATAAAATGAATTTAGCAGCATGCAGCATGGAGGGTTTGCAGATCACCATTTAGCAGCAGAAGTTGGCAAATTAATGCAAATTATTTATTCAAAATCCACAGTGGTTTTTCCCTCTTCCAAAATGTGTTGAATGGTGTATAATTGACTCTAAACTGGCATGTCAGATATAGTGCAGGATTGGGATATCTTATAACGGCTTCAATTAATGAGAACATTTTTATCACGATCTGAATAATGGAATGCAAGGTTTGACTGAAGCCAAGAGAGAAAACTAACCAGTTCCAATCTGATTCCTCTTTTAATCAACTAGAAATAAAACCAAAACAAAATCTTGATAAATATCAACAAACAATTATTCCACCAAACATCAAAAATTAATACGTGACCTAAAAGTTTATCAAACAAGGAATGTCTACCGTCCACTTACACGCAGAACCAGAATGAACTCCGAGAATGCAATGACATCAGACAATTTTAGAAAAAGGCCTATCATTTGTGCCTGTCCCAGCTTTCAATAAACGTATGTGGGTCAAGGATCTACATGTGTTCATGAGAAAACTGGCACTCCATAAGTACTATCAATTCCGGACTGATAGGAGAACCAGGAACTTGGGTGCATCTAGTGGATATTACGATTGTTTTATGACTCTTGTATCTCTCCTTGATGAGAATGAAGATAACAATACTCTCAGCCATACCGACTTAAAACATAGGAGCCGGTTTACTCCCAACCTCGGCAGTTTTCAAAATATTGAATTGTTTCTAAAAGCTGTTAAATTTGAAATTGAAAATATTAAAACATGTGACTTAGCACTTTACCCAAATAAGAATTTATCAAAACAGGAACGAACTGCTCTGTCATTAAAAAAGGACAAGAGGATAATTGTGAAACCTGCCGACAAGGGGGGAAATATAGTTATTATGGACTAAGAACAATACGTTGAGCTGGCTCCGAGGATCTTGAATGATGAGTATACCTATCGAATTTTGAAAACTGACCCCACAAATGTTTACCTACAGGAATACAAGGACACTTTGGACTTGGGTCGCAGTAGGGTTGCTATCAAATGAAGAATATGAATTATTCTAAATCGGAATCCAAGAATAGCAACCTTCTACTGCCTACCCAAGATCCATAAGGATTTGGAAAATCTCCCCCGGGTGCCCTATATTATCCAGGGTGGACAATTTAACCCAAAATGGAAGTACTTACATCGATAAAATTCTAAGACATTTGTGGAAACTTTACCCTCATACATTCAAGATACCAAGCATGTCCTGACAACCCTGTCTAGTCTCGGGATACCAGAAGGTGCCAGCCTTTGTAGTCTGGACATTGAATCCCTGTACTCCTCCAGACCACATGGGGGAATCCAACATCCCATTTTTTTTCTTGAGAAAAGTTGTGACAACTTCCAAGCATATACATAATTTATCATAATGCTCCTCGAGTTTATCCTGACACACAACTATTTTCTCTTCAATAATAATTTCTACCACCAGGTGAGGGGCACTGTGATGGGGACAGCTTGTGCCTCGTCATATGCCAACCTACACCTGGGGTGGTGGGTAGAAACTGCCATCAAACCAGAACATTTGTCTCAATACATTCTAATGATTCATATGTGGGGAGATATATAGATTACATTATAGTTGCGTGGAAGGGTACTCTCGAGGACTTTAATCATTTTGTTACAATGTTGAACATAAATGATCAAAATTTGAAATTCACCTCAGAATTTGAGGGCTGTAAATTCAATTTTCTTGACATCATAATTTCAATCACAGATCAAACAACTCTTTTCAGGAAGCCGTCGGCCTCCAATAGCCTCTTGAACTGGGACAGTTATCACCCAAGAACCAATGGGTCAATACCTCTCATGGTGCTCGCCCAGCTGGTATGGTGTCTGCCACTCTCATGGTGCTCAGCCAGCTGGTCTGGTGTCTGCCACTCTCATGGTGCTCAGTCAGCTGGTTTGGTGTCTGCCACTCTTATGCTCTGTCAGCTGGTTTGGTGTCCCCTGCTCACATGGGGCTCAGCCGGCTGGTATGGGGTCTGCCACTCACATGCAGCTTGGCTGGTATGGGATCTAGCACTCTCGGTGCTCAGCCAGCGGGTAGGTTTGCCATCACCAGTCTATTTATTGGTCCAACGTCTAGGGCATTTGATAATTCATTCAGCCAGAGAATTGTGCACACTTTAGTTCTGTGTGTGTGATATATTCCCAAATGGTGTGCCATTGTTAATCCCCCCCCCCATAGTTTGTTTTCTATTTTGAAACACGAAGTGTATAAAAAAAAAAAAAGGGGAAAAGGGCACACAACCTTTCATGTCACATTGAGAAAAGATAAATCATGGTTTGGTTTTGCATGTTGTATGTTCGGAGTGCATTATGTTTTCACATTTCACAATCCGGTTATGTCATGGGTGCATATATCTTACACGTGTTAAATTATTACGGTATGTCACTTACTATACTAATAGCTAGTTGTCATTGTATTGTGGGTATGTGTGACTCGGCTAAGTTTTTTTTGCTATTAGTGACTCTCCGTATGGTGTAATTGACTGTTCTAATTCTGCGTTTTACTGTCTGGTGGGCCCTTGCTCGCTCGTCTGGTGTATGCCTATCCCATTCACTTAATTGCCATTTTTCAGCGTTGAGGTTCGCTCTATTACGCCTCTAACGTACTCGCTGGTATACTCTGGTTACTGAGTCTCTGTCCCTTGACCTGGATCGCCGGATGGTTCTGAACCTTTTTGTCTTTTCTGGGTTGGTCACGGTTTTGTACTTATTTTTGCCATGATCCTATACCCTCCTCGGTTTCCCTCCTCTATGGTTTAGACCCAGGTTTTGCTTATCTGGGTGGCACGCTTCGTCTAACTGTTGTCCTGCTAGGGAGCTCGTCCTTCCTGGCAGCGTTTGCCTTTCTTGCCTCGTGTCCACCTGTGGGGTAGGTCACTTTCACTTATTCCGGTCCACACTGTAACATACGTTCTTAGTCAACATTCTAAATGGGTCCACGATCTGGCCCTCGCAGAGGCATACGTTCTCAGTTGCTTTTCTAATTTGGTCCACGACCCGGCCGCACAGAGGCATACATTCTCGGACTCCATTCTACATAGGTCCACGATCTGGCTGGGTCCACGATCTAGCCCACGCTGAGGGCTATTAGCAGATAGTACTGGTTGTTGGGGATCTAGGTGCCCACTATGGTAGGTTTCTGGCCTCTATGCCATAGACTAGTGGTCCCGCGAGGCCAACACCCATCCTCCTAGTCGGGGGTACCCTTATACTCGAAGGACGATGCTATCGTCCCAAGCCATAGTTATTCACATCGCATTGTTGCATAGGGAAGGCCTCACTTGTCACTCCCATTCTATCTTATGCTTTAGTAGTCACAGAGAGGCCAACACCCCGCCACCCGCACCTCTACCTCCCCTCAGGACAACACATAGAGCCTCTCATGCCACTTGGCAACTAGAAGGGCTTCACCTGTCACCCTCATCGGTTGAATTCTTCGCCACTTGGCAATAGATAGCCGGCCAGTATGTTATATTGATTAAACTAATGGTGGCTTTGTATAGTCATATATCTCGAGTTCCCAAGTTACTGGGGTACTGTCTCTACCCAACACCTCATATACTAATACTAATACATTACATATACCAGAACCAGTTAAGGATTTGTCAGGCATTTGTGACTTATCCAAGTAATTTTAAGGTATGGTAGAACAAATATATTTTGTATGGTACACTTCTTTTTGCCCTCTTTATTACAGGCCTACTGCCTTGTCGGTTCCGGCACACCGCAACCGACTGGTGTTATTAACTATGGTATTTATTACTAATGATATATTATCGAACCATTATGGCAATATTGCCCCAACCACAAAATCAAGTGTAAGAAATACTTTTCAAAAATGCAACATGTATGTAAAAATACATTTATTTTTTTTTCCCCCTCACCACAAACATTGACATACATTGGTGAAGAAATGGTGACAGGTTAAGGCACAATATACACCACATAAGGTACCCTGAGGTGTCTGCTTTATCAAATGGACAGCTTTATTAAAGAACAGTCAAACTGCTATAATACCCTAAAATGAGACATAGGCCCATCATATCAATTTATGAAAATTCTAACTATAGAAACTAAAATAGATGTGTCTCTTATATGGCATTGTAGCTTTACAGAATAGTGCCAAAGGCATACAATGGGGGTATCGTTATTCTCAGCAGATGTAGCTGAACACAATATGGGGTTCTGTGCAGGAATGACACACACCAGCTTTACGATATACACGTTACAAAAACCTTGTTATATGTGTATATGCCAAAATAGAGAAAAAACACAATTTTACTCCAATATTTAGCAGAAATTGGTGATGAAATGGCTATGTAAAAAGTGTCAAAATAACCTTAGATAAATAGCCTGTGATGTCTACTTTATATAAATATATACTTTTGTGTGGCAATTTTGTTTTTTTGTGATGGCTACTAAACCTACAAGACAAACATACCAACTTCTAAAATTGTTTCACATTGAATTTTTATTTTAGTCCCTTTTATTTTGTGACCTGTAACTTTCAAAATAAGCTGAAATCCTATACATATCAGTGGCGGATCCAGGGGGGGGCAACGGGGCAATTGCCCCCCCCGAGATTCTCCCTTGCCGGCTAATGCAGGGCTGACATTGCCCAAGTGCCAGCCCTGCATTGTGCCTGCAGACCGGGGAGGGAGATCAGTGATCTCCCTCCCCGGTCCGCAGGCACATTACTGACAGCCGACCGGCAGGGGAGGGAGAGAGGACCCGGGAGCTGTTACCAGCAGCTCCTCCGGGTCCTCCTCTCGCGAGATTTGGAGCGTTGCCGCGGTTACCACGGCAACGCTCCAAATCTCGCGAGAGTGAACTCTAGCCCTGGAGCGCGGGCTAGAGTTCACTCCTACCACTGGGACCACCAGGGAATCCCCACTGGGACCACCAGGGAAAGAAAGATGTCCCCCCTCCTCCCAGTAAAGGTAAGAAGGGAGGGGGGACATAAATTATATATTAATTTAAATTAAATGTAAAAAAAAAACCACACACACATTAAACAAAAAAAAAGCCCCCCCTCCCCCCTATCCTTCTTCTACACACACATTGCCCCTGCCCCCCATACACACACACACACATACACACACATTTCCCCTGCCCCCCATATACACACACATTGCCCCTGCCCCCCATACACACACATTGCCCCTGCCCCCATACACACACATTGCCCCTGCCCCCCATACACACACACACATTGCCCCTGCCCCCATACACACACACACATTACCCCTGCCCCCCATATACACACACATTGCCCCTGCCCCCCATATACACACACACATTACCCCTGCCCCCCATATACACACACATTGCCCCTGCCCCCCATATACACACACATTGCCCATGCCCCCCATATACACACACACATTGCCCCTAGCCCCATACACACACACACATTGCCCCTAGCCCCCCCATACACACACACACATTGCCCCTGCCCCCATACACACACACACATTGCCCCTGCCCCCATACACACACACACTGCCCCTGCCCCCCATACACACACACACATTGCCCCTGCCCCCCATACACACACACACATTACCCCTGCCCCCCATACACACACACACATTGCCCCTGCCCCCCATATACACACACATTGCCCCTGTCCCCATATACACACACATTGCCCCTGCCCCCCATATACACACACATTGCCCCTGCCCCCCATACACACACACATTGCCCCTGCCCCCATACACACACACACACATTGCCCCTGCCCCCATACACACACACACATTGCCCCTGCCCCCCATATACACACACATTGCCCCTGCCCCCCATACACACACATTGCCCCTGCCCACCATAAACACATTGCCCCCACATACACACACTGCCCCACATACACACACTGCCCCCCATAAACACACTGCCCCCACACACATACATTGCCCCACACACACACTGTAACTGTCACACACACATACTGACCCACACACACACTGCACCCCTGACATATACTGCCGCCCTCACGTACACACTGCAACCTTCACACACACACACTGCTAATACACTGTCCCCCTCACACACACACACACTGCACCCCTCACACATTGCACCACTCACACATACCACTGCTCCTCTGCCCTACTACAGCCCCATTTCCCAGAGGACCTCAGGTAAGTTGTCAAACAGTTCTTAAACAGTTTGACTACTTACTCTGGGAGGGGGTCTTGGCATTATTGGCACTATAACCACTACACTGAGCTGTAGTGGTTATTGTGTCTGGATTATTTATTTAAATAATCTACAAGTGCCCCTCCCGAGATCAGGCTCTGGATCCACCACTGATACATATTATGTATCCTATAAATCAAGACATATGAATGAATGTATTTTGAGTTACTTTTTCTAAGCTGTTCATATTATGCACATGTTATTATTGCCAAACTGTGGGGGGGGGAAATTCTGATGCAAATTGCGTTTGAACACAAATTGCAAAATAATGCAAAACTGGCTTGTGTCCTTAAGGGTAAGACAAGCTTTTGAAGCTGTGTCCTTAAGGGGCTAATATAACTACTTGACTTTCTATCTATATTGATTGTATATACACTAGTGTCCATCAACTATTCAACTTTTTTTCCACACTTTATTCACTTAAGTTGCACATAGTTTTGTTTGTTCCTTGGAACCTAATTAAGTGACTATAATTTTTCTCAGATGCCTTTGTTGTTTAACACCTTAAGGACACATGAAATGTGTGACATGTCATGATTCCCTTTTATTCCAGAAGTTTGGTCCTTAAGGGGTTAATCCATTTTGGTATTTTTAATCCATTTGGTATTTTCTTTGTTTCTTTAGCTCCTGCTGAATTGTTAGTTTATTGTGGGTAATACTGTTGGTATCGTGTCCTCTCTTTAAAGATCTGATCCAATCTATTTTTGGTTGACTGAAGCCAAATATTAGATCACATAATTTGTAATTACATTAACCCCTTAAGGACCAAACTTCTGGAATAAAAGGGAATCATGACATGTCACACATGTCATGTGTCCTTAAGGGGTTTCTTAAGGGGATTCTCCAGTGCCAGGAAAACAAACCCATTTCCCTGGCACTAGAGAATCCTGAAGTGCCCCCCTCCCTCCCGCCCCCCCATTATTCAATGCTTTCCTATGGGGGACGTCCAGCACCAGATAACGGGCTGACTCCATTAATTCAATCATAAATCCAGCTGTATACATGTCCATCAGAACAGTTTATTTCCGCATATATATACTGAATTGCTAGTTAATTTTAGCATTCAGTGCTCATCTACCTCCTAACTACTTCACCACGCAGTCTAAGAAATGTCAGGCCAAAAGGGTATCTGTCCAAACGCACGTTTCACCTTGATGTTTAATCCATCCAGATACAAGTTTCATCCACATTGGAAGGTAAAACATGTTGTGGGATGATCTATAGGAATCCAGCTTCCATTATTATTATGTTTTATTATTATTTTCAAGGATAAATAAAACGTTTGTCTTGTTCATGTTTACTGCTGGCTATTCTATATTAATATTTAGATGGTAATATTACTGTGCCACAACACACCAATGATCTCCTCAGCATATATTTAATTTAGAGGCCTGTGCTATGTATTGGATTAGTGCATTGGTTTTAGTTACCATTCTTCTATAGTCTACCATAGTGAAATGATCTGAGTAGCACAGCTGGATATATTTAGTTTACACCCCTTCCATTAGTAGCGTTATTAAGCTTTCTTTATCTACTATACTTTATGAAAACTTGTTGCTAAAATTCTGACATCACACAATCAAATACTGGGTGTTAAAGGGACACTACAAGCATCCAGACCACCTCATCTCATGTAAGTGGTCTGGGTGCAATGTCCCTGTCTGTCTAACCATTTCTAAATACTGTCTTTTTGGTCACTAGCACAGTTTTACTCCGCTAAATTACATTTGACATCCTCATGCTTTGCGTGAGGATGTCTAACATCTTCAGTGCTAAATCAATGATTTCCTATGGGGAAGTTTTAATGCACGTTCGGCTCTTGCCGTACATGCGCATTTGGTTCCCCCATCACTGTGACATTGCTGGAGAAGGAGACCTAGCCCTGCACCAAGGGAGTCTCAGTGCTGGAAAGAGGTTGGTAAAAGAAAGTTTTTTTTCTCCTTTTATGATCAGAAGTGGGAGGGAGACCTAACACACACTATAGCATTAGAAATAGAGGTTTGGTGTTCCTTTGATTTTAGTAGTGCTTTTCAGTATAAGCAGTATTACCTCATTAAAGCATTCACACACTGTACTCTTATACTGCTACCACAGTGCCACCTGGTGGACCCAAAATAATAATCCTTTAAGAGATCTCTGTCTCCATAGCTCAATACAGAATGCGCCTGTATTCATGTTTGATTGCATGTCTTATCTGTTGTGTGTTGTTTATGTACGGTATGTGTATTTTTAATATTATATTATACCCCATTATAACAATGTCTCTCTCTCCCCAGTTTCCTAGTATTAAGGCCAAATCACCTCTAGTAATGTTGCAAAATAAAGCCCAGTCCCTCAGGCACTATATTTGATACTTCTCTTTAAATTTTATATTTAAATATGTTTAGCCTACCCTACACCATATAATAACCACTGTATTTTGAAAGAAAAAAATGAAATGTACATGATTTAGTTAACCACATTTTCTATGTCTTTTTAGGGAATTCGTATTCTGATCGATTGCAGGAGGATACACCATATTTAACAAGTAATGGAAGGTTGAATGAGCACTTAGTGGATAAAATAGTTTTGCAGCTAAATAGAGTTTATCCACAAATCCTTTCTAACAAAGAAGCAGAGCAGGTATTTTGATATTGTATTGAGTTTGTGTGACATTACACTGCAATTTTGTGAAAATCAAATTGTTACTCTATGTGATATTGACATTTTGTATTGTATTGTGTGACATTACATTGCAGTTCTATTGTGTGACATTACATTAAAATATTTGCCAATACATTGAGATTGTGCATTGTTGTATAGCGTAATGTTATCCTAAAAGTACGTATTGTTGCATTCTATAACTCTTCGATCTCTTAGGACAACTACACTTTGGGCCTTTGTCCTGATTTCTGTGGTTCCTCAAATGTTTTTTTGCTCCTAGGAACATCAGAGAATGTCCCCAAAGGTGTAGCTTGAGGCTGGGTGTGTAGGGGCTTGGGCCTATTGCTGCAGTAATGTTTACAAGGGGACAAGAAGAAGGGACCTTCATGCACCGTATCTTATTCAAGGAGCATAAGAAGAGACATTGCTTTTTGTCCTGTTTTATTAATTTCCAATATGTCTCCAATTTGTGCTGTTGAATGAAGCAAACCGCTAGCGGTAAGGGAGATTAGGATACGCCTGGCAGGACTGCAATCTAAAATGTGTTTTTGCATGAAGGGCAGCTGTCGGCTAACTGTTAATAAAGAAGCAAAAACAGTAACTTTCCCCTGGTTTTGTTTCCTTGTAGAACTTGCCCCAAAATTGCTAGTTAGAAAGAACATTAATTGTCGTCTTGTTTGTTTACAAGTATCTTCTGTCCAGTTCAGGAATCCAAAAACATTGGTTCGAAAAAGGCTGTCTGATTTGCTGAAGCATCTGAAAAGTAAAGGAGATCTGGCGTGTCAGGAGTTCTACCGAGCGCTACGGAATAATGCTGATAAAATCTATGCCACGTTACCAAGCAGGAAAAATATGACTAGTAAGTAAGATTTACAAACTGTGGGATGGAAATCTCATTCATTAATCAATTGTTCTTGGATGTAACTGGTTTATTCATTTCAAGTTGACCAGATAATTTAGTATCTTTTATGTTCGTTTTCCACCAATCCAAAAACTGTTGTTCATGATAAAATGCTCATCCACCCAACTGTTTTCCGAACTTCGGTAGGTTAGTTAGTGGTAGTGGTTAAGGTTAACGGTGACATTTAAAACAATAAAATAAAAAAATAGTTCCCCAAACTTTGAAAAGACAATGGTGAAAAAGTATCACCTCAATAAAATTCACAATATATCATGTGATTGTACCCATGGTTCCCACATTTGGTTGTTGGCTTTTTAGATGAAAAGCGATTTGTCTATTAAATGGCTGGTTGGCTTTTAAATGTGTGTATATTTTATGGATGGTTTTATTTATTAATAATCATTTTCATAAAATTGTTTATTTATAAATGTGTTTATAAATGGAGGATCCCGCATGACCTCCGAATCCTCCATAGATACAGATTATATCGCTAGAGCCATCACTGGTGACGGCTGGGAGATTAACATTTCTAGGCCGCAGTAGCTCTGCCCAGTGTCTTGATGTGTCAGGTATAGGAATAATAATGAGTCCCTACTTTGTCTCAGTACTTCTTTTAACTTGGTTGCAATTTCAGTGAAATTCCAACACAGTCAGTATGCTTATTTTATAAAGATTGTATCTTTATGAAATACTCGTTTTGCTTTAACGCCTACCTTATTTAGATAGTCCCATGAAAACACTTCCCTTTCTGTAGTGCAGTTTCTCAGTGTGAGTTTTCCAAAAAACAAAACCTAGCATAAAAATTGCATTCCGGGGGGGCGGAGCCTGACAGCCGATGCGAGCGGACGCACGAGCCCGGAGCTCCAAGCTAAAATCGGAGAAAATTGCCTTATACACCGCTGATATTACCCCTAACAAGCACCGTTCACTTGGGAGACCACCCCATGGGTCGTAAGCACAAAAAGACCCCGGACAATACAGCCCCAGGGCTCACGATAGGGGAAATGTGGCAACAAGCACGCAGCCAGAGCGTAACCAATATGGCCGCGCTCCATGGAGGCTGCTTAGATTTCTCGGACGACGGCTCAGGGGGCGCGGATGATGATTACCTCCCGGCGCCAACCCTGAAGCCTAGAATGAAGCCTAGCAAACCGAGAGCAGACCCTGACGCTGATTTGGTAACTACCGGGGTTTTAAAGAATCTGCTAGCGGAACTCCAGAAGAACATCCTCACAGACGTCTCTGCACTCAGGGGAGAGCTACAGGGCTTGACAGGCCGCATAACAACGCTGGAGGAATCCTCCCAAGAACAACAGCGGACCATGGCCTCGCTGCAAAGAGACCTACAGGACCTGCGGCGCCAAAACACGCTGCATGAAAGAAGATTTGCGGCCCAGGAAGACACGAGACAGAGACTAAACCTAAAGGTTAGGGGGATCCCAGAAGGGCTACCAGAGGCAGAATTGCCACAAGCGATTAAACGCATACTAACCTCTGTACTGCCCCCAGGCCCCACCAAGCCTATCACGCCAACGGACATATTCCGAATACCAAAACCCCCTGGAGCCCCAGCAACAGCCACAAGAGACACCATACTTACCTTTGGGAATAATTCAGACAAAGCGACGGTCCTCACCGCCCTCAGAGGTAAAACTCCTGTGCGGTTCGAGAACTCAGAGTTAACTTTCTATGCAGATTTTTCCAATGGTACCCTGGCTTGGCGCCGATCTCTCCGGCCACTCACCTCCATACTACAACGCCACAGCATTTATTACAGCTGGCGGGCATCCTTCAAGCTACTTGTGCAACATGGAGGGAAAACTCATCAAATCCAGGGCATGCAAGATGCCACAGCCCTTCTACACACCTTGGGCCTACCTCACGACTCCATCTCCCAAACGGGACCTCTAACCCCAACCCCCCCCAGACCACGGCTGGGACCCAGCGAATGCGGCCCCAAATACCGCGGAATGCCACACCAATCACCTACGCATCTGTCACCACTTAAACAGAGGCACGGGACATACTCACCGGCTGCAGTGATTGAGCTACTACCCCCTTAAGTAGCATTACCCTACAGGCCCACCCTCTTACCCTGTTCAGAGAAGATGCCAGTTCACTGGGCCTCTTACCCGGATTGTCCCAACGCTGCGACTCTCATCCGTGAAGGGAATTAACTTTAACTACATGGCCAACATAGGCCATCCTCAAATTATCCCCAGGTTGGACAGTTCGGTAGGTGTGCGACCTAAAGACTCGGTGCAGCACTCCTAACCCAAAGGCCTAGCGGACAACCACACAGCGTCCCCGCATCCACGGAGAATGTACCAACACTGCCGTCCTGAGAACACAGACAGCAGAGATACAGCATAAGGCGCAAATGACACAACACCTACTGGACATTGAGTACAGGTCAACCCTTCATGGTGTCCCTCTTCTAACGATGCAGACCCTACACACTGTTCTCCAAGTTTTAACTTCCCAGTTTAAGCTCCCAGGGAGTTGTCGCCTGCTCTGGCACCTCACTAGACACTACAGCCAACATAGCCCTAAGAGACGTGTAACGTGTATTACCTTAACAATACTGAATGCAATAACCGTGGAATAACTGTTTTTTGTTTCATGTATTCATTCATTCATTTTCTTATCACTTTGTACTGCATACAGTGACTAACGACCTAGCAGAACGGTCATCCTATATTATTGGTACCTAAATATACCCATAGCAGACGTAACCTGTTCACAAATGTAATCACCCACTAGGATATAATGCACCACCTTGACTAATAACTTTACCTCGCTGAGCCTCTCATGGGAACAACTGTAATTTCAAGTACTCTACTTTTGAAGATTCAACGACACCTGACTAAACATACCTATTCTCAAAACGTGCCCTTAATCTACTCAAACAGGTCACGTCCTTAGTGTCCCTCTGCACCCGGGGACTGCATTGTACCCCCTGCTGGCAAAGGCTGAGTCCTGCTATGGGACTGATCTGAGAGGGGGAAACCCTGAGCTACATACTGCAGCAGACCTCCTATGAGACTGTATAGCTGTGTGCAAATACTTAATAGCCTGACTAGTAAACACCGATGACCTTTACTTCATAGTCCCTCTGCCCACTGACAGTACTTGATTATACCTTGGGGCAGGCTGTATGGATCAGTGGGCATAGGATGTTGATCCTCCTCAACAGGGCCCCACTCCCCACAGGCACCCCCATTTTCAACAACTTGCCAGTCTGGGCAACAAGTTTAGTTTTTCCTTATTTTGTGCTCATAGTTTATTTTAATCTTGCACCAATCTGTGGCATCAATCTAGCTGGTATCATTGAAGTGCTCCTTATGGGCGCTCTGTTTTTATTTAACTTTAAAATGCATACTTCTGATGTACTGATATGACTCACCAAAGGGTTTGTTTTATTAAGCTTATGACCCTTTACACCTTTAAAAAGTCAGTAGGTTATTCTTGGACTATAAAAAAGGAAAAAAAAAGAAAATGTGCACTGCAATATAAGCCATATTGTTGTATATTAATTTCTACTGCTCTGTCGTCACCAGCTGTTGCGGCGGTGTAAACCTGTTAACTGACCCTCTCAGATGAGACTCAATGTCATGTATTCCTTTATTAAGTGGTTCACTATGCTGTGACTTACAATCACCTGGCACTCCAGATCTAATACACCTAATAAGCTGGTGAATCATTTTAGTATTAAACCCTTTTTATTTTATTTTATTTTATTTTTTTGGTATAAACATGTGTAACCATTGAAGCGTCAATGTTGAAACCAGTTATTCAGCCACAGCATGATTTTTTTGTAATAGACAGTTCCTTGCAGCTTAGTGCAGCTAAATCGTTTAGAACCTGGATAAACCAGCATAGAATTACATTTAACTGTTTAAACTATGTACGTCAATATCTTGCCATAGTCTACCTAACTAATGTTCTTATTTTGTTTTCTTTTATAAAAAAAAAAGTGCAGTACCTCTTGACTACATGTACCAAATGCTTAAAATGCTATGTAATTCTGAACATGTCACTGCTTACGCCTGTACTTAACTCTGCACTCAAAAATAAAGAATTTAAAAAAAAATAAAAAAAATTGCCACTAGACGGAGCTCTTAGCATCTGATATCTCCTTCCATTTTTCTTTGTACACAGAAACCGAATTAATGAACAATGCACTTCTTCTCTTTTCATAGTTTGCTGTTCAGTCTGGCAAAAGCAATTCATTATTTATTATGTAAAATGAAAGAGTCTCTGTCACCAGTAGTGGTTAAATTATGAATGAAGATCCTTGAACATGATGAAGAGACAAGAGAGATCAGTGTTACGTTTTTTTTTTTATTGTTTTTGACGCATGAGCTTTATATAGCAACAGAATTATGTAGTCTAATAGTAATGTAAGGTGGACACCTAGTCGTCCAGGAAGTTCTGCCTTTCACATATTCCTGTTTCTGCTGTTGATCCAAAAGAAGGTGGAAACATTTTGAAGAAATTTGGTCACAAGCTTTTACTTCATATTTTATATCCTTCATTGTTTTGCTTTTCCAAAAAAGCAGCTAAATATGGTTTAAAAATCTATGTAGAATATGCTGAAAGTTTTTTTTTTTTGTTTGTTTTTTATAGATATCTCAAGTCCAGTGGAAATAATCAGCAACCAGGAGAAAATAATTTTAAATGACCGGGGTAAGTAAACATGACCCAAATTTAGGGATCTGCATAACATTCGCTGGCGGGGGAGACCTAATGTGCATGTGCAGCAATGCCCACGCTCACATTAGGATTTCCCCATAGGAAAGCATTTTTCAGTTCTTTCTTATGGGGATTCCAGTGACACTGGAAGTCCTCAAGCATAGCGTGAGGACGTAGAGCGTCGTTTAGGCAACCAAAAGTCACCTTCAAGCCCATAAGGTAGACAGCCACTAGAGGAGGAGTAAACCCTAGCAAGTAATTATTGCAGTTTATAAAAACTGCAATAATTACCACTCTAGGGTTAAGGGTCATGGGAGTTTGCACCCAGACCACTTCAATGAGCTGAAGTGGTCTGGGTGCCTACAGTGTCCCTTTAAACGTTAATTGTCGGGGAAGTAAATTAAATTTGGATTTTTGGTTAATATAGCAGAACTGAAAACAAAGCTGTCTTTTTTCAGATCGGTTGTTTTGGCCTGAAATTTGAAATCTACTTTAAGTTCCTGAAATGTCACAGTTTACTGACTGCAAAACATGGTATATTGTCATTTTTTAGAGAATAAAATGTATTTACTATTCTAGCCAAATTGCATTTTTCTTTTTAATTCCACAGCCTTGATTGCTAGCAGCATAGATCTGAAATGGCTTCAGGCAACAGTTTCAGGGAAAGCAATGAATGATTTCACCAGTAAATAGAATCTCCAGAATTTGTCCAAAACAATGTATATTGTATTCTGTACTTGCTTACCTCAAGAACCTCAAACCACAACTTGATGCCTCTTTCATAACTAATTTTTCTGTTATTGTGACACAATTCCACATTAAGGTATTATAAGGACACTACAAACCTATCATCTCATTCACTTGGTTATAATCATGAGTCCCCTGGTGTTGTCTATGCAATCACTGTTAAACTGTTTTTGACCAATGTAACATTAACTAAGGGTGCCTGGGCGCCCACAGTCCAGCCCCTGTTGTACATATGGTGAAGGCATATATGAGACACTTGCTTTTCATCAAACAGATTCATACCCATTTTTCAGCGCTACGGAATTTGCTGGCAATATTTTTAAAATAAAGTAATAATACCTGCAATGGGCACTTTTGACACACTCAGCCAATCATAGTAACCTATTACAGCTTGAGCTAGCACAGAGGGGATGGGCTGCTAGGGACTGTCGTATAGCATTACAAGACTGAAAACAGTTTAACAATTAATGCAATGATGTTGCCAGGGGACTCCAGACACTGTAGCCACTTCAATGACATGAAACAGTTACAGTGCCTACAGTATCCCTTTAAGTGCCAAGTCAAATGTGGAAGTAGAACACAATAAGGGATGTTTCAGCCACTGTTTACAGAATGGGCATTTCTGTGGGGAACTTTCTCACAGTGGTTACATTTTACAGAATGTAAAAAGGAGAGACATTTAGAGGAACTTGTGCAGAAATGCTGAAAATGTTGGCCTGTGCTAAAAGAATAAAATGATTAAAGGGCCACTATAGTGTCAGGAAAACAAACCCCCCCCCCCCCCACCCTCAGGGCCCCCCTCCCACTTATTTTTACCCAGCGCCTGGCGCTGGTGACCTCTCCTCCCCCTCCAACGTCCGCTACCGAGTGGAGCCAAATGCGCATTAAAAACGCCTATAGGAAAGCATTTCTCAATGCTTTCCTGTGGGCGTTCTGTGTGCTCAATGCGATTTTCGCATTGAGCATCAGGGAAGCGCCTCTAGCGGCTGTCAGGAAGACAGCCACTAGAGGCTGGATTAACCCTCAATGTAAACATAACAGTTTCTCTGAAACTGCTATGTTTACAGCTGCAGGGTTAAAACCTGGGGGACCTGGCACCCAGACCACTTAAATGAGCTGAAGTGGTCTGGGTGCCTATAGTGATCCTTTAATTATAAGAGAGAGGTTTAATATTATTTGTGTTCATTTTATAGGTCCTGTGTTTTTCCTGGCTTGCTTTAGTGTGGCTGCAGGGCTGGCATTCTTGATGTACTACAATAACTCAGGTATGGAACAGTTTAATGTAGAACAGATTCCTATACAGAGATTTCAAAGGAGATCCGGAGATAAAAAGGAAATCAGCCTATGGGCAACTTGAGCCACTCTCAGAGCTCATTACACTATTAGTTCTTACACAATCTCATGATGAAAACTTTTAGCAATAACCACAAACCAAAATCAGTATTACGACATAAAAATAAGTCAAAATAAACACAGATACTATTTACATATTTGTGAAAATGTTTTGTTTATGTTTAATTAAATCTAGGGTAGACTGTCTGTTTGCTCATAGATAATGTTAAATATTTTTTTTTTTTATATCATATATAGTATTTGTTATTGATATAATAATATTGCTTGTCACCCAGATAGATATACAGCGTTAGCAAAGAGCTGAGCTATATCACAGATATACAGGGTTAGTAAAGAGCTGAGCTATATCGCAGATATACAGGGTTAGTAAAGAGCTATATCAAAGATATACAGGGTTAGTAAAGAGCTATATCACAGATATACAGGGTTAGTAAAGAGCTATATCAAAGATATACAGGGTTAGTAAAGAGCTATATCAAAGATCTACAGGGTTAGTAAAGAGCTATATCAAAGATATACAGGGTTAGTAAAGAGCTATATCACAGATATACAGGGTTAGTAAAGAGCCAAGCTATATCACAGATATACAGGGTTAGCTAAGAGCTGAGCTATATCACAGATATACAGGGTTAGCAAAGAGCTATATCACAGATATACAGGGTTAGTAAAGAGCTATATCACAGATATACAGGGTTAGTAAAGAGCTATATCACAGATATACAGGGTTAGTAAAGAGCTATATCACAGATATACAGGGTTAGTAAAGAGCTATATCACAGATATACAGGGTTAGTAAAGAGCTATATCACAGATATACAGGGTTAGTAAAGAGCTATATCACAGATATACAGGGTTAGTAAAGAGCTATATCACAGATATACAGGGTTAGTAAAGAGCTATATCACAGATATACAGGGTTAGTAAAGAGCTATATCACAGATATACAGGGTTAGTAAAGAGCTATATCACAGATATACAGGGTTAGTAAAGAGCCAAGTTATATCACAGTTTTACAAGGTTAGCAAAGAGCTGAGCTATATCACAGATTTACAGGGTTAGCAAAGAGCTACCATATATACTCGAGTATAAGCCGACCCGAATATAAGCCGAGGCCCCTAATTTTACCCCAAAAAACTGGGAAAACTTATTGACTCGAGTATAAGACTAGGGTGGGAAATGCAGCAGCTACTGGTACATTTCTAAATAAAATTAGATCCTAAAAAAATTATATTAACTGAATATTTATTTACAGTGTGTGTATATAATTAATGCAGTGTGTATATGAATGCAGTGTGTATGAGTGCAGTGTGTATATAATGAATGGAGTGCAGTGTGTGTGTATGAGTGCAGTGTGTGTGTATGAGTGCAGTGTGTGTATAATGAATGCAGTGCAGTGTGTATGTATGAGTGCAGTGTGTGTGTATGAGTGCAGTGTGTGTGAGTGCATGAATGCAGTGTGTGTATGAATGCAGTGTGTATATAATGAATGCAGTGCAGTGTGTGTATGAGTGCAGTGCAGTGTGTGTATGAGTGCAGTGCAGTGTGTGTATGAGTGCAGTGCAGTGTGTGTATGAGTGCAGTGCAGTGTGTGTATGAGTGCAGTGTGTGTGTGTATGAGTGCAGTGTGTGTGTATGAGTGCAGTGTGTGTGTGTATGAGTGCAGTGTGTGTGTATGAGTGCAGTGTGTGTGTATGAGTGCAGTTTGTATGCAGTGTGTGTATAATGAGTGCAGTGTGTGTATGAGTGCAGTGTGTGTGTGTGAGTGCAGTGTGTGTGTGTGTGTGTATGAATGCAGTGTGTGTATGAATGCAGTGCAGTGTGTGTATGAGTGCAGTGTGTGTATGAGTGCAGTGTGTGTGTATGAGTGCAGTGTGTATGCAGTGTGTGTATAATGAATGCAGTGCAGTGTGTGTATATGAGTGCAGTGTGTATATGAGTGCAGTGTGTATGTATGAGTGCAGTGTTTATGTATGAGTGCAGTGTGTGTGAGTGCAGTGTGTATGAATGCAGTGTGTTTATAATGAATGCAGTGCAGTGTGTGTATGAATGCAGTGTGTGTATGTGCAGTGTGTGTGTGAGTGCAGAGCATTGGTGGGGGTGGGCATTTTATTAATTATTATTTAATTATTATTTTAATTTTTTTTTAATGTTATTTTTTTTTAGGTAACTATTTTTTTTTTATTTTATTATTATTTCTATTATTATTTTAATTTTTTTTTCTTATTATTTGTTTTCTTATTAATATTTTTATTTTTTTCGTCCCCCCTCCCTGCTTGTTAGCTGGCCAGGGAGGGGGGCTCTCACTCCCTGGTGGTCCAGTGGATGGGCTGTAGGAGGGGGCTGTCAGGAAGCTGTAACTTACCTTCACAGCAGCTCCTGTCAGCTCCCTTCTCTCTTCTCCGGTCCGTGCAGCTCCCAGGTCAGCTTCCTCTGCAACTCTCGCGAGAGCCGCGGGATCAGAGCGTTGCCACGGTAACCCGTGGCAACGCTCTGATCCCGCGGCTCTCGCGAGAGTTGCAGAGGAAGCTGACCTGGGAGCTGCACGGACCGGAGAAGAGAGAAGGGAGCTGACAGGAGCTGCTGTGAAGGTAAGTTACAGCTTCCTGACAGCCCCCGGTCCATGTCTGTATTATGGCAATGCAAATTGCCATAATACAGACAACTGACTCGAGTATAAGACGAGTGGGGGTTTTTCAGCACAAAAAATGTGCTGAAAAACTCGTCTTATACTCGAGTATATACGGTATATCACAGATGTACAGGGTTAGTAAAGAGTTGTGAAAGAATTTACTTAGACCGTCTGGATACCAAATCCGGAGGTCAATAGTAAGTACTGGAGTAGGAAAGATGGGATTACCAAATTAATTAATGATAGGACCGTAAAGAGTCTTTAGCAAAAATAACAAATACCCGAATTGGGTAAAAAATCTCGCCACAGTGGCTCACCTCAAACTATCTTGGTCAATTGGGTACTTTATAGATTTGTCTTAAGAAAGCTACAGATATTAGACTTTAATCATGGAAGGTCAATTCTGATAGCTACAGACAGCAGATAAGCTTAGCTCCAAGTTGCTAAGTAAAGTATTGACTAGAAACACTGGTCTTTAGGCTGGGAGCAGACTTGGTTGTAAAGCTCTACAGCTAGCCTCTGTGGAATTGTCTAAATAGAACCAACAGGATTAAACAGTAGTCTTGCAAATAATCAACAGTTCAAAACTGCAAACAAACCCACACATATAATGGCTAGATACACATTAGATCACTTTAATTTTCACTTTCTTTATTTTTCACCTCATTAAACTGGACATGTTGCCTGGGAGCAGTTAACTATATTCTCTTAGACTAAGTACTACAGTCCTGCAAGCTGTTTCAATCCCTGCCTGAGGGGTGTAGTGCCCTCCAACTGTCATATAATCTGGCCTTATGTAGGATATCGAGTATTCGTTTGCGGGTGAGCTCTAGGTACTCACTGGAGGTAGCGGATGTATCTAGTTGGCCATCTAATGAAATGTTTAGGTCCCCCCCCACAACCAATAGACCTGTAACGAGAATATACCCCTACACGCATGATCCAGCTAAACAGAAGGCAGTACAGAGGTGAGATACGTCTACCGGACCTTAGAATGGCCGGACTCGACGTATATAGGAGAAGTACAGTGTCAGGAACAATCCGAGGTCAAGGGCACAAAGAGACAGCGTAAACGAGGACAAGCCGGGGTCTGGTACACAGGAAACAGCAAGCCGGCAAACAGAACAGACAAGGATAAAGCGAAAACGAAGTCAGAATACAAAGCCAAGGTCAAATACGGAGGAACACAACTGAACACAGCAACAAGCGCTAAAGGGAACTGAGACAGAAACCACGATAGGGCAAGGAACTAAGGGAAAAGGGTAGGTATAAGTAGTTTCAAAACTAATGTGATTGGCTCTTGTCACTTCCACACCCCCAAAAGGTAAGTGTATGGGGTGTGTGGGATGACAGGGGCCAATGGGAGCCTTTTGGCAATTTAGGCTCCCACTGTCTCTTTAAGAGCGTGCCCGAGACTCGCGGCGCGCTCTTTGATTCAAGCGGGACATGTGACCGCATCTCGCGGTCACTGCCCGCCTTCCTGCCAGAAGCGTCGGATGAGCCGCGCTCGGCTCGTGCAGCCGCAGGACCGCGCGCGGCTTGAAGAGAGGACCGCGGCCGGCCCCTGGGAAAGGTGAGTAACGCTACAGTACCCCCCTGAGGACACGCCCTCCGGGCGGGCAGGACTAGGTCTGGCAGGAAAACGTGAATGGAAAGAACGCACAAGGCGGGGAGCATGAACAGCATCAGCAGAAATCCAACTGCGCTCCTCAGGCCCATAACCCTTCCAATGTACCAAGTACTGAAGCCGACCCCTAAGGAAACGAGAGTCAAGAACAGCAGACACTTCAAATTCCTCATGACCCTCCACAGAGACAGGAGGGGGAGGAGGAGCATGCCGGGTATAGCGGTTGCGCACGTAAGGCTTCAACAACGAGGTGTGAAAAACATTAGGTATGCGCAGATTCTTAGGCAGACCCAAGGCATATGAAACAGGATTAACCTTATGTATAACACGATAAGGACCAATGAAGCGGGGAGCCAATTTCATAGAAGGCACCCGGAGGCGAATATTCCGCGTGGAAAGCAAAACTCTGTCCCCCACAACATAGGAAGGAGCCGCTCTGCGATGCTTGTCAGCCTGAGCCTTCTGGCGAGCAGCAGAGTCAACCAAAGAACGCTGAACCTGCTCCCAAGTATTACGCAAACCAGCTAAATGCATCCAGAACTGGCATGCCCTGTGAGGAGAATGCAGCCGGGAGAACAACGGGATACTGGCCATAGACGACGTAAAAAGGGCTTTTGCCGGAAGAATCATGAGTGGCGTTATTCCGAGCAAATTCAAGGAAGCAGGTCAGACCAATTGTCCTGATGGTGAGACACAAAACAACGGAGGTACTGCTCCAGAGACTGGTTGGCACGTTCAGCAGCTCCATTAGACTGGGGATGGTAAGCGGAAGAAAACGAGAGAGAAATACCCATCTCTGAACAAAAGGCTTTCCAGAACCTGGAAATAAATTGGCTACCCCTATCGGACACAATAGATAAGGGAATGCCATGTAACCGAAATACTTCTCTAGCGAAGATAAGGGCCAGATCCTTGGATGTGGGCAACTTGCGAAGAGACACAAAGTGAGCCATTTTGGAAAACCGATCAACTATCATCAGGATGACTGTGTTACCATTTGAAGGGGGTAATTCAACAATAAAATCCATTGATAGGTTAGACCAAGGCCTCTCGGGAACGGGGAACGGATGCAACAGCCTACAAGGAACTCTACGAGAGGATTTCATACAGGCACAAGTAGTACAAGCACTTATATAGTCAGTGACATCCTTTCGTAAGGAATCCCACCAAAAATACTGTGTCCAGCAGTCTTAGTATCATGATATAGTGACAGAATATCCCGTCTCTCGGGAACGTCAGCAAACAATTTATCATTAGGCCTCTCGCTGGGTGCCATGCTTTGTTTCGCTTGTATGGCCTGCAAGAGGGACGAGGAAATAGACAATACAGTAGTTGCTATTATCCTGTCTGGGGGAATGACAGGAGTAACATCAATCTCTTGTTTGTCAATAGTTTCAAACTGTCTGGACAGAGCGTCCGCTTTAGTGTTCCGATCCCTGGCCTATAGGTGATTATATAATTGAAATGGGACAAGAACAGTGACCACCTAGCCTGCCTGGAAGACAATCTTTTAGCTTCGCTAAGGTAGGACAGATTCTTATGATCCGTAAATATGAGGATAGATAGGATCCTTAGTGCCTTCTAACAAATGTCTCCATTCTTTGAGTGCTAAAATGATAGCAAGGAGTTCACGATTACCCTCGCTGCTTTGGACATTTGTTTAGAAAAGAAGCCACAAGGATGCAATGGCTTTTCAGGAGACTCTCTTTGAGATAAGACAGCACCTACCCCGATATCTGAAGCATCAACTTCAAGTATATAGGGCAATGAGGGGACGGGATGCTGTAAAATAGGTGCAGAGGCAAACGTAGTCTTAAGAAAGTCAAAAGCTTGAAGTGCCTCGGTAGACCAGACACGAGTATTGCCATCTTTTTTTGTCATACGAGTAATAGGTGCTACAATATACGAAAAACCTTTGATAAAACGTCTATAATAATTAGAGAAACCCAGAAAACGCTGGATGGCTTTCAGACCTTGCGGCAGAGGCCATTCTATGACAGCAGCGAGCTTCCGGGGATCCATACGAAAACCCTTAGCGGAAATCAAATACCCCAAAAACTGGACTTCGGATTGGTCGAATAGACATTTTTCTAGTTTACAATAAAGACCATTAGCAAGAAGGGTCTTCAGAACTGTCGTAACATGTCTGTGATGAGCGTGTAGATCTGTAGAATATATTAAAATGTCGTCCAAGTACACAATAACAAATGAGTGAATAAAGTCTCTTAAGACATCATTAATACATTCTTGGAATACTGCTGGGGCATTGCAAAGCCCAAATGGCATGACGGTATACTCATAATGACCTGACCTAGTGTTGAATGCTGTCTTCCATTCGTGGTCCTTTTTTATACGTATCAAATTGTATGCTCCTCTGAGATCTAGTTTGGTGAATACCGTAGCATGTTTGAGCCTGTCAAACAATTCTGTTATTAATGGTATAGGGTAAGCATTTTTGATGGTGATTTTATTAAAACCTCTATAATCAATGCAAGGTCTTAAATCACCTTCTTTTTTTGATACAAAGAAGATCCCCGCTCCAGCCGGAGAAGAGGATCTCCTAATAAATCCCTTGTCTAATGATTCTTTAATGTATTCCTCCATGACACGGTTTTCTTGAACCGATAGAGGGTACATCCTGCCCTTTGGAGGTATAGTGCCAGGCAACAAGTCAATAGCACAATCGTAGGGTCTGTGAGGCGGTAATTTGTCAGCCTCTCTTTTATCAAAGACAGTCTTTAGAGATAAATACTGAGAGGGTATAGTCGTAGACAAAGGAGGAATGGTAGGAACATTAATAGTATTCACAGGCGTGACTTCAATAGTACAAGACTCGTGGCAGGCTTCACTCCATGATTTTATCTGCCCTGTCTCCCAGTCAAAAATGGGATTGTGGGCACGTAACCATGGATACCCTAACACTAATTGTGAAGAGGGAGAGGTGATGACCTGGAACCGAATGGTTTCATAGTGTAAAACCCCTGTGTACATGTGTAACGGTGCAGTCTCATGGGTAACTACTGGAGAGATTAATGGTCTACCATCTATGGCCTCAACGGCCAAGGGTATCTCCTTCTCTCTGATGGGAATGTTGTTTTTCTTTACAAAACCAGAGTCTATAAAATTTTCAGCTGCCCCGGAGTCAACCAGAGCGTATATGTTTTCAACTATACAATTCTCTCCCATATGTAAGGAAACAGGGAGAAGCAGTCGATTAGGAGGCAATGTAGGAGACTTAGAAATCACACCCAAGGCCAGTCCCCTATAAGGTCTTAGGTGCGAGAGTTTTCCGGGAGCAAAGGACATTCCTTTACCATATGGTCCCTCTTACCACAATATAGGCAGAGTCCCTCCCTTCTCCTATGTAATTTCTCAGTATCTGAGAGTTTGGCAACCCCTAATTGCATAGGTTCCTCTTCAGATACTTTAACATTCTCCGGTATATTAACTCTGGGGTGAATTGGTGTAACAAAACGTCTATTCCTGTTCTTAGTATAGAGCCTGTCACGAATCCTATTATCTATATCAATGAGGTAGTCAATACGGTCCTCTAAGGCAATAGGAAGCTCCTTAGCTGCTACCTCATCCAATATAGAGTCTGATAAACCTTCCATGAAGGCCGTAGTTAACCCATTGTTGGTCCAATCTACCTGTGAGGCAAGGGTACGAAACTGAATAGCGTAATCAGCCACAGACCTAGAACCCTGTTTGACTCTCATTAATGCTCTTGCAGCATTCTTAGACCTTTTCATAGTATCAAAGGTTCTGCGAAAAGCTGTAAGAAAACTGTGAAAATCATGTACCATAGGTCTATTAGCTTCCCAAATAGGATTTGCCCACTCAAGGGCTTTATCAGTAAGTTGGTGCATAAAGAACCCAAATTTAGACCTCTCTGTGGGAAATGAATGTGGATACATCTCAAAGTGGAATTCTATTTGGTTAATGAACCCTCTGCATGTCTTAGAGTCCCCTCCATACCTAGGGGGAGGTGTTAAATGGGCCGAAGCATTAGGCACAGTCGATACTTCAGGAAGAAGGGGTGTAGGAGGGTTAGGTGTGGTTGCTGTAATGGTTCTAGCTAAGAGCGTATGGAGAGCCTGGGCTATCTGATCCATTCGGTGATCCTGCTCTACAAATCTAGCCTCATGGGACGCCATCTGTTGAGCTAAATCTGCGGGGTCCATGGCCCTATCGTAATGTAACGAGAATATACCCCTACACGCAGGATCCAGCTAAACAGAAGGCAGTACAGAGGTGAGATACGTCTACCGGACCTTAGAATGGCCGGACTCGACGTATATAGGAGAAGTACAGAGTCAGGAACAATCCGAGGTCAAGGGCACAAAGAGACAGCGTAAACGAGGACAAGCCGGGGTCTGGTACACAGGAAACAGCAAGCCGGCAAACAGAACAGACAAGGATAAAGCGAAAACGAAGTCAGAATACAAAGCCAAGGTCAAATACGGAGGAACACAACTGAACACAGCAACAAGCGCTAAAGGGAACTGAGACAGAAACCACGATAGGGCAAGGAACTAAGGGAAAAGGGTAAGTATAAGTAGTTTCAAAACTAATGTGATTGGCTCCTGTCACTTCCACACCCCCAAAAGGTAAGTGTATGGGGTGTGTGGGTTGACAGGGGCCAATGGGAGCCTTTTGGCAATTTAGGCTCCCGCTGTCTCTTTAAGAGCGCGCCCGAGACTCGCGGCGCGCTCTTAGATTCAGGCGGGACATGTGACCGCGCACGGCTCGTGCAGCCGCAGGACCGCGCGCAGCTTGAAGAGAGGACCGCGGCCGGCCCCTGGGAAAGGTGAGTAACGCTACAAGACCTTCCTGAAATTCGAGTAGCTTGTGAAGTGTTTTCCTCAGGACCACACTTTGTTTTTTATTAGGTAGGTAAATATTTGCTAGTGTTGGTAGTATTGCCTAGTTTTCCTTTAATGAATATGTATCTACCTGCATCTTCGTTAAGTTGTCCCGTGAGTGTAAACGGAACCTGTCTCGCAGACAAAATTGCTACTCCTCTTGCTTTAGTTTCAGTGTAATGACTAAAATAGCCTAGAGGATATTTGCGGTTTCTAAACGAGGGAGCATAGTGTTTGCGAAAATGTGTTTCTTGTACAAACACAATATCTGCTTTATATCTATGAAAATCTGTGAGAGCGAGTGATCTTTTCTCCGGGGTATTCAGCCCCTTGGCGTTCTGGGAGTGTATAGGAAAAGTTGGTTTTGGTTCTGTGTTAGGTGCGTGAGTAGGGAGAGTTGGCGGTTTCGGTCTGTGGTGTCACCATCTGTGTATTCCTAGTTGTCATCTTGCCCCCTAGTATGGAGGATTTGCTTGTCACTTACTAATCAACAGTTATAGGTTAACAGCAACAATATCAACAATGTACAAATTGTGTTTCACTGGTAGTCCTCAGTCGCTTGTCCTCTCATAGCTAGAGGGATTACCAAAAGTCTAAATAACTCACAACCTTCTGTTGTTTCTTATTCTGTCTCCATGCAAGAGGCAGAACAGCAACTATGCGGGTGTGGTGATTGACTAGAACCCGAAGCATGCAATCTGACAATTTTTTTTTACTTAAGTCGTTGGTGGATCTGGAGGGGAGGAAAGGGAGGCAGGGAAGAGAGGGGTAGGTCTAGCGGGTATCGTCCCTTTGGTCCACCATCGATCTGGCCCTAGGGGAGAAGAGTCATTGGTCAGCCCTTCTTTTCTTGGCCGGAGTGGTCCATCTTTGTCTCTGGGGTAGAATAGAAGAATCTTGGTTTGGTTGGGGTGCATACCAGTCCGTGATGTTAGTGTTAGGCAGTTCCAATGCTCACAGAAAGGGTTCTACATCCAAGTGTGAAGCTATTGAGTGCATCACTCCCTTGTGATGGACGATCAGTGCGAATGGGTACCCCCATCTATATTTCATGTTGCGGTTGCGCAAAAGCTCAGTAATTGGCTTAAGTGCCCGTCTAGCTTGTAGTGTGAACCACGATAAATCTGGAAAAATCTGTTTGTGGTTTTCGTGGTACAAAAGGGGTTGAGACGTTTCTCTGAGAGCTTTGAGGATATTGTCCTTCACTGAGAAGTAATGGAGTCTGCAGATTACATCCCGTGGGGCTCCGCTGCTGCTCCTCTAGGGCGTAGAGATCTGTTGGCCCTGTCCATTATGATAGGGTTGTCTACAGGGTCTCCCAAGATGAGATTAAATCCCTTAATGTGGACATCATATCTTCCCCTTGTATTTCAGGAAGGCCCCTTATTCTCAGGTTATTCCTCCTGCTCCTATTGTCTAGGTCATCTATTTGCCTCTGCATAGAGGACAGGGTCAGTGTGTGTCTAATGTGGAGGAATTATTTACAATCTGGGCTTGCATTACATCCTTTTCTTCTTCTAAGTCTGTAACTTTAATACTTACTTGCTGTATGTCAGCGCCCATTGCATCGATTTTAGACTGAAAAGCTGCTTCTAGTCTTCCGATCATATTGGCCATGTCTGCTTTGGATGGCAAGTTCCTTAGCATTTCTCTTATGTTAGAGTCATTTGCCTGTGCTTGTGTACCACAGGAGCCTTCCGACGGTGCAGGGCTTGATGGGTCCGATTCCGCCGCCATATTGGAATTTGCAGCCTCATCCTCGCGGAGGGCTGCGTCTTTGAAATAATGTGTGAAAGTGCTCGTTTTCCCGGTAGGTGTTTTGCCGGATGCCCCCTGAGTGTTGTTGTTGTTGTTGTTTTTGGGGTTCCCCATGGTTCCTCCAGACCTGCGATTGCATTGGATTGCACCTCGTTGTTCTGGGAGCTGAGTTAGTGCACGTCCATTCAGCTCCGTGTCAGGCCAAGCCCCCCGATTGAATACTATTTGTGCATACATTTGACCTAAATTTATATATTTGTTCCGCTCAATACCCTTGATCCGTTTCAAGGCATTTACTCTCTCAGTTTAAGAAGCTATTAATGGCTTTAATCTGGAAAGGTAAAATACCCAGAATCTCATATATTACTCTAATTAAAAGAGTTGAAAAATGTGAAATAAATTTCCCAGATATAATCGAATTGCAAGATATTACAATGTTTACTCCTTTTTTAAATGGGACAAGGAGATATCCCCAAACCCAGGATGGAAGACAATGGAAGAAAGATCTAATTCTAGAATAACCTTATTTAATTTAGCTTGGATTGATTCAAATTATTATAATTGGAAATTATATAATAACAGCTTTGAAAATATTTAAAAACAAATTAGGGATCTCAAACCAGCTCCTCCTCTCTACACCTATTGAAGCTTTACAGATCTATATACGAGATATTGACTTAACTAAATGGAGACATTGTAATATCCACAGTTTATCACAAATAGCCCCTCTAAAGAAACTTAAATCTTTTGCTGAATTGCAAACTCAATTCGGACTTCCTGAAAAAGAGTTCTATAATTATATTAGAATTAAACATCTAATTATTTCCCTAGAAATTAATTTTTATTAATAAACATTTCAAAAACAAACATTTTTAGAACTACTCAACTTCTAAAATCTCGCAAGGATACAGATAAGCCACAATCATTAAATAAATGGCAAGCTGAAATTAATTCTTATGTTATTATTTATATAGCGCCAATAAATCATTTTCAGTAGAGGACTGGGGAGAGGCTTTTGTACAAGTTTTAAAAAAGGACTCTTAGTCTTAGCCTACCCAAACCTTCTTTTTTTAACAGATTCACCGGTGGTATCAAACACCTCACAGAATCAAGAAATTTAAATATAATTATTTGGATCTCTGTTGGAGATGCCAAAGCTCGGTAGGAACATTGTACCATATGTGGTAGGAATGTAATGGCTTAGCTGCAATTAAAAACAATATCACTAATATTTTAAAAAGTTTACATATACAAGACGACCTTTCTCCTCAAACTGTTCTGTTTCATCTTGACTTTCCTATTTGTAGCTTTGAACAAAAAGCATTTCTAATACATATATTTATGGCTGTAAAGCTTACAATAGCTAGAAATTGGCAGATATCTACAGCACTTAATTGGTCAGACATAACTGGTCAGATAGAATACCAGGGCAAAATGGAAAAAGTTTTTTTGTTTTTTTTTATAATGAAGGAGGGATTTCCGTGTATAAAGCAATACTGGAATAAAATCTCCATATCGAACACACTTGATTTCTCCTGAAGGAGAAAAGGGAAGGAAAGAGAAAAGGAGGGAATAAAAAAGGAGGGAAAAGGAGCGGTAGAGAGGGAAGGGAAAAAGAGAAGAGAGGGAAAAAATAAAGGCAAATAAGTCAACCTGCCCAATTAGAATACGAGAAATAAATATAGATGAGATTTTTAGAAATGGGTAGACCTCTCTGAACTAAAAAAATGAATTTGATTATTCAAATATGCACTGATATCCTGAGTTGACTGAAAACTATATCAGACATATACCCCCATGCCCTTCTTATTACCCATGCGCTACTATATAATAGCTATCTAGATTTCACGATTCTTAGACCCAGAATATCTTATTTTTTTTCTTCTTTTGAATGTTCTTTATGTCGAATGAATGTTACTAAAAACTTTATATATCGAGCTCATGTTAGCCTAATAAACAATAATGCTGACATAGTTAGCTAAATATATAACAGTTTTAGATTACTGTCACACTTTCTTAATGTTGGTCTTGTGTAGGCATAAATAATGTTTAAATATAAATAAAGTTTTTAGAGTTTGGAGGGGTTTACACATCTCTGTAGTGTCTAGAACAGTAGTATTGTGTAAAAAGTATTTCCATCCAGGAAGCTACAATATGTTTAAAGTTTGCTGAATTGTAATCAGTTTGTCAAAAGATTAACATGCTGCATGTGTCTGCTTTTATTTTGTAGATTTAAAACCTACAGGTGCATCTAAAAAGGTATTGGGATTCAGTGCTTTTGGATTTGGGCGACACATTAAAAACATTTTAATTTCCTACCTTGATGAAGTATCATTGAATAACTGACATCCTGTCCTGGTCTTGCATTGACCATTTCTTACACCAAAGAAAATGTCCATCGTCTGGAGCTGCTGCTTTGCCAGTTAACTTTCATGCTGTTCCCTGTGGGACGGATTATAATGTTTGGTGCGGGCTTACAGCATGGTATATAGCAGAGTATTTTAATAAGGACCAAAGACCATAAAAACAAGCAATTTATATTTATTTTTTTGTGGTGTGGTGTTTGATAAGCTGAATATGCATGTTTGACAAGCAGCTCTATATGTATATGAATTATGTATGCACATGTATTATGTTTTTACTTGCCAAAATGGGTCAAGCTCTGTCATTTAAGCCTCAGTTTAATTTTTATTGTGATCATGTATAGTTTTGTAACATTTTATATTTTCAGGCACTCATTAAAACACATATAAACCTGACAATTCTAGGGTTGTTTCAATGCCAGAGTGGCCTACAGTTATTTAGATTTCAACACCTCTCTATCACTCAGTTAGTGTTGCTTGGTTACTTCAGACTAGCTAAGGCCTTAGCAAAGCTCAAATATGGTCCATAATTCCCTCACTCCCTAGTCTCAAAATACTCTATTCACTCAAATTCAATCTATCACATACCCGCTAAACTCATATTACTTTTGTCATCTCCTGATTACATGACCTTACTCTTATAGTCCTCTGAGCCTCTCAATGTGACTCAGCCCCATAACCATTTTTCCATCTTAGTCACATTACTCCAAACAGAATCCCTTCACTCAAATCCTGTAATCCAATAGGAAAGCATTGGGAGGCTTTTGTGCATGCGCAGCAAAACACCTTGCTACACCAATCCGCATCTCCTCATAGAGATGCATTGAATTTCTCTGGGGAACGTTCAGCACCTTCGTGCAGCACTAACACAGGAAGCAAATCTAGAGGTGTAACTAGTAAGCAATGTAAACACTGCCTTTTCTTTGAAAAGGCAGTGTGTGAAGTGCTTAGGCTGCAGGGATATGCTATAGACACCAGAAACACTAAATTAAGCTGTATCGATTCTCTTGACTAGAGTGCCACTTTATCTACGTTACCCCATCCCCATAATCTCCTTACCACCTAAAGCCTTACCTATATAGTCCTGTCACCACCACCAGCCGCAACCTCATTACTTTTTACCTATACACCTCTCACCATTCCAGCCTCAACTTATTTTTTTTACCTTCTCCTCATATTCCCCTGGTCTTACTAGCCTCAATCACAGCCCATCCACATAATCCCAAAATGACTCCATGCCCCAATCACATTACCACATCTCCTAACCTCAGCCCCAAACAAATTCCCATTATTCAATCATTTCCAGTCCCACCAATCACACCACTCACTGGCGCACACAGTGCAACCATGCCCCTAATCCCATATAATCACAGCCAGATATTACCCTCATCTCATAATCATATCAATGCCAACCAGGTAGTGTATTTAAACTCCTTCAGTCATATCAATCTCCGCTAGAGATTGCCCTCTATCCCCCAGTTTCATCAGTTTGTTTTCTGCCAAATAGTCCCCTAATTTCTGCCCATTTCTGATGGTCTACTGATGCAAATTGCTGAAGTTCTTTAGACCTGCTTGCCACCTCACTAGGCCTCTTGTGTCTCCTACATCTAAGGAGGGAGGTAATGCCAATGCACAGACAGTGCTTTGGAAAGGCCCACTGAGACTTGTCCATCAGCATTAGTATTACAAGGCAACGCCCCAACAAGAACAAGGCTTTAGGGAGTCACCTATTTGACCCATTACTGGCGCCACCTCTTATGGTTTTGATGTGCTGAGTGATGTTGTATAGCAGTACCGTGATGTAGCTCACTCACCAAAGTGTTTGGTAGTTTGTCAGCATCCAGAGCTGCAAAGGGAATATTCCAGAAAAATATGTAACTTTTATTATATGTATGCTCTGTTTTACTAACTACATAGCTGCTAGTTAAAAAAAGAAAAGAAAAAGCACATGGTTTCATTTTAAAAGATGTAATTGCTGGTGCCCTTTGAAGTGTAGTGTACTGTAAGTGTTGGCAGCTAAAAACAGGCCATTTTAGTGTACCAAAGATGGCTACTATATTATAAGTTGACGTGGTTTTATTTCTTTAACGATGTAAACTCCCCTGCCCTCCATTGCCAGCTATTGTATTTCCAGTTGGTGAAATAGTGCTTAAATACTATTTTGTTCATTGAAAATTATTTTACATTTAGTTTTGTTTTTCATTTTCACCTTTATCTGTAACAATTGTTTTTGAAATGCCTCAGGACAAAATCTGTTTTCCTGTTTTGGAATACACTGGGAAATTGAGTAAGATCATTCCAGAGCAGGAGATTCAGAATAGAATTTTGTTTATTTAAGCTCTTTGTGGGCGATGTTTATTGTAATAGAATAAATATTTGTGTGTGTTAAGGACAGATCATGTTTTCAAAAAAAAACCATATTGCACTATGGGTAACATCATGCGTGCCTTTATTTTCTGTAATGCACAGTTTTACTGACACCAGGCATTACAAGGGACCCCAATCTCACAGCAGCACTAGAACATACATGTTCCAGTCAGCCAATGATTAGAGAGAATACACTTTTTACAGATGGACCCATTTTAGGAAGCTGAAGAGGCAGAAATGAGATTGTTTCTCCATTTCCTCTATTGACTGTAGGGGCTGATTTATGGGTGGCACCTATAACTTCCAATTTTAAACAGTGTGTAACTTATTGCCACGGGTGCCTTATTAATAGTGTTAAAAGAGCACTATAAATTACTACACTGTGTTAAGGTGTAAATGAATGTTTAACGGAAGCAATATATGTGCACAGAAGTGAAAAGTATTCAGGCTTAGACCTGCCAGAAGTATAGCTTTCGGCAGGCAAGACATATTAATGCTCATAATCCATTAATGAGTATAGACACAAAGAAATAAGTCCTGCTCTCAAACACCCATTTTTCGTGGGTGGCTGCAATGTCTATAGTATGCAGCAGCCCAAAACCAAAAAAAGGTTACCTGCTCACAATACCAAATCACATTTAAATAACTGTTTAAATAATTGTTACACACTTGAAAACTGATGTCTATAGGAAAAAAGAAACGTTTTATATATCTGTACATTTTAATAGTCCATTTCAGCAACGTGGTAAGGAAATCATTGAATATGTTTATGCAGAAATATTAAAGCTTATAAACTATATTTTTATAATGTAAAAGGTAAGAGAGTAATGGTTTGCTTCCATTTTTATAATGCTATTCTGGATCTCACCGTCCAATTGCTAATATTTTAGTCAGCTTCTGGCTATTTTTGTTTATGAACTGCCAATGGAACAAGCATAGGATACTAATCTTTAAAACTTGTAATCTTGTTTCCTATAGTAATAATGGACAGTCTATATTATTCTCCTTTTAGAATATTAGAAGTTTTGCAAAAAAAAAAAATTGTACTTGCACAAATATGGAAGATTACTGTAATAATTTAATTGTATTTGAGCTTCCGTTAATGTCTGTTTTTCCACAAAGTTACTTTTGCACTTAAAAAAATGTCTGTCTATATCATCTAATGCTACATGGGTCTGATTTGATGTTTAAATGAGAATTAATGTACCTAGAAATACAATTCTATCTATGCCATAACATTTAAAAATATATATATATTAATTTTGTTAATGTGCAATTATTGTAGACTCTGTTAGTAACTGTAACGGGAATGCATTCTCGCTGTTCTTTATCAGTGCACCATTTCTTTCTTTCTGTATACGTTGTGGAGTATGGATTGTTATTATTTAATGTATACATATAAATTTTAGATGTATGGTAGCATATATTGCAAACTCATGGCATTTTATAAGGTTAACTCAGTAATGTAGTGGTCTGGGTCCACTATAGAGACCCAGACCACTTCAGCTTAATGAAGTGGTCTGGGTGCCAGTTCCCTCTAGGATTAACCCTTTCTGCTGTAAACATAGCAGTTTCAGAGAAACTGCTATGTTTACAAATGGGTTAATCCAGCCTCTAGTGGCTGTCTCATTGATCGCCTCTAGATGTACTTCCACGCTTCTCACTGTGATTTTCACAGTGAGAAGATGCTGCCGTCCATAGGAAAGCATTGAGAATGCTTTCCTATGAGACTGGCTGAATGCAAACGCAGCTCTTGCCGCGCATTCAGCCGATGACGGCAGAAGAAGGAGATTGCCCTCAGGGCACTATAGTTCCAGGAAAACGAGTATGTTTTCCTGACACTATAGTGGTCCTTTTAAGACAAAGCAATATGCTGCCTGGCAATCAAAGGGTAAACATTTGAACTTTTCCTTTTAACCTTTTTGAAACTAAAACCAGAGAGTGCTAACTAAAGTATCTGCTGACTACTGCTATAGAGTACATTACATCATATCGCAGGGAACAAGTCAAGAGCCACTGTAACCATTGTGGGAGAAAGTAAATTGTATATAATCAGTATAAGGATAGCTGGAAATTGGCATTCATCCATACACTCATTCATTCCACCATGTACACATCTTGCTGCCATTCTTCACATCATTTATGTTGGTACGGTTGCTTACTTATTCATTTTCTTTCTGTAATATTTACTCAATACACATATTTTATTTTTATTTTTGTCATTGTTTAATTTATCCTACAATAGTTATGGGTCTTCAGACAATGAATTATTTTAAAGTATAATTAAAGGTTATCAGCTAGAACAATTAACTAAAACAATTAACTAAAACAGTTTCTAAAATAAACTTGCAAGGGGATCTCTGTCCCCTAAACACTATAAGCTACGAATGATCGGGCCAGATATCGGTCAGTAATGTCTATCATACCAGAAGGGAGCCGTAGTGACCTTTATTGATGGGTCTGAAAACTGACATATGTAAATTTATTTAACCCCTTCCTCCCGCTTCAGCCAAGCGGGAGTGGGACCCTGAGGGTGGGGGGGACCTATTAACACTATAGTTATTTTAAAAAAATCTACAGAAATATGTGCAGTGTGCATGCTCACACATAACTGCCACACACCTGGACCATGCTATGACGTGTTAATAGCATTACCCTCATGGCCTATGTGAAGTAGAAGCTTTACACATGGGGCATGAATGCTTACCTGGGATCACCCTATTCCTGGTTTAATACAGATAATGCAGTAACAAAAAGTTATTTTGTTGGTGCTGTACCTAAAGCTCAGCCTCCATCAGACTTTTTCCTTGTGGTGCTGGCTTGTTTCCTGGCTTGCCCCTGCTATTGGTTGCCACCTGCCTGATCCATCATTGTATTACACTGCTTCAAAGTGTGTCCTAACCACACTGCCTGGTGTAGTTTTTCAGCATGGCTTCACACCTATTTGAATGTCCTGTTGGGTTAGGAGTTGCCAAAGAGTAACCTGTGCCATTGTGGCATCTGAAAAAAGGTGAGTCCTTACTTTTCATCTGTCCCTCACAGGATCCACAAAGGGTAAGACTTATAAATCTGAATTAAGGTCTAGCTTAAGAGATATAGGCATTTACCAGTGAGGATAGGTGACCTCCAATCGAATATATTCCAGATCTGGTAGGGCCAAAAAAATCAATGGGATTGGATATATTATAACAAATTTTGAAAGTTAGATCAGATCAAGCTGAAATAAAGTATCCATTGAAAGGGAAGCCACCAATTAATAGAAATGAACTATTTGCAGCTTCCTCCATTTTAATTTACCATCATGCATATAACGATGTGGCAGGAGAAGAACTGAAAAGACAGAAACAATGAGATACTGTCTTCCCAGCGTGTCTGATGACTTACCACGTTTGTCAGAATGGGATGACTTATTGGTGGAAACTGCAGCTGCTGCCCAGGTGTGAAACTCATACTAATCTCAAGCAAAAAAGTGGATCACTAATCAACTGGATTGGAGATATTTTTGATAGTGTGATCATAATGATCTGGCCAAAGTTCCCACTGAAAGGGAAACAGATCTGGCACGCTAATCTTCTAAATTCTAAATGTCCAATTATTATAGTGTATTTTCAGACTAGAGAGTTTGCAATCAATAAATACAGTATCTTCAAAAAGTAAATACACCCCTCACATATTTGTCAATATTTTATTATATCTTTTCATGTGACAACATGTAGTAAGTGTATGGCCTGTATAACAGTGTAAGTTTGCTGTCCCCTCAAAATAACGCAACACAGCCATTAATGTCTAAACTGTTGGCAACAAAAGTGAGTACACCCCTAAGTGGAAATGTCCAAATTGGGCCCAATTAGCCATTTTCCCTCCCTGGTGTCATGTGACCAATTAGTGTTACAAGGTCTCGGGTGTGAATGGGGAGCAGGTGTGTTAAATATGGTGTTATCACTCTCATACTAGTCACTAGAAGTTCAACATTGTACCGCATGGCAAAGAACTCTGAGGATCTGAAAAAAAAAAAATTGTTGCTCTACATAAGTGCTGCCAGCACTGGGGAGCTACAGTTTATTGAGGAAACCATGAATGCCAACATGTACTGTGACATACTGACACAGAGCCCTTCGGAGATGTAACATATTCTTCCTCACTTTGCGGTATTTGCGCCCTGCGGCCGTGCGTCTGTATAGCGGACTCTTGCAACATGTTGATGGACGCGGGTCACTGCAGATCCACGCCAAATTATACCCCCATGTCCGCCCACGTTAATGACGACGTTGGTGTGCATGTGATGTCATGCGGGAGAAGCATGCACGATTTGGGTTAAAAGGCCATTTTTGGCCATTAAGAACTGTAAAGCACTTATTTAAACCCAAATTCCCTTTTTCTCTTTGCGCTGTCGTGGTTTCCTTAGTGGTTGTCCGAGAGTGTGTTCCTGAGCGTTTTTCTGGTTATTGACTTTGGCTTTGTTTGACTTCCCTGTATTCTGGTATCCCGGACTTATGGCTTTCCCTTATCGTTGAGTCCCATTCTGTATCCTCCGACCTCGGCAAGTATCCTGACTATTCTTTGGTGCATTAAGTCTGGCCATTCTAAGGCCCGGTAATACGTTGCCTTTTAGTCCTAGGTGTGACACAATTCTACGTGCTGGATCGATTAGTAATCCTGACAGGAGACTGGTCCGCAAGGCAGTATTCCAACATGATAACGACCCCAAACACACCTGCAAGACAACCACTTGTTAAAGAAGCTGAAGGTAAAGGTGATGGACTGGTCAAGCAAGTCTCCAGACCTAAACCTTATTGAGCATCTGAGGGGCATCCTCAAACAGAAGGTGGGGGAGCACAAGGTCTCTAACATCCACCAGCTCCGTGATGTCGTTGTGGAGGAGTGAAAGAGGACTCTAGTGGCAACCTGTGAAGCTCTGGTGAACTCCATGCTCATGTCTCAATTTGGACATTTCCACTTAGGGGTGTACTCACTTTTGTTGCCAACGGTTTAGACATTAATGGCTGTGTTGAATTATTTTGAGGGGACAGCAAACTTACACTGTTATACAGGCTGTACACTTGCTACTTTACATTGTAGCAGAGTGTCATTTCTTCAGTGTTGTCACATGAAAAGATATAAAATATTCACAAAAATGTGAGGGGTGTACTCACTTTTGGGAGATACTGTATATAATATTTAGAAGTTTTGCTTTTTTTTAAATCTTATTAGGCTAGTAGTCTGCCACCTTTGGTGTTAATCACATGAAAGCAGACCACCTAAAGTCCCATACTGATTTAGAATATATTTTTCTCTTTTTAGATTTATTTGGTCTGTGTACCATAACCATTATAGCTCAGTAGCATGTAAGTAACTATATGACAATACCCATGTGGATACAATATATCTCCTGGGGCAGCTGTGGAAAAAAAACTAGTTCAGATCCCTGGCGAACCCACAATCCCAATGTGAGCGACAGGTATGTTGAAAGTATAGGGGTATATTGCATGCAAAGTAAGATTTGGAGGAGTATGTATCAAACTGCAGATAAAGTGATGGTGTACTTGGCTAGAATGTCATCCCAATTCTGTAAATCCTGTATGTGGGTTGGGTAATGCAAACGGACTAGAAGTTATGACAGAATTAGATCTCAGACAGTACCATTAGTGTATGTTTGTATGGACAGGGCTTTAAAAGATTATTCATGCTTGGAGGTAAGCATGGGTACGCTGAGAACTATGTTACACCCAAACACTTACAGATTATCTCTCTTCATAAGAGTTTGTAACAGTTTAAAAATAGTGCAATGAAGAAAGTATTGTCAAAGACAGGGGCAGGCAACCGTTTACACTCCAGATGTTGTAGAGTACATCTCCCAAAATGCTCTTGCAGCCATAATGCCGCAAGACCATCAGGGGAGATTTAGTCTACAACATCTGGAGTTCCGAAGGTTGCCTGCCCCTGGGTGGTTTAATGTACCATACATCGTATGTAGAAGTAATACAAGAGTTGCATATTTCCCACATCACACTTAGCTGTCCCAAATATTTCCTCCTAATATCGTCTTACCAAATTCAATTCCCTCTACCTCTCTACTGCCGCTGTACTGCAAAACCACTTGATGTGTTATATTGTAACCAAGGTTAACATACCAAGTGCCTAAGCATGCAGTATTTAAGTGGAACTACAGGACTCATTACTACCCTATAGATAGACATCAATTTTATCTTTGTGAAATATAGAAGTGCCAGGTTGGACCTGTGGCATAGGTTCGCCATCACTGATCTACACCATTTAACTTGACTGAGTAGCACTGGAAAGCTACAATCTCTGAGTGTCTGTGTTGGAAATTTTCATATACCCCCAAAGAAAACAAGGAGATAAAAATAAATGCATGATTTCCTTGGGGTTATATCTACTAAATAGGGAGACAAACGCCCATGGAGTGTTCCTTTAAAAACAATTAACCATTTTTGGATGGAAATTTGAAAACCAATCACAATGACACAGAACCCATTTACACAATGTGTTTCTCTACATATACCATTTATTCTGTAGTCTGGAATAAAATAATCTGTTAAACAAAAACAATCATCTGTAATAAAAACAAAGCGTTTTGGAATATATAAAAACCTATTTCATAGATCCATTTGGATAGATAGAAAACAAGATATGTTTAACAGGTGCATAACATAATATAGTTTACCACCAGTGTACAATAGGTATAGGTATGCCTATAGCTCTAGACCAGTGGTTCCCAAACCAGTCCTCACAATCCACCAACAGTCCAGGTTTTCTCACTATCTCAATTGGAATAAAAAAAAAAGAAAAAGAAAATGCATAAATCCTGGATTATTTGTGGGCAATGAGGACTGGTTTGGGAACCACTGCTCTAGACTATACAATGTGTCTAAAGCTGCATTGTCCACCCAGTACTGATTACATATATACATGTTATATATAGCTGATGTACAGAATTACCGGGGCGATAAAACTCAACCAGGGTAGAACTACTCCCCAGCGCTCACTAGTCCTTATTAGACCGTTCAACTATATAGCAAGGAACACTATTCGAAGTAGGATGCTTGCGTTACATCAACTATTGTTTTATAAAGATAATGGCTGCTGACAAAAGTCTAAATAAATAAACTGTTTTTTAGTAATTCTAACAGGAATGGATCACGCAGAAAAAACAAAACATAATCAAATCACTAGTTGGGTTTTTGACCAGAACTGGAAAAATTCTGTACATCAGCTATGCTATTGATATTCACTTGAAATTCACACTTTAGTGTATAACCCTGTATGTGTTGTTGTGTATATCGCGCGGTGTATAAATACTCTGCAGGCAGTAAAGAGGTAACGCAGTATATTATATAGGAAGGCACTTGTCCCTGTAACATTAATTTGTATATATACATACAGTAACAGTATATATATATATTTTTATCTACAATGAGCTGCCGTTATAACACAATTAAAGCAGCTCTGTCACCTTCATGTTTCTTGTATGTAACTCAGTGTGTTGTGAATATTGTTAGTTTTAAAATTAACACAATGTACTCACAGTAAATGCTGCTGTAATCACTACTTGAAAATATGACCATTTCAACAAGAATTGGAAAAAGACATGCTCATGAGTTCATGGGAGTTAAAGGGACACTATAGTCACCCAGACCACTTCAGCTCAATGAAGTGGTCTGGGTGCCAGGTCCCTCAGGTTTTAACCCTGCAGATGCAAACATAGCAGTTTCAGAGAAACTGCTATGTTTACAATGCAGGGTTAAGCCAGCCTCTAGTGGCTGTCTTCCCGACAGCCACTTACGCTGGAGGCATATTATGCCTCCATCGCGCAGAGCATCCATAGGAATGCATTGAGAAATGCTTCCCTATTGACCGCTTGAATGCGCCGCGCATGCGCATTCGGCTCCGCTGACGTCGGCGGGGGAGGAGAGGTCACCAGCGCCGTGGGAGCCCGGCGCTGGAATAAGGTAAGCTGCTGGAGTTTTAACCCCTTCAGCGCCTTGGGAGGGGGACCCTGAGGGTGGGAGCACCCTCAGGGCACTATAGTGTCAGGAAAATCACTTTGTTTTCCTGACACTATAGTGATCCTTCAAGCTGATTAGGTCCCAGCACTACACAGGGAAGGGAAAATACAGTTTGTGGACTGCCTTTGCTATTAAAGTTCCTGGACTTTTGAGAATACAGGACAATATATATTACATATTATATATATATATATATATATATATATATATATATATGGCTTGCCCCTGCTATTGATTGCCACCTGCCTGATCCATCATTGTATTACACTGCTTCAAAGTGTGTCCTAACCACACTGCCTGGTGTAGTGTTTCAGCATGGTTTTAGACCTAGTTTAATGTCCTCTTGGGTGAGCCACCACCATACTTCATATATTATATATATATATTTTGTTTAAAAAAAAAAAAAAAACACCAGCTAAACAAACTCAAGAAACAGCCAGCTAAGAAAAAAAAAAAAAAAAAAAGTTAATTGGTGCAAAGAATAATAATTTAAAGGACCACTATAGGCACCCAGACCACTTCAGCTGGTCTGGGTGCCTGGTCCAGCTAGGATTAACCCTTTTTTCTATAAACATAGCAGTTTCAGAGAAACTGCTATGTTTACATTTGGTTTAATCCAGCCTCTAGTGGCTGTCTCATTGACAGCCGCTAGAGGCGTTTCCGCGCTTCTCACTGTGATTTTCACAGTGAGAAGACGCCATGCGCAATCAGGAGGAGAGTCCCCCGCCCGGTGCTGGAGAAAGAGGTAAGTTTACCCCTTCCACCCCCTAGAGCCCGGCGGGAATGGGACCCTGAGGGTGGGGGCACCCTCAGGGCACTATAGTGCCAGGAAAACGAGTATGTTTTCCTGGCACTATAGTGGTCCTTTAAAGGTCAATCTAAGCACTGTATACACTTTTTGTCCGTGCAACTTCATGGTGCTTAGAGTTCCCTGATCCCATTGTCTTTAATGAAGTTGGGATATACCGACAGTGAAATTGTAAAAATCCCCACAGTTATAAGACCGACCACCAGGGTTTTCAGTATGGTATTAAGAATGTTCTATATCTTTGTAACAATGTCAGGGAACACTACTTTTTACACATTTTCCATTTGTAGTAAACAATCTCATGCTATGAAATAATTTGCAGTATTAAAGAAGAGAAATAAAAATGCCTGGTAGAAAAATCCTTTGGCTCCAAAACGTGCAGGAAATGTGCAGGACGCATGGTTCACATTGGAATTTGATCATTAATCCATGTACAAAAAGCCATGCTGACAAATTGTCCCTTAATGCAAGACGTGACTGCCTAAATATCCGCCCTTTAACAGTGGTATTAAAATTAAACACATATCCAGGTGGTCTCATAATAGTACATCACTAGGTGTCCTAATAAATGGGTCCCCTCTTCACGAAATATAGTGATGTCTGTAAAAACTACAAGCTGTTTTTCCCCCTTCTGTTGTTGTTGAATGTAGAAGAATTGTCTGAATAGATTGTAGTCTTAGGACATGTTTCCACAATATGTGACGCACACAGGAAGAACAGGCGTGTGTAATAAAGTTCCATTGTCCATGTGGCTAGTTTTAATAGGAAGACAAGTTGGCATTATATTTTGTTGCATGTCATATGAAAAATTGGGACCTTACAGTATCTTCACAGGGTTCAACCTGAAAAAGAAAAGGCGAAACAACGAATTTTAGTTATACATTTTAAAACATAAAATAATTTTTAAATACGCTGTAAATAAATATTTAAAGGGACACTTCAGGCATATAGTTCATCTCATTTAATGGTTATAATGCATGGAGGTCACTAGCCCTATCCTTCACTTCAGTATTAAATCACTATGAATGGCTTTAATGGGATGTTCTAAGCACAAAAACTGTAGCGAATTTAAGCAGTTTTGGTGTATAGATCATGCCCCTACACTACAGTCTCGCTGCTCAATTCTCTGCCATTTAGGAGTTAAATCACTAAAGTTTCCTTTTATACAAACTTAATCACACCGCCACTGGCTGTGACTCACAGACGATATAGAGATATAGTTTCATTTTCAATTAGGACTTACAGCATAGTGTTTACTTTAAAAGGCTGAATTTGATGCACACGTCTCTTTACAGCATATGTAACTGTGTAGCTGGAGGTAAGAAATTCTATATTGAGCAGAGCAGGGCTAAGTTGCAGTAGCAAATAGAGAAGAGGCTGAAATGGGTTAAACTGAAATAGTGCTCCCAAATACAGTCTCTATACACTGAATACAACGGCTCCCCTAGTATAGAGCAGTAATTTGCTAGTCTTAGGAGCATAAATAGAACTAAAAAATCATAAATTTTATTGAACCCCCTTAGGGGATGAAAAAAGACAAAACGATCAAAAATAGAAAATAAGTAAACAGTGATATTTACAAAAAATTGTGAAAGAAGGGGTTAATCCACTAAACCGTGATATAATCACTCTTGAGGTTAGAAAAGATAAAGGCTATAGTTGATAGTTAGGATGAACAAAATTACCTATAGCAACAATGTTTAGTATAAATTGTAAACTAAACAGAATACAGTGTAGCTTGATAAGGGAGCGAATAACGGTAATCCCTTTGATAAAGTAACGTGCATACACTTGCACTTGTAAATGTAGCTTTGATGGGAGCCACACTGGCAATTAAATTGCTTCTTATGGTGGTGAGGACTCTAAAAGTCAATAATATACAAAGAGGGTGCAAAAAAGCATTTGGAGTGGAAGACGGCAATATTAGCGATCTCCACGCTTCGTCGGCACCCTAGTATATAGACTACCTAAATACAGTGAGAATGGGCAGTATAATAGGTCCGGCCGGACACTTATAAAAGAAAAACAAAAATCTTATGCCCTATACACTGCCTACAGTTTCCCCGTAAGGAGCATTTGTCAGTAATAAGGATTTGGTCATTGAATACTCAGATAGAAAGGAAGGTGCTCGGTGGAGTCAGTGTACCATATATGGGTATATTGCTCTTTTATCGCCAGCCTAAGTAGATAACAAAAATTCCAGCAATTCCCGGTATGTCAGTAGCCCGCACCCTACGAGTATAGATCTCTAAAGTAAACCAGTTCCTGAATATTACAAGTTATAGAAGTCCCCAAAACCAGACCGAAAATAGTGATAAAAGCGGATATCCTAATTAAAGTGCATAGTGTACAAGGTTAAACTCAACGCGCGTTTCGGCGCTAACCTGCGCCTTTGTCAAGAGCTAACCAGTTATGAAAAAAGCGCCACTTTTTAAACCCTCTACTGCCAGCCCCTTTTCCCGTGACGTCATGGTAGTCTTTAGATGGCACTAATAGTGGGCGGGGCTAGGGGAAAGATAAGCTAATTTCGGCATGAGGGGAGTTTAACCCCCACAGTGCCAGAGAGTGGTCTAACATATTATAGGTCCCAAACCAGGGGATCAATAGTATATGTATGTATATAGTTCATTTGTGGGAAAACAAATTAAGCTGATTAATAGATGTATATAGTTTTAAAGACTGAGTATAGAATGGATAAAAGGTGGATTATAGGTTGTAAATAAAACACAGATCATTGTCCTTGGTATCCAGTGTGGTCAGTATTGATAGGACTAAAACAGTATGGTAAGTTGTACAAGCCAGATTTATAATGAGTAAGATGTGATATTGCTCAAAGCAAATTCACTACATACAAATTGGTTACAACAAATATAAATATAAACTGGCCACTCAGATAAATGATCCATTCTATGAAAGTACTCAAGTCCACAGATCATACACTATATACTCAAAATTATTTGGATAAAAGGTGCAAAGGAAAAACCTTCATTTAGCCCATTGGGTTGTAAAGTTTTAAGACGGTAAATCCAGAAGCTTTCACGCTGTCTAAGGAACCTGTCATAGTCACCTCTTCTTTTATCTTGTTTCACCAATTCTAGACCACAAAACTGTAAGCCGTGTGATTTGCCTGAGTGATGTTCCCTTAGGTGGCGAGCTATTGAAGTTTCAATGCTAAGTTTAGGTGACCTGACGTGTTCCTTGATCCTTTCTTTGAAAGGGCGAAAGGTTTTGCCTACGTACTTGCAATCACATTCGCAGGTAAGTAAGTACACTAAGCCTGCGGTGTTGCAGTTGAAAAATTAGGTGTTATTAAAAATTGTTTATTCTCGCTGTCAGATACCATTTTAGAGTCCCGTTTGATGTACTTACAGGCGGCACATCGCCCACATTGGAAAGAACCAACAATTGGAGTGCTTAGCCATGTCTTCGTATTGATGCATTGTGATTGGAAATGGCTGGGAACTAAGAGGTCTCTTAGATGTTTTTCCTCTTCGTGCTGTCATTTCCACTCTGGGACCTAGGATCTTTTTTAGATGGGTGTCACCAGTTAGGAGGGGCCAAAACCTCTGGATCCCAGATTTCATATTCTCCCATCCTGCGTTGTAGGTTGCAATAAGACGTGGAGGAGGGTTAGTGGGTGTAGGTGGTTTATTGTCGGTCAAAAGTGTCTTTCTATCAGACTCCAAAGGTCTCCTGTATGCCTTTTTCAAACAACGGTTAGGATAACCTTTTTGTTTGAATTGCTGTCGCAGGATATTAGCTTGGATTTTAAATTCCTGGATAGTACTACAGTTCCTGCGTGCCCTAAGGTATTGCCCAATAGGTATACCAAGTTTTAAGGGCTTAGGATGGAAACTATCCCAGGTCAGGAGGCTATTGCACGCTGTTGTTTTTTTTTATAAAGTGTTGTCTGGATAGACCTTTGCTTGTCAATTGAGACTGTCAAGTCTAGAAAATTAAGAGATTTTCCACCAAATTCGGAGGTAAACCTTAGGTTAAGATTGTTGTCGTTAAGAAAAGTCACAAATTGGTCAAAGTCATTGGACGTACCTTTCCACACAATTAGGATATCATCTATGTACCTAGCCCATAGATGTATCATGGAGGTAAAGTGTGAACATTTTTCTGATCCAATGATAGTTTCTTCCCACTTTCTTTCATAACTGGTTAGCTCTTGACAAAGGCGCAGGTTAGCGCCGAAACGTGCGTTGAGTTTAACCTTGTACACTATGTACTTTAATTAGGATATCCGCTTTTATCACTATTTTGGGTCTGGTTTTGGGGACTTCTATAACTTGTAATATTCAGGAACTGGTTTACTTTAGAGATCTATACTCGTAGGGTGGAGGCTACTGACATACCGGGAATTGCTGGAATTTTCGTTATCTACTTAGGCTGGCGATAAAAGAGCAGTATACCCATATATGGTACACTGACTCCACCGAGCACCTTCCTTTCTATCTGAGTATTCAATGACCAAATCCTTATTACTGACAAATGCTCCTTACGGGGAAACTGTAGGCAGTGTATAGGGCATAAGATTTTTGTTTTTCTTTTATAAGTGTCCGGCCTGACCTATTATACTGCCCATTCTCACTGCATTTAGGTAGTCTATATACTAGGGTGCCGACGAAGCGTGTAGATCGCTAATATTGCCGTCTTCCACTCCAAATGCTTTTTTGCACCCTCTTTGTATATTATTGACTTTTAGAGTCCTCACCACCATAAGAAGCAATGTATTTGCCAGTGTGGCTCCCATCAAATCTACATTTACAAGTGCAAGTGTATGCACGTTACTTTATCAAAGGGATTACCGTTATTCGCTCCCTTATCAAGCTACACTGTATTCTGTTTAGTTTACAATTTATACTAAACATTGTTGCTATAGGTAATTTTGTTCATCCTAACTATCAACTATAGCCTTTATCTTTTCTAACCTCAAGAGTGATTATACATTCTGTGATTATATCACAGTTTAGCGGGTTTACCCCTTCTTTCACTACTCTTTGTAAATATACTTATTTTCTATTTTTATGATAGTTTTGTCTTTTTTCCTTTTATCTTCCCCTAATGGAGTTCAATAAAATGTATGATTTTTTAGTTCTATTTAGGCTCCTAAGACTAGCAAATTACTGCTCTATACTAGGGGAGCCATTGTATTCAGGGTATAGAGACTATTTGGGAGCACTGTTTCAGTTTAACCCATTTCAGCCTCTTCTCTATTTATTACTTCTTTGGGTTATGCCCTAATGCCCTTCAACCTATACATTCTTGGTGATTGACCATTTGGGTCATTTACTTCGACTGTACTATTTTTTTAAGTTGCAGTAGCATATCTAAAGGGGGGGAGGGGGGGGTACCAGAGCATGTGCCGTCCTTCCACGGAGAAGCTAAGTCAAGGCAGTCAGAGTCTCCCAAGTTGACTCATGAAGGTGCACCATGGTTGCCATGGGGAGAACAGCTGCCAGGACCTCTGATAATGAAGGTAGGAGGGAGAATTTGGGCTGAACAAAGTTCTCTGCTCCTTCTACAATATCAGAGCATTGCCGTGTGTTACCATGGTAACGCTATCACATATTACCAGGCGGTGGTTAGAAGGAACAGCCTCTGCCTGCAAATACATGCAGATTTAAACTGGTGAAGGAAGACACTAATACTGATACACATACTGCTATTGAGAAAGACCATCATTTTTATACCCTAGAAAAAGGTGAAAATGTAATTGTTTGTCTTCATATTCACCTTGGGAATGCAGCATGATTAACAATGAAGTATGGATGCTCCCAAGCACAGGGTTATATGATAGTTGTGTTAGAAAGCAAGTACGATTACCAAGCATTGCTCGTGTTAAAAATAACCTGTTATTACTGATTATACCTGTTGACTTATTTGTAATGGCAAGTGAAAAGAAAATACATATCTTTTTTTTAGAAAAATAATAATTCACATAAAAGTCAAACAACAGCTATGGCCTGACCTCTTACAAACCTTTCCGGTACTACTTTAAATGCACAACAATTTCCTTATTGTCTTATCAGTTGGTACAAGACTTAGGAACGAGCAGGTGGTTTAGATGCTTTAGAACCATACATACTCTTCACTTCTAAGTCTTGCCAAATATTTTCAAAAAAGACTTCCTTATCAGCATAGGTACAGAACTCTGTAGAGGTTAATATGCAAAAAGTTGTTGCAATTGTCTGATTATCTCAAACCATTTACTAGAGGTCTGATCAAAAATGGGTCTTACTTTAGCACACCGAGCCTGGCCCTCCTCTACAGCCTCGTAGATAAGGAAGAAGTTACTATTTCACATTACCCACCTTGTCAATGATAAGATGAGAGCTTGCAGCCTATGTCTGCCATCTAAGATTGCATGGCTTTGGTCAGATTATACATAAGTAACATTTCTGATTATCTGAGCAGCTACAGAGGAGATGAAATGTGGGTGTTGATTCATTATTTTTGTGTTTTCTTTTTAAACTGCTTTGAAACTGCTTTTACAGAAAATCTGGAAAGAGCATTGAAAGATTCACTGCACCATAATTTAACCAAATAACTAGTAGTTTGGGTGTACACAGTGTCCTTTTCATAGATGATCAATGTACAAGTTCTGGGTTCAGCTTGAATTCTGTAAGGTGTAATTTTGCATTGGATCTTACTGCTACATAGAGTTTAAAGGGACACTGTAGGCGCCCAGACCAGTTCAGCTCATTGCTGTGCTGTGTATCTTTTGCACTTAGTGTTGCAAAGTTAAACATTGCAGTTCCAGAGAACTGCACTGTTTACATTGCAGCACTAAGTCTGCCCTCAGTGGCTGTCTGCCAGACAGCCACTGGGGGCGCTTCTGGAATTGTAATTGACTTTTGTTCCGTTATCTGCTCTGCATGAGAACCTCCGGCGTCAGATTTTTCCCCATAGAAAAGCATTGATTCAATGCTTTCCTGTGGGGAGGTCTAATGCGCGTGCAGCATTTGTGGCGCATGCGCATTAGACCTAGCTCGTCACGGGGCAGAGGAGGGGGCGGAACTTCAACCCAGCATTGAGGGACATCGGCGCTGGGATCAGGTAAGTAAAACATGGGTTTTTAATCCTTTATTTACTGGGGATGAAGGGGGCAGGCAGAGGGATGGGTAGTGCCAGTACAGTATTCCTTTAATTATTCTGAATATTACCATTTGTAGAAAGTGTAATTCTTATTTTTAAAAGAGTGTAACTGCTGCCTACATGTAACTACAACTCTTAACTTAGTAGACAGGTCCCTCTCTGAAGCTAGAATTTATAATTACAGGAGTACCAAAATACACAATGACCAGCTAACAGCACCATTAAAAAGCCTAAACTGCTGTGTTAAAACATTAGCCCCGTCATATACATTACAATCTGCTTTTAATACAAACCGCACCTTCTAGCATAGTCCATCCACATACAATCACGTTTAATATTTGCCTAATACTAACAAGAGGTTAATTAGTAACCCTCAAGTTCTCTCGTGTGGAGATAGGTAGGGGCGTAATACAAGTGGAAAGAACAGATTGCACAAGCAAATTTAATGCAGTTCGCTTTATTGTGAGAAGTCACGCAGACTTTTGGATCAAATTAAATATGTATTCTTGGCCACTTGAGCGGAAACATTGAAATCTTTGGATGTGGCTTTTTGCTGAGTGCATCATGCCACAATTGTAATGAGTAACCTAAGTGTTGGTTACAACTTTTAGCATACCTACCAAGTGTCCCTATTTAGAAGAGACAGTCCCTATTTTGGGCCAACAGCCTAATGCCCTTATTTTTTATGAGCTCCATATTGTTGGTGTGTGAGTGTATAACAGAACTTTACAGCAATGATACTCACAGTAACATACCTCCCAACACTGGTCCTCTAAAAAGCAGGTTGGGTGGGCAGAGTCCTGACAGGGTGTCACCAGTGATGCAAACTGTGTCACTAGCGATGCCCACAATGGGCAGGCCGCCTTGAATAGGGGGCTAATCTGATCCAAAATGGGGTGGGTCAGCTTGCCACCTGACAGGCTGTCTTGTCGACTTCCAGCTATTAGGATCATGCAGAGAGCGCTGCTAAAGCATAGTCCTATGCAGTGTGAGCGCGTCTAACAATACACACACGCGTTGCTGTTACCAAATGCGAGACACCAGGGAACTAAAGCTGGAGGCCAGAACAGCACTTTAAATTGTCACTATCCTGCTAAAAATAAGACACTTGGGAGGCAAGCAGTAATGTATCTTTACACTACAATAAATTTGTTCAGAAATCTGTCTGTGTAAATAAAACCTTATGTTCTTGTTCTAATTTACATTTTATTTGCATAAATTATTAAGTTACCTAAAATTTCTCAGAAAAGCTTCGCCCCTGGTCACACCTGCATTCATACCCCTAAAATGAAAATTTCCCTCTTTGTCCATTTGAAATGTTTGGCGTATAATTTAAGTTCCCACATACCTAGCAGCTCTAAACATGCCGCTCGATGGATTGGATGTTATGATTTAGGGGCATCATCCACAGGTTTCTGAACTCCGAAGGCCGTAATGAAAATGTTTACAACAACAATAATGAATACGAGGCCCGTGGCGGCATTGTTGAGGTCATCCAGTTTAGCGTGTTTAGCTGGATTGTTAAGGTCATATTTCACTGCAAAATAAAAACATGGCATTACTCTTAAATTGAAAAAAATTCCAGTGGTAAAAAGCAATACTCTGAGAATGGACCGATATGAAACTAAAGGCACGCTAAGAAGTAAATCTGCATGAAAATGTATCAACAGTAAGCATGACATGACACGAGTGGCAGTCTGAAGTTATACAACTAAATCTATACACTGTATTATCCATATATTTATCAAATGCATAGATAATGTATAGATTTTGCCCCTCAATGGATATTATAAAAGTACTATAGTTCAAAAACATCGGTGTGGTTGCAATTTAAATCTGTTGGCACAGAGGTATGAGCTTCAAGTATGGTTGCCATATCTTTCAATCCACACAACAGGAAGCTCTTCCATTTTTCACATTACATTTTAATATTTACCTGTAATAGACCAAATTATGTCCCTGTGCTTGAATTACCTAGAAACAAGACTCTCGATGGTGTACAAAAAAAAAAAAAATACATTTGCTCGTGATTTTAATGGCCATATACCTTTACAATCAGCTCCAAGGCAGGATACACAGAGTTATTAATTAAAGTGTGAATTCAAATAATCGTTCAGACATTGACTTTTTTTGCTGTAATATTTGAAATTCAGCCTTCAGTGAATAACCCTGTAAATATACATTGAATACCAAAAATAAACAGACACGTCCATGTAAAAAAATGTTTTTTTCACTTTAGCGTCTAATGATAAAGCAGAGGTAAAAATAAATCAAAATAATATGACATTAACCCCTTAAGGACACATGACATGTGTGACATGTCACAATTCCCTTTTATTCCAGAAGTTTGGTCCTTAAGGGGTTAAAGTCCTTCTAACATGTATAACTGCACTTGCATTTCAGACACCATTCTGTCAGGTACATATAGAGAATGTGTGAGTTTATGGGAGTCTAGGGGTATTGCATTTGGATTAGGTCAAGGTTGGTAGACAATAGACAGACAGATTGATACCAACCAATGAAGATTAGGAGAACGCCCACCACAATTTGCAATACGAGTGAGAGCGATATAAGGACGATGAGGGGGACGTAGAAGCTGAAAGTGGGTCCTTGATCTATGACTGCTTTCAGCTGGGAGGCGTTCGCCATGAGGAGAGCTATATCCAGCATACTTTCTGCTGCACTTTTTTTGTTTGCGTAATGATTCATGTTCAGCTCTCTGTGACGTGTAATGCGGGAACCCTGAAACAAATATAAAGGAAACACATTAAGTCATAATACATTGAGTAGAAGTTTATCAGACACACGGTTAGAGGTGATAACTAGCAAGGCAAAAATGGGGGCAATGGGCAAAGTAAGGAGCAATCGCCATGGACGTCAACAGAATGTTTCACAACATAAAGCTCCCCCCCCCCCCCTATTAATTCTGTGGATCGCCTCTGCACCATTTCTAGTTCTGCAAAACTGGTGCCCAAAATAGCATCACATATGCAATGTTGGGTTCTACACCCTTTATTCATTAGCAGAAATGGGAAGTGATGGGAAAGTGACGAGTATGAGAAATAATCATATATTGCATCAGACCTGCAATTGGTAACAGATAGGAATGTATATCCCATGTTCTACAAGCAGATTAAATTTTACAGCAGCAGGCTATTAAAGAATTCGGGGATTTTTACTTGCAGCTTACAAAACCCCTTTGAAAATGTCAAACACTTTTTACTGTAAAAATAAAGTTAGATTGATACCGGAGAAACTGACGGAAGCCAAGCACAGAGAGATGGACACAGGTTTCTTCAGGAAGGAAGAGATTCTTTATTGGATCACCGATCGGGACTCAGAGGGACTAGCGTCACCAAAATACAGCAAAGTCTGAGTACTGAATACATAGAGTACATTCCTTATATAGCACTGTAGCTCCTCCCACAATTAACTACACCCACACATACCCTTAACCTATTTAATAAATAGAGTCTAAACTCATCCATCCGGTCTAACCACGTGGCTCATCTGATACAAAGGAGAGGGACGCGTAATTCCAGTTCTTACATTCCTGCACCTGGTCAGTACAGTGATAACAGTATCTTAGCTACGTGTAATTAACTAACTGATACTACAAACACATATACATACATATGCCTTGTGGCAATCTTAGCCTGCTAAACTTGTATTTTACTGGAATTACATCACATTCCCCCCTTTGATGCCTCTGATATTTCACAATTACTTGAGGCATCACTTAACCTTGGTTTGCATATACCTCAGGTTACCATGAACCAGACCAGACTTATCTTATGATGTGAATCTTTTAACACTCATCTTCCTGCATTGGTTCTCCTTGATCTAGAGCCTTATACTTATATATCGCCATTATCTGTGCAGCAGCCTTCCTCTCTGCTATACTTCCTATCAGGCTTTGCACAGACCTAACTACTAAGGGTATAAGACACGGTAGGAGTAGACACAACAGTAAAATCAGTAGGACTCCACCTACCACTGCCTTAAGCCCTCCAAACCACTCATACCAGCTACCAAACCAACTACTTGGATTGTACCCTTTCCATACCTGAGTAGGCACATGCGCTAGTTTAACCATATGGCTAGTAAGCTCAGCTATTGCTTGCCCTTCGTCATCTATTTGAAGACAGCAATTACTTAGGTTAAACTTCCCACATACACCTCCCTCTACTGCCAAAAGGTAATCCAAGGCTAATCTATTTTGGTACACTGCTGTCCTCATCCTGGTGTTATGCTTCGCTAGAAGATTGAGCGCTTGTGATGTCTCATTTGTGATAATCTCAACCACCGCCTGTAATCTTATAATACGGTTGAGCATATAAATAGGGGTTCTATAACCAAAGGTACCATCCTCAGCCCACGTGGCTGGCCCATAGTAATCTATAATACGCTGGGGAGGCCATTCATCATCTTCCCAGGCGCCTATCTCTATGGGTCCCCTTTTCTTCCTATGATTCACATCATACACTTTAACACCTAAAGTCTCACCTGTTTCAATCGGTAACAAGAAGAAGGATGGTTTGAGCATACCCAACACACATGCCCCTTCCCAGTCCTGTGGCAGCTCCGAATAGGCTTTCTTACCACAGATCCAGTACAAATTTGCTGGGGCTCTCCAAGTAGATGTGATGGATAGATCAAACCACACATCCTTTAAATTGGCATATCTAGCAAACGGGTTAGATGGTTCTGAGACATTTGAAGCCGACCACCAAGTTGTATTCTTTGTATCATCATCATAAGCTTTTTGCCCTAGACAAGTTAATTCTCCTACAGAAGTATTATACATTATTCCTTTCCTTGCTATGCAAACATAACCTATGATGGAGGTCTTTAATCTCCACTCAGATTTACCTCTAACACTCAAATGATAATCGGCTTGTGTAGATATTAGTTGGTCAACTGCCTCAGAACCGGACATTACCTCCTTTGCTTCCCAAGGCCATTGGTCTCCCATGTTAGTACCTCCACACACATAGCAGTTGGTAACATTAAGACTACCGGCAATACTTTCAGCTAGGTCAATGAACAGGTTTTTAGCGTTATGGGGGATCTTATTATCTATACTCATCTCTTCATAAAAGGAATGGTATACTTGATGAGTCTGGGAGGATACCGTATCAGTCTCTATTCCTATAAACAATAATGTCCCAGGATCTAAACCCGTCCCGTATATTTGAAACTTATCTAAGAACTTGTCGGGGTTATTAATGAGTATATGGACTGGGTTGCATTCCATAGACTTACAATAAGGGCTAGTCGGCAACTTAGTCACTATCATGTCTTTGTCTACTGTCTGTCCCCAAGTTGCCCACCCCACACAAGACCAATATGGGCAAAAGTTATAATCTCTATTTGGGCATCTAGGACTTACATATTTATTTTTGCTACTGGGACAAATATATTTATCGTTAGACCCATACGTCCTCTCCCATCTAAGATCCCCACATACATTCCACGGCTTTCTACCACTCGATATCGCTTTACACGCATCAAATAGCAGAACACCCGAAGAATGTACGGATTCTAACACCGTTTTATTAATTAGGGTCCCCTGAGGATCTCCATTCCTGAGAGTCAACCAAATTGTACGAGGCTGATACTCCGGACTGAAGCACTTAGGTTCTCCTACTCCTAAATGGCACACACTATAATCTATATTTAAGTATCTACATCTCGATACATCTCCTTTACATTCGTATTGTGAATGCCAAATTAGGGTTTGGGAAATATGGTTACCTGTTCTCGTAGTCTTAATGCATACCTCACAGCTAGGAGTGTCGGTACCTCTACCTTCCTGAATATAAAAACACATATAAATAAACACTATCAAAAGCACATCTTTCGCCGTCATCCTCAGTCTTCGTCCGTGCGATGGCGCCTCAGCTTCCAGGATGTGAGGGGCTGCAGGGAATGGAGTTCTGCTCATCTTCACAGGTGTCCCTTCGAGACTTTCCTGGCTTATACACTATGTGTTGGTAAGCGGACAGGCTTTATTATGGCCTTCTCACTCACACCTGTAACAATAAAATTTGTAATCCACAATAATTCCTCGTTACTCCGACTGAGTAGTGCGTTTTAACCGGATCTTGCAGGGATTCTCTGGATCTGCTGTAACTTGCCAAGAATCGACTGCTGCTGGTTTAACCCTGGAGTGATGTATCCACGGAGTTACTTCGGCTACTTTTATCGCTGTAGGGGTAGACAAAAGAACAACATAAGGACCTCTCCACTTGGGCCCTAACGGTACATTATTCCACTCTTTAATCCACACTTGGTCTCCTGGATGATAACTATGAACAGGGGGATAAATATTCACAGGTAATCTATCTTGTACCCATTTCTGTACCTCCTCCATAGTCTTACCCAACTCTACAACCTGCTGCCGGGTAATTCCTTCTCCCAACTGACTCAAGTCCCCCCTTAAGTTACCAAGTACGGGAGGTGGTCGCCCATACATGATTTCAAAAGGAGAGAGGCCCATCCTTCTGGTAGGGGTACTGCGGATTCGCAATAAAGCTATGGGTAAGAGAACGTTCCACTTAAGTTGGGTTTCCTGACACATTTTAGCCAACTGGTTCTTTATAGTTCTATTCATTCTCTCTACCTTACCAGAACTCTGGGGTCTATATGCAGTATGAAGCCTCCACTTTATACCAAGCATATGAGTCAGTTGTTGTAGGCACTGATGAACAAAAGCTGGACCATTGTCCGATCCTATAGAACAGGGTAGTCCATATCGGGGTATTATTTCTCGTAGCAGGAATCTCACAACTTCTCCTGCTTTCTCTGTACGAGTAGGACATGCTTCTACCCAGCCTGAATAGGTGCACACAATTACCAGCAGGTAACGATGTCCACCCGATTTAGGCATCACTGTAAAGTCTATTTGTAGATCGGACATGGGGAGTCCCCCCATAAACTGAACTCCTGGTGGCTTTACTGGTCCTTGTCTTGCATTATTCTTAGCACACGTTACACATCTGCGTACAATGGCCTGAGTCAAGTTGGACAATCTTGGTATGTAGAAATGTTTTCTAAGAGATTCTTCAGTACTGTCTCTCCCAGAATGTGTCCCGTTGTGATAATTTTGGACAATTTCTACCGCTAGCGATGCTGGTATAACTATTCTTCCATCTTCTAGCTGATACCACTTGTTCTCCAGATACTTTCCCGGTTCAGTCTTTAACCACTCCTCTTCTTGAGCTGTATAAACTGGAGTCCATTGGGACAGTGGAGTTGGTATAAGAGCAGCTATATGCCCTACATACTCCTGTCTTCCTGATTCAGCAGCACGCTTAGCTGCACTATCTGCCATCCGATTTCCCTTGGTTACATCACCATCTCCTCTCAGATGCGCTCGACAATGTATGATACCGACTTCTTTCGGCTCCCACACTGCTTCCAATAGTTGTAGGATTTCAGCTGCGTACTTGATTTCTTTGCCTTCTGAATTCAGTAGTCCTCTTTCTTTATACAAAGCTCCGTGGGCATGAGTGGTTAAAAACGCATACTTAGAGTCCGTATAGATATTTACTCTTAAACCTTCAGCCAATTGTAACGCTCGTGTTAGTGCTATTAATTCTGCCTTTTGTGCTGATGTTCCTTTCGCCAGTGGCCGAGCTTCTATCACCTTGTCTATTGTTGTCACTGCATATCCTGCATAGCGGATCCCTTCTTTCACATAACTACTGCCGTCGGTGTAATATTGAACATCGGGGTTCTGGATGGGAAAATCACGAAGATCTGGTCTACTTGAGAATACTTCATCCATTACTTCCAAACAATCATGTTGACTTTCAGTAGGTTGTGGCAAAAGGGTAGCTGGATTTAAGGTGTTTACAGTCTCTAAATGCACTCTTGGGTTTTCACACAACATTGCTTGATACTTGGTCATACGGCTATTACTAAACCAATGATTTCCTTTGTAATCCAACAACGTCTGTACTGCATGTGGGACTCGTACATAAAGTTCTTGACCCAGAGTGAGTTTATCGGCTTCAGCTACTAGCAGGGCGGCTGCAGCTACGGCTCTTAGACAAGGTGGAAGTCCGCTGGCCACTGCATCCAGTTGCTTAGACATGTAGGCAACAGGTCTTTGCCATGATCCCAAGTACTGTGTCAATACTCCCACAGCCATTCTTCTTTGCTCGTGTACATATAAGTAGAATGGTCGTGTGTGATCAGGTAGACCTAATGCTGGGGCACTCATCAAAGCCTTCTTCACATCTTCAAATGCCGTTTGCTGTTCTTGGGTCCATAAGAAGGGGTCGTGCTCTGTACCTTTGATAGCTGCGTACAGAGGTTTTGCTAGTATCGCATAACTGGGAATCCATATCCTACAGAAGCCTGCTGCCCCCAAGAATTCTCGCACTTGTCTTCTATTCTTGGGTATTGGTATTTGGCAGACAGCTTCTTTTCTCTCTGGCCCCATAATTCTTTGACCTTCAGAGATATGGAATCCTAGATACTTGACAGTTGGCAAACACAACTGAGCCTTCTTCCTGGACACCTTGTATCCTGCCTTCCAGAGAATATGTAGTAGATCGTGCGTTGCTTGCTGACATTTTTCTTTTGTAACTGCTGCTATCAACAAGTCATCTACATATTGTAACAATACACATTCTCCTGGGATAGACTCGAAATCCAGTAGATCTTGACTTAGAGCTGAACCAAATAGGGTAGGTGAATTTTTAAACCCTTGGGGCAGTCTTGTCCAAGTCATTTGGCGTTTTGAGCCCGTTACAGCGTTCTCATTGGAAAGCGAAAATACATTGGCTTTCTGCGGCAATTCGGAGGCAAAAGAAGGCATCTTTGAGATCTAAGACTGTGAAGTAAGTAGCCCCGCCCGGAATTAAAGCAAGCAGGTTATATGGATTGGGTACAACTGGATGTATGCTAACAACCGCATCATTGACTGCTCTTAAGTCCTGTACAGGTCGATACTCATCTGTACCGGGCTTTTGAACAGGCAGCAATGGGGTGTTCCAGGGGGAAGTACAGAATTTTAGGATACCATACCGTATGAACTTATCCAGATAGGATTGGATGTTCTTCTTAGCCTTCTGCGGAATGTGATATTGTCTTAGGCTCACTGGATAAACCCCATGTTTCAGTTCAATTTTTATTGGTGGAATATTGCGGGCCAGTCCTGGTGGGTTGTTCTCTGCCCAAACTCCTGGTATGTTAAACAATGTCTCATCACTCCTAGGGTTTTGGCTAGTCAACACTGTATAAAGTCGCCACTCTTCTTCCTTTGGTACGGATAAAGTCATAATACCTGAAGGTCCATTAAACTTTAAGGATGTTGTTCCATTTGGTAGGAACGTAATCTGCGCTTGTAATTTTGATAGCATATCACGTCCCAGCAATTGGACTGGACATTCAGGCATATAAAGGAATTGGTGTTTTACTACGTGGCCTCCCAATGTACAGAGTCGACTTTTAAGAACCGGTTTTTCAGCACTTCTTCCAGTTGCTCCTATCACAGTAATAGTCCTTCCAGATGGAGGAGCAACTAGATTAGTCACCACTGAATGTTCAGCACCAGTGTCGATCATGAACGCACTCCTTTTCCCCCCTATTGATACATCGACCATAGGCTCCGCTCGACCAAGGGGGATGGAGCCCGGTCGGTATCAATAGTCCTCCATGACAGTGTCAGCCAATCCTACAAAGTCCCTACCTTCTCTATCGCGGGACCTTTGCGCTGCTGGAATATACCTGTCTTCCCTAACACTTCCTCTGTTCCCATTACTCCCTCTATAACCATTACTCCCTCCGGGGCCTCCTCTACCTCTCGCTCTACCTGTAAAGTTTCCGTAGCCTGCCCTGGGTTGGTCTCTCTCGTACTGCTCTCTTTGCGGACATTCGTTCCTCCAATGCCCTTCTTCCTTGCAATACGCGCATTGATCCCTACTCAAAGGCTCCCTACTCCATCTATTATTGCCTCTATCTGGGCCCCGTTTATCTACGCCTGCGATCGCTACCGCTAGCATATCAGCCTTTTTACGCATCTTGCGCTCTTCCTCTTTCTTACTTTCTGTATCCCTGTTCATATAGACCTTATTTGCTACCTCCATTAGTTGGGTGATGGACATACCTGCAAACCCTTCTAACTTTTGTAGCTTGCGCTTAATATCTCCGTATGCTTGGCTGACAAAGGCGGAGTTAACCATTCGGGAATTGTCTGCGTCTTCCGGATTAAAGGGGGTATACAAGCGGTATGCCTCCAATAATCGGTCATAAAAGACACTGGGCGCTTCATCGCTTTTCTGGATCACCTCAACTGTCTTCGACATGTTAATGGCTTTCTTTCCTCCGGCTTTCATGCCAGCAATTATAGCGTCTCTATAGGCTCTGAGTTGAACCATATCAGCACCATTTACGTTCCAATCGGGATCGGTGTTGGGATAGTGTGTCGCGGCCCATGCTGCTGGATTGGCTTGGTTCAAAGCACGGGCTCTATCCTCTAATGCTTTAATGGCTGCTTGATTTATTCTTGTCCTTTCCTCATTGTTAAATAAAGTCATTAGTAACTGCTGGCAATCAGCCCATGTCGGATTATGCGTCTGTACTATTGAGGTGAACAGATCAGTCATAGCTTGTGGTTTCTCAGTATACGAGGAATTATGGGTCTTCCAGTTTAAAAGATCGGTTGTGGTAAATGGGACATATACGAAGACTGGGTCAGCGTGTGCCATTTGACCTGCGGCATCGATATAAGCTGACCCGGGATTCAGACGAAGAGGCATCTGATAGTGCTTTAATTGTTGGGCACCAGTCAACTGTCGGGTTTGGATGGGGCTACGTAGAGAGGCGTCAGTCATGGGTTCCGGTCGGGGAGAGATAGGGTATGGGGATGTGGGAGGTCGGTTTTGGGAAAAGGTCGTAAATAAAACACTTCGAGCCGAGCTAGATGAAGCTTGACCGGAAGTCTGAAGTGGCGCCAAATCAGGATATTCGTTTCTAATGGGGGTGGATTCTGGTTCCGGAAGGGGAGATTTAGTACGAGGGGGGGTGGATCCTGTACTGGAGGAGGAAGCGGAAGTGGATGAGGGTAATGAGGGGAGGGGTGCAGGACTTCCTGCGTTTGCGTCACTTCTTCTTAACGGAAAGTAAGGGGGCGGCAAAGGGATCTCGGACTCAGGGGGCGTGTCCAAAATGGGCCTAACACCAGTCCTAGTGGACGAGCAAGTCCTAGCTACCATGAGGCGACACTGCTCCTCGTGGCATGTCCGGAGCCATTTTGGCGAGTCATTTACGGCCTGTCTCCAACAATCAATATAAGGAAACTGGCCGTAAAGTTCAGGCCTACCTGATACAGCCACGTGTAAGCGCTGTACCAGAGTTGGATCCAAACTGCCACGTGGCGGCCATGCCGCAACCAAAGTAGGCCACTCCCTAGTGCACAAAGTGACCAAACGTACAGGGGACATCTTAACCCCAAAATCACAAACTTTGAATCCCTTTTTAAAATTCTTAACCATACATCCTAAGGGATCCGGAATCGTTGACTGCGACGCACCCATATTTAACAGTGGAACGTCGTCGACAACGATTACTATACACGCGTACTATTCAACAGTCACACCCGTTTCCTCTGGCAACAGCACCACGTGGTACGGTTACCAAGTGAAACGTACACAATAACAATAAACACTCAGGGAATTCCCGTACACACACAGCTGCTACACCAGTCACTATATAATCAATATTATGCCCTTTGGCGTAACTATACAGTCACCCACGCTATAATTCTCTATATACGAATTACCCGTCTATAACACACCCCAGTAACATCGTCTTTTACAAATAGCGGTTACAGTACGGTTAGCATAGGTCAAAGCACAAGTTAAGGTCACAATACAATTATTAGTGGTTATGGTGTTAAACATGCAATGGACGACAATGATTAGTACTTATTATATAATGTCAGTAAATATACAGGGTTATGGTACCGTGCACTATAATACAGCAACACACTATTAACACTCTCGCTAGACGGCTGAGCTCGCGCTATCTAACAAGATATACACTTTACTAAAACAATCGTTAACACATTTACAATTCCCAACTAAACTATTGGCCAGTACCTTGAATGGACTACCTAAAACTATATACACCCGTTTTGGTTAGCCACACTGCCCAATCACCACATATACATAGCGAGCTAGAGAACCGAATTTACACAGGCGCCTCTTAGTCGCACTATACAACGAGCTAGAGATCCGAATTTACACAGGCGCCTCTTAGTCGCACTATCAAAAGTCTAGTGGGTTCCAAATTTACACGCCTTCCCACTTAGCCCAGATAGGATGAGAACTAGCGAACCGAATTTACACAGGCGCCGCTTAGTCTCCCGGTCCCTCCGACCTAGCGAACGTAATATACACCCTAGAACGCTAGTCTAGACAAGACACCGGTGTCCGGCTAGGGCTATCTTACACCAGGACCCCGCCTGACTAACCAAATCAAACGGTCTGACTAAAGAGCGTTCGATCGAGCGGTGCGCCTTCGCTCCTTCCCTCCGACAGAGGGGGCAGATACACAGATTCAAAACCCCTTTGGGCCTACCGCACAATCGGTATACCCCTAGTGGGTCCTGCCGTCTAAAACAGCAGTTGTCTTACCTCCTCGTTCCTGAACCTGAGTTCACACTCATCGACGGGGACACCCCAGCACTTCTCACGTAGAGGCCGATGATCTCCTGGACAACAGACCAGTGGCGCCGAGACGAAGGGAGGTCCACGCAGAAGTTCAGGGGTGCAGCCGTAGAGAACGTGGGCAAAGATAGACCGTCTCACGCCTCTGCCTCTCAGCTACCGTTGAACGATGAGCTTCCCGGCCAACGCACCAAATGATACCGGAGAAACTGACGGAAGCCAAGCACAGAGAGATGGACACAGGTTTCTTCAGGAAGGAAGAGATTCTTTATTGGATCACCGATCGGGACTCAGAGGGACTAGCGTCACCAAAATACAGCAAAGTCTGAGTACTGAATACATAGAGTACATTCCTTATATAGCACTGTAGCTCCTCCCACAATTAACTACACCCACACATACCCTTAACCTATTTAATAAATAGAGTCTAAACTCATCCATCCGGTCTAACCACGTGGCTCATCTGATACAAAGGAGAGGGACGCGTAATTCCAGTTCTTACATTCCTGCACCTGGTCAGTACAGTGATAACAGTATCTTAGCTACGTGTAATTAACTAACTGATACTACAAACACATATACATACATATGCCTTGTGGCAATCTTAGCCTGCTAAACTTGTATTTTACTGGAATTACATCACAAGATATCCACATGATGGACTTTAAAATGTGCTTTTCTTTGAAGCGTACATAAACTCAGCAACTGCAATGTTCACAGTTAAAAGGGGTGGCTAAACTTCATGTCTCTGGGAGCCTCATGCTAAAATTGTGAAATATTCAAGACCCACAATTTAATTTATTGGAGAACCAATTTCATTCCCCCCAGCCACCCCACATGTCTCATTTACCCATTCCCCCCACGTCTCATTCCCCCTCAGCCCTTCTATGTATTTCATTCTCCCCCAGCCCCCTTACGTGTCTCATTCTCCCCCAGCCCCCTTACGTGTCTCATTCTCCCCCAGCCCCCTTACGTGTCTCATTCTCCCCCAGCCCCCTTACGTGTCTCATTCTCCCCAGCCCCCTTACGCGTCTCATTCTCCCCCAGCCCCCTTACGTGTCTTTCTCCCCCAGCCCCCTTACGTGTCTTTCTCCCCCAGCCCCCTTATGTGTCTTTCTCCCCGAGCCCCCTTATGTGTCTTTCTCCCCCAGCCCCCTTATGTGTTTCATTCTCCCCCAGCCCCCCCATGTGTCTCATTCTCTCCCAGCCCCCCCATGTGTCTCATTCTCCCCCAGCCCCCCCATGTGTCTCATTCTCCCCCAGCCCCCCCATTTGTCTCATTCTCCCCCAGCCCCCCCATGTGTCTCATTCTCCCCCAGCCCCCCCATGTGTCTCATTCTCCCCCAGCCCCCCCATGTGTCTCATTCTCCCCCAGCCCCCATGTGTCTCATTCTCCCCCAGCCCCCATGTGTCTCATTCTCCCCCAGCCCCCATGTGTCTCATTCTCCCCCAGCCCCCATGTGTCTCATTCTCCCCCAGTCCCCATGTGTCTCATTCTCCCCCAGCCCCCATGTGTCTTATTCCCCCAGCCCCCCATGTGTCTCATTCTATTAACGCCCCATGTCTTATTCACTTAGCCCCCCATTTGTCTTATTCCCCCAGCCCCCCATGTGTCTCATTCTATTAACGCCCCATGTCTTATTCACTTAGCCCCCCATTTGTGTCTAATTCCCACAGCTGCACATGTATCTCATTCCCATAGTCCCCCATGTCTCATTGCCACGTGACTCATCTTCCCAGCCACCCCATGTGTTTCATTCCACCATTCCCACCCCCATGTATCTCATTCCCTCATGTATTTCAGTCCCCCATGTGTCACAGTCCCCCAATGTATTTAATTCCCTTAGTCCCCCTATGTGTCTCATTATTCCAGCGCCCCTCAAAAGTGGGATAACAGAAGCAAAGTTGGGATGGCAGGAGAGGACCAAAAAATAATGACTGTCCCGCTGATATTGAGTATGTTGGGAGTCATGTAATGGTGTTATATAATCTATACATTTATTAGCAATCTTTGAGTAGATGAAATGTGATATAATTTCATAATAAAGGAACACTCCAAATCCCTAAAGCAATTTAGCTTGCTGAAATGCTTTATGTGTGACGAGTGTGTCCTCTTAATCATTTTGCAAAACGAGCAGATTTCAATAGAAATTGGCCCTTTTAAAATTAACCTGGTACACCCCCATGGCTTTCAAGTAGACTGCTAGTCCTGTTACTTCCTGGTTTGGTTAGCTCAGAGGAGTTAAACTCAAGAGGCAGCAATCGCAAAGACTTCTCATTGCGCTGCAATGGAAGTCTGTGATTGGACAGCGACATAAAGCATTGGCTGGCTTAGTAGGGGAGGGCTGGAAAAGGCTTCAGGCCAGAGATCTGCAGATTTTACAAGCTGTTTTTAGATATACATGCAATAAAACAAAATGCGTTTTTTCATTTGGGGTATGTAATGGATCCCATATACATCGACTGAGTATATCTGTGAAGAATCTCCCAAAATCCAGGCATAGAAGAAGTTGTAGTGATTATAACTCAATTCCCCAAACATGAGCCAAGACTTCATGAAGGGATAAAGCAATGTGTTTAATGGAAGCCAAAGCTGGCCTTTTATGCAGGTCCCTATGCAAGGGGCACTCCACCCGGAGAGGGGACAGCAGTACAAAACAATCACACAATGACATTGACTCTCAGGTCCAGGTCCAGGACACTCCCACATACAACAGTATAATTCCTCCTCTGTACCTGGGAGATAATTGGGTTAAGTTCTGTATTAAACTCAACTATCTCCAGGCACAGAGATTATTTACTTTTTCACAAAACTCACAAAACACTTACATAAAGTCATATTTTGCATAACCGAACCCCCATAGTCTACACATCCCCAGATAGCTTGGATCTGAGCGCCCAACATATCCGAAAAGCGCTCAGATCCCACGAACATAGTTGAATCGCTCCTGGGGTGAAGATTTGACTGACCGCTCTGGAGATGTTTACCCAAAATAGTTCCATAGTTTTAGAGGTAGCGGTCGGTCTAGTTTGAGAGTTTTTAAACAAATAAAAAGGTGAATTGATAAAAAGGTGAACGGATCCTCTGTCTCATAGGGCAGTGTTTGTTCGGGAGATTCAGTTGAACAAACCTGCCGAACAGCGCTCTCCTGGCTTGCCGCGAACAGAAACAGGCGTTCGTATGTTTTCACCAGGGTTTGGACCGTCGAGTGGCCGCCTCAGAGTTCCAGGCACTCAACGACTAAGTCCCGCTGACTGCTTTCGTGCGACAAGATGGCCACCGTTTTCTCCACCATGTGGCGTTCAGTTATATAAACGGTGGCCACACAAAGAGAGCACTGAATTCTTGTGGTTTGTTTGAACTTAATGAGCCAGGGCAGGTGTTCAGGTCGGTGTTGGGTACTTAGTCTCTTTGACTGGTATCAGAATAGAGGAATATTAAGGAAGTGTCCGAACTGAGTAGGAGAAGGACTCTGGGGAAAGCAAAATAGGGATTTTGTCAAAGGGTATATCTACTAAACAGTGATTATATATATTTATCTATTTATTTTGGGAAGTGGAATGTCCCTTTAAGTTGTGTAACATGACGGATACATTTTAAGTGGTAAAAAATGATCAAATAGAAAATAGCATGGAAAGAAATCAGAGCTCCCCACTAAATTAGCAGCAATGTACATTTTTACATCCTATATAAATGAGCATGTTACTTAATGTACATCTACTATATGCTATTACTTCTGCATTGTTGAGAGCTAGTGAGTTTCCTGTTCCAGATATAAAATACAAAAAATCAACATAAAACCAGAAAGAGTAGCTTCAACGAGGTTTTGTGCAACTGTGAAATTTGTAGGTTTCCTGTCGTGCATAGAAAGGGCAGCAAGTCTAAAAATTTAGAAGTCGCAACCTCAAACAGGTTTTTCGCAATTAAGAGCACTATAAGAAAACACATTATACCCAAATATCAGACAAAAGGGGAAGGGGTTGAAATGAGGGTGGAGGGGAACCTAATGACCATATAGTGCCAGGCAAGCGAGTTTGCTTTCCTGGCACTATAGTGGTCCTTTAAGGGGCGGAGCCTGGAAATGGTTAATGGTTATTTGGTTTTGGTTTAAAGTGATAGTTGATTATTATTAATATTATTATGGATGTTTAAATTGGAATTGTGAAATTCGTAATAAAAGTCACGGCCATTCGCTAAATGTTTTAAATTATCAAAATAAACATATTAAAGGTTGTTTTGTGTTTTATTTATACTTTGCATCATTAAGAATGCAACATTCAAACCCCATGTGCCCTACACACTACATCCCTAACCCACCCCACACTGTGTCCTACCCATGCTACATCCTTATCACCCCACACTATGTGCCCTACACCCCTATCCCACCCCACACTATGTGCCCTACACACACTACATCCCTATCCCATACTATGTGCCTTACACACTCTACATAACCTACAAACATACAAACTTCATCCATATCCCACACTATAGTGTGTTCCCTATATCCATATCTCACACCACATAACCTACACACTACATCTCTATAATGTTATGGGCAAGTGGGAATATTACAGGTTTTAGAATGAAATGTTGTATTTCTTAAACTGTGTACTTTGTCTTTAAGAGGTGTTGCAAACTGACAAGGTGTTAGAAATGGAACATATTGTTTTTCATAACTGTTTCTTTAAGCAATAACCTCAGTGCATAATATGTTTGCGCCATTTTGTCCCAGACGAATTACAATAACAATAATGCATAAACAAGCTTCAAGGCTATTCTACGAGTCTTTCAGTACACAATATACTGTGGTAACCCCAAGTTAATGGAACTTCCCCAAATCCGGGAATCTACCACGACTGTGCACTTACGTCTTAGTATAAACAACAGATAAGCTATTCAGACTTTAAGATGCCATCTTGAACTAAGTCAGGAAAATTTCCATGACGTATACACCCTTTAGTTATGGACTTGTATTTTTGCCAAGTTAAGGGAGGTCCTAAAATTAATAAAGTAAAAAAGTAACTTTTTCATATATGAACTACAGTGACCGTAAAATGGCGACACCTAAGGGATAAATAGGTGTACTTTTAAAATGTTAAGACACAGAGGAGAGACTTAGAGACAGATGCTGCTCCATCTTAAAATGACAGAGGCTGACATGATGACATGTTCAGAAGGGTATGTTAACCTATTAATGATATTTGCAAGCATTTAATTTCATCTTATAAACTCTGCTATAATGGATTTGATGTGTCTATATTTATATTTTTATATAATAAATATCTAAAAGACAATCTATTGCTTCCAAGACAATCCTTATTTTATATTGTATTCTCAATTATTTATATATGTAAGTAGAGGATCTCTTACTAACTATATAAAATTATGGCTAAGATATCTGTATGGTTAGCCCTACTAAGTTCTATGCTTTAAGACATTATAGTGGTAAATAAGGGAACCGCCAGCGGTTACAATTGGCGACCACGAAGGGACTTGTACTTGGAAGCTTTAACTAAAAAATAATAAATACCTAGGTAACCTCTTATACGTAAGAGAAGACACAATACTTTTGTCATGGCACAAGTCTTGAAATATCAGGAATCTATTGAGCTATTTTTGTCCAGACTCAGAGAGAGATCTTCATCATGAAGAGGTGATTGTAATGTGAACTTGTACAAGGCACTTCAGGTGCCAGGTACATTGTAATTAGCATACAATGCTGAAATTTTGTGGATCTTAATTAATATCATAAGAGAGCAAATGTACATAGTTGGTAAACTTCCTAATATGCCTAATACACCAGCATAGCATGGTCCATTAGTTCCAGGACAGTGGATTGCAGGCAGGGGGATATGTTCTCTTTGTAGCTGCTTAGTATGCATGCGCAGGAAAAAGATGAATGCAAAATGTTGTCAAAAGAAAAGTGAAAAGACAGAGCGATGACATTTGAAGTCTAATTCCAAGACTGCAAAGAAAATTGCATTATGGCTTAATGAAAACATTCATGACACAGAAGCGACAGACAGACAGTCCACTATATAAGAAAGGTTTTATAAAACAGTGATAATTTCCATATTGTCAGTTACGCTAGCTGTTCATTAAAAAATCAGGAATTATAACAGTATAACTATTTTTGGAGTCTGGAGTCTCCAGCCAAGGTTGCGGAGATACAGAGACATGTAAACATTCCAAGGAATTGAGAAGTCGTCGTTTTTTTATTCCAAATTATGAACAACATTATTACATACAGCCATAAAGAGAAAGACATGGCTTTTAAATAAATTCAGTGCAGTACAATGCAGTACACTGCAGCATATAGTTTAAATACTATATGCTAGCTAGCTTATATTTTTCTTAAACAGAGTTGAAATTATACTACCCTCCTAGAAAAAAGGGCAACAGGTGGTTATACATGCCCTGCAGAAATAAATATTTATAAAATAATTAAAAATAATATATATGTCAGATTAATCAGGGCAAAATAAAATTGAAAATATATAGGATCTCTGATAACCTTTAAACTGAAATTATTAAAGGCTTATTTAAATAAAATGTTAAATACATTTACAGCTTTAAATGTGACCAAAAGATACTAAATGATGTGTTAAGCAGCCAGCCCTATTTACTAGAATAGCATAAGTATTCAACTATTGAACGTGCACAATTCCTGCACATAATGACTTTGCTTACTCAGGTACAGTCTTTAGTCTATTGCAGGGATAGGCAACCTTCGGCTCTCCAGATGTTGTGGACTACATCCCCCATAATGCTCTTACACACATAATGCTGGCAAAGCATCATGGGAGGTGTAGTCCAAAACATCTGCAGAACCGAAGGTTGCCTATCCCTGGTCTATTGCAATGGCAGGATTAAAGTCCACCAATTTTAAAAGGGAAAGCTTACTTAAATAAGTGGAACTATCCCACTGTACCTGTAGTGCTAGCAGTAAGGAAATTAGAACAATGATATTGTACTACTGACTGTAATCAGATCAGACACATGTAATCTCAGTGAATTTCATAAGCTAGGTTTTCATAAAACATAAAATAAGATTAAATATCAAAGTTGTTTATATATAAATGTATATAGACTAGGTAATAAGAGCATTTACATGCATTCAGCAGCCTGCTCTCTCAGAGCCAGAAACGGATTTATACAAAAAAAATAGTGAATAAACCCATCAAATCACTGTACATTGCACATTTAATAGTGTTTCTGAGTTTCTGAAGCAGGATGATGCCAAACTACTGAGGAGTGCTACAATCCTAGAGAGAGCCCTTAACTGGGTTACATAATGGGAAATCCCAGCATTATCCCAGCAGTACGCAGCTGTTTAAATAATACCATGGTAACACTAAAATAGTTTGCCATAAACTGCTCAGGTTACATAGTCTGGGGCTTTGTAATAAGCAGACGGGCGTTACCCACTACTGCATTAAGTCATCCAGCATCTCTGAATTGATACTGAAACTGCAATATCTTGGTAAAACGTTACACGTTGTTGTAAAACGGACATGTTATTGTCAGAAAGGTCACAAAGTATTATATTTATAAAGGAGAAAAGGAAAGCATTGGATTCACAGATTCCAGCAGCATAAAGTAAAACTTAGGATGCAGCATACAGAATAAAAATAATTTTAAAACTATATTATTGCCTGCTGCTTGCCCATACCTCTCTCCAAAAGCCTGTACACAGAGAGCGAGATATGGACTCAAACATATCAGACAGGCCTAGCAAAGTGGAGCACCATAACCACACCATAACCACATTCTGCTAGGTGTTTGGTACCAGTGTTAATTTTGGCGGCAAATTTCAATTTAGTTTTAGTCGACTAATTCTCCATTACATTTTAGTCAGCACCACTAAAATCTAATGGGTTAGTTAAAGCCTCTATCTGCATCTTTTGCCCCTTTCCAAGCCCCTCTGTGTATCTTTGTGCTGCCCCAGGTGTCTCTCTTAAAAGCACTGGTCTGTCTCTTTTGACACTTCCCCAGCCCCTCTGTATCTCTGTGTCCCCTCAGCCCCTCTAGGTGTCTCCCCATTTAGTTTTAGTCAATTCAATCTCCAAAATGTTTGTCGACTACTTTTGACAAAAATATTCGTTGACAAAATGAATACTGTTTGATACCGTTTACCTCTAAGTTTAAAAGCAGTTGCAGAGACCAAGTATAACTATCATTTTATTTTTCATAAAGTAGAAACCATAAGGTATTCATCTAGTCCAAGCATGTCAAACTCGCGGCCCGCAATGAACATCTTTGCGGCCCGGCGAGCTGCGAGTACATGCTTAGTGTTAACACTGCTTTCTCCACATTGCAGGTGCCTACTCTGCTAAAATGTACCCGGCAAGGGAGGGGAGGTCGCTAGAGCTGCTCAGTTTTCCTGCTCCTCACTGCTCCTTCGCACGCCCTGTCTGTAGTGATGCCAGGTGCAAGAATATGATGTCATATTCTGGCACCCGGCATCACTAAACTGCACGCGAGGGAGCAGTAAGGAGATCTCCACTGGACCCTAGGGAGAGCCCGCACACCAGCTCCCAAACGTAGGGAGCAATAAATAAACTGATGTGAATGTGTGCAAGAATGTGTAAATGTGTGTGCCTGTCTGTGTGTGAGTGAGTGAGTGAGTGTGTCTGTGTGTGTCTGTCAGCAAGTGAGTGTGTGTGTTTGTGTGTGTCAGTGAGTGTGTGTGTGTGGGTCAGTGTTGCCATGGAGTACCTGCCATGGAGTACCTGGAGGTGCACGGAGGCTAGAGGGGGGTGCTGGGATTTAGTATAGGGGGAGGACTGGGATTTTGTATATGGGGAGAACTGGGATTTAGTATATGGGATTAAGTATATGGGGGGGGGAACTGGGATTTAGTATATGTGGGGGACTTGGATTTAGTAGAGGGGGGTGTTGTGGTTTAGTAGAGGGGGGTGCTGGTTTTCTTCTACTGTACTTTTAAAAATAAACCTACGTTTCTATGAAAATGTAAGGTTGTTGTTTTTTTGCGGCCCACATAAACTTAAACCTTGTTTATTTGGCATGTGCTATACTTTGAGTTTGACATGCTTGATCTAGGCATACATTGACACCTTACATATTGACACCTTGACTCATCCAGCTTTTTTTTCAGCAACAGTCAATCATCTCCTCATTCCCTTGACATGGTATTAATCACTGAAGTCACACTATAAATACTGCCATCACCTGCAATTTCCTCTGCTACCTCTTGTCTCATGAGATGTTACACGACAGATAGATACATAGCCATTTAATTTCAAGCTTGGACTTTTTGAACAGATTAATTTGTTAAAACTATGTCTTTGGCAATAGGAATGGTCATACAGTCCTTTAAGGTTTAGATTTACCCTTAAAGGACTGTATGACCATTCAGGGCTTTAAAGGAACACCTTCAATCTCTGCAGTCGGTTCAAAGGAACCTTGAGGACACTCCTGCCCTCCTACATGATGGCAGATGTGGTTGGTTTGGCAGTGGCCATGTGGCAGGCACCACCCACTGAGCGTCGATGGGATGCCTTTTATTCCTTATTCTCAAACTTCTGACTGATGTTTGAAACCTCACAAGAGTCTGCAAAACGAGCACTTATACCCCAGCAGGCCATGCTGACACTTTACCCAGACACAGGACCTAGACCTACTACAGCAGCACATGATATACCAACGCTTCAAAGCAAACACCACTGTAGTTCTGTGAGAGAGCTTTCAAAGGGTTAATGCCCTAGCCCCACCTCCACTTTACAGAAGCCTACGCACATTGTGCTTTAGATCACCCATTAGCCTAGTGGCTGGTTAGTGGTAGCTTCCTGATATATTTACCTCTGTGGAAACCTGGGACTCTCGAGGCCAACTTGGGGACCGACATGGACTCATCTCACATTTGGGAATTGGCTGATCTCCTGTATGGGCCAGTGGCAGCTATTTTCATTGTGCATACACTGTACCACTCACTGGACTCACCGACTTTTATTATGCTCATCTTACTCTGCAGATTTAACCTTTTCTCTATGATTTTGGATTTATGCAACCCTCGTGATATAGGTTTTCCTGTCTGAATTGATTGTCAGTATAACTTTCTATTCATAACTAGCGAACCGCTTAATACTTTTGCATCCTCCATGTCTCCTTTCCTCTGCATACATCTATCCAGTCTAGCATGTATACATGTTTTCTTATGTTTATTCTTTTCTCTAAAAATAGTGCTGTAATTTTGACCTATGCTGATATAAATCTTCTATGACCAGTATTTATCAGAAGTTATGTCATTACTTGCTTGTTGTCTGATGCATGCAGTACCAATATAAAGAATGCCAAAAAAATAAAGACAATTTCTAACCCATGTTTTCAGGCTCAATATGTATAGTGTTGTCTATCCTTTTCATAGTTGCATAGGCTAACAGAGCAAAAGAAAGGAAATTCTAAATTAAACATACTGAGCAATAAGGGAATCTAAAACATTATAACTGGTTTCCAAGAAGGGCGTAGGAAAGCTGTGTGGGTTTTAGACATGGGAGGAGTGGCTAGGTGTGAATAAACAAAAGTGATTTAACTCGTAAGTGGCAGAGAATTGACCAGTGAGATTGAGGGCCATGAACTACACCTAAACTGCTTAAGATTTCCTTATTGATATATGGAATTCTACTGTCACATTGTACATTGTTTATGTACTGGAATCAAATTTTCTATGCACGAAAATGTGTTCTAAAAAAATAAATCAATAAAATAAAAAAAAGGTAGCCAAATATTCTGATGGTTCTTAAATCTGTCCTTATAACCAGCAGTGGTTTAGGTGGTTTAAATCAGCCTCCATACAGGCGATTTAACCAGGATCTCTCCATTATCAGGCCATGCAGCGTCTGAAAGCTCAATTTCTACAAAGTCACCCCTCTTACAACCAGATGGTTCCACTCACCTCAGAAGTCAAGGAAGAACTCTGATGGTGGCTCCTCCACATGTCCGCTTTGAACGGCAAGGCAATCTTCAGCCCCACTCCGGACTTCATTGTGGAGTCGGACGCAAGCCTTCAGGGTTGGGGCGCGCCAGGCCCGACCACCTCCAAGACCGGCCCATGGATGTCGGCGGAGAATACTTTCCATATCAATTGCCTGGAGTTGATAGCAGGCATCTACGCTATCCACAGCCTGGCCGGCCATCTCTCAGACTGTTGCGTTCTTCTGTGAATGGACAATATCTCTGCAGTCCAATATATCAACTGCCGGGGCGGGACCAGATCATGCACTCTCTCCGGAGTGACAAAGGACATCTACAGATTTTGCTTTAAATGTAACAATACTCTGCAGGCCGAATGCTTTTACAGCAGACTGGTTTTCCAGACATTGGAGGGATGCCAGCGACTGGGGACTTCTCAGGTCAATTTTCCTCCACATCTCACAGTTGAGGGAATCTCTTTGCATCTCAGACGAACCACGGTTCTTCAGCTGGCTCCCGGACCCAGAGTGCTTAGGAGTGGACACCTTCCTGCAGGACTGGCTGAGACTAGTGGCTTACGCTTTTCCTCAATTTGCAATGATTTTCAGGGTGCTCTTACAGCTTTGCTGACAACGGGTCTCTATCGTCCTCCTCTCTGGCAGTGCCAAGCTTGGTTCACAGATCTCCTGGACCTATGGTGGCAAGATCCACTCCTCCTACCTTCTAGTCCAGACTTTCTCTTGGATCCCTGGGGACAACATTATCCCATGATGGCACAAGGCCACCTACACTTAGTGGCTTAGACTCTTTCTGGGGAACTCAGAATTTCAGCGAACTATCGCAGACATCTAAAACACAGCCCAAATGCACAGTAATTGTTATTTTTCAAAATAACACTTACCCCCTCCTGCCATTTAGCCACATTGGATTGGCTTAAAATCGGCCATTTCAATTATGTCACAAAGGGGGCGGGACCAACACAGGTGGACCCGGGCGGCGCTGGAAATAAGGTGAGTTTTAAACTTTTATAGGGGGGCTAAGGGGGGACAAGCCACCTATATGGTGGGTTTAGCACTATAGGGTCAGGAATACATGTTTGTGTTCCTGACCCTATAGTGATCTTTTAAGCTCCACAGCAGCATGATCACTATAGGGTCAGGAACACAAACATGTATTCCTGACCCTATAGTGTTAAACCCACCATATAGGTGGTTTGTCCCCCCTTAGCCCACCTATAAAAGTTTAAAACTCACCTTATTTCCAGCGTCGCCCGGGTCCACCTGTGTTGGTCCCGCCCCCCTTTGTGACATAATTGAAATGGCCGATTTTTAGCCAATGTGGCTAAATGGCAGGAGGGGGTAAATGTTATATTGAAAAATACCAATTAGTGTGCATTTGGGCTGTGCTTTAACACAGCCCCTTACCATTCGGTCAAACCACACGTTACATACATATATACAGCTTGACTTTTTTTTTTTAGCTGATTTTATGACAAAGTTCTCAAATTATGAGTGTCAGACAGGGCCGGCCTTAGGCCATTAGGTGCCCTGTGCGAAAAGTCTTCACGGTGCCCCCCCTCCCCCTCCAGGTTGCCTGTATACAGTCACACACACAGGCACAAGCAGACAGTCACATAAACAGTTACAAGCAGACAGTCAGACACACTCAGTTACAAGCAGACAGTCACACACACACACAGTTACAGACAGACAGTCACACAGCCAAACACACAGTTAAAGGCAGACAGGCAAACAGGCAAACAGTCACAGGCAGACAGTCACACACACTCCATTACAAGCAGATAGTCATACACACTCTGTTACAGGCATGCAGACACTCACGCACAATGATAGGCACACACACACTCAGTTAAAGGCAGATAGTCACACACAATGGCACAGCTACAGCGACACACACAATTGGAGTCACACACAGGCAGACAGTCACAAACACACACAGGCAGTCAGACAGACAGTCACACACACACACACAGGCAGTCACGCACACACACACAGGCAGTCAGACAGACAGTCACACACACAAGCAGTCACACAGACAGACAGTCAAACACACAAGCATTCACACATAGGCAGGCAGTCAGACAGACAGTCACACACACAGAGGAAGGCAGTCACACACAGGCAGGGAGACACATGAACAGGCAAACAGTCAAAGACGTACCTCTTTCCATTAAGGCTGGAAGGGGTAATGGATGCAGTTGGTTGTTGGGGAAGCAGGGACGCCTTCCTGCTTCCCTATTCTTGTGCAGCTTCAGGTAGGTATTACCAGGAGCTTCGGGTATGTATAAGCCCCGCCTCCGTCTCTTGATAAGCCCCGCCGACTCGTTTTTTGTTTTTTGTTTTTTTTTAATAGACCTAAGTGGAGAATAACGAAATCCTCCACCCAGGTACCTGTTTTAGCTCCCCTGACAAAAGCCATGTGCGAGCTGTGTCAGCTGTCAGGGCGCCCCCTTGTCTATGTCGCCCTGTGCGGCCGCACAGCTCGCACACCCCTAAGGCCGGCCCTGGTGTCAGATGTTTGGACATTGCACGTAAGGGGGGCACTTTCAGTAGACACGCCTCTGGACACTTGAGAAGTATACAGAAATTGTGACTGTGCGGTTGCATCTGGGACAGTTTGCAGATATGATTACACAACCAAGAATCTTCCATAGAAAATTCACAGTAAAGAAGAACTCATTTAGTAAGACGCCACTAAATGCTATGTATAAAAAGAAGGCCCCCCTATAATTGTAGTATAACCGCAAAATTGATTTTAAATTCTCTGCATATCTGTTTAGTGAATAAACCCATCAAATCACTGTACATTGCACATTTAATAGTGTTTCTGAGTTTTGAAGCAGGATGATGCCAAACTACTGAGGAGTGCTACAATCCTAGAGAGAGCCCTTAACTGCGTTACATAATGGGAAATCCCAGCATTATCCCAGCAGTACGCAGCTGTTTAAATAATACCATGGTAACACTAAAATAGTTTGCCATAAACTGCTCCGGTTACATAGTCTGGGGCTTTGTAATATGCAGACGGGCGTTACCCACTACTGCATTAAGTCATCCAACATCTCTGAATTGATACTGAAACTGCAATATCTTGGTAAAACGTTACACGTTGTTGTAAAACGGACATGTTATTGTCAGAAAGGTCACAAAGTATTATATTTATAAAGGAGAAAAGGAAAGCATTGGATTCACAGATTCCAGCAGCATAAAGTAAAATTTAGGATGCAGCATACAGAATAAAAATAATTTTAAAACTATATTATTGCCTGCTGCTTGCCCATACCTCTCTTCAAAAGCCTGTACACAGAGAGCGAGATATGGACTCAAACATATCAGACAGGCCTAGCAAAGTGGAGCACCGTTAACTGTGCATTTAGACCACATTCTGCTAGGTGTTTGGTACCAGTGTTAATTTTGGCGGCAAATTTCAATTTAGTTTTAGTCGACTAATTCTCCATTAAATTTAGTCAGCACCACTAAAATCTAATGGGTTAGTTAAAGCCTCTATCTGTATCTTTTGCCCCTTTCCAAGCCCCTCTGTGTATCTTTGTGCCGCCCCAGGTGTCTCTCTTAAAAGCACTGGTCTGTCTCTTTTGACACTTCCCCAGCCCCTATGTGTCTCTTTGTGTCCCCTCAGCCCCTCTAGGTGTCTCCCCATTTAGTTTTAGTCAATTAAATCTCCAAAATGTTTGTCGACTACTTTTGACAAAAAATATTAGTTGACAAAATGAATACTGTTTGATACCGTTTACCTCTAAGTTTAAAAGCAGTTGCAGAGACCAAGTATAACTATCATTTTATTTTTCATAAAGTAGAAACCATAAGGTATTAATCTAGGCCTAGCATGTCAAACTCGCGGCCCGCAATGAACATCTTTGCGGCCCGGCGAGCTGCGAGTACATGCTTAGTGTTAACTGCTCAGTTTTCCTGCTCCTCACTGCTCCTTCGCACGCCCTGTCTGTAGTGATGCCAGGTGCAGGAATATGATGTCATATTCTGGCACCCGGCATCACTAAACTGCACGCGAGGGAGCAGTAAGGAGATCTCCAGAAAGGAGATCCCCACTGGACCCTAGGGAGAGGCCGCACACCAGCTCCCAAAGGTAGGGAGCAATAAATAAACTGATGTGAATGTGTGCAAGAATGTGTAAATGTGTGTGCCTGTCTGTGTGTGAGTGAGTGTGTGTCTGTTTGTGTGTGTCTGTCAGCGAGTGAGTGTGTGTTTGTATGTGTCAGTGAGTGTGTGTGTGTCGGTCAGTGTTGCGATGGCCACTGCTAGACAGTGGAGTGCCTGGAGGTGCACGGAGGCTAGAGGGGGGTGCTGGTATTTAGTATAGGGGGAGGACTGGGATTTAGTATATGGGGGGGGGAACTGGGATTTAGTATATGTGGGGGACTTGGATTTAGTAGAGGGGGATGCTGGTTTTCTTATACTGTACTTTTAAAAATAAACCTACGTTTCTATGAAAATGTAAGGTTGTTGTTTTTTTGCGGCCCACATAAACTTAAACCTTGTTTATTTGGCCTGTGCTAGACTTTGAGTTTGACATGCTTGATCTAGGCATACATTGACACCTTACATATTGACACCTTGACTCATCCAGCTTTTTTTTCAGCAACAGTCAATCATCTCCTCATTCCCTTGACATGGTATTAATCACTGAAGTCACACTATAAATACTGCCATCACCTGCAATTTCCTCTGCTACCTCTTGTCTCATGAGATGTTACACGACAGATAGATACATAGCCATTTAATTTCAAGCTTGGACTTTTTGAACAGATTAATTTGTTAAAACTATGTCTTTGGCAATAGGAATGGTCATACAGTCCTTTAAGGTTTAGATTTACCCTTAAAGGACTGTATGACCATTCAGGGCTTTAAAGGAACACCTTCAATCTCTGCAGTCGGTTCAAAGGAACCTTGAGGACACTCCTGCCCTCCTACATGATGGCAGATGCGGTTGGTTTGGCAGTGGCCATGTGGCAGGTACCACCCACTGAGCGTCGATGGGATGCCTTTTATTCCTTATTCTCCAACTTCTGACTGATGCTCGAAACCTCACAAGAGTCTGCAAAACGAGCACTTATACCCCAGCAGGCCATGCTGACACGTTACCCAGACACAGGACCTAGACCTACTACAGCAGCACATGATATAACAACGCTTCAAAGCAAACACCACTGTAGTTCTGAGAGAGAGCTTTCAAAGGGTTAATGCCCTAGCCCCACCTCCACTTTACAGAAGCCTACACACATTGTGCTTTAGATCACCCATTAGCCTAGTGGCTGGTTAGTGGTAGCTTCCTGATATATTTACCTCTGTGGAAACCTGGGACTCTCGAGGCCAATTTGGGGACCGACATGGACTCATCTCACATTTGGGAATTTGCTGATCTCCTGTATGGGCCAGTGGCAGCTATTTTCATTGTGCATACACTGTACCACTCACTGGACTCACCTACTGCTGAAGGCAGGGACATATTAGCCGCGAGGCAAACAAGGCATTTGCCTTGGGCGGCATTTCCCCCCCCCCCCCCAGCATTTCCAAAGGTAAGGAGGCTGGGGGGGGGGTTACATTTAAAAAACAAATATGTGTTAAATATGTGAGTGTGTGTGTGTATGTCTGTTAGTGTGTGTGTGTCTGTTAGTGTGTGTGTGTCTGCTAGTGTGTATGTATGTCTGTTAGTGTGTGTGTATGTATATCTGTTAGTGTGTGTGTGTGTGTATGTATGTCTGTTAGTGTGTGTGTGTCTGTTAGTGTGTGTATGTTAGTGTGTGTGTGTGTCTGTTAGTGTGTGTGTGTGTGTCTGTGTCTGTTAGTGTGTGTGTGTGTGTGTGTGTATGTGTCTGTGTGTGTGTGTGTGTTAGTGTGTGTGTGTTAGTGTGTGTGTGTGTGTTAGTGTGTGTGTGTCTGTTAGTGTGTGTGTGTGTGTGTCTGTTAGCATGTGTGTGTGTCTGTTAGCGAGTGTGTGTTTCTGTTAGCTAGTGTATGCGTATCTGTCAGCGAATGTGTGTGTGTGTATTTAGAAGGCGGGGGAAGGGTTGGGTGGGGGTGGCGAGGGAAGGGTTGGGTGGGGGTGGCGCGGGCGGGAGGGGGGCGCCTGAGTTTTGTCCTGCCTAGGGCAGCACAAAACCAGGATACACCACTGGCTGAAGGCTTTTATTATGCTTATCTTACTCTGCAGATTTAACCTTTTCTCTATGATTTTTGATTTATGCAACCCTCGTGATATAGGTTTTCCTGTCTGGATTGATTGTCAGTATAACTTTCTATTCATAACTAGCGAACCGCTTAATACTTTTGCATCCTCCATGTCTCCTTTCCTCTGCATACATCTATCCAGTCTAGCATGTATACATGGTTTTCTTATGTTTATTCTTTTCTTTAAAAATAGTGCTGTAATTTTGACCTATGCTGATATAAATCTTCTATGACCAGTATGTATCAGAAGTTATGTCATTACTTGCTTGTTGTCTGATGCATGCAGTACCAATATAAAGAATGCCAAAAAAATAAAGACAATTTCTAACCCATGTTTTTAGGCCCAAAATGTACAGTGTTGTCTATCATTTTCATAGTTGCATAGGCTAACAGAGCAAAAGAAAGGAAATTCTAAATTAAACATACTGTGCAATAAGGGAATCTAAAACATTATAACTGGTTTCCAAGAAGTGCGTAGGAAAGCTGTGTGGGTTTTAGACAAGGGAGGAGTGGCTAGGTGTGCATAAACAAAGTTATTTAACTCGTAAGTGGCAGATAATTGACCAGTGAGATTGAGGGCCATGAACTACACCTAAACTGCTTAAGATTTCCTTATTGATATATGGAATTCTACTGTCACATTGTTTATGTACTGGAATAACATTTTCTATGCACAAAAATGTGTTCTAAAAAAATAAATCAATAAAATAAAAAAAAGGTAGCCAAATATTCTGATGGTTCTTAAATCGGTCCTTATAACCAGCAGTGGTTTAGGTTTTACCTGTAACTGCTTGGTAATCTTTAAATCCTTCAATGCTGCCAGTTTTCAATTTAAGGAACACTCTAAACAGTGAGCAAGTCATCCACATCTTTATCTGTTGTTTAATGTTTCCTGAAAGTCCCAAAAAAGAAAATGATTTCCTCAAACATTTTCTTAAAGTGGAAGTTAAAATGTTTGGCTAGAGCTATGGGTGAGGTTAAAGGCATTCATCTGAAAGTAACTGGAGGGGGTTATATACTAAATGGTAAGTTGTGATAAAGTGAATACAAATTTGAATTTTTTTTCTACTGTTAAAGGAACAATCCATGTACCATACCTATTCCAGTGTGATCTATAATGCCAGGATTGATTTAATGGAAGTAGTCAAACCGGTGTGACATCTTAACTGAGGTCCACCAGATGCTACTTGCTACCTCTACTACCATCTGAGTTAAGCCTAGTGGATCACGATTTAGGTCATTGGCTGAGTTTCACCAGTAGGAGCCTCTGGCTCTGCAAACAAGAAGAGGGAAAGCAAAGAGTGACCCAAGGAGAACTTCAGATTAAGAGAGAAAACAGTTTGCTGTGTGTGTCTGTGCATCTGCATGTGTGTCTGTGTATCTATACGTGTGTCAGTGTGTGTCATTCTATCTGTCTATCTGTATGTGTGTGTGTTTGTATTTGTATCTGCATGTGTTTGCATTCTTGTGTCTCTATACATCTGTATGTGTGTCAGTGTGCATATCTGTATGTCTGTTTGTGTGTCAGTGTGTGTATCAGTGTATCTGTGCAACTGTATGCGTCAGTATTTCCATTTATGTGCCTGTGTATCTGCATGTTTGGCAGTGTTTGTATATGTGTTTCTGTATGTGTGAGATATATATATATATATATAAATAAAACAGATTAAAAGGAATCCATGTTTAAAATGGAATGAGGCAAAAATGTGATTCTTTGTTAAACTAATTTGCATATGCCCACCCAGAATCCTTTGCGGTTGTAACATCACTGCAGATTTGGATTTCTGTGGGAAAAGCAAGTCTTATTTATGGCTCGACTGGTGTGCAGATTTCTGTTTAACATTGTATTAATTTTTTATATATATATATCATCCCCCCATGTTTCATATATATATATATATATATATATATATATATATATATATATATATATATATATATATATATATATATATTTGGGAGTCTAGCCAACTCCTTGGTTTTGCACCCCTCCCTGTTACAGGTGCCTCATCTCATGTCCCTATTTAGCCTTGTACTGCAGAGAGCCTCAGATGGAAATTTTTCCCAAGTAAGTGGGTTAATCTCATAAGAGCAGACATTAGACTGAGAGTAGGACCTGCCAAAGATGGGGTACATTGACGTTGTGGCAGGCTTATGCAATGTATGATCATATAATGTAACTAAATCCCCATTATATTTTTTTTGCCTAGATTAGGTGTTTTTAAAAAAACTTTTAAAAAACTAATAAAATCTGTCAACATTGAAGTTGCTGTTTAGTAGATAGGAGAGTGCGCTGGATCTTGTGTATTGTTTATTGTAAGATATGGCCCCCAGCAGCACCCCATTTAAGCATGTTCAGGTGAGTGCAACCATCCCCCATGTTTCATTGTTTATGTTATATCTGTATAATGCTTTCATATTCCCTCTGAGGCTGAATTTTTCTAAACTAAAGCGGTTTAAATTTGTTAACCTTTCTTCATAGCTAAAATGTTTCATTACTTTTATTAATTTTGTAGCCCATTTAATATATCCAGAATTATTGGTCAGCAAGTCATTCTTAAATAAATTGAGTGTAAGGAAAGGGTGATTAGAAAATATTTTTATATAGGAAATAAAATAATAATAATAATAATAAACTAGAAATGCAAAACTCTGGGTAAAACAATCAGGTTCTCTCACTATTTTTGTAAAACTTTTATTTTGCATGTTAAATGTATGTTTTGCATGTAAATCTCACCAAAAGCGTGTCTTAAGTAAATCATTTAAACTCTATCCCACTTACCAACTCAGTAAACCAAAACATTATTATCTAATGAAACATATAGAAATAGTACAAAAAAACTGAATTCTACAAAGCAGAGAAATGACTGCCTAGTCCACAGTCACATGTTCCGAACTTCTGTCCAAGAGTAAACAGGTTCTGTGATCAGTCCCACACATGCTCCCAGAACACAGAGGGCAACAGGGTAGGATCAGGAAGGGAGATAGGAGAGATAGGTGAAGGGGTAAAGAGAGAAGAGAGCATGGACTAACCCACTCCTATCAGCCCCAGTCTACTCTCACCTTCGGCACACCAATTACATGTAAAAGTGTCAGCAAAGTAATTGCCCCTGTTATTTTTTTAAATAATTGATTTCTATTGAAATCTGTACTTTTAAAAACTGTTAAGAAAAAAACTGACTACAGACACATAAAGTACTTCAGCAAGGGAGTAAAAGGATACTGAATGCGATTCCACTGCATTAAAGGGATTCTATAGTGCCAGGAAAACAAACCCATTATAGGCTCCTACAGTGCCCCCCTCACAGTTGCACCCGCCCTCCCCCCCCCCCCCCCCCCCCCCCCCTGTGCTGAAGAGGTTTAAACCCATTCAGTCACTTATCTGAATCCAGCGCCAATGTTCCTCAGTTCTGGGTCAGGTTCTGCCCACGCTCCTCCCCTGCTGACATCAGCCGTCGGGGAAGACGTAAAGTGCATGCGCAGCAATGGCCGCGCTCGCATTAGGATTTCCCCAATGGAAAGCATTATTCAATGCTTTCCTATGGGGAAAAATCTGATGCTGGAGGTCCTCATGCAGAGCGTGCAGATGTCCAGCATCAGATAACGGACCAAAGGTCCCTCTAGTGGTTGTCTGGTAGACAACAAATAGCAGAGAAGTCAATCCTCAGAGGTAATTATTGCAATTTCTCAGAAACGGCAATAATTACCACTGTATGGTTAAGGGACATGGGACATTGCACCCAGACCACTTCAATGAGCTGACATGGACTGGGTGCCTACAGTGTCCCTTTAATCATTATCACTTTGTAATGACCTAGACCTAGACTGCAATCTACACTAGTTAACTAAGTGTTAACCTATACCAGATTTAACTACAAACTGCCCAAAATACAAACTGTTTTATATATGCACTGCATCTTTTAAAACCAGATATTGCAGCATTAACATCCAATAAAGTTAAACAACAACAAAACAAACACCCACAAAGTGGGTACACAGTATCACCCACCACATCCTGTCCCTTTTTCATAGTAAATTCTAAAAACAAAACAAAAAACAAAACCTGTAGCAACTGGATTGTGTAACAATCACAATATATCCTTATCAAGTGACAGAGCAGCCCTGTTAAAACACACAAATAGTACTCACATGATGTTTAAAACGTAGCTCAATAAGGCAATATACTCCAGGTTGTTTTTGGTTGCAACTGGAATTCATACATACTTACATAGCTACCTTAACTAAATTAGCTAACACCAAATTAATGAATACATTTGACAATTTTCCTGTGGAATAAATCCTTAACCCCTTCAGGACCGGCCTGTTTTTGCGATGTTTGTACGTTAAGGACCAGAGCAGTTTTAACACTTTTGTGGTGTTTGTGTTTAGCTGTAATTTTCCGCTCTCTCATTTACGGTTCCCATACAAGTTATATATTGTTTTTTTCAGGACAAAAGGGGCTTTCTTTACATACCATTATTTGTATTATGTCCAATATTGTATTTAAAAAAAATAATAAAATATGGTGAAAAATTAAAAAAAAAACATGTTTTTGGACTTTTACTTGAAAAATCTTTTACTTATCTACAAAAGCTAATGAAAAAAACTGCTAAATAGATTCAGAATTTTGTCCCAAGTTTAAAAACACCCAGTGTTTACATGCTTTATTGCTTTTTTTTGCAAGTTATAGGCCTATAAATACAAGTAGGAAATTGCTGTTTCAATATATATATATTTTAAATGTATCAATAGTGACCTTGTAACACCGTTATCTGTCATAAATCCCTGAAACACACCTAACATGTACATATTTTTTTAAAGTAGACAACCCAGGGTATTCAAAATTGGGTATGTCCAGTTTTTTTTAGTAGCCACTTAGTCACAAACACTGGCCAAAGTTAGCATTTATATTTGTTTGTGTGTTAAAAATGCAAGAAACGCTAACTTTGGCCGGTGTTTGTGACTAAGTGGCTACTAAAAAAGGCTGAACATACCCCATTTGCAATACCTTGGGTTGTCTTCTTTTGCAAATGGTATGCCATCATGGGGCTAATTCTCATTCCTTGGCTACCATACGCTCTCAAAGGCAACCTAACCAATCCGACAAATTTCAATTAAAAAAAAAGTAAAATCAAGCCTTATATTTGACCCTGTAACTTTCACAAACACTATAAAACCTCTACATGTGGGGTACTGTTATACTCAGGAGACTTCGCTGAACACAAATATTAGTGTATCAGAACAGTAAAATGTATCACAGCAATAATATCCTCCGTGAAAGTGCTGTTTGTGTGTGAAAAATGCAAAAAACTTCACTTTCACTGACAATATCATCGCTGTGATATGTTTTACTGTTTTGAAACACTAATATTTGTGTTCAGCGAAGTCTCCCGAGTAAAGCAGTACCCCCATGTACAGGTTTTAGGGTGTCATAGAAAGTTACAGGGTTAAACACAGTGCTAGCAAATTAAATTATCTGGACTTTCGGCCTGGGTTGGCAGGCAGGTCCCTCAAATTGCAATCATTAAAATTACTTAATTAGGTAAAAATATTACATAAATACACATGTAGAATTTTAATATATATACATATTTATATATTTGACGTCTACGTGTATATTTATGAAATTATTTATGTAATTATGTATATGGACATATGTATATTTCGTATTGTTTTTATTTATTTATTTATACATAGATATATATATCATTACATTCTAAGTATATTTTGATATAAATATATATATATATATCTCAAAATACTGTTAGAATAAAATTGCATATATAAATATTTTTTTATAATTATTAAAAATTATTTTTATTTTTTGTTATTTATTTTTATTAACATATTATTTGTATTTTATAATAATATATATATACCATATATATAGCAATTATATATATTGTATATATTCGTGTGTAATTTAAATATAAGTGTATTTTTATATTAATATACGTATATATAAATATAAAAATACACTTAATATGACATTATATATATATATGATACATATACATATATTATATATAGATATAATACATGTATATATATCATATATATATATATATACACATATTATTATTATTTTTTTACACTGATTTTACACTGTTTTTTTTAACTTTATTTTTTTGATTTTTCACTTGCAGGGAGACTGCCTGTCAGCACAGACAGTCCCCCTGCAGGCAGATACACAGACACCTATTGCGGTCATGTGATCGAGTGATCACATGGCCGCAGGGTCCTGATCTGCCGAGGGGGGACTGCCCGGGCAGACAGGCAACCCCCCTGGACCGGGTGGACCACTGATCGCCGCCGTGGGACCGACGGCGATCAGGTAAGTAGCCCCAGACCGTTATGACGGTTCAGGACCGTCAGCGGTCCAAACGCATGTTTTACCGCTGACGGTCCTGAACCGTCAGCGGTCCTGAAAGGGTTAAATCTAATGAAGCAGTTTTGGTGTATAGATCATGTTCCTCCAGTTTCAATGCTCAATTATTTGCCATTTAGGAGTTAAATCAGTTTGTATTTGCAGCCCTTGTTACTCCTCTCTGCATGTAATCTGCACAGTCTTACTGCTCACCTAAATGTTTACTCTACCTTTCATCATTGAAAATTATGTTTATTTTGAATTTCTTATCTCCTGCTCTGGTAATAGCATGGTAGACCTTGCAGGAGCCTCCTGTACATAATTAAAGTCCAATTTACAGAGCTGGAGATAAAATATTTAAAAGTAAGTTACATCTGACTGTTTTCATGCAGGCTGTGTCAGTCACATCCATGGGAAGTGTGGCTAGTGTTGCATAAACAGTGAAACTGCAGGAGGTGTGATCAATACACTAAAACAGCTTCATTAGTGTCAGGTCCCCCCCGCTGTGCACTTAACTGGTTCTCCCTCGCCATGTCTCCATGCAGTCGGCTCCTCTATACTGCATGCCTCCCTGCATCGAGGACGGCATGCGAGACTTCCAGCAAGACTCCCTGGGCACTCACAAGCCCGTTATGCAGCACGCCGCCACATACCATGAGGCCAGGACTCCTCTTCAAAGACACTGCTGACACGCTGAAGGCTCCTTAGGGGCACGTGCGCGCACACCGTCTTTTAAAGGACTAGGGGCCTAATTTCAATTAAAGTGCCACACCACAGCTGAAAACACTGAGGAGGGAGGTGCCTCTTCTCTCCCTACAAAAGAACACCTGGTAGCCCTCCTCAGTGCGCAGATATACTGTGCTCACAGTACTATTGCCTACTATCCTGATACCTGCGTTCCTGATATTGATGCTCTACCTGATTTACTGACTTTCAACCTATGCTGCCTGAACTGACCCTCTGCCTTGTCTGACCTTGTCCCTGCCTCATCCTTGTTTGTACTGCAAAATATTTAAACTTGTCTACAGCTCTTGCTGCATCTAGGGCTCCCTCCGCTAAACCCTTACAATAGTGTACCTTTATGTTAAAAGTAGCCAAATTAAGAGCGGGGCCTGGAGACCGACCTGAACAGACGCACTTTAGATGAGCTCCTTGTCTGCATTAACGTTCCTGTTATCAGAAAAAAAAGACCATCAGGCACCTACCCAACATGGGTCAAAAATAAAAAAACAGAAACCTGATAGACCCAAGGTGCTCGTCAATATCATTGATCTTTTCCGCCGAGCACATGGCACCTATGGGCCCAAGATGGCCGTCGACCTCGAGGACTACTCTGACTCCTCAGAGGATTTTACCCTGTCTGACAACACAGGTGGATTGCTTCGATCTTACCGCAACCGGGCCCCAACACTGGAGATACAGATCCTGTGACCACAGCAACATTAAAAAACAAGCTCGGGGGGATTGCAGAGAGTACTTCAGGCACATATGGCCCAACGCCGCACTGACCTCATGGGCCTGACTGGTCACATGGGGGTGGTGGAGGCCTCCTCTGACAAACACTCGCAATCCATCACGGAGATCCAAACTGAAGTACAGACGCTCAAGATGCAGCAAGCATTGCACTATTTGAGGACCAACAATGTCACAACAATCTGAAGGTCAGAGGGGTATCTAAGGATATCCCCACAACTTGCAACTCATGCTGATGATAATGTTAGCAACTAAGCAAATCAAGAGAAATTGCTTTGGACACAGTCTTCAGGGTTCCAAAAACTCGGAGGGCACCAGAGTTGGCTCCTGGGGACCTTGTGCTATGGTTCAGTAGCTCTACAGATAAGGCAGCAGTAGTGACAGCTCTCAAGGGTACTACCTCCTATGACTTCGAAAATATGGTGCTGTCCTTCTACACAGACCTGTTGGGTGACACTTTGCAATGGTGAAGGTCCCTACAACCCTTCATGACGTTACTCAAGAAACACAATGTTCGTTATAGCTGGCGCGCACCTCGTGCTCTACAAATTCTACAGGGCCACACTGTACACTCTGTCACGATGTACAAGGAGCTGTTGCTCTGCTAAGTACACTTAACCTGCCAGAGGTCTCTCTGCCAGTAGCGGGCTTTTCAGAATTGATCGTTTGAAGGTTGTACCGTTTGTACCACGGGGTACAGGAACTAACATTTTTGCAGCTGCTTACACTTGAATCAAGGAACTTTTCTTCTACTATTACTCTTTATTAACAGGGGCTACTGTTGTTAGCAGTTCGAAGTTTCAAAGTTAGTTTATATTGTGTTTGGAACACTTATTTTATCTCAAATGTTATCTTAGTCCTCTTTTTAGCCTAATCTGTCCGCAGGGCTCCCACATCTTCCTCTCCCAAACCACAAGGCAAACCATGAAGAGCGTCTGGAGGTGTACATATGTTTAATACAGGGCCTGTTACTTTTAGTTGCATCGATAGCCTGTGCTGTATCACAGCAAGATAATGGGCTTCTAACATTAATATTGGAATCTCTGTTTGAATGCCTAATTTAGTTTTGATAATTTTTCATTTAGCACTTTCTGGCCACAATAACCCACGGTCGTGTCGGCGACCCACGACAGATACAACGTAATCGATGACATGATCATTATCAAGGTATCATAGTGGGATTTTGGCCAGAGTTAGAAGAGACACATCTGAATAGCACCTAGCTACACTAAAATACAAAACCCTCAGCTCCCCCGCTATGCCAACCTGAGATATATTATACTGTACTAATGTCTGTTTCTATTACTGATTGTTTGATCTGATATGTCCATCTTGATATATGCTGGAGGATTGAACATAAATAAAGAATGATAAAAAATAAAAAAAAATTTGCTAAATTAGAAGGCTTCTGCAAATCAGCTATGTTTCCAGGAGGAGACGGCTGGCAACCTTTGCCTTGGGAGGGCAAGTGCAGAAAGGAATGATTTTCCTGCAAAATTTACAGATCACGGTGTGGATAGTCCTGCTTGTCATACTCATCATAATCTGACAGCCATGGCAATCCAAGATATTGCAGTGCAACAGAAATATACTAGTAATCTAGTCCAGCTCTGGAGACCATTGAGAGCCACCAGTCAATCCATATTTACTGTGATATAGATTTAAATATATATAATAAAGGGATGAGATTGCATTAGGAAACGTTAAAAGAACCAGTCATACTTTTGGAAAATATTTATATAACAAGGGGCACTCCACTGTCCAAATATAAATATTTATTTAGTTAGTTAAAATCACTCTGTAGTGAATATACCTCAAATAAAAGCATGCATGCATTTAATTATGCTGTTTTTTAAATTTCGGTATATCTAAAAACAGCTTGCAAAAGTTGCAGTTCTGCCTTTGCAAGCCCCCTCCCCTTCTAAACCCACCCAGACTTTCTGTGACTGTCCAATCACAGACTTCCCAATGCAGCGCAATGAGAAGTATTTGCAAGGCAGGTGCTCTGAGCAATTGCTGCTTCTTAAATGTAGCTCTATTGAGGTAATCAAACCAGAAAGTAACAGGAGCCAATGGGGTGTAACCAGGTTAATTTATAATTTTTATTAAAATCTGTTCTTTTTGCTAAATCAAATAAATAAGACACACATATAGCTTCCCTGAAAGCTAATTTGCTTTAGGGGTCTGGAGTGTCCCTTTAAGCACCTATTACACCCTATAGACTGTAAGCTTGTTTGAGCAGGGTCCTCTTCAACCTATTGTTCCTGTAAGTTTTCTTGTAATTGTCCTATTTATAGTTAAATCACCCCTCTCATAATATTGTAAAGCGCTATGGAATCTGTTGGCGCTATATAAATGGTGGCAATAATAATAATAATAATAATAAATAATTTGCCTGTACACATATAAAAACAACCTGTGATGCAGATGTGTTTTATCTTGGCAAAAAGGAAACAGCTGGAAACCAAACATAGATCCAGCTATTTGCCAACCATTATGCAATGCTCTTACAATCAGCCTTATAGGATATATGCATAAGCCACATAAACCGCAGTTATTTAATTAGCCATCAAAGCAAGGTAGTGGGGCTCACTTATTCTAGAACGTGTTTGCTTCTTTTACTAGGTGCTGATTACACAGAGCTGTTATTTACTGCTTATTAGTGGGAGTCAACATTATGCTTATATGCTAGGCGCAATAAAACTCAAAAGATCCAAATGTAGTCCTCAAAGCCTGGCATTATGGTATTTAACCCCTTAAGGACACATGACATTCCCTTTTATTCCAGAAGTTTGGTCCTTAAGGGGTTAAATAACCTGTGAGTACAGAGCCAACAATTAGAATGGAGAATAGTTTTACTATAGGAGCATACTGTATAACATGCCAGGAACTTTTAATAACCGTACTGTGTTTGTTAAGTTTTTAAAATACTTTTGATCTATTTTATATTCCAGGAGCTTTGCAGCAGCTTTCCAACTTAAAAAAGGTTTAAAATAGTACATCTATTTATCTTTATTCCAACGTTTTTTCCTGACACTCCGCACTGCCCCTTGTGATGTCATGAAATCACATGACATTGGTCCAATCAAATGCATCTCGTTAAGAAGCATTGTGGTCCCTAGTGCACATACGAAGCTCTTGCCACAATGCACCAATGAAAACCATTTTATAGAGAATCATTGAAAGCAATAATCAGCTATTAGAAGTAATGAAAGCGTCACTGCGCATGTAAGCATTGCAGGGCCGGCGCGTCCATAAGGCGGCACAGGCGGCCGCCTTAGTGCGCACCGGCTCTGGGGGCGCCAGATTTCAGTGACCGGCAGGAGGGAAGCGCTCCCTCCTGCCAGGTCACCTTCTGGACCCCCGGCGGGCGGCAGTGTTCTAATGAGAGGCGGCGAGGGAGCTCTAACCTGTCTGCTCTGCTCCCTCGCGCGCCGTTTGCTGATTCTGCGGGAGCCGGAATATGACGTCATATTCCGGCTCCCTGCATCAATAGACAGCCCACGAGGGAGCAGACCAGACAGGTTAGAGCTCCCTCGCCGCCTCTCATTAGAACACTGCCGCCCACCGCACTGAAGCCCCACTGGACCCCAGGGACAGATCCACACCAGCTCTCCAGGTAGGGAGGCTGGGTGGATATTATTAATAATTTGTGTGTCTGTGTATGTGTTTGTCTGTGAGTGTATGTTTATGTGTGAGTGTGTGTCTGTGTGTGTGTATGTGTTTGCCTGTGAGTGTGTGTCTGTGTATGTGTTTGTCTGTGAGTGTGAGTGTGTGTGTCTGTGTATGTGTTTGTCTGAGAGAGTGTGTGTGTCTGTGAGTGTGTGTGTCTGTTTATGTGTGTGTCTGTGTGTGTATGTGTTTGTCTGTGAGTGTGTGTCTGTAAGTGTGTGTGTGTGTCCGTGAATGATTGTATGAATGTGTGTGTCTGTCAGTGTATGAGTGTGTTTTGTCAGTGTGAGTGTGTCTATCAGTGTGTGTTTGTGAGTGTCTGTCAAATCAGTGAGAGTATGTTTGTGATTGAGTGTGTGTCTGTCAATGAATGAGTGTGTGTCAGATCAGTGAGTCTGTGTCTGCAGTGACGTCTGTGTGTTTGTCATTGAGTGTGTGTGGCTGTTAGTGTGTATACACCACTGAGTGTAGCGTGGCGGAGCAGAGCGCAGTACAGGAGCTTCTGTTTTCTGTACCCGGCCAGACTGACAGGAAGTGCTCACTGAGAGAGCACTTCCTGTCAGTCCAGCCAGGTACAGAAAACGGAAGCTCCTGTAGAGGATCTGCTCCGCAACGCTACAAGACAGGTAGGAGGCACACCAGGAAGGGGAGTGTGACCGCTAAGAGGGTGGGGGGTGCACCAAGGGACAGAGAGGGGAGGGGAGAGAAACACCAAGGGACAGGGAAAAGAGGGGGGAGAGGAGAGGAACACTACGGGACTGGGAAGAGGGAGGGGCTGGTTAGGAGGCACATAGGTGAAGATGTTAATTTTAGAGAGGGGGGGGGCGGAAAAATGCATCTTCGCCTATGTACCCAAAAATCCTTGCACCGGCCTTGTGTGTGTGTTCACAAGAGGTGAGCTTATTGACAACGAGTGAAGGTGAGCTGAATTGACAATGGCTTGGGGCTTCTAAGCATCAACATAATAAAAATGCCCACCCCCCACCAAGGCTCTGCAACACAAACACACACTGCACTCATACACACACACACTGCACTCATACACACACTGTATTCATACACATACACTGCATTCATTATATACACACACTGTAAATAAATATTCAATTTTATTAAAGACACGGAGGCTCCTATTATGCATTCTCTTTCTTTATTATACTCCCAGCAGCAAGAAAAGGGAAGTATGAGAGAATCATAGAAAAAAGGAAACCATAACAATAGCCTGGTAACAGTAGCACCAATCAGCATACAGTATAATCCATATAGGTGTAGTGTTCCTTGACTCCTCCTCTTTCTTGCTGCTCCCTCAGACAAGTTAAGTACCTCATCTTGCTACTCCTGAAATTTTATACATTTACTTGTATTTAATTTTTACACATTAATTGGTTATTCACTAAATTGTGTGTAATACTTATATTGTGATATCATTATTGTTTGCTCCTGTGGTATATCCCCTTCTGGTGTCAGGAGAGTGCTTCTTGCCTGCTTCAGAGAGTGATTCCTCCCTGCCCTCACCTATTGTTTCCCTGTTAGGTGTCTGGGGCTTTTTTATTCTACCTTCTGGTGCTTGGCTTGCACCTCCGGTTTATGTCCGCGGTCTTTCCGCGGTTTTGCGGGCGGCCGCGCATGCGCGGTCCCTGAAAGTAATTTTCCCCTTTCAGCCCGGTCGCGCATGCGCAGTTGGTAGCTCGGCGGCCATCTTTTTGGTTTTATGTCGCCGGGAGTGTAACTTACACTCGCGGTGGCCATTTTACCGCGATTTCGGCGGGAATCTGCTGGGTTTTAGCTCCTACCGGCTTCTCCTACCCGCCAAGCACTCTCCTAAGACCCAGACTGGGATGTTATTACAGGTTATTGGCTGTCATATCTCTACCAAACTGTAAGTGTGGTGTGGAGGATTAATCTATCCTGACACCCTTCTTTTGTGCTGTTTTTTCCTCAAGCTAGTTCCTTTACAGGCTATATATATTGGCTAGGTACCAGGTGTATAGAGGATTTTACTGGGCCCAATATTTTCCACTATTTGAACTAGGGTATATATTTTCCCTGTAAGGATTTATCTGCTATGCAGGATCAGAGTGACAGACCCTCAGGGTCTATGTGCCCCACATCAGGCGTTTCCCCCTCTAACAAGGGAGGTTTAAGTGACGCCAGCCTCATGGCATCCGAGGAGTTTCAATCCCTCCTGGACGCTACCATGGCACAATCCATTAACAGAGCTTTAACCTCTGCGATGGGGGTAATGTCGTCCTCTATCACTCAGTCTATAACAGAGGCACTGATACAGACACAGACTAGTGGAATGCAGAACACACGCAACCCGATACCCACTAACGTGGCACAACCGGGACGTAAGGCGTTGGCAAAGAGCAGACATGTGACCTCCCCTCCAGAACTGCAGGCTCAGCCTGCATTGAATGACACGCCTCAGGCTGTCAAAGATGGCGCGATACCACCGCGCACTAGAGCCCCTGGCCGGGCAAAATCGGCCAGAACTTGGAAACGGGCACGTGCCCATGGGGATTCGTCCGATTCGGACCGGAGTGTGGAGGAGGAGTATGAAGACTCCTATATGAATCACTACAGCGCGGAACTTTCAGATTCCGGGTCTGACATCCAAACAGGCGTTGCTACCCAAAAGAGTACGGCTCAGGGCACTGCGCCTCCTGACTCTGGCGAGGGCGACCATTTGCGGGACCCACTGGGTAACCTGTTATTTGACCCAGATGATCTCCGTCACCCTCGCTCGGCAGCATGGGAGCCGCCTTCTCACATTGCGAAGTATCTCGCACTTCGGGTGCGAAAACCTTTATCCAAAGAGGGGCGTAATAAGCTACGGGCAGAATGCCCACGTCCCATCCTCCCAGACTCGGTGGAAAAGACACCAGACGTGGACCCTCAGCTGGTCCAATTCTTGAACAAGTCTGGTTGGAAACCAAGGAAGGGATTAGATTTTTCCCTCAGAAATTGTCAAGACAAATTCCTTGATACTTTGGGACCCATAACTAAACTATACGAGCTAGTGGAGTCCGCCCAATCGGGCGAAAGCGAATTTGATTTTGAAGTAGCGATAGGCTGGTTGCAGAGATTAGTCTGCATGGTGGGTAACGCCAATGCGGCTATGGCTACCGAACGCCGAAAGGCGATTCTCCTAAAAATTGAGCCCAAACTGACCAGCATGGCAACCAACGAGCCGGGCCCAGCGGCTAAAGGCTTATTATTTGGCGAATCCTTTATTAAGGATCTGGGGCTGTACGTTAAGACGTTCACGGCAATTGATAAGGCTCAGACATCTCTTAAGAGAGTTTTTTCACCACGGGTTTTTGGAGGGGCCGGCAGAGGAAGGAGCCGTCTACCCGGCCGTGGATTTCGAGGCTCAACCAGAGCCGGCAGAGGCTCCTTTAATAATCAGAGACCAGTACCAGAGAGGCACTATACCCCTTTCTTCCCTTCTCGGGGTCGGCCCTGGAGTTCCCGTGGACCACGGGGGTCTGTTTCAAGCAGACGACCTTATGGTGAGTACCGAATATCTCCGTTTTTCCCATGTAAAAGTGGGGGGCAGACTGGCATTGTTTCAACATGCTTGGAAGATTTTAACCGCAGATGTTTGGGTTTTAAATACGATACAAGGGTACATGCTGGAGTTAACCTCCCACCCGGTTCAGACACAGTTCCCTCGAGAACTAAATATGGCCAGCCAACACCAGATGATGATCTCTACAGAGATCGCAGAATTAGCGCCCAAGAACGCTATTCAACAAATCCCATGGGACACAGAAGGTTTCGTGAGCAACTTGTTTCTGGTCCCCAAGAAAGGAGGCGGGGTACGTCCAGTAATAAATCTCCGGCCCCTAAATGCGTATGTCCAGTACCACCATTTCAAAATGGAGGGTATTCATTGCCTTCGGGACCTCCTCATACCATCGGATTGGATGGTCAAAATAGACTTACGGGACGCTTATCTGACAATCCCGATCGCAGAAGCGCACCGAAACTTACTACAGTTTCAATGGCAGGGAACGAAGTGGAGGTTTGTATGTCTGCCGTTCGGCCTATCCTCCGCTCCATGGTGCTTCACAAAAGTGCTAAAACCAGTGATTGCTTTCCTGCGCACACGAGGGTTCAGATTAATAATTTATCTGGACGACATCCTTCTTCTGTCCCAATCTCAATCCCAACTTCGCATTCACCTATCCTGGACGATCCACCTTATCCAAAACTTAGGATTCTTGGTGAATTGGGAAAAATCAATTCTACAACCCTCCAGGCAGATGGAATTTCTGGGTTTCCAAGTCGACTCTGTTCAACAGAGGTTGTGTCTACCCAAAGACAAAATTATTTCGATCAAGAAGGAGATCAAACGGCTTATGCACCGTACAATTATTTCCCTCCGACAACTGGCGAGGATCATAGGACTCTTGGCATCGTCCATACAGGCGATCTTTCCAGGACCGCTACACTATCGTGCCCTACAACGACTCAAAGCCTCATATCTACGCTCTGGTCACTCATACGAAACCTGCGTCACACTGGACGAAGACTCCAGGGAGGAACTAGACTGGTGGCTAGCACACATGGAGGCATGGAACGGACGGGCGATATTTGGATCGACGCCGGACCTGGTCATAGAGTCGGACGCCAGCTTACACGGCTGGGGCGCGCATTGCGGGTCAGTTTCCACCGGTGGCAGATGGTCGAACGAAGAGTCCCTGTTACACATCAACTGCCTAGAACTACTAGCAGCGTCCTTTGCCATTCGCAGTATGACCCCCACAGGCATTTCATGCTCAATCTTAATCAAGATGGACAACATCTCAGCGGTACGTTATATCAACCATCTAGGGGGTACAAAATCGAAGGTTCTCGCTTTGATGGCTCGAGATTTTTGGCACTATTGCCTGAAACACAGCATTTCGGTAATAGCAGAATACATTCCAGGGCAGGACAATACAATGGCGGACTGGAACTTCCGATACCTTCGAGACGCAGGGGACTGGCACCTCCATCCAATGATTTTCCAGCGCCTCTCGCGGCTCTGGGGACCTTTCAGTATAGACCTCTTCGCGTCTCGACTGAACACCCAGCTTCCTCGGTTCTTCAGTTGGAGACCGGATCCAGATGCTCTGGCAACAGATGCATTCCTGCAGGACTGGACCAAGGACAGGAACTACGCGTTCCCCCCGTTCAACCTCATTTCTCGGACCCTGACGGTCCTTCGATATTCCAAGGGGACGCTAGCACTGATAACCCCGTTATGGAGGTCACAACCTTGGTTTCCTCAATTATTGGAAATGTCGATAGATTTCCCACAACTGTTGCCGGACATTCCCTACCTCTTAACCAACCCAGAGGGAATGAGTCACGAACTGGCCAACCAAGGCCTACTGCAACTGATGGCATGGCTCATTTCAGGAGATCATGGAATCTCGAGGAGGTTTCGCAGACGACACTCAGTCTCTTGGCAGAGTCATGGGCACCAGGTACCAGACGTGCCTACGGATCGGCTTGGAGAAAATGGTCTGATTGGTGCATGGGACAGTCAATGGATCCCATATCAGCTTCTACAGAAGCAGTCCTACAATTTCTGACTCTACTCTTTGAGGCAGGGAAAGCCTTTCGTACTATAAATCTGTACAGATCAGCTATATCGGCGGGACATATGGGGTTGGATGGCACCCCAATAGGTAAGCATGCCCTTATCTGTCGTTTACTCAAAGGCATCCGTCTTACTCGTCCTCCTCAAACTCGATATTCTTCCTTTTGGGATGTCAATGTGATGTTGCGATTGATCGAATCGTGGCCAATGAACCAGGAACTTTCACTGAAACAATTGTCGGCCAAACTGTTGATGCTGTTTTGTTTACTTTCATGTAAACGAGTCGCCGATGTCAGGGCGCTAGACTGGCATGCACGTGTTTTTACCCCAAACGGAGTATCCTTCAATATTTCACGGAGAACGAAATCCTCGACTAAGGAAGTTTCCTACCCAGCATTGCCGGACAACCCAAATTTGTGCCCGGTGTTATGTCTGAAGGAATATGAGCATCGCACGGCTTCACTCCGTCCAGGACAAATCCATCCACTGTTCATCTCATTCAAAAGACCTCACCTACCAGTATCTACTGCTACTTTAGCTCGTTGGATCAAGTGGTTGCTGTCAATGGCAGGCATAGACACCTCGATTTTTTCCGCACATTCCGTTCGCGGAGCTATGGCCTCTAAAGCGTCCATGTTGGGTTGTAAATTGGAAGACATACTACGGGCAGCCGACTGGTCGAATGAGTCTACATTTCGTAATTTCTATTTACGCCCAGTGCAACACATTTCGAATACAGTGGTTGCTCAGCTTTGAAATAGCATAATAGGAGCCTCCGTGTCTTTAATAAAATTAACAGATTTTACTATTAACATGACGTAAAGTCATGATTTTATTAATGACACGGAGGCGAGTATTATTCCCACCCGCCCTACCCAGGGTGGTGAGTGGATTACAACCCAGAACATGAAGCATTTAGGATGCCTTAATACGGTAAGTACAAGATCATTCATGACACAGGTGAGTGAGTAGTCTATGAATATGACTTATGTGATACATTTTGATCTAGCAATATGGCTGAAAAATTTCTTTTATATAGTTACATCGTTTGATTAACATGGTTTACGAGTTGTTGATTGCGGAATGACAGTCACGAGATTTCGATATTACCATATTTCTCCTCTCTTTTAGCTTGAATACAACTGGAGAGTTCACGGTTGAAACGGTTCTAGATTGAAGTTCCAGTTATGGTTTTTTGTTCGTGGATTCGTATTTATGGTTGGAATACTTGAATTTGCACTAATGGTCTTCAGGATCTACGCAGAAAGAGGAGGAGTCAAGGAACACTACACCTATATGGATTATACTGTATGCTGATTGGTGCTACTGTTACCAGGCTATTGTTATGGTTTCCTTTTTTCAATGATTCTCTCATACTTCCCTTTTCTTGCTGCTGGGAGTATAATAAAGAAAGAGAATGCATAATACTCGCCTCTGTGTCATTAATAAAATCATGACTTTACGTCATGTTAATAGTAAAATCTGTTAATTAATATCATTTTTTTAAGATCTAAGTTTATTTAGAAATTTACCAGTAGCTGCTGCATTTCCCACCCTAGTCTTATACTCAAGTCAATAAGTTTTCCCAGTTTGTTGGGGTAAAATTAGGGGCCTAGGCTTATATTCGGGTCGCTTATACTCGAGTATATACGGTATTTAATGGAGTTCTTGTAGTGTGGCACACCACACAAATATATTTTACAGCTACTGTGTAACAACTTTTCCCATCAGTATATCCTTTTTTTTCCACTAGCTTAAATGTTTATCTTTCGTCGGAATTGCAAAAGTGTCACCCTTCTCCCACTTCCTCTTGGAAACCAGCACGCCCATCTAGACCACAGCTACCGTGCGTGAACTCAACAGAAATCATCAAACTTTCCACTAATTCCGAAGAACTTCTTAAAGTATCTATTTAGACACATCCACAAGCTCAACTGAAGCCAAAACTGGAAATGACGGACATTTTTGCTGCATTTTGCCTGGGACAGATTTCAATAAAATTTTACTAAATGCACCAACTGTTACTTATAAAATGTTAATATTTTTAATGAGAATGTTAACCGACAACACGTATTCTGTTATTTGGACATTATCTACTACTATAAATCTTTGCTTTGTAAAAAGCCTATGTTGCTCTGCAGTAAAATTTCTGTCTCGCTCTATGGCAGGTTTTAGCATGTCTCCCAACATTTCAAAAGTAAAAGAAGGTCACTTTAATTTTAGGGTAGTTAATGGGGTGTGGGCAGGGGTAAGCTGTTCTGAGAAATTTTAGGTGACTTTCTTACAATAATATATGCAACAAAAATGTACTTATTTACACATACTGATTTCTTAATAATGTAATGTAGTTTAACCCCTTAAGGACACGACATGTGTGACATGTCAAGATTCCCTTTTATTCCAGAAGTTTGGTCCTTAAGGGGTTAAAGGGACATTATAGTCGCCAAAACAACTTTAGCTTATTGAAGCGGTTTTAGATCATGCCCTTGAAGTTTTACTGCTCAATTCACTGCCATTCAGGAGTTAAATCAGGGCCGGATTAACATAGGGGCTGATGGAGCTGCAGCTCCAGGCCTAGGCCCATGGAATAGGCCCATTTAAAAAAAAAAAAAAAATCATTTTTTTTTTTTACACACTACTCTTAGGTTTTCCTCCTGACTAGTATTTTAAGGCACAACCTGTATTTGAGGCTGCCTGGCCGTGCTGGTATTGCAGTATTACAGGCAATACAAATGCAAATATGTTTCTCAGTATAAATGGAGATTACTCTGCAATACCAGCACCGGCCAGTAGGTGTCACTGTGTATGAAGAGAGGCAGGGATAGGAAGTTACAGCATATCCCTCCCTGCCTCTCTCTAATCACTGATAAACAGGGGAGCAGCTACAGAGCACAGTCAGCGAGTTCAGACAGCAGCTCCCAGCCTGCAGAGACAGACTACAGCTCAGGGAAGTGAGGGATGAGGGGAAAGGCATCAGGGAGACGTGGGGACACTGAGACACATGAGGACCCTGAGAAAATAGGGGACAGTGTAAGACAAGGGGACACAGACACATGGGGACGCTGTGAGACATAGGTAGACACATGTCTCCCAGTGTCCCCATGCCTCCAAGCCAGTGTCCCTAGAGTATTAGTGTCCCCATGGCTCCCAGTATCTCCATGCCTCCCAGCCAGTGTCCCCATGGCTCCCAGTGTCCCCATATGTCTGTGTCCACATGTCTCCCAGCCAGTGTCTGTGTCCCCATGTCTCCCAGTTTCCCTATGTCTCCCAGCCAGTGTCCCTAGTGTCTCAGTGTCCCCATGTCTCCCAGTGTCTGTGTCCTGTGTTCCCATGTCTCCCAGTGTCTGCGTCCCTATGTCTCTGTGTCCCTAGTGTCTGTGACCCCATTTCTCCCAGTGTCCCCAAATGTCTGTGTCCCCATGTCTCTGTGTCCCCATGTCTGTATCCACAAGTGCCCCCATGTCTCCCATTGTCCCCAAGTGTCTCAGTGCCCCCATGTCTCCAAGTGTCCCCGTGTCTCTGTGTTCCCATGTATCCTAGTGACACAGGACACACTGAGACATGGGGACACTGGGAGAAATGGGGACACAGACACTGGGACACTAGGGGACTGGGTGACATGGGGACACTGACACTGTGATGCATAGGGACACTGATGCCAGGCTGGCCTTCCAATTCTTTGGACAGACATACCCCCTTTTTGGGCATGTTCGCCCCTTCTGGCAGTTCTGGTCATGTGATTTGCATGAGTTACCCCGCCCATTGGCTTCCTGCTTCACTGGACACTGCTGCATAAATTAGATAAAGAGATTAGCATAGAGTATGTGTTTTCTTATCGCTGCATCTTTTGAGTTTCCCTCCAACACCAACTCCATAAGATACATGACGCTTGGGAGATATGACTGTTTTAGTGTTTTTCGTCTATAAGGTTCTGTAATTAGGCCCCATCATAATTGTCAGCACCAGGCCCACTGGGCTCTTAATCCGGCCCTGAGTTAAATCACTTCTGTTTCTGTTTATGCAGCCCTATACACACCTTTGTCTGGCTGTGATGGACACAGCCTGCATGAAAACAAAATTATTTTATTTTTAATCAGGTGTAACTTACGTTCAAAGTTTTTATATCCTGCTGTGTAAATGTAGAATTAATCAAGCACAGGAGGCTTCTGCAGGGTCTAGCAAGCTATTAACAGAGCAGAAGATAAGAAATTCAAACTTTAACAGAATTTGCAATAAAGGAAGTGTAAACATTAGATGACTCTTTACAGGAAGTGTGTAGGAAGGCTGTGTAAGTCACATGCAGGGAGATCTGCCTAACTTATATCCTTAGACGGGGATTGTTCCGCCCATGCGTTGAAATACCTGAGCTCTGAGATAGATCAATTAAATGTGAGTGTAATCACACAAGGTCACACATCACACACTTACTGTACATACTGTATTGAACTATTATTGTTTCTTCTGTTTTATTTGTCCAATCCTTGTATAATTTCCAAAGACCTGTGTACGTATTAAGTTCTGTACATAATCCTGGGGCGCGGTTACTTTCCTTTTCTTCTTCTTCATGCAGGGAGGTGTGACTAGGGCTGCATGAACAAAGTGATTTAACTCCTAAATGGCAGAGACATTAAGCAATTACACTGCATGGCCATGATCTATACACCAAAACTACTTCATTAAGCTAAAGTTGTGTTGGTGATTATACTGTCCCTTTAAGAACTGTCACATATGGCTAGCTAAGCCCTGACCATGAGCTAAGATCTGTACCACCAGTAGAAGCCAAGAACTGTCATGCATGGCCAGATAAACCAGCACCAGCCAAGCCACAGGCATGAGCTAAGCCCTGCACCACAAGTAGGAGTTTGTTACTGGTGCCCTGCAAACCTCAGTGGTTTAACCACTTACATTGAGGTACCCCATGGTGCTCCTGACACCATAGCCTTTACAGTACACTATAATTAGTTTTTATGTCTTGAATGTTTTATAGAACAAGAGTTATTGTTGTCTGCAGAGTTCTGCTGACTTATGTGCCATGGGGTGACTGACTGATATAACTTTATCTTTTTCACTTGAAGGCACCTCTTTCCAACTTCAAAAATAAACACAAATGTTTTTTTCAAAAATTGTGTATGACCTTCTTCCAAGACCCATACTTAAGGTGATGTTCTTTAATTGGTTAAACAGATGCAAAAAATGTCATGTAAGGAGATGTTTCATCCAACTAGATATTTCCCTTTACTTAGCAGAAAAAGGGTTATTTACTAAACAGTGAAGTAAGGCCAATTGCGATCCAAACTGCAAACCCTGGAAATTCTTGCAATCTGCTTGTCAGTTCAGCTCAATGCACCGGTTAGTGGAAAAAACAAGACATTTTGACCAGACATTGGCACTGAATCTCCATATTAAACATATGACGTGATGGAGTGATTTACGAGTCTGATGTGTCTGTTCAATAGAAATGAGTGCCTTATCTCGATTCGGAAGTATGAGTCAGTAAAGGGAATAAAGGGACACTGAAGGCATCCAGACCACTTCAGCCCATAGACTTTTGGTCGTCTAAACGACACTGGACGACCTCACGCTATCAGGGCCAGATTAAGAGCCCAGTGGGCCTAGTGCTGATAATAATGATAGGGCCTAATTACAGAATCTTATCGACCAAAAACACTAAAACAGTTAAACCTCTCAAGCGTCATGTATCTGATGGAGTTGGTGTTGGAGGGAAACTCAAAGGATGCAGCTATAAGAATACACATACCCTATGCTAATCTCTAATGTATGCTTTCATCTTTCAAGTAAATCCATACCCCCTAACAGCAGTGTCCAGTGAAGCATGAAGTCAATGGGCGGTGTAAAAGGGTGGGGCACTGAAGTGAATCACGTGATCAGAACTGCCAAAAGGGGCGAACATGCCCAAAAAGGGGGCATGTCTGTCCAAAGAATTAGAAGCCCAGTCCCCTAGTCTTCCAGTGTCTCAGTGTCCTAATTTCTCCCCGTGTCCCCATGTCTCAGTGTTTCCATTGTCACTAGGATACTAGGGAACACTGAGAGACATGTGGACACAGTGAGACATGGGGACACAGACACTTGGGGACACTTGTGGATACACACACTGGGAGACATATGGACATTAGGAGAAAGATATTTCGGGACACTGGGAGACATGGGAACACTGAGACACTAAGGACACTGAGAGACATGGGGACACATACACTGGGAGACTAGGGGACACTGGGTGCCGTGGAGACACTGAGACACTAGAGACATTGGCTGGGAGATATAGGGACACTGGGAGTCATGGGGACACAGACACTAGGGACACTGGCTGGGAGATATAGGGACACTGGGAGACATGGGGACACAGACGCTAGGGACACTGGCTGGGAGAGACGTGGACACTGGGAGACAGATATTTGGGGACACTGGGACACATGGGGACAATGAGACTATAGGGACACTGAGACACAGACACTGGGAGCCGCGGGGACACTGGGAGCCGTGGGGACACTGGGAGCCGTGGGGACACTGGGAGCCGTGGGGACACTGAGACACTAGGGACATTGGCTGGGAGACATGGGGACACATGGAGACACTGTGTCCCTAGTGTCTCCCAATGTCCCTATGTCTCACAGTGTCCTCAAGTGTCTCAGTGTCCCCAAGTTTCCCTGCTGCCTTTCCCCCCCATGCTTCACTTCCCTGAGCTGTTGTCTGTCTGCAGACTGGGAGCTGCTGTCTGAACTCTCTGTGCTGTGCAGCTGCTCCCTTGCGGATCAGTGAGTAGAGAGAGGCAGGTAGGGATATGCTGTAACTTCCTATCCCTGCCTCTCTCCACACACAATGACCCCTACTGGCTGGTGCTGGTATTGCAGAGTAATCTTCATTTATACTGAGAAAAATATCTGCATTTGTATTGCCGGTATTGCTGCAATACCGGCATGGCCAGACAGCCCCAAATACCGGCTGTGCTGGTAAAATACCAGCCAGGTGGCAAACCCAAAAGTAGTGTGTACTTTTTTTTTTTTTTTTTTTAAGTACTTTATTTTTGCATCCTTCCGGACAAAGTGACATGATAACATTGCGCGGGCTTACGCAGAAGCCACGAAACATATTCAGTGTAAGTACATCCACGCTGACTGTACAGAAATGTTATAACAAGTCCTCATGAGCATTGATGTCATCTTTGTCACAGTCCGTCAGGGGATTTTTCCTTTATTTCCTCTTTACATTGTGCAGGTGTAACCATTGGGTGTGTACTTTTTTTAAATGGCCTATACCATGGGCCTGGGCCTGGGCCTGGAGCTGCAGCTCCATCAGCCCCTATGTTAATCTGGCCCTGCACGCTATGCATGGGGACCTCCATAGGAAAGCATTGAATGTTTTCCTTTGGGGAGGTCTAATGCGTGTGCGTGGCCAATGCCGTGCATGCGCATGAGGTCTCCCCCGCCGGCGGATGTCGGTGAGGAAGGAGCGAAGGCAGAGCCTGACCCAGCGCCGAGGGACATCGGTACTGGATTCAGGTAAGTGACTGAAGGGGTTTTAGCCCCTTTAGCGATGTCGGATGGGGGGGCGAGAGGGAAGGGGGCACTTTAGGATTCCACAGTGCCAGGAAAACTTTTTTTTTTTCCTGGCACTAGAGAATCACTTTAACCCCTTAAGGACCAAACTTCTGGAATAAAAGGGAATCATGACATGTCACACACGTCATGTGTCCTTAAGGGGTTAATGGAGACAAATTAATGTTCTTGGTTTTATGGTAATGATTTAATAGTTTTTTCATTGTTTTTTTTTGGGGGGGGGGACGACGACAACTGCCTGTTCTCATATACTGACAATAGAGGTTCCTTATATTTCATGTGTTCTTAAAGTGACACTACAGGCACCCAGACCCAAATGTTGTGAGTGCCATACCCATGTTGTCTTGACCCTGCAATTTAATACACTGCCATTCTGCAGGACTGGCAAAGTTTAAATTGCAGGGTTAAAATGCTCCAAAAGAGCCGAGCGAAGCTAATTTTTAGCATACAAGGACACAAATGCTCTGCACAAGTATATGCGATAAAAAAATACACATGCAGTCTAGGTTGAATTCTGCTTTGTGTAGAAGCCCTCAAAGATGACACATTTCTCCAAAAATTGCTCTATTGGGCTAATACATGCACGGGTTTTGCTTCATAACTCTCCATCACTGTAAGCAATTTTCAGGTTTCCGTTCAATTAAAAATAATTATATATAAATAAATAAATTACTTGCCATGAATATGTTGTGTTCTAGGAAAGTGGGAGTTTTGATCAGATAAGTGACTTATTCATATTACTAATTACTAGCTAATCCATGTTACTTATAAAAGAGTCCACAATGTTTGGCCTGCTGCTCTCTCAGCATGTTTTACAAAGCAGATTAAATTCAGGCCCAGACAAGGAAATCCCCAGCTTGGCTGGGCTCTGGTGTAGTGTGAGAAGTAAAATTAACACAGATATATACACATTACGTCCAATGCATACACAATACTAATTCAGATGAACACATTTGGACCAAATACTTTTTTAGTATATGACAATTAAAGTGGTATTGTCACATTTTGGGTATTTGCTCTCCTGAGCTAAATCCTGTAGCGCTAGCCCACTGACCGAGAGTCAACTGACTGCAAGGCTTAGTTTAGGAAAGTAAAAATTCATGCATAGGAGCTTCCAGCATAAGTAGTGGAAGCACCCACCGAACCGAAGAGCCACTCATTCCAGAACCACCTCGATAAGACACCACACATTTCCTGTTTACACAGACCACATTAGCTGTGCCACATATACCAGATTAACCCGCGGATCCCAGACCAAGGGGCTGCTGTCCTTGCCACCATACCGATCCGAACTCCGAGGTTGGAGTACACCGACCCCTCCACAGGGACCATACCCTGACGCAACCTGTACCACGGAAGACAGATGCTATCACCCTGATTTTACACAGCTGATTGACCCGACCTCAAGCTCCGCAGTCACAGACCGGTAACACCTCCCCACCACGACTCACCCAAACCCCCTGAAATGCCTTGATCACACTAATCTTACTTTAAGTCGCCAAGATGCCGAACAGCCCCCCACACTTACCACAGCTCGTTCACTGTTCGCTGTTCGATAGTGTAATGTATAAGGGAATATACCTACGTTCCCCCCCGGTTTAATGATCCGTTTGTGAAAACAGTTAACTGCACTTGAACTACCATTAGTGACTACTTGTTCCCTATTATACCTTCTAAGAGATGCCCTGTTCCTCGAGTATATCTGCTTATTGACATGCTTGATGTACAACCGCTTTAACCTATCTTGTTGCTGTTGTTCTGTATAACTGCATTTTACAACACCTGTACAACGTGAACTAAAATAAAGATTGTCAAAAAAAAAAAAAGTAGTGGAGGCAGAGAGTGGCACCAGTGGACCTCGGGTTAGAAGTCAAACCATTCAAAAATTGTATGATTACTTAAAATAGGGAAAGGGGGTGGGGTTAGTGCCAGGGCACTCCTGGCACCATAACTACTATAGCACACTTGAAGCAGCTCTTCCACCTCAAATGTACCTTTCTCTAATCCTTTCCTCTTCTCAACCTCTTTCAGAATCTGTTCTTTTTTTTATTTTGGATCAATTTATCTTTAAAAACATAAGACAAAGTACGGGCTTCTTTGTTTTCTGTAATTTCCCTATGCTTGACAATCTTCAAAAAGGGCAGAGCCTAAGTCAAGCTCACTCTCCCTCCAGTACTCACTACTATATCCAGTCCTTCCTCCGTAGCAGTGCGAGATATGGTCATGGGGTGTCAATGAAGGACGCCATATGACCGTATAATAGTGATGTCTACCGAGTATGCGCAGAAATTAGATGCTATGGGAAAGAATATTCTGATATTATTATATAAGTCTGGATTTCTTAAGAGGTAATAGTTCATTTGCTAGGACTCTGATGAGGCGTATAGCGAGGCAACCAAATAAAGTCATTTATGTACCAAACAGAGGTCTGTGGGAGACTGCAGGACCCTCCAATGAAATGATGGCATGCAAAGGTGCACCCACACCCACTAGCAAAGGCTCCTTGAAAATGACAACATTGATATGATATCTTAAAATGCTACATTCTTCACATCATTGATATGACAAAGAAACCCCTACTTTTGTCCAATATCTACTATTTTTTTTTTTTTTTAATCTTTTTGAATGACCTAATAGTGACTGTGTCAATTTAAACCAACAAATCACTGAGCTAATAGGTATCACTGACCTATACTTTGCAAAGACACATACTATACTGATGCAATGTGTATCCTCTGGTCTAGCAAGGTTATTACTAATGTGTGAATTGTCTGGAATTCAAGTGAATTTTAAAATAAAGTCCAAAATAACCAAACAAGAAGCATAGATGGCTTGGAAATGTGTAGTGAATTCAGTGAATTCGACATTTACGGTCAGAAGCGACAAGCTGGAAAAATTCTCCAACAATTCTCACTTTAAATAAACTTTTAGACACACATGTATTATAACAGAATTATAAAGGATATAGATATAATATATAAGTGTAAAGAGTGCACAAATAATACACAAATAAAAAATGCATATCATATCATACATACAATATGCTTAACCATACACAAACATATACACAGCATGTCACTATTAACACGTCTTATAAGTACAATACACATGTAATTAATGTCCCCAACACTGATATATCCTTCTACACAGTACATAGATATACACTGCACTCAGGAACTGTATGTACCAAGTATTCAGTACACAGACTCATATTAAACACATGGAAAAATATATACATTAACTATAAGAGGTGTACACAGAGCATTATACAATGTTGTAATGGTAGAGAGGGACACTTTGTATACACCTCTGCACTTTATATATATATCTCACAGTGATAGCTTATCTCTGCCCCCAGAACAGTGACGGAGACTGTCAGCCCCCCAACAGGCTGGAGAGCAGCACCTGCCCCCCATCCCCACCATGCAATGACCCCTAAAATATCGGGGTACATCCTCTGGCCAAAATCAGAACACATCTACTAAAAGCAGTAAAAGGGATGCAATTCGCACATCCCCTCGAAGCATACACTAACCTCCCCTTGAAGATTGGCGGTCTCCCCGACCCCATTGAGCTCCATATCTCCGGTGTGAGTCCCCATATTGAACGATCCAGAATAGAACACACAGCAGCTGAGAGCTCGGTCCAGACGGCCCCCAGTCCGGTGTCAGGGGGAGGATCTGCAGAGTCAGTATGGGAAGTGATTAGAACATCTCCTCCCCCTGGTGGCGGACACTGGAAGTGCATTCCAACCATTGCACTATGCATCCTCAGAGTACCGAATTCCTGCTACTAGTTATCAAACGATCTCACTGGCAGCGTCAATACTGGAAATTCCCCTGCATTCCCCTGAATTTTTTAATTCTTTACTTTTTGCTATTTTTAGCGAGGGTTGCCACATATGAGAATACAATTCACAACCATTTATGTGACAATACGCGTGTACAAAATATTGCAATATGTTTGGAACCTTGCATTTTAGTAACATTGCATTGGTATAACATTCGTATATATCATTTCGGAAATCACCAGTTTGGTGGCCTCGGGTATGTTGGTCATGGCTATAGTTGTGCTAAGATCTTATGTGAGTAGGGGTTCTGTTCTTGCACTCTAAAAGTTATCCTTTTGTTGTTTCTTGGATATGTGTTTCACTACGAGTTGGTTTAAGTGATCGATGCGGAATATGGCTATTTAAAGGTGATACAGACACCCACCAGTTAGTAATGTTCCCCAGGAATGCCAGCCAAGGGATCCCCCATTAATCTTAAAGGGACACTATAAGCACCAAAACCTTTACAACCTTTACAAATATAGGGGTTTTCACTAAACACATTTTGTCAGGAAGAACAAAATTTGGTCAAAATGAATGGATTCATTGTGAAAAATCAGCAATATCTAGCGGCACGCATTCAGTGTCAGCTTTGAAATCAGTTGTTTTTGCATTTGCATCCTATATAAAGTATTGGAGCAGGACATTTATAAATAGCAGATTTTTTTTTTTAATAGTTGGGAATTTTTAATAGTGCCAAATTAATTAATTAATTTGGGTTGAGTAACACTGTCAGAGTATCAGAGAATCTATCCTGCCAGCCCAAGCACTATCCAAGCACCGGCATTGCTGTGTGCCGTCACAGGCTGGTGGGAAGATCAAAGATCTCCCTTACTGCCTCCTGGCAGAGGAGAGGGAAGGAGAACCAATGCTTCTGTTGCAAACTCAAGACTGCCGGATCTGCGAGAGGAGTGAACTCTATATGTAGGAGCTGTAGGCTAGAGTCACTTAGTACCACTTTACCACTAGGGTTTCCAATGTCTCCCAAAGGTAAGAAGGGAGGGGGAATATAATGGTAATTTTTATTCATTGTTTAAATTAAATAAAAAAAATACATATTTGCTTACATTTCACCTCCCACACACAAAATAGGCCTTGGTCCTCCCAGCACTTTCAAACATTGCACCCCTTACACACATTGCCCTCCCACATACACTGCATCACTCACACACACACTGCACCCCTCACATACACATTGCACCCCTAACACACACATTGCACCCCTAAAACACACTGCAAACCTCGCATATACATTGCACCCCTAACACACACTGCAACCCTCACATACACTAACACTTCACCCATCACACAGACATTGTACCCCTCACACACATTTCACCCCTCACACACACACTGCACCCCCTTTACACATACTGCACCCCTAACAAACACACTCTGGATCCCCAACACACACACTAGATTCCCTGTATGCAAACACACACTACAATTCCTTACACTCTCTACACTCCCTACTCACACTACGTCACCTATACACTACAGACACTATAAAGACCAAAGGAAAAAGTTACTTGCGCATGAACCCAAAGCACTATGCACATTTAAATAACTGGGTTTTTTTAGTATCATTCCAATGACAGTTTAAGTGTAAGCTCACCTGCCACGTCAAGGCCGAGAGATCCCTGATTTGTATTACATCTCTTTAAGAAACTGTTGATAAAGAATCCTTGTACCATAACCACTAGGACAGTAATTTGGCCTGGGCACATTTTGATATAGACTGGTTTAGCCCAGCCTGGCCTGCTCTCCCCCTTGTGGCCCCTCATTGTTTGCAATGTGAGGGATTATAAAGGCTTATGTTACTTACTGCATGGGCCTCAGATACTTCAGTTTCAGTGTTAACGGAAATAGTGCAGGAAGCAGCAATGGCATTTATAACTCACATACACACACACACACACACACACACACATATATATATATATATATATATATATATATATATATATATTTAGGCTGCCTTTTTGTATAAATATATAAACATTGTGTCATGCTCAAATGGCAGATAAAACAGTTTTTTTGTATTGGACCTGATGTGTACTATAGTCATTGCTGCCGCCGTTGAGTAGTGAGAGTTTGAGCTCAAGGCTTAATTTTGTATGTTTATATTTGCTGCAACCCACCCCATGTGTTCCATATTAAGGTTTAAGAAATGTGTAGGGGTTTAGAAAAATACCCTCTCTTTCATAGCCTTCCTTTTGCCTTAGCTCAAAGAGGCAATGTGAATTGTTGTGAGTGTAGGACTCACTTAAGAGGTTTTGCCTTGACATGGCAGGTGAGCATACACTTTAATGGCCATTGGAGTGATACTAAAAACCTCCAGTTAATTAAATGTGTATAGGCATTTGGGATAGTACACAGGTAACATTTTTTTTGTCTATGTATTTGAGATAAAACTTAAAGGAACACTATAGGGTCAGGAACACAATCCTGTATTCCTATAGTGTTAAACCCATAGCGTTAAACCCACCATTTAGGTGGCTTGCCCCATCCTCAGCCCCCTTAGAAAAGGTTAAAATTTACCTTATTTCCATCGCTGCATGGGTCCCCCTTAGTAAAGTGTTTTTTTGTATGTGCAGCGATATGCAGAGTATTTGAATGTATTACAGACCTCCTCAGTGTTTTCAGTGTCATATCATGAGATGTGTGTTTTGGGCTTTGAGTTTTTATGAGTGATGTGCGCGGGATGTAGGACTGGTTGGTTGAGTGTGATTATGTATGGTGGCTGTATTTGAGAACGCTGAGTGTAATTGTGAGTAGGTATCTAAAGCTTTATGTTATCCCCATAATACAAGTTCTGTAAACACAGCATGTGATTCCCCCAAAAGTGGCAAACAATTGCTATTTTCATTGTGTATGACTTTGTAATTAAAAAAGAATTGTTCATTTAGTAATAGTTTTTGAGTAAATGCGTTGATCACAGTCATTTTGCATTTCTATTTATTCACAATGCTCTTACAACATATTATTAAAATGTGCTTTTGCTTATTTACCACTAGCGCTGTTTACGCTATTTAATTTATCTTCCGCGTTGGAATTAGTGTATAACCCACCGAGATTGGGGTACTGTTAAGTGGTGGTGGGCTTAACACAATATGGCCATATAGTGGAACTGAATCCCCATACTTGTTTGCTGAGATAGGTAATTTTAAGTAGCCTTATAGAATTATTTTTTTTTTTTTATGTGTGTGCACTGTTCCTTAATCTGTATTATACACTCATACTGACAAGTTATAGTGGTGATGGTTCTGTGAGTGTTCTTTTAATAACACAGACCCAGGAGAAGATTTTCCATAGATTCTATTCTTAGGCAAAGTGCTAACTTTTTAGAGACATTTATTGGTTTCCTTTTGAGATTGTTCCTTATTCAGCACTTTGGCCCAGAATAGAACCTGTCTTTCTTTGATAAATCATCTCTCCACCCCTTCAGTATTATGTAGCCAGAGACTGTGTAAAATCAGCTTTCTGTTGGTAGGCCATAAAACAAACTCTGAATCTTTATGGCCAGCAACAGATTGTGGTTAACTGTTACTTTAAGAAAGGACACCCTCGAAGTGTTTGTTGGGGAATTTTAAGTTCAGTGGCCATTTTGAGTTTAGTTGCAGTTGTCGAGTTGCTTGCGTCTTTTTTTCATGGGAGCCCAAAAAAACCTGCTCTGTGTACCTACTGTCCAGTAGTGCTTGTTCCTGCTCTCCACCGTAAAGGAACACTACTCCATGAAGCAGTATTTGTGTACAGATTATGCTTCTGAAGTCTCACTGCTTAATTCTCTGTCATTTAGGAGTTAAATTACTTTTATTTCTTTCCATGGCACTCAAGCCACACCTCCCTGGATGTGACTGACACAGTCTGCATGAAAACAAAATGGTTTAATTTACAATCAGATATTACTTACTTTAAAAGTTTTAATCTCCTGCTCTGTATATTGAACTTATGTATTTCTATATTTCTCTTCACAAAATCTTGAAATAAATAATAATAAAAAAAAAACACAACCATATATATGCATTATAATTAACAGTTATATACAGTCAACTTATTCTGCAGCACCGCGTGGATGCAGGTAATTGTGACATGTCATGATTCCCTTTTATTCCAGAAGTTTGGTCCTTAAAAGGTTAAGTATGAATGTACCAGGATCACCGTATGAATGTTCCCAATGTATGTTGGTCTCTTAGTTTATATGTATAAAGGTGAGTGTGTATAGCTTTGTCTAGATCACGGTGTCTACATGCATGTGTGAGTGTGAGCATCTGTGTCTGCATATGTCACTAGTAAGTGCACGGGTAATTCTTGGAGTACGGGTAGGATTATGACTTTTATTAGTGGTTTGATTGAGGGTTGGATTAGTGGAAGGCTATACATGTGGGGTGTCATTATCCACGAGAACAGAAGCAGGATACAAATGAGGGGTGTTTGCAGCAGTGGAACATCCGTGGTCTGTGAATTTTGCCAAAATAAAACATTGGAAAAAACACACAAAGAATTAACTTGTTTGATCTTGGTTTGCGATAAACTGGTTAACTGAACAGTGTCAAAAATGCTCTTAGTTACATAGCCTGGGGGGTGGACTTTCTACAACGATATACTGTACACTATATACTCTACTGTACTATATATTCTGTGTAGCGGTTTTGGATTCTGGGACTACTATAAAAGCTGTATTCTCCGAATGCTTTGCATTACTTTAAAACTTTAATTCATTCCTTGTAGTATTTTTTTTTATATAACTTCTAAAAATGAATTGAAATACTAGAAATATTGGACATTTACACAATCAGGACTAATTAGGGAATCTTGCTTTAGTTAGTTTTCGTTATTGGTGTGTAAAAACATATTAAATGTAAAACAGAATTTTTATTTTTATTTTAGGTGTTTATATGTGTAATAATATATGTAGTGATGGGCTAATTAAGGAGCATGGATAAATAGTGACAGGGCTGCTCATAACCAGATAGGCTTCTCAATTCTTTGTATAATATGGAGAAAATCTAGAAACAGCAGAGAAGCTCGCATGGTCTTTCACAGACCAGTGATTCCAAAAGGCCAAAGAATCTGTTACATTGTAACTTAGGTATTGAACACAGAGTAACTAAAGTCTTAAACTAACATTACTGTTTCAAAATTGCTTGTTTAGCCCTAGAAATATTGGAGATTGTAACAAAAATATATAAGGCTATGGTAGCTGAATAATTTATCGATTAGTAATATACTCCCATTTAGCTGCCATGGTGTGGTTCCACCAACGCAAGTACACAGACAGGAATATGTAACACTTTCATATACAGTCAGGGGATTAATTAGCAACTTCAAAATTAAGTTGTTATGGTGCCAGGAGGTCCCTGGGTGCTTTCTTACCTGACAGGGTTAAACAATTCTCGAATGTTTTAACCCCAAAGCCTGCATTCAGTGCCGGATCTCCAATAAACCCAGTGGCTTCTGAAATTTCTGAAATCTTACTTCTGCTTAATTAAAGGGACACTGTAGGCACCAAGACCACTTCAGCTCATTGAAGTGGTCTGGGTGCAATCGACCCATCATCCTTAACCCTGCAGTGGTAATTATTGCAGTTTTTATAAACTGTAATAATTACATCTGAGGGTTAACTCCTCCTCTACCAGACAGCCACTAGAGGGACTTCCAGCTTCACGCTCTGCATGAGGACCACCAGCATCAGATTTTCCCCATAGTAAAGCATTGAATAATGTTTTCCTATGGGGAGATCCTAATGCTAGAGCGGCCATTGCTGAGCAAGCTGAGCCAGCGCTATGGACATCGGCGCTGGACCCAGTTAAGTGACTGAAGGGGTTATTAACCCCTATAGTGCCACGGGAGGGGGGCCTTTACAAAAGGAAAATCTATAGTGCCAGGAAAACAAGTTTGTTTTCCTGCTACTATAGAATCCCTTTAAGCTAAACTTGTTTTGATACCTATGGTATCCCTTTAACCCCTTAAGGACCAAACTTCTGGAATAAAAGGGAATCATGACGTGTCACACACGTCATGTGTCCTTAAGGGGTTAAAGATGCTAGACTATTCTTAAACACTATGCCTCAGCCAGTATTACATATGAAAATAGGGGATTATATGGCATTCATATATGCGGTCATTTTCCCATGAATGTACACTGTCACATACTCTACCATATAGCTATGTGTGCATGTTACATAGAAACATATAAACATAGAATGTGACGGCAGATAAGAACCATTCAGCCCATCTAGTCTGCCCAATTTTCTAAATACTTTCATTAGTCCCTGGCCTTATCTTATAGTTAGGATAGCCTTATGCCTATCCCACGCATGCTTAAACTCCTTTACTGTGTTAACCTCTACCACTTCAGCTGGAAGGCTATTCCAGGCATCCACTACCCTCTCAGTAAAGTAATACTTCCTGATATTATTTTTAAACCTTTGTCCCTCTAATTTAAGACTATGTCCTCTTGTTGTGGTAGTTTTTGTTATATGCTCATACGCACACATACAGTCAGTGCAGTATGTATGTTGCTCTGCACTCCGTGCCTAGAAAAAAATGTCAGCACACTTTAATTGGGTGCCAAGTGTATCCTTCATTTTAACCCTTCAGTAAGCATAATCCCTGCCACTGATCAGATATATACTTATTATGACCACTAGATGGCAACATATATCCATGTTTTTATAATCTTCAGTGGAAGGAAAGGAAAGTAATCTTCAGATACTGTTGTTGACACAGTGTACAGTGCAGACATGAACTTTCAGTTTCATGCATGTGTGGTCTGTCTCTCTCTCTCTGATTTTCACTGTTCATGTGTCCATTTTGTTTCTTGTTTTTTTTACATGGAATATAGAGAAGATTTCTTCAATGTTACTCTCGTCCATTTTTTGTATATATTTTATCGTGGTGGAATGCAACTCTTGGCTGTATTGTTGTAATTTACACTAAACAGACACCATATTAGTATGTCTAATATTTCCTAGAGAGGATTAGACACAATCGCTGCGTTATTACTTTAACTAAGATATATTTCTGTAGCAGTGCTAATCTGTAGTTTATTTGGTTTAATTTAGCAGGAAGTTTTTGTCATGGAATAAAAGAGGTAATTGTTTCCCCAATGCTAATGGCTCATGAGGAGCAGTTAAAATGCAGATGCCACGTTATTGGTTTGGCGCTGCCTATAGCATTCGTACTGTAATGCAATCGCAACGTCTGCAAAATGACCTTTTTGATTGTTGTTAGCAGCACAATCTTGGGATTTCGTGACAATGATTACAAAAATTAAGACCAATTTTAAGCTGAGACTGATTTCTAATTTTGCTATCATCACTGGAAGAAGTTAGTTAAGACATTTTTGGATTATGATCCAACAAACAAATTAGTTCATTAACCTTTATCAAATAAAAACAAGTGTGGGATTGTGATACAAGCCAATGTTAATTCAAGTTGAACAAAAATGGTGATTTTATAACAAGACACGGAGGCTCATATTGCATATCCCTTTCTTTACTGTCCACCAATAGCAGCAGAGAATACAAACAGAATGAAAAAAGAATGAACATGTGATAACATAGGCCCCTCCCCGCTCAGGTCCCAGTATAACAGGCAGCACTTCCCTTCCATTTCACTCTTTCTTTGCTGCTCCGACTCAAAGATAAGTACATGTCATTTTCTCTCTTCATATTCTCTTAGTATACTGATTTTTGTTCATTGATATGTTCTGTCAATCTGCTTGCCACTTAACTTGGTAGCATCCTATTTATCTCACATTTATTTGTATTTATTTATCCATTTATTTATTCATTTATTTATTCATTTATTTATTTTATTTATATTTCTTTTCATTCTGTATTACAGTTTAATATTTTATCTCATTGTACCTTTGTCTTATCTGGTTTTCCGTTAGTCTCAGGGCCCAGACCTCCTCTGTCTATGTAGCCTTGTCTCCTGCCTGTATTTTTGCCCGGGCGCCATTTTGCGCATTTTGCGTTCTCTCCCGCCCGTGTATGCGCGTGAATTGAGCCTATTCGGCGGATTCGCCACACACACATCTCATTCCCCATTTGGCGAACATAGCGTTCGCATGTGTGCCGCGTCACATGTTCGGTAGTTTTACCGCGAATCTCGCGGGTGCCGCGAATCCCGCGAGATTCCCGGCGGCCATTTTCAGACTTCCTGTTCCTACATCTTAGTGTGTCACTGGTCTGGGCCCTGGTGAGAGCGTTTTTACCTAGCTTTGTCAAGCTGTTTGGGTGACTAACCCATAAGTTTTCTCTTCCCTACTACTCCCTGCTAGTTTTCCTCAGCATGCCTAAACCCAGACTATCCGCTGGGTCCACTCCCTCTGGGGAGTCTGATACCCCACTCATTAGGAGTGAGGCTCCTGCCACCTCAGACAACTCGCCTACTATGGCTGATGGAGCTACCCACCCTGGTGGGGCACAGTTTCTAGCGCTACAGCGCTCAGTAACAGACGCCATTATGGCAGCTATGGGGTCTACGTCCTCCACCCTCTCCCACACCATTTCACAAGCCCTCTTGCCACGTCCTTTAGACGAGCAACCTTCGGGCCTATTGACGCCCTTACCACGTCCCTCCACAAATCCCCAGGGAGAGGTGTTTAAAGAGAGGTTTAAAAAGGCTACCCGTAAGTCCAAGCATCCCTCTGCCTCCAGAAACACCATGACTGGCGTACCTTTGGTCGCCCCAGAATGCGTGTCCCATCCACGCAAAAGAGCCTTTCCGCGCCAGGCAGAACGGGCGCGGCTATGGAAATGTGCCAGAGCACAGCTAGAGAGCGACACCGACTCAGAAATCGGGTCAAATGAGGAGGCTATGAGCAAGTCGGATATCGACTCTGATGCGGATGCCGCCGATGGTGGTCTTGACCTCCTTTCCTCAGCTCAGGCAGAGATGCCCGGAGTCGAGACAGGGATCAGGAAACCCGCGGCTGCGAGGTCAACCCTCGTGGATCCTTCGGGTGTCCCACTCTTCGACCCGGATGATATACACCATCCGAGGTCGGCAGAGTGGCTCCCGGCTGACCACGTTGCCACATACCTGGATAATTGGGTCCGAAGACCCTTAAGTAAGGCGGCCCGCAACAAATTGAGGGCAGAGTGTCCTACGCCTGTGGTGCCAAGGCCCAAGCCTCCATGAGACGAGTATTCCAGGGGCGGATCTCTTCCAGGGCCGGCAGACTCAGGAGCCGTCTGTCCGGCCGCAGCTACCCCCAAACCCGTGGCACGGGAAGAGGCTCCTTCCAATACCGTAACCAATACCACGATTCTTCCCACCCCACGTTTTTTCCATCCCGCGTCCACGGCGATCCAGAGGCCTTCGGGGTAACCCAAGCTCAAGACGACCATACGGTGAGTTGCCTCATACCACACATTTCTTCTCCGGGTTATGTAGGGGGCAGACTCCAACATTTTTTCCCAGCCTGGTCACAAATCACTTCAGACCCCTGGGTACTAAACACTATTCAGGGTTTCAATATAGAACTCACCAATCATCTCATACACATTCCCCCTCCTCGACCGATCCGCTTTTCCCTCCAGGATCGCGGACGGATCGACGAGGAACTCTCAACCCTCCTTCTCAAAGGGGCTATAGAACAAGCACCCCTCAACCCCGCAGATGTCTTAAGCAATACCTTCCTGGTGGAAAAGAAGGGCGGCCAATTGAGGCCCGTCATAAATTTGCGCCCCCTCAATGCCATAGTCAAGTACCGCCATTTCAAGATGGAGGGTATTCACCTGCTAAGAGATCTCCTCCTCCACGGAGACTGGCTAGCGAAACTAGACCTAAAAGACGCGTACCCGACAGTGCCGATAGCGGCGGCATCTCGGGACCTCCTACGCTTTTACTGGCGGCACGAGACATGGCGGTTCACCTGCCTACCCTTTGGCCTCTCTTCAGCCCCGTGGTGTTTCACGAAGCTTTTACGGCCTGTTATGGCCTGGCTACGCAGTCGAGGAGTTCGACTAATCATCTACCTAGACGATATTCTCCTCATGGCTCAGGAGCGTTCCACCCTCCTCACACACCTCCGACTGGCCATAAACCTCCTTTCACTCTTAGGTTTCATAATCAACTGGGAGAAGTCGTGCCTGACCCCCGCCACCCGCTTGGAATTCTTAGGATTCCAAGTGGATTCGGGGGCAGCAACGCTGAGCCTCCCGATATCCAAAATTCGATCCATCCGCAGGGCCCTCATCCGGCCCCAACTCACCTTACGCCAACTTGCACGCCTCATAGGCCTGCTGGCCTCCTCGATTCAGGCCGTGTTCCCAGGTCCTCTCCTCTACCGAGCGCTACAGCGCCTAAAGATCGCTCACCTAAGATCCGGGGCATCCTACGCGGATCTGGTATCATCTGGTATCATTGGACAGCGAGACGAAAGACGAGTTGCGATGGCGGATTCTAAACCTGTCCGCATGGAATGGCAAAGCCATCTTCTGCTCAATGGCAGAATTCACGATCGACTCAGATGCGAGTCTCCACGGCTGGGGAGCCCACTGCGAGGGAGTCTCAACCGGGGGTAGTTGGTCGGAATCCGAATCCCGACTGCACATCAACGCCCTGGAACTTCTGGCAGGCTCCTTCGCCATTCGCAGCTTCGCCAAGGACCGTGCCCTATCATGTATTCGGCTCCGCATGGACAATGTTTCGGCGGTGCGATATGTCAACCACCTGGGTGGTACACAGTCGGTGGTCCTGGCCAGATTGGCGAAGGACTTTTGGGAATTTTTCCTGGAACGGAACCTGATGGTCTACGCGGAATACCTGCCTGGTCTGCACAACGTCCAGGCGGACTGGGGTTCACGTTATCTCTCAGACAACAGCGACTGGAGATTGGCCAGGGAGGTGTTCTCCAATATATCATATCTCTGGGGACCGTTTACCATAGACCTTTTCGCCTCCCGGCTCAACGCCCAACTCCTACGTTCTTCAACTGGCCAGACCCGATGGCGGAGGCAGTGGATGCCTTCCTACAAGACTGGAAGGGAGGCCTCCTGTATGCCTTTATGCCTATTGGCAACAGCATGGGCTCCCGGCACTAGACGGGCATATGGGTCAGCTTGGCGAGCTTGGGCTGGCTGGTGCATGGCTCGGAACGAGGATCCCGTTTCGGCCTCTGTAACAGTAGTCCTACAGTTCCTGACATCCCTCTTCGAGGCAGGACTATTAACCTTTACTGCTCTGCTATCTCAGCGATTCACCAAGGCTTCCAGGGCTGCCCCGCTTAACAACACCCCCTAGTGTGCCGACTCCTCAAGGGTTCTAGGTTTTCACGACCACCCAGGCCACGCTACTCCACGACCTGGGACGTCTCGGTTGTATTGGCTTACCTCTCATCCTGGCCCGCTAACACAGGGCTCTCCCTCAAACAGCTATCTGCCAAATTGGTTTGCCTGCTCTGCCTCGTCTCATGCAAGAGAGTTTCGGATGTCAGAGCACTGGACTTCGATGCCACGTCATATACCCCGGACGGGGTAACTTTCAACATCAGCAGGCGGACTAAGACTTCCATCAAAGCGGTATCCTACCCTAGTTTCCCTACCTCTCCTTCACTATGCCCAGTGGCCTGCCTTCGCGAATACGAGACTCGCACCAACCCACACCGCTCTACCGTCTCTCCTCAGTTGTTTTTATCTTTCCGTCCTCCTTTTCACCCGGTTTCTAGCACTACCTTGTCACGATGGGTGAAATGGCTGCTGTTCCAAGCAGGCATTGATACCACGATGGAAAGAGAAAAAATCAGCGCTAGATTGCCACACAAGAAAATAATAGTAAGGCTGCAATCCTTAAAGGGGAGTGCCCTATAATCCCCTAATGATAAGAAATGATGCAAAATAGAACAAAAAAAGGTTGCGCCTAAAATATACAGTAAAACATATAAGAGTGTATATAATAAATAATATAAAATAATAAAATTTAATATTGAATATTAAATGAAATATAAATGGATAATTGGCAATAGTCCAAAGCACTTATCATAAGTCCATAATGGTAGATGCCGTGTATAAGAACAGGGATCCTGAGGCGTAAAATGGGGTGTGTCTTCACAAAGGTGTCCTTGAAATCCAGTGAAGTAATATGTGAAGAAAAAAACAAGAGGAACTCCAATGGCCCAGTATATAGATGAATAAAATGGTAAATAAAATAAAATAAAAGTAGTCTTACTCACACAGATTTTCAGAGCTAGAACCTAGCTCTGATATAACGCACGTGAAGTGGAATAATCCCCACTCAAGGATATGCGGCGTAATATTGATTGGCGAGTATCTGGCTCAGATTCAACGTCCAAGTTGGTATTATTCGACCCAGGGAGATAAAATAAAGTATATAGTGCTCTCTGTATAGTAATTAAAAGGTATAAAAAGAGAATAAATATACTACTCACAGTATATAGAGCAGGCTTGTACTGCTCAATGTAGGCGCTTGGGTGGTATCATCCCCACCTAAGGATTCTTTAGGCTTCTCGTCAGGTAGATAGTATATGTATAGTCCGGTGAAAAAGAAATCAAAATGGCTATAAAATGTTTTATGCCAAAGTATTTTCTTTATTGTAAAATAATAAAATTAATATCTAAACGTGTTTCGCCGCAAGGGCTTCTTCAAGTAGATAATAGTAAAATGCTCGACATTATCAAAGCATACCAGTATCCCCCCATATTTCTTGGGGAGGCACCTTGAATGCTCTTTTATCTCCACTATCTCGTGAGTGCATCCATTTAAGCGCACATTTTCACTGTATATACTGTATCACACTATTGTTTTTTCTTTGTATGTTCCCCCCATAGACTGTACAGCCGTATCCCATTTCTGCTTGTGGTTCTTCTATGATGTCGGCAGGCGCACGCCTAGAAGACATTATGAGGACGGCTGACTGGTCTAGGGAGTCTACTTTCCGAGAATTCTACTTTCGGCCGGCCCCACATACATTCGCTGCGGTAATGGATCAGCTTTAAACTTGCAATATGAGCCTCCGTGTCTTCTTATAAAATTACATGATTTTGCTATTACATGACGAAAAGTCATGATTTTATTAAAGACACGGAGGCGAGTATTGTCCCACCCTTTTTTCGTTCTTACACAATTGTAATAATGTATTTCCCCCCCCCCCCAGAATTACTCATACCACTATACACCACATAGTATGGTTCAGTACGGTAAGTGGGGCCATCCTTAGACAATGTTGTTTCGGTAATGCTGGATATATCAATTGTTTTGTGGGACTGTGCATATGGGGGTCATTTCTCACCCGTGTAACCTTGAAACTAGTTGCAAGTATCGACTTTAACCTGTCGGCTCCTGTTCCTTTATGTCTTCATAGCTTAATCCGGCAAGACAGCAAGCAATGGTCAGATTATAGGACTCCTCCCGCTATTCTCCATCGGTCCTATGGCTTCTAGGGTCAAGCTTCCCAGTTATTGATGTTCTACCTTCTTCAGTTTGAGTTTTTTGCCTTGGGACTTTGTTCTCACACTACTCTCGTTCTGGACTGTAACGGAATACAGTACATTAGTCCACGATATCCGTTGGTATCCTCAGGAAATCCACAGTCAGAGCAGAAAGCACGGCAATATTCCCCATCCTCCCAATAACCGGACGAAACACAGTTTGGGAGTCAACTAACTCAGTTTATTCACAGGCTGGCATATTTAAGCAGTTCCCCATGCAAGGGGTTTCCTTACAGATAATCCAGGGGATTTCTCCCAACATGCATTGTTCTTTTCCCAGCAGGCATTGCTGCACGAGAGGGATACTCCCACTAAAATGGACGATTAAGTGGATTATCCCCTCGTGCAGCAGAACTGACAATTTACTTTAAAATACATATTTTCCACAATATTCGGTATTTTAAGATGACTGAACGTTCGGTAGATAGCTGGGGTCGAAGCGCATACTTCGTGGGAATACCGCTTTGATCCCAGCTGAATTGACCGAACGCCGCACAAAACACATTAAAACATTGAGTTCGGTTTAAAAGTACCGAACAGCTAGGGGGAACAGAATGTGCCGAACGCGGGACTCCCGAACGCTCTGGAAGTCCAGCGGTGTTCGGATCATTGAGTAGCCGTTTTCAGTTCCAGGCTCTCGACGACCGAACACCGCTGCAGAGACAAAGGATCCAAGATGGCCGACCGCCGCATGGTCGGTAGCCGAACGGCGGCCACCTAGGAGAGCCCTTAATTACCGATTGCAACATTGTTGCAATCGGTTAATTGGTGCCACACGACTTGTGAATGGGTGGTCTACCTGGGGAGCCCGCATTCGTACGGCGAACGGCCGGGATAGCCGTGTTTCGTCGAACGAATGCTTTGTATGCTGGCAGCGTACGGCTGCCAGCATGCGAACGGCCATAACACAGCACATATACAGGTAAGGACACACAGTATGCATTCAGCCTATGGACAACCTACAGTAAATATAGTTCAGAAGTGGCTAGGTTTGCCACAATGCTCCCCCAGAACCAAGCCGGCATACACAGTCTGATCCCAACGGATCGGCTTGGGGATGTCCGGGAGAGTACTCACAGATCACTTCTCGAGTTCAGTCTGTCTGGATAACCCGTCAGCGTTACCGTTTTGTTTTCCTGGCCGGTAATGGATGGTAAAGTCAAAGGGCTGCAGCGCCAAACTCCAGCGCAGCAGCCTGGCATTGTCTCCAGACACACGGTTTAGCCACACCAACGGGTTGTGATCTGTGAGTAAGGAAAAAGGTTGTCCATACAAATACGGCTGTAACTTTTTAAGGGCCCACACCACGGCCAGGCATTCTTTCTCAATGGCGGCGTAGCTCACTTCACAGGGCAACAACTTGCGGCTTAAGTAGGCTACGGGATGTTCTCCGCCATCGGCTCCCACTTGACTCAGCACTGCCCCCAATCCAAACATTGAAGCGTCTGTGTGGACAAGAAATCTTTTAGTTGGATCAGGAGCAGTTAACACAGGAGCATTAGTTAGGGCTGTCTTGAGTTGTTGGAATGCCTGCTCACACTCTGGGGCCCAGACAACCAGTAGGGGGAAGGTTCTTTTTGGTCAGGTCCGTCAGGGGTTTGGCCAGGGCGCTGTAGTCGGGTACAAATTTCCTATAATACCCTGCAGTCCCTAGAAACGCTAGCACCTGAGTTTTGGTCCTTGGGGTAGGCCACTTAGCTACGGCCTCAATTTTGGCTGGCTCGGGTCTCTGCTGCCCACACCCTACTCGGTGTCCCAGATACTGCACTTCGGCCATACCTACGTGGCACTTACTAGGTTTTAAAGTTAACCCGGCTTCCCCAATACGGTCTAAGATCGCCCCTATATGGTGTAGGTGATCTTCCCAGGTCTGGCTGAAGATGGCTATGTCATCCAGATAGGCACAGGCATACTCCTGAAAGCCGTCCAGTAGCCGATCTACCATCCGCTGAAAAGTAGCCGGAGCATTTTTCATTCCGAAGGGCATTACCTTAAACTGGTACAGGCCAAACGGAGTGACAAACGCCGACTTGGGGATGGCATCATCGGCTAGAGGAATTTGCCAGTATCCCTTACACAAGTCAATGGTAGTGAGATACTGACCCCGTGCCATCTTATCTAGCAGCTCGTCTATCCGAGGCATCGGGTAGGCATCAGGCACTGTCTTGTCATTCAGCCTCCGGTAGTCAACGCAGAATCGGGTAGTGCCGTCTTTTTTAGGCACCAGGACTACCGGCGATGCCCAGGGGCTATCTGAGGGTTCGAAAACCCCTAGCTGCAGCATTTCATCTAGCTCGGCCTTCATATGGGTCCGGACTGATTCCGGAACCCTATATGGAGCCTGTCGCATAGGTAGCTGTCCCGGGGTTTCGACTCGGTGGGTGGCTAGCGGAGTGTACCCAGGTAAATTGGAGAAGGTAGCCCCTTTAGCTACGATCAGCGCCTGTACCTGGGCACGCTCGTGAGGGCTTAGCCGCTCCCCCAGCTGGACTCCCCGGGAGGGCTCTATCGGTTCTTCCGGTTCTAGTAGATCAGGTAGTGGCAGGTTCTCCTGATCTTCTAAGGCGGAGGCACAGATTGCCGTCACATCCTCTATCCTCTCATGGTAGGGTTTGAGCATGTTTACGTGGAGCATGCGTCTCTTCCCTACCCCTGAGCAGGGGCCGATCACATAGGTAGTGTCGCATCGCTGCTCTACTACCTGGTATGGGCCTTGCCAGATGGCCTGCAGCTTGTCTGTGCGGACAGGTTTTAAAATCAAAACCTTCTGTCCCACTTGAAAGCTGCGGTCCCTGGCTCCTCTATCGTACCAGCGTCGCTGACGTTGCTGCGCCGCCTGGAGGTTGGTGTGCACAGCCTGAGTTAGCGCCTCCAGACGGTCTCTGAACTCCGGTACATATGATACGATAGGGGTTTCGCTAGCCGTACTCTCCCCCTCCCAGTGTTCCCTAATCAAGTTCAAGGGTCCCCGTACCCTTCTCCCAAACAATAGTTCAAATGGGGAGAACCCGGTCGATTCTTGGGGAACCTCTCTATACGCAAAGAGCAGGTGAGGCAGGAACCTCTCCCAGTCTTTGTGGGTTTCCCCGAACGTCCGAAGCATCTGCTTCAGCGTCCCATTGAATCTCTCACATAGTCCATTGGACTGGGGGTGGTAGGCGGAATTGACTATTGGCTTAATGCCACATACCTTCCACATATGTTGGGTGACCTCGGCAGTAAATTGGGTGCCCCGGTCGGATATTATTTCTTGGGGGAATCCTACCCTGGAAAACACTTTCATTAAGGCTTCAGCTACGGTTTCAGCATGAATGTTAGTGAGGGCCACCGCTTCGGGGTACCTGGTGGCGTAGTCCACCACGGTTAAAATATACTTTTTGCCAGAGGGACTGGGTTTTGGCAGGGGCCCTACTATGTCTACCGCTACCCTGCTGAAGGGTTCGGCAATAATGGGTAGGGGGCATAACTTGGCCTTGTGGCGATCCCCTCGTTTACCTACTCGCTGGCAAACGTCGCAGGAGGTGCAATACTGTCGCACATCCTGTGAGATTCCGGGCCAGAAAAACGCATGCGTCAGGCGGTATCGGGTGCGGGTCATCCCTAGGTGTCCCGACAAGGGGATATCATGAGCAATTCTAAGCAGCTCCTGCCTATACTTCTGTGGTACCACTAACTGTTTGTTAGTCAAGGTGACAGATCCCCCCACGTCCTTGGCCGTGACACGGTACAATAACCCTTTCTCCCACGTGTAATGCTCCCCCTCTAGCCCTGTCTGGTCAGCTTGTGCCCGGTCCCTATAGACTTGTAGAGTGGGATCGGTCTGTACTTCAGTGACAAAGGTAGTCGGGGTATCCCAGGACATGGGAGTCGGGTGGGGGTCATGGTTTCTTACCTGAGCCTCAGAGTGTATCGGTGTAGCCGTGGTGCGAGCCTGTTGCCGTGTGGTTACTGGATGGGCTTCCTGGTAGGGAGCCTGTGGAACAAAGGCAGAGGTCATCTGGCCCAAATCATTCCCTAGCACAACATCTGCTGGTAAGTTCTGCATTAGTCCCACTTCTACTGTCCCCTCTCCCGCACCCCAGTTCAAATGTACTTTCGCCGTGGGTAGTCGGTATATGGCTCCCCCGGCTACCCGAACGGCCACAGATCCACCAGTATGCGTGCCCTCCGATACCAAATGGGGTGCTATCAGGGTTAAGGTAGCTCCCGAATCCCGCAGTCCCTGAACCTCGTTCCCCTCAAGCGTTACCAGCTGACGGTGATGTTGCCGGTTGTCGGTGGCTCGGACCGACATTACCTCGTGCAAGATACCCAGGGGCTCCTCCGCATGAACACTCCACAACTCCTGAGTGGCTGGTTCCCTCTGGTAATGGTGAGCAGCCGCCCTGGGTACGGGGCTTGGACGCCCCTGATTCCAGGTGGGCCTGCCACGATTCTGGGTGCATTCTCGGGCCATATGCCCCCATTGTTTACAGGAATGGCACTGGATGTTGGCCCGCCCGTTGTATCTGGAAGGGGGCGGTACATGTCCTTGCGAAGGACGGAACGGGGTGGCTGTGGGCGCTAGAGGTGGTGGAGCGCTAGGTAGTCCTGTGGGTCGGGAGTAGCTTTTGGCTACAGGTCCCTGGTGCCTCCGGGCATCAAAGTGTTGATCGGCCAATCTAGCTGCTTCAGGTAGGGTGAGGGGTTTCCTGTCCCGCACCCATTCTTGAGTCTCCGGGGATAATCCATTAAAAAATTGCTCCAGCAACATCATCTGACGCAATTCCTCCATGGTGGTGGCGTTGCTGGCCTGTATCCACCCTTGGGAGGCTTGATCCAGTTTGTGTGCCCATTCGGCATGCGAATCTCGCTCTGGTTTGCGTAAGTGTCTGAACTTGCGCCGGTATGCCTCTGGGGTAATGGCATACCTCTCCAAGATTGCGCGCTTTACTTTTTCGTAATCTTTGCTGTCCTCACTGGGCACAGCACGGTAAGCTTCAGCTGCCTGACCTGCTAGTTTGCTTGCTAGCAGTTGCACCCATACTGACCGTTCTAGCTCATGTAGATCACACAGTCTTTCAAAGTCCTGCAAGTACCCATCGATTTCGTCCTTTTCCTCGCAAAAGGCTCTGAAGGCCTGGTACGGGAGCTTGGGCTTTACCGGGTTGTAAAGGGACCCTGTGTTGGACTCGGTTCGAGTCAAGGCGTGCTGCGGGCTGTGTGCCATTACGTATTCCTGCACGTTGGCCATCACCATATTCAACATGGCATCCGATATAGGCTGCGGCAAAAATGCTAGCCTGGTCCTCATCTCTCTTTCATAGAGCGTTTCTTCCATAACTACTGGGGGTGTAGCGCTGCGGGCTTGGTCTCCCTCCATCAGCTCGGCAATTAGTACCGCCTTGGTTTTGCTGCTGGCTACTTTCCCCCTGGCTTCCAGTAGTTCTTTTAAAGTCTGTCGTTTCAGTATGGTATAATCAATCTCCATACGAATTGCCCTTGCTTTCCTTGTTCGGTAGTTCCAGTTACACGAACTCTGCTTTTCGGCTGTAAGGTTCGGATCCCGTCGCTTGCCACCAATTGTAACGGAATACAGTACATTAGTCCACGATATCCGTTGGTATCCTCAGGAAATCCACAGTCAGAGCAGAAAGCACGGCAATATTCCCCATCCTCCCAATAACCGGACGAAACACAGTTTGGGAGTCAACTAACTCAGTTTATTCACAGGCTGGCATATTTAAGCAGTTCCCCATGCAAGGGGTTTCCTTACAGATAATCCAGGGGATTTCTCCCAACATGCATTGTTCTTTTCCCAGCAGGCATTGCTGCACGAGAGGGATACTCCCACTAAAATGGACGATTAAGTGGATTATCCCCTCGTGCAGCAGAACTGACAATTTACTTTAAAATACATATTTTCCACAATATTCGGTATTTTAAGATGACTGAACGTTCGGTAGATAGCTGGGGTCGAAGCGCATACTTCGTGGGAATACCGCTTTGATCCCAGCTGAATTGACCGAACGCCGCACAAAACACATTAAAACATTGAGTTCGGTTTAAAAGTACCGAACAGCTAGGGGGAACAGAATGTGCCGAAGTCCAGCGGTGTTCGGATCATTGAGTAGCCGTTTTCAGTTCCAGGCTCTCGACGACCGAACACCGCTGCAGAGACAAAGGATCCAAGATGGCCGACCGCCGCATGGTCGGTAGCCGAACGGCGGCCACCTAGGAGAGCCCTGAATTACCGATTGCAACATTGTTGCAATCGGTTAATTGGTGCCACACGACTTGTGAATGGGTGGTCTACCGGGGGAGCCCGCATTCGTACGGCGAACGGCCGGGATAGCCGTCTTTCGTCGAACGAATGCTTTGTATGCTGGCAGCGTACGGCTGCCAGCATGCGAACGGCCATAACACAGCACATATACAGGTAAGGACACACAGTATGCATTCAGCCTATGGACAACCTACAGTAAATATAGTTCAGAAGTGGCTAGGTTTGCCACATGGACATTTTACTTTGGTCGCATCTTCAGAAAGAGGGAAATGGAAGGGAAGTGCTGCCTGTTATACTGGGACCTGAGCGGGGAGGGGCCTATGTTATCACATTCCTTTTTCATTCTGTTTGTATTATTTGCTGCTATTGGTGGACAGTAAAGAAAGGGATATGCAATATGAGCCTCCGTGTCTTTAATAAAATCATGACTTTTCGTCATGTAATAGCAAAATCATGTAATTAACTGCCGGAACAAGTGCATACACATAAATTGAGCTTTTCCAGCTGGCCTAATTTTCAGAATAAAAAAAAAAAACTCAGCTCGTCTTTTCAACGGAAGAAGACATTGACAGATCTTCTTCAGGATGCCATTAATTTAGTCCCAATAAGATAGCTACATTACATTACGCTACACAGACATATAGGCTAAAAAAAAAGACTCAAGTCCATAAAGCTTAGAATTCCACATATCTGTGTTACTGTTGTTAATCCAAAAGATGGCGAAACCCCCAATGTGAAACAAATTCCAATATTGCCCCAAACTGACTTCTTGACTTCAAAATGTCAATCTGATTTCTCCTTGGAATCAAAAACTGTTACATCACATTTTTTTTTTAAATTATTATTATTTATTTTTGTTCGTGATTAGCAGAACATACAAGCTTAGAGTTAAATTACCAGGAGTAATTATGACAGTGTTCAAATATAGGAAGAACATGGAATGTCAGGATACTGCGCTTTTTTGTTGTTGACTAAAAGCAAGCCAAACGTGTCAGATAGAAACTTTAACTGACAGTAGTAATAACTAGCAGAAGAGAGATACCACTGGTTGCTGGAAGATAAACTACAGTTGCTTGCCAATGTAAGCAAAGCAATAGAGTATAAAAATCATGGATATAGTGAGAGAGGCTGCAAACATAACAGCATCGCTTTAGTGAGACTATGTTACATCACATTAACACTTATCTCCTTGAATATTTTATTTTCCCCCCAAAAAATTGAAAAAAACATTCAGATCTGTACAAACGTGCACAACATCTGATAAAGCAGTCTCCTTAAAGAGAACACATAATTTTTTTTTGTTCTTACTGTAATCGATCCTTTCCTATACCACAGACAAAATCTCCCCTCTTTAAATTTAAATGGATAACCTCTTATCTTATTAATGAACAGATTGCCAGAGAACTGTTTGTACTGGCCCTGTATTTATTTCCATAATGTTATCCTATTCCCTCAGAGTTGCCTTTTTTTTCTAAATTCAGCAAGTTTTTAAACTTTGTTTGTAATTGAATTTTTCCATTCCCTTAATTAATTTTGCGACCTGCCTCTGCAATTTTTCTTCCATAAAATGATTCTTTAAAAAAGGTGCCTAGAATTGCACCGCATGTTCAAAGTAAGGTCTAATCATTGACTTATATTTTCTTGATACATATTTTTGACCTATGAGTTAATTATCCTTGCTATGCACTACAATACCTTATTGGCCTTATCAACTGCCAGCTGACAATCCACATTGTTGTCTAGTCTGTTGTCTATAAATATTCACAAGTCCTTCAATTGTATTTCTTTTTTTCCATAACCTTAGGTTACCAGTACCATTTAGATTATAAATTGTATTCTTAACCTTAAAATGCATAACCAATTATATACATCAAATCTAGTTTGTCACTTTACTGCCCAGTCCTCTAATTTGTCCAAATCCTTACTAAATTTTGTTTCAACTGCAAATACTTGCACATAATATATGATGATAGACTGTGTGGTGGAAAACCAACACCAGTCAACAGGTGGAGCGCTTAAAAATTACACGTAAATGACTCACCTCCCCCTCTCTTGGGTATATTTGTGATAACCTAGAGGTGGGGATTGAGATAAAGAATACAATCGTGTGATACGTTAAACAACAGCGGAGTGATGATCAAGATATATAGATCCACTCACATGGTACTGAGCCTCAGCAGGACAGGCCACTTCAGTCACTTAACTGGGTCCAGCGCCGATGTCCATAGCGCTGGGTCAGCTTGCTCAGCAATGGCCGCTCTCGCATTAGGATCTCCCCATAGACAGGACAGGCAGATGTGTATTTAGAGGTAACACGAAACCAACAGTTGGTGAAATTCATACTGTTCCTTTAAAAGGTGGTAAAATACACAGAACTGCTCACCTTGTTCAGAGCCTGTAACCCTGGCTCTGAATACAATAATGTATGTGCCAATAAGGGGGCACAAACCCTATAGATGGGTATTAGGAACACTACTTACGTCCACAGGTAGGAGTTGAAAAAAGTAAAATGTATTTAAATTTTAAAAAGCTAATACAAAATAAAAATTACTGTATTGAAACAGTAATACAAATGAATCTTCAATCCTCCTGGACACCCTGATCTGAGCCTGATCTGAGGACACAGTAGCTTGCACCCATAGTACCACTAATCAAAAAAAAAATGACAGGCAGAGGCAGGCCACCCCTCAGGAGCCGTCGTGGTCGTGGTGCTGTGATTCCCTTTGGCCCTAGAATAATGCCCAGTGTTCAGAGGCCACGTACCCTGAACTCGAAAAGTTCTGAGGACATAGTTGACTGGCTAACACAGGACACCCAATATTCTACAGCTTCCGCTCGGAACCTTGACGCACCATCCTCCTCCAGCTTAGCTTCGGGCACCTCTCAAGATACCACTCACCCGCCTGCCGCCACCACGAACACTAGCACCACAGCCGCTTCACTTGATCTGTCAGAGGAGTTATTTACAGATCATTTGGAAGAAATGAGTGATGCGCAACCATTATTGCCAAAGGATGTAGATAACAGGGATATGTCTCAGTCAGGCAGCATTACACACATGGACGTACGGTGTGATGATGATGATGTTGTATCCGCTGCTGCTTCCTTTGCTGAGTTGTCAGATACAAGTGAAGCGGTTGATGACGACGATGCGTCCGTGGATGTCACGTGGGTGCCCGCTAGAAGAGAAGAAGAACAGGGGGAAAGTTCAGATGGGGAGACAGAGAGGAGGAGGAGACGAGTTGGAAGCAGGGGGAGTCAGACAGCATGCATCGGCACCCGGGGTCAGCCAGACAGCACGCCAATCAATGCATGCTGTTGCCACCACCAGAATGCCGTCATTGCAGAGCTCAGCAGTATGGCATTTTTTTTGTGTGTCTGCCTCTGACAGCAGATATGCCATTTGCAACCTGTGCCAAAAGAAACTGAGTTGTGGGTCCAACACCCACCTAGGTACAACTGCTTTGTGAAGGCACATGATCGCACATCACAAACACCTATAGGATCAACACATGAGTACAAGCAGCACACAAACTCAAAGCCGCCATCCTCCACCTGGTCCAGCATCTTCAGCCACGTCAACCACTGCTGTCCTCCTTGCCCCCTCTCAACCATCCGGCACTCCGTCTCTCGCCTTGAGCAGGCCCTGCTCATCTGCCCACAGTCAGATGTCTGTCAAGGACATGTTTGAGCGTAAGAAGCCAATGTCACAAAGTCACCCCCTTGCCCGGCATCTGACAGCTGGCTTGTCTGAACTCTTAGCCCGCCAGCTTTTACCATAAAAGCTGGTGGAGTCAGTGGCGGATCCAGAGGGGGCAACGGGGCAATTGCCCCCCCCCCGATATTCTCCCCTGCTGGCTAATGCAGGGCTGGCATTGCCCAAGTGCCAGCCCTGCAATGTGCCTGCGGACCGGGGAGGGAGATCTCTGATTGACCACGGCAACGCTCCCAATCTCGCGAAAGTGAACCCTAGCCCTGTAGCTGGGCTAGAGTTCACCTCACCACCACCGGACCACCAGGGAATCCCACTGGACAACCAGGGAACGAAATATGTCCCTCCTCATCAATAAAGGTAAGAAGGGAGGTGGGACATAAATATATTAATTTTAATTACATTTTTTTTAAAAAGCCTCCCTACCCTCCATACACACACTACACACACTGCCCCAGAAACACTGCCCCCCATACACACACTACACACACTGGCCCCATACACACACTACAAACACTGCCCCCCTTACACACACTACACACACTGCCCCACAAACACTGCCCCCATACACACACTACAAACACTGCCCCACAAACACTGCCCCCATACACACACTACACACACTGCCCCATACACACACTACACACACTGCCCCACAAACACTGCCCCCATGCACACACTACACGCACTGCCCCACAAACACTGCCCCCATGCACACACTACACACACTGCCCCCATACACACACTACACACACTGCCCCACAAACACACACTACACAGACTGCCCCACAAACACTGCCCTCATACACACACTACACACACTGCCCCACAAACACTGCCCCCATACACACACTACACACACTGACCCACAAACACTGCCCCCATACACACAATGCCCCACATACACTGCCCCCATACACTCACTACACACACTGCCCCATACACACACTACACACACAGCCCCACAAACACTGCCCCCATACACACACTGCCCCACAAACACTGCCCCATACACCCACACTGCCCCACAAACACTGCCCCCCATACACACACTGCACACACTGCCCCACAAACACTGCCCCCCATACACACACTGCACACACTGCCCCATAAACACTGCCCCCATACACACACTACACACACTGCCCCACAAACACTGCCCCCATACACACACTACACACATTGCCCCACAAACACTGGCCCCCATACACACACTACAAACACTGCCCCCATACACACACTACACATATTGCCCCACAAACACTGCCCCCGTACACACACTACACACACTGCCCACAAACACTGCCCCCATACACACACTACACACATTGCCCCACAAACACTGCCTCATACACACACTACACACACTGCCCCACAAACACTGCCCCCACACACACACTACACACATTGACCCACAAACACTGCCCCACAAACACTGCCCCATACACACACTACACACACTGCCCCACAAACACTGCCCCATACACACACTACACACACTGCCCCACAAACACTGCCCCCATGCACACACTACACACACTGCCCCCATACACACACTACACACACTGCCCCACAAACACACACTACACACACTGCCCCACAAACACTGCCCTCATACACATACTACACACACTGTCCCACACACACTGCCCCCATACACACACTACACACACTGACCCACAAACACTGCCCCCATACACACAATGCCCCACATACACTGCCCCCATACACACACTACACACACTGCCCCACAAACACTGCCCCCCCACACACACACTACACACACAGCCCCACAATCACTGCCCCCATACACACACTGCCCCACAAACACTGCCCCCATACACACACTGCCCCACAAGCACTGCCCCCATACACACACTGTGTCATGCCTTAATTATAATATCCTCTTACTTCCTGGTTCCACGGAGCTTAGCCACACCTCTTTATAACACGGTCTCCCTATTTAATCTGACCGCACCAGCTGATCGACGCTGGATTATTGAACTACGTTCCGTACTCACGAACCGGCTGCAACATCGTTGTGAAAGCCCTCTATTACCGGACCGGACTGGAAGACTTCAAGTTCCCTTCACCTTTCCTCATCCACGGCTAAAGCTGAACTCTCTCCATTCAGGATAAACCGCCTCTGAGGAGATCTCGGGAACCAGTGTTCTATGTGCCGGAAGCTAAGTAAAACCTCTGTGATAAGCGTTGCATCTCAAAGCTGTTATTTCCTGTCTCCAAAGTTCTTCGTTAAAGCCAACCCGTTACAGCTAACTTCAACTCATACTTTGTCTCAGTTAGCTGCATCTGTCTTACTTCAGTTAAAGTCTATGGAACAGCTATTGTAACTTCTTATCACCTAATTAATTAATACTACTAAAGGACTCTTTCTGATTCAGTCACCGTTTACTAATTAAAGCTACAGTGCATATATTTGTGGACTTCAGTCACCGTTTACTACTTAAAGCTACAGTGCATATAATTGTGGACTTCAGTTATCGTTTACTACTTAAAGCTACAGTGCATATAATTGTGGACTTCAGTTATCGTTTACTACTTAAAGCTACAGTGCATATAATTGTGGACTTCAGTTATCGTTTACTACTTAAAGCTACAGTGCATATAATTGTGGACTTCAGTTATCGTTTACTACTTAAAGCTACAGTACCTGTAAATTGGAATTAAAGTCAATACCTTTTACTTTTTATAATAAATATTCAAACTATAAGAAATCTGCAGTTGTGTTCCTTCATAACAAATGTTTAGACGTGACAGAATAATCCAGCCATTGTAATGGATCCAGCAGATTTCGATTCTACTATAACTACGCTGAATCAAAGAGTTGATACACTAGCCCAAGGTGTGCAAGACCTGCAAGTTACTAACGAAAGAATTCTCACTTATGTCAGAGATCTACAAACTCATACTCCTCATACTATTCTGCACTCGGCTAGTGATCCTGCTGTATGTAACCCAGAAAAGTTCTCTGGAGATCGTTCAAAATACAGGGAGTTCCTCAACACCTGCAAATTACTAATTGCTTTGAAACCTCGATCCTATCCTACAGAAAGAACTAAAGTTTGTTCGGTTATTTCCTTTCTAAGAGGTGAACCTATGTCATGGGCCCATTCCTTTCTGGAAAACGATGACCCCATCTTAGACTCACTGGATGAATTTTTTGAAGCCATGTCTCTTCTCTATGAAGATCCTAACAAACAAGCTACAGCTGATTTAACAATCAGAACACTACAGCAAAGAAATAGACCCGTTGAAGATTACATTGCTGAATTTAAAAGATGGGCTGTAGAAACGCAATGGAATGACATCACATTGCGCAACCAATTTCGAATTGGGTTATCTGAAGCTGTAAAAGACGAACTATCTAGAACAGAACTCCCTACTACTTTGAACGCTCTAATTCACTTATCAATCAGCATTGACAGAAGATTAAGAGAAAGAAAGGCAGAAAAAGCCCTTTTTCATTCTAAAGACCGAAAACCTTTTATTCCCTCAAAAGCTCCAGAAAAGACTTCCTTACCCAGTGAACCTATGGAAATAGGGGTAATAAGAAGTCCTCTTACTCCTGCAGAGAAGAACCGAAGACGTCAATTAAACCTATGCATGTATTGTGCCTCTCAAGATCATCTGGTTTCTGATTGTCCCTTATTAAAACGGACAAAGGCCGGTAGACAAGCCTATACCTCTGCTATCTTCAGTGCACTCCCCTCAACTCCGACCACTCCGTTCACACCTATATCCCTTGTAATACAGTGGGATAAGGTGAGAATTGTTACTGAAGCTCTCATCGATTCAGGTGCACATGGGGTATTCATCGATTCAACTTTTGTAACAAAGAATAAAATTCCTTGTGTTCGAAAAACCATTTCTGTTCCTATTAAAGTGATTGACGGCTCCTTTATCTCCTCGGGACCGATTCTTCATGAAACCATCCCTCTAAAGGTAACCACTAATCATATACATACTGAATTTCTAGTATTTGATGTTATTCCATCACCTCTCTATCCCGTTATAATAGGGATCAACTGGTTAGGGAACCACAACCCTCAAATTTCATGGTCTCCTTTCTCTATCACCTTTAACTCACATTATTGTAAAGAAACATGTTTACAGCAAATTCCTATTCTTCAGATCTCCAAAGAACCAACCATACCTTCTTGTTATTCAGACTTTTCAGATGTCTTCAGTAAAAAAGAAGCTGAAACACTCCCACCTCATCGTTCCTACGATTGTCCTATAGACCTCATACCTGGTGCCCCTATGGATAATGCAAAAGTCGATTGTATCATCAACTGGCCTGTTCCCTCTACAGTAAAAGAATTACAGCGATTTCTAGGGTTCGCCAACTTCTACAGAAAATTTATTAAAAACTACTCTGAGATTGCTCATCCACTCAATCAACTTAACAGTAAAAAACATCCCTTCAATTGGAACGAGAAGGCTCAAACTGCCTTCACTGAATTAAAGAGAAAGTTTACAACAGCTCCTATACTTCAACTTCCAAATCCTTCATATCTTTATGTCCTTAAAACGGATGCTTCGGAAATTGCAATTGGAGCTGTCCTTTCTCAACACAAAACTCCTCAAGAACCTCTTCATCCTGTCGCCTTCTTCTCACGATCATTGTCTCCTGCCGAAAAGAATTATCCTACAGGAGAAAAAGAATTATTAAGTATCAAAGTGGCTTTAGAAACCTGGAGACACCTTCTTGAAGGTACTCAGAACTCTTTAATCATTTATACTGACCATAAAAGTCTCGAATATCTTCACTCCAATAAAACACTGTCTGCACGACAAGTAAGATGGAATCTCTTTTTCTCCCCGTTCAACTTCCAAATAGTCTTTAGACCTGGGTCTGGAAACAAAAAGGCTGATGCCCTTTCCAGGATCCATAAAGACACTAAAATTGAACCTCCTTCGCCTAAAGTCATTGGAATCTTATCTTCTCTTACTGACGACATTAAAGATCTCAGTGAAGATGCTCTCGAACTTCCTAAATCAATGAAATTATCCAAGAAAAACGGTCTCTACTATTTTAAAGACCGGATTTACGTACCTCCTTCTCATCATCATACCAGCAGCAAAATGACTCCATCTCTATCCAATTATGGATTTCATCCTTCCTCATTTCCTGCTCAGACAGTTTCATCATCGAATCTCTCCGATTCGAATCAAATCTCTCATATGTCCTCTTTATTCAAGAAATTGCATGAGAATCTAGAATTGGCCTCCTCCAATCAAAAGAAGTTTTTTGATACAAAAAGACAACCTTCACCTTCTTATCAAATCGGTGATCTTGTCTGGCTTTCCTCAAAGAACATCTCTACAAATCGTCCATCAAAGAAGTTAAGTTCTCTTTTTCTTGGTCCTTTTCCAATAATATCGGTTATCAACCGTAATGTTGTTAAATTGAAACTTCCACCAACTTTAAAGCTACATCCTGTTTTTCATGTGTCATTGTTGAAGCCTCATCATCCTGACCCTTTCCAAAGAAATGTCACTACTTCTCCTGATCCCATATTGGTCCAGGGTGAAGAAGAATACGAAATTCAAAGTATACTGGATTCAAGGATCCATCGTGGCTCCTTACAATACCTCATCAGATGGAAAGGATATGGAATTGATGAAGATACATGGGAAAACTCCTCTGTCGTTCATGCTGACAAATTAATTTCCAAATTTCATAAACGTTACCCTTCCAAGCCAAGTCAATAGCACCCAGAGGTTGCTCATTAAGGAGGGGATACTGTCATGCCTTAATTATAATATCCTCTTACTTCCTGGTTCCACGGAGCTTAGCCACACCTCTTTATGACACGGTCTCCCTATTTAATCTGACCGCACCAGCTGATCGACGCTGGATTATTGAACTACGTTCCGTAGTCACGAACCGGCTGCAACATCGTTGTGAAAGCCCTCTATTACCGGACCGGACTGGAAGACTTCAAGTTCCCTTCACCTTTCCTCATCACGGCTAAAGCTGAACTCTCTCCATTCAGGATAAACCGCCTCTGAGGAGATCTCGGGAACCAGTGTTCTATGTGCCGGAAGCTAAGTAAAACCTCTGTGATAAGCGTTGCATCTCAAAGCTGTTATTTCCTGTCTCCAAAGTTCTTCGTTAAAGCCAACCCGTTACAGCTAACTTCAACTCATACTTTGTCTCAGTTAGCTGCATCTGTCTTACTTCAGTTAAAGTCTATGGAACAGCTATTGTAACTTCTTATCACCTAATTAATTAATACTACTAAAGGACTCTTTCTGATTCAGTCACCGTTTACTAATTAAAGCTACAGTGCATATATTTGTGGACTTCAGTCACCGTTTACTACTTAAAGCTACAGTGCATATAATTGTGGACTTCAGTTATCGTTTACTACTTAAAGCTACAGTGCATATAATTGTGGACTTCAGTTATCGTTTACTACTTAAAGCTACAGTGCATATAATTGTGGACTTCAGTTATCGTTTACTACTTAAAGCTACAGTGCATATAATTGTGGACTTCAGTTATCGTTTACTACTTAAAGCTACAGTACCTGTAAATTGGAATTAAAGTCAATACCTTTTACTTTTTATAATAAATATTCAAACTATAAGAAATCTGCAGTTGTGTTCCTTCATAACAAATGTTTAGACGTGACACACTGCCCCACAAACACTGCCCCCATACACACAACGCCCCACAAACACTGCCCCCATACACACACTACACACACTGCCCCACAAACACTGCCCCCCATACACACACTGCACACTACCCCACAAACACTGCCCCCATACACACACTACACACACTGCCCCACAACACTGCCCCCATACACACACTGCACGCACTGCCCCACAAACACTTCCCCCATACACACACTACACACACTGCCCCACAAACACTGCCCCCCATACACACACCACCCCAAACACACACACACTGCAACTCTCACACACACTGCCACCCTCACACACACACACACTTCAGCTCTCTCACACACACTGCCCCACACATACACTGCCCCCTAACACACACACTACAACCCTGACATACACTGACGCCCTCATGCACTCGCACTTCACCACTCACACACACACTGCACCTTTCACATGCACTTCACCAATAACACATACCACTTCTCCTATGCCCAATATCCCAGCAGACCCCAGGTAAGTTGTCAAACTGTTCTTAAACGGTTTGACTACTTACTCTGGGATGGGATCCTGGCACTACTGGCGCCATAACTACTACACTGAGCTGTAGTGGTTATTGTGTCTGGATTATTTCTTTAAATAATCTACAAGTGCCCCTCCCGAGATCAGGTTCTGGATCCGCCACTGGGTGGAGTCTGAGGCGTTCCAAAAATTTGTAGTGGAAGGTACCCGGACTAAATTTATTTGCACAAAAGGCAATCCCCAACCTGTACTCGATTGTGCAAAAGGAAGTAATGGCATGTCTGGCACACAGTGTTGGGGCAAGGGTCCATCTGACCACTGATACCTGGTCTGCAAAGCATGGTCAGGGCAGGTATATCACCTACACTGCGCATTGGATAAACCTGCTGACGGCTGCCAAGCATGGAATGCGTGGCTCTGCAGAGGAGTTGGTGACACCGCCAAGACTTGCAGGCAGGCCTGCTGCCACCTCCTCTACTCCTCCTACTCCATCCTCTTCCATAACCTCCTCGGCTGAGTCCTCTTCTGCTGCTGTGTCTTGCTCCACATCAACGGCACCCCCCCAGCTCCCCAGGTACTATTCCACATCCCGGATACGGCAGTGTCACGCCGTCTTGGGGTTGACTTGCCTGAAAGCAGAGAGTCACACCGGACAAGCACTCCTGTCCGCCCTGAACGCACAAGTGGATCAGTGGCTGACTCTGCACCAACTGGAGATCGGCAAAGTGGTTTGTGACAACGGAAGAAATTTGTTGGCGGCATTGAATTTGGGCAAGTTGACACATGTGCCGTGCATGGCACATGTGTGTAATCTGGTCGTACAACGCTTTGTGCATAAGTAATACCCAGGCTTACAGGATGTCCTGAAGCAGGCCAAGAAGGTGTGTGGCCATTTCAGGCGTTCCTACACGGCCAAGGCGCACTTTTCAGATATCCAGCGGCGAAACAACATGCCAGTGGGGCGCTTGATTTGCGACAGCCCGACATGTTGGAATTCAACACTCCTAATGTTCGACCGCCTGCTCCAACAAGAAAAAGCTGTTAACGACTATTTGTATGACCGTGGTGCTAGGACAGCCTCTGCGGAGCTGGGAATTTTTTTGCCACGTTACTGGACGCTCATGCGCAATGCCTGTAGGCTCATGCGTCCTTTTGAGGAGGTGACAAACCTAGTCAGTCGCACTGAAGGCACCATGAGCGACATCATACCATTTGTTTTCTTCCTGGAGCGTGCCCTGCGAAGAGTGCTGGATCAGGCCGTAGATGAGCGTGAAGAGGAAGAGGAAGAGTTGTGGTCACCATCACCACCAGAAACAGCCTTATCAGCATCGCTTGCTGGACCTGCGGCAACGCTGGAAAAGGATTGTGAGGAAGAGGAGTCAGAGGAGGAATGTGGCTTTGAGGAGGAGGAGGAAGACCAACCACAACAGGCATCCCAGGGTGCTCGTTGTCACCTATCTGGTACCCGTGGTGTTGTACGTGGCTGGGGGGAAGAACATACCTTCAGTGAGATCACTGAGGACGAGGAACGGGACATGAGTAGCTCGACATCCAACCTTGTGCAAATGGGGTCTTTCATGCTGTCGTGCCTGTTGAGGGACCCTCGTATAAAAAGGCTGAAGGAGAACGACCTGTACTGGGTGTCCACGCTACTAGACCCCTGGTATAAGCAGAAAGTGCCTGAAATGTTACCGAATTACTGCAAGTCGGAAAGGAGGCAGCAGTTCCAAAATAAATTAAAAAGTATGCTTTACACAGCGTATAAGGGTGATATCACAGCACAACTGGAATCTAACAGGGGAAGAGGTGAAAGTAATCCTCTTCCTCCCACGACCACGCCGGCAAGGACAGGATGCTTTACAGACGTGTTGTTGATGGAGGACATGCGGACCTTTTTAAGTCCTACACATCGCCACAGCCCTTCGGGGTCCACCCTCAGAGAATGACTCGACCGACAGGTAGCAGACTACCTCGCCTTAACTGCAGATATCGACACTCTGAGGAGCGATGAACCCCTTGACTAGTGGGTGGGCAGGCTGTGGCCTGAGATATCCCAATTCGCGATAGAACTTCTGGCCTGCCCCGCTTCAAGTGTCCTGTCAGAAAGGACCTTCAGTGCAGCAGGAGGTATTGTCACTGAGAAGAGAAGTCGCCTAGGTCAAAAAAGTCTAGATTACCTCACCTTTATTAAGATGAATGAGGGATGGATCCCGAAGGGACTGACAGTGGGCGATACATTCGACTAAAAAAGGCCTGATAAGGGGGACGTAACAGGGATTAAACTGATCAGAATAGTACTACTTAACACACCACTGCTATCTGGTGGCACATTAGATTACACCCGCAGTGCCCCAAATTTGAAGTAGGAGGACCAACCAAGCATCTTTTTCCATCTCCCGGTTCCTAAAATAGATGCCATATACACGTCCCCTGATAGGGGACGTAACAGGGATTAAACTGATAAGAATAGTACTACTTAACACACCACTCCTATCTGGTGGCACATTAGATTACACGCGCTGTGCCCCAAATTTGAAGTAGGAGGACCAACCAAGCATCTTTTTCCATCTCCCGGTTCCTAAAATCAATGCCATATACACATCCCCTGATAGGGGACGTAACAGGGATTAAACTGATAGGAATATTACTACTTAACACACCTTATAATAACGCAGAGAGAGGCAATGCAGAGAGAGGAGTCTGAAGAAGAGGAGTCAGAGGAGGAAGACAGCTTTGAGAAGGTGGAAGACCAAACACAGCAGGCGTCCCAGGGGGCTTGTTGTCACCTTTCGGGGACACTTGGTGTTGTACGTGGCTGGGTGGAGGAAGAGACCTTCAATAACATCAGTGAGGGCAAGGAACGGGACATGGCTAGCTTGGTATCCAACCTTGTGCAAATGGGGAGTTTGCGGTTGTGCAAATGGGGAGTTTGCGGTTGTTTGCGGTGCGTTAAACGGGGAGTTTGGTCTGTCACTGTGAAGCGGGCGTAACCCTTACACTACCTGATCAATACAACATCATACCTGATGTTTTAAAGCACGTTATTCCAAACAATTTAGGAATGTTAGGTGATTTATGCCCTTTATGGATTAAAACCAGACTCTGCATCAACTATGTAATTTTCCATGGGAGTTTTGCCATGGATCCCCCTCCGGCATGTTACAGTCCAGGTGTTAGTCCCTTTGAAACAACTTTTCCATCAGTATTGTGGCCAGAAAGAGTCCCTGTGGGTTTTAAAATTCGCCTGCCTATTGAAGTCTATGGCGGTTCGCCCGGTTCGCGAACATTTGCGGAAATTCGCGTTCGCCGTTTGCGAACGGAAAATGTTATGTTCGCGACATCTCTAATGAGTATTGCTAACACTTACACTGTTGCTGCTACCACCTCCACCACAACTTAAAGTAGACTAATGTAGAAGTTAGCCTCAGGATACATCCTATGTACCATCCAGAAGGCAATTGGATTTTTCTCAGCCTATACATGCTGCAATAACTTGTACTTCCACTTCTACTGGCACTGCAGCTCTTTCATCACAGCTAGTTCAAGCATTACAGCTTCTGTATTTATAGTGGTCGGAAACAAGGGATCAGTGAAACTGGTGGACTTGTTGCTGTTGCCCTCTAATTCTTGTAGCCCTACTCAAACTAAGGAAGTACTCAGCAGAGACCTTGTCAGTGTGTCACGCTTTAGTTCGGCTGTAGAAGAAGACGATATGGATAAGACAATATTGTGTACAGTAATTTCTTTACTGGCAATATGTAATAGCAGAGACAGAATCATGGGTCCATGAGACACACTTACTTACACAGAAAAAGATTAGCAATATGTAAGTACACACGCACCTCAACAGATAGATAGACCCCCTTTTGGTTTCAGAAGGACTAACAAGACAATATCAAAGAGTTTGAGAACTGACTTTGAGAGGGAAGTGAAACTAGGAGAGTCCAGCAGCAGCAAAGAAAATAGCCAGCAGTGGTTTCCTAGCAAGAAAATTGGGGTATGGCTGTATAACAGCCTGGGATCAGGCAACTTTAAAGGTTGTGTGGGAACAGAAGGGAAGGAGAGCCAAGCCGGGCCAAGTCGATTCCCATGGTGTCTCTCTGAGAGTCAAACTATGAGGAGGTAGAAGATGCAGACAAAGCTTAAACCTGTTGCGGAGTGTAGCCACTTGAAATGAAGAACGCTAACTGCATCTTTGAGTCTGAGGCGCTTCCGGGACACAGGTTAAGCATGCAGACTCAATAAGGTGAGCGCAGAGCATTCTACCATGAAAGGTTTTAAATTGGCAACACTTAAAGAGACAGTGTTCATTATACCCAACAGCCCTAATTATGCCAATAAAAACTGACATAGTACTCTGCTTTACTGAAGAGGCAGAGCAGAGCACCCAAGTTGGGTCCCCGATGTTTGGTCTAGTGAGGAAGCTAGTGATCCTTATATAGCTGCTTCCCTTACCACTCCATATATTTGTTTAAGTATATCCTATGAGGAAATCAACTTATATCATCATAATACCGTAAAGAGGAATTAGGTAGCAGTCCACTATTTTCTGCACCTGCTGTGCACTCGCCACATTGTCTAAGTCCATCTCTATATGCAGTAGAATCACCTTATTTAATAGAAACGTTTGATCATCTCCTACCAGTGCCAGACATAACTCACCCAGTGACATTATTATTGACACCCCCACCTCCCCCCCATTAGCATCAGTCAATGCTAAGGGTTGAGGTTTCCAAACCACTGGAGCAGAATGCTCTCCCCGGCTGTTCCCACCTCCTATAACCTCTGATCAAGTACTAGCATAATACTGTATTTAGCATACCACAATAGGAATTTTATTTCAGTACCGAAATTTTGCTGAACCCAACCATTGCATGAATTAAATTATGCAGACCTAAAAAAAAAAAAAGACACAGTGGTTCAGAATAACCAAAACTATTAAGCCTGCACAAGTCTACTTCATAAATACTAATAGAATTGTATGAAATGCCATAGTAAAATTCGAATGGATAATTTCCACTACAACAACCTGTTCTATACCCCTACTAACTTTTTCATAGAACGCAGTTATATTTGTTTAGCATGCGCAGTCTTTCATAAACTGCAGTTGATAACTACTAATCACATGCACAATTAATTTCTTCATATGATCCCTTAATTATCTTTCAAATAATTTCACAACCACAGATGTTGGTCTCACAATTCTGTAATTTCTGGGCAGATATTTTAATCCCTTCTTAAATATGGGCACATTTGTTTTTCTCCAATCCTTCAGTAACATTCCTGAAAAAAAAACAATCCTGAAAGATTAAAAACAGAAATTTGGATTTTACTACTTGCTGATCTTTAATTGGTAGGTACCATCTGGCCCTGGAGCTTTGCATATATTAAATGTATTTAATTGCTGTGGCAAGTTGTTCTGAGTTATCCAATCACGTTTGAGTAACTTTTTGTTTTTTGTAGTAGCAGTGATATTTTTTATCTAGTGCTATTAGTTCTTCTCTGCTATAGACCAAGGAAAACAAGTATTTAACATTTTTGCTTTTTCATTCAACCTGATATGTTAACACAACTATTTTTATTTCTGTGAATCATATCGTTCATTATCATTTATTTATTTTTTTTCAGAATTTTGGCCTGGCTCTGTTTTGCTATAATTTTTTTTATTTTCTAGTGAACTCAACTAATTGCCCTTATAATTGCCATCCTTATATTTTATATATGATACTTGAGACTTAAATGGTGTAATTAGAAAAATCCATTTTTTTTTGGACTGACTAACCTAGTAAGCAGAATTGATCTTAAAGGGACACTATAGTCACCTGAACAACTTTAGCTTAATGAAGCAGTTTTTGGTGTATAGGACATGCCCCATGCAGCCTCACTGCTCAATCCTCTGCCATTTAGGAGTTAAGTCCATTTGTTTATGAACCCTAGTCACACCTCCCTGCATGTGACTTGCACAGCCTTCCGTAAACACGTCCTGTAAAGAGAGCCCTATTTAGGCTTTCTTTATTGCAAGTTCTGTTTAACCCCTTAAGGACTGGACTTTTTTTGCGATGTTGTACATTTGCGACCAGGCATCTTTTTACACTTTTGTGGTGTTTGTGTTTAGCTGTAATTTTCCGCTCTCTCATTTACTGTTCATATACAAATTATATATTGTTTTTTTCAGGACAAAAGGGGCTTTCTTTACATACCATTATTTATATAATCTCATGTAATTTAATTTTTAAAAAATGAAAAAATATGATGAAAAATTGAAAAAAATACATGTTTTTTGACTTTTATGTGAAAAATCTTTTATTCATCTACAAAAGTGAATGAAAAAAACTGCTAAATAGATTCAAAATTTTGTCCTGAGTTTAAAAATACCCAGTGTTTACATGCTTTTTGCTATTTTTTTGCATGTTATAGGGCTATAAGTACAAGTAGGATATTGCGGTTTCAAAACATATATTTTTAAAATGTATCAATAGTGACATTGTAACACTATTATCTGTCATAAATCGCTGAATAACACCCCACATGTACATATTTTTTTTAAAGTAGACAACCCAGGGTATTCAATATGGGGTATGTCCAGACTTTTTTAGTAGCCACTTAGTCGCAAACACTGGCCAAAGTTTGCGTTCATATTTGTTTGTGTGTGAAAAAAGTAAAAAACTAAATTGAACGCTAATTTTGGCCAGTGTTTGTGACCAAGTGGTTACTAAAAAAGACTGGTCATACCCCATTTGCAATACCTTGGGTTGTCTTCTTTCGCAAATGGTATGCCATCATGGGGGTAATTCTCATTCCTGGGCTACCATACACTCTCAAAGGCAACGTAACCAACCTGGCCATTTTCAATGTAAAAATATTTGACCCATATATTTGACCCTGTAACTTTCAAAAACGCTATAAAACCTGTACATGGGGGGTACTGTTATACTCAGGAGACTTTGCTGAACACAAATATTAGTGTTTCAAAACTGGAAAATGTATCACAACAATTATATCATCAGTAAACGTGCTGTTTATGTGTGAAAAATGCAAAAAAAGTCACTTTCACTGACAATATCATCGCTGTGATATGTTTTACTGTTTTGAATCACTAATATTTGTGTTCAGCAAAGTCTCCCGAGTAAAACAGTACCCCCCATGTACAGGTTTTAGGGTGTCGTAGAACGTTACAGGGTAAAATACAGTGCTAGCAAATTAAATTCTCTAGACTTTTGGCCTGGGTTGGCAGGCAGGTCCCTTAAATTGCAATCAATAAAATAACTTAATTATGTAAAAATATTACATAAATACGCACGTAGAATTTAAATATATATGCATATTTATATATTTGAAGTCTACGTGTATATTTATATAATTATTTATGTCATTTTGTATATGGACATATGAATAGTTCGTATTCTTTTTATTTATTTATATATACATAGATATATATACAATTTCATTCTAAGTGTATTTTGATATAAATATATATATATTAATATCAAAATACAGTTAGAATAACATTTCGTATAGATATATAATTTTTTTTAATTTTTATTATTATTTTTAATTTTTTAAATTTAATTTAAATTATTTATTATTCGTATTTTATAATAATATATATATACAATATATATATAGTTATTATATATATTATATATATATATACGTGTGTAAATTAATTATAAGTGTATTTTTATATTAATATATGTACATATTAATATAAAAATACACTTAGCATGACATTATATATATGATATATAGACATATATTATATAGGTATAATATATGTCTATATATCATATATATATACACATATATAATAATATTTTTTTTTTATTACCTTTCACTTTAAATTTTTTTATGATTTTTCACTGGCAGGGAGACTGCCTGTCAGCACAGACAGTCCCCCTGCAGGCAGAGACTAGGACACCTATTGTGACCATGTGGTCGCCCTGATGGGCGATCACATGGCCCCAGGGGTCCTAATCCGCCATGGGGAGACTGTCTGGGCTGCAGGCAGTCTCCCCACACCGGGAGCACCGCTGATCGCCGCCGGGGGAACGACGGCGATCGGGTAAGTACATTTTAAATTTAGGACGGTTCAGGACCGTCGTCGGTCGGCAACGCAAAAATGCCGATGACGGTCCTGAACCGTCTTGCGTCCTTAAGGGGTTAATTAAGATTTTCTTATCCCCTGCTATGTTAATAGCTTGCTAGACCCTACAAGAGCCTCCTGTATGTGATTAAAGTTCAATTTAGAGATTGAGATACAATTATTTAAGGTAAATTACATCTGTTTGAAAGTGAAACCAGTTTTATTTTCATGCAGGCTCTGTCAATCATAGCCAGGGGAGGTGTGGCTAGGGCTACATAAACAGAAACAACGTGATTTAACTCCTAAATGACAGTGAATTGAGCAGTGAAATTGCAGGTGAATGATCTATACACTAAAACTGCTTTATTTAGCTAAAGTAATTTAGGTGACTATAGTGTTCCTTTAACCCCTTAAGGACCAAACTTCTGGAATAAAAGGGAATCATGACATGTCACACATGTCATGTGTCCTTAAGGGGTTAAATATATTTTATATTTATTACCTTGTTGTATATGTTGTGATGTGTAGACTGTATAGGCAAGTTTATTATCTGTTTTGGTCATAGTGAGTATAAACATGTAATATCACCATTTATTTTAAAAGGACACTATAGTCTCCAGAACAACTACAGGTTATTGAATTTGTTCTGGTGAGTATAATCATTTCCTTTGGGCTTTTTGCAGTAAACACTGTCTTTTCAGAGAAAATTCAGTGTTTACATTACAGACTAGGGATACCTCCACTGGCCACTCCTCAGATGGCTACTAGAGATGCTTCCTTGGGCAGTGCTACACAATGTGACTGTGACTGACTTTCAGTGTTTCCACCCTCTGCATGGAGACATTAAACTTTTCTTATCTCTATGAGGAGATGCTGATTGGCCAGGGCTGTGTTTGGCTTGTGCTTGCTCTACCCCTGCTCTGCCTCCATGACAGTTTTAGCCAATCCAGGAAAGCATTGTGATTGGCTCAGACCACCACTTCTGGAGACCATATCGTTAGAAGCATATTGATACTTTAGAGAGAGTTCAGAGAAGGGCTACTAAACCGGTTCATGGATTACAGGATACAACTTACAAGGAAAGGTTAAAGGATCTTAACATGTATAGCTTGGAGGAAAGACGAGACAGGGGGGATATGATAGAAACATTTAAATACATAAAAGGAATCAACACAGTAAAGGAGGAGATATTTAAAAGAAGAAAAACAACCACAAGAGGACATAATCTTCAATTAGAAGGGCAAAGGTTTAAAAATAATATCAGGAAGTATTACTTTACTGAGAGGGTAGTGAATGCATGGAATAGCCTTCCAGCTGAAGTGGTAGAGGTTAACACAGTGAAGGAGTTTAAGCATGTGAGGGATAGGCATAAGGCCATCCTAGCTCTAAGATAAGGCCAGGGAATAATACGAGTATTTAGAAAATTGGGCAGACTAGATGGGCTAAATGGTTCTTATCTGCCTTCACTTTCTATGTTTCTATGTCAGCCACGCAGGCAGATCAGGGGCAGAGCCAGCAGCACAAGACTGGAATAAAAGTAATATTTTATTATATTTAGATGGACAAGGGGGGCAGCAGAGCTAGAATATTTGTTCCTGACCCTATAATGTTCCTTTAATGTTATGTCTGTCCTTATCTGTATGAAGTAGACTATCATATGGAATGTCTACGTAAGGTTGCCTACTGAAATTCAAACACTAGATGTCACTCTTCTACTAAAATATTATAACCCACTTGGGGCACGTTATTAAGACAATAAAGGATTATTTGTAGGCAGGATTGCAATCTGTAATCAGTGGGCTCCTTACAAAACTCTTTTGTGCACCCCTGGTGAACACTCCCGGGTATGTACACATTTACAAACTCAGATATACATGCACATGATCAGACATGCACATGGACATTCTCACTAACATACACACACATTCCTAGCTACACATATGAATTTAAAAACAAACACAGGTACACATATATACATATACTGCCACATCTACACAATAATTTCCACACAGATATACTTCCAGAGAGACAGATATACACTGCGACAAATACACAGAAATATGCTACACCATGCATGGACGCAGGGCCGCCATCAGAAATTTTGGGGAGTGAAATGTTGCCATGTTTTTATTGAACACACCATGTAAACATTCACAGTGCAGGTGGAAAAAGTATGTGAACCCTTGGATTTAATAACTGGTTGAACCTCCTTTGGCAGCAATAACTTCAACCAAACGTTTCCTGTAGTTGCAGATCAGACGTGCACAACGGTCAGGAGTAATTCTTGACCATTACTCTTTACAGAACTGTTTCAGTTCAACAATATTCTTGGGATGTCTGGTGTGAATCGCTTTCTTGAGGTCATGCCACAGCTTCTCAATCGAATTGAGGTCAGGCGTATTTTCTTCTGTTTAACCCCTTAAGGACCAAACTTCTGGAATAAAAGGGAATCATGACATGTCACACATGTCATGTGTCCTTAAGGGGTTAAGCCATTCTGTTGTTTATTTACTTCTATGCTTTGGGTCGTTGTCCTGTTGCAACACCCATCTTCTGTTGAGCTTCAACTGGTAGACAGATGGCCATAAGTTCTCCTGCAAAATGTCTTGATAAACTTGGGAATTAATTTTTCCTTCAATGATAGCAATCCGTCCAGGCCCTGACGGAGCAAAGCAACCCCAAACCATGATGCCCCCACCACCATACTTCACAGTTAGGATGAGGTTTTGATGTTGGTGTGCTGTACCTCTTTTTCGCCACACATAGTGTTGTGTGTTTCTTCCAAACAACTCAAATTTGGTTTCATCTGTCCACAGAATATTTTGCCTGTACTGCTGGGGAACATCCAGGTGCTCTTGTGCAAACTGTAAACATGCAGCTATGTTTTGTTTGGACAGCAGTGGCTTCCTCTGTGGTATCCTCCCATGAAATCCATTCTTGTTTAGTGTTTTACGTATTGTAGATTCGCTAACAGGGATGTTAGCATTTGCCAGTGACTTTTGTAAGTCTTTAGCTGACACTCTAGGATTCTTCTTCATTGAGCAGTCTGCGCTGTGCTCTTGCAGTCATCTTTACAGGATGGCCACTCCTAGGGAGAGTAGCAGCAGTGCTGAACTTTCTCCATTTATAGACAATTTGTCTTACCGTGGACTGATGAACAGCAAGGCTTTTGGAGATACTTTTATAACCCTTTCCAGATTTAGGCAAGTCAACAATTCTTAATCGTAGGTCTTCTGAGAGCTCTTTTGTGCGAGGCATCATTCACATCAGGCAATGCTTCTTGTGAAAAGCAAACCCAGAACTGGTTTGTGTTTTTTATTGGGCAGGGCAGCTGTAACCAACACCTCCAATCTCATCTCATTGATGGGACTCCAGTTGGCTGACATCTCACTCCAATTAGCTCTTGGAGATGCCATTAGTCTAGGGGTTCACATACTTTTTCCACCTGCACTGTGAATGTTTACATGGTGTGTTCAATAAAAACATGGCAACATTTCATTCTTTGTGTGTTATTAGTTTAAGCAGACTGTGATTGTCCATTGTTGTGACTTAGATGATGATCAGATCACATTTTATGACCAATTTGTGCAGAAATCCATATCATAAAAATAAATAAATTCCAAAGGGTTCACATACTTTTTCTTGCAACTGTAGATAGCGATATTCACTATCTATGTGTGCAGAGAGGGAAAGTGGGGCCTGGGACTGCCAGAGCAGTCCGGGCCCCCCAGGACCGCCGGGCCCGTGACAGCCATCATGGTTGTCACTCCCTGATGGCAGCCCTGCATGGACGTGCATGTGTTGACACACACATATACACTGCAATATACACACACTGCTACACAAATGTGTACATATTTCTATCTCCCCACCCAGACCCATTGTTTTAGAAGACCCATGCCTCTTACCTAATACCCTGACCAGATTATGGGCTTTAATGTCGGGATGGTGACTCTTTCGGTAGGGCACTCTGCTTTCAATAGAAAAGAGAGCAAGAGGAACATCTTGCTAATTCCATTAACTGCTCAACTTGTATAATTTGTCCCGGTATTATTGCTTTAACCTAGTTGTATAAAGCACTAATCTGATTGTTGTAAATACATTTTTTTTTTTTTTTTTAAACAAAGTAACTGTCTTCATAGATTAGCATCTATTTCATGTAAAATAAATAGCAAGGTAATATCATTCTGCTTGCTAAAGAACTCCTAGCTTTTTGAGCAATCTTGGAGAAAGAAATACTTTGCCGACTAATCCGTTCTGAAATGAAACCCTAACCCTTTCATGCTAAATCTAACACAAAGGGGCACTCTGGGTTTAATGAAGCCTTTCCATTAAAGGTGAAATTGGCAGAGTCTACATATTGTTCTTAAAGCAGATTTATTTTTTGTTTTAAATACCTTTTCAATTGATCATTGTTTAAATTGGCCATGAAAGCACAGCTATTGTATCAATACTACTATTGTTGTGTGAGAATTTTGTAACTTGAAAAATGAACCTTTTAAACCCTTACTCTTTGCAGTTCCCATCTTTTCCACAGTAAATGTATCAAGCTTTAGCCTTCCCTATTGGGCTGTCCAAGTGTTTGGTCAGCATTAGCATGTTCACACAAGGGCAAGGGAATTTACCCCCTCAACCCAGATTATCTTCTCCTGCCTTTGGGAAGCCAAGGTAATAGTTTACATCAAACATTGTAGCATTTTGGTTTAGTTTACAATATTAATTGACCTAAAATCTATGTTTGTAGAGGGACAAGTTTCAGCCTTTTTTGCATTAGGTGCCAAGGATTAGGTCAAACAATGGCCAAATCACAGCTTGCCTTGATGCCTATAAAAAAATATAACAAAGATAATCATAGACAAATTACTTCAATGATATATATATCACGATTCCACGGGAACGCACACATTCCAGAGAGCAAAGGGTTAATGTAGTGGTTGCTGTCTTAGGATATTTAGTATCATTCCAGATCATTAGAAGAATTATATTTTTCTGCTTGTGCAAGATTTATTGCGCTATTACTAATATTATGGATATTCTCTAAATGTATGTTAAGTAATTCCAGATTTACTTTCTCCCCTATTATCACATTGTGGTTATTAATTCACAGCTCTTCCCAGGCTTCTAAATCATTTTTTTTTCTTCAGGTATAAAGTTAATTATGCACACTTACGAGGCTAGTATAATTAATCTAGATGTTCATGTAGCTTTATTAATTTCAATTTTTTTTTTCTTTTTTTTTTTAAATAGAAAATGGCTGTTGCTTTACTGTTGGCTGTTGTCTGAAACAGCAGGGTTCCTTTAACACTTAGTACAGGCAAGAACCTAGCTTAGAAGTATTGGAAAGAAACAGAAAACCATATATAGCAAGTCCTTAGGATTGCTTGGCTTAACAAAATTCCGCCAGGAAAGAAAAGGACCCCGTAAGAAGTCAATGCATGATCCGAATAATTAGCCAAAGTCACCACTTTGCAGAACAGTCCAAATGATGGGCCTACTAACATGCAAAACGGGCTTGCATTTCTTTTGTGCAGGGAGTACTTAGCTGGCTAATTCCCTCACATAACGAAGTCTAGCTATGAGAACCAGGTTCTATGGAAGGACTATGACTGATCCTGCAAGGCCACTGTTAGGGATTTCACATGGCCTCCTCAACCTTGGTCACCCATTGTTATAGAATGGGCACACATTGTTTCTTCCAAAGGTCAGGTATTTGCCCTATTTATTTATTTATTTATTTTTATTTATAAAATATTTTACCAGGAAAGATACATTGAGATTTCTCTCGTTTTCAAGTATGTCCTGGGTCCACAAATCATTGCATTGTTACAGTTAGTGTACAATAAAATACAAAATTAATATACAATATATACAACATTTAACATAGAACAGGTAGGAAATATATAATCAACCATGACAGGTACATTCTGTTTTGAGGTATGTAGAGAAGGATCTCTTAAAGGACTTTAAACTTAGGGAAGATTTTAATTTGTGCGGGAGGTCGTTCCACAAATGCGGTGCTCTGTAGGAGAAGGAGGATCGGGCTGCTTTCTATTTATATTGAGGTAGACTAAGTAAAGTGTTGGTACTGGATCGGAGGTTGTAGGAAGTGGGAACAGCCGGGGAAAGCATTGCGTTCAGGTAGGGTGGGAGTTTCCCAGAAAAGCTCTTAAACACAAGGCTAGAAAGATGAAGGGTGCGTCTGGATTCCAGCGACAGCCAGTTTAGTTATTTTAGCATGTCACAATGGTGGGTCCTGTAATTACATTGTAGCACAAATCGGCAGAACGAGTTATACAATGTGTTGAGTTTATTAATGTGGGATTGCGATGCAGATGCATATACTACATCCCCATAATCAATGATTGGCATCAGCATTTGCTGTACAATCTTTTCCTTTACTGAAGGGCTTAGGCAGGACTTGTTTCTGTACAGGGCACCTAGTTTTGGATAAAGTTTAGATGCAAGCTTTTCTATGTGCAGGCCAAAAGATAGATTGGGGTCTAACATCATACCCAAGTATTTGAAAGAGTGGACTGCGGTCAGTGTGCCATTTGAAATTGTTTTGATGGATAGGTGAGAATTGTGTAATTTGTGTAATTTAGGTACTGTTCCAAAGATCATTGTGACAGTTTTGTCAGTGTTCAGGAACAGTTTGTTTTTTGCGATCCACTTTTCTACCTCTGTAAACTGGTCTTGGAGCACAGCCTCAAGCTGCGGTAGATCGGAATTGCTCGCATAGATTACCGTGTCATCTGCGTACATGTGTACATTTGAGGATTTGCAGACATTAGGCAGATCATTTATAAATAATGAAAATAGTAGGGGGCCGAGAATGGAACCTTGGGGAACACCACACGTGACTGGGAGAGGGAGGGAGTCGCTGTCAGAAATGGACACATATTGCGAGCGTTCCGATACATACGATCGAAACCAGTTTAGCGAATGATCACCAATACCTGAGTTTTTGAGTTTGTGCAGTAGAATGTCGTGGTCTACTGTGTCAAAGGCCTTAGCAAAATCAAGGAAAATAGCTCCAGTTAGGTCTCCGTGTTCCATGCCAGTTTGGATGTCATTGCAAACTTTTAAGAAGGCAGTTGTAGTGGAGTGATTCTGGCGAAAGCCCGATTGATCAGGGGTCAGATAGTTTGATTGTTGGTAATACTCACATAGTTGCGTATGGACAAATTTTTCTAAGATTTTTGACAATACCGGGAGCAATGATATAGGGCGATAGTTAGAAACCAAGGTAGTGTCACCACTTTTATGGATAGGCACTACTCTTGCAGTCTTCCAAAGTTTGGGTAAGTATCCAGACACCAAGGATTCATTAATTAGAGTTGCGACGGGTTTAGCAATTGCCGGTGCACTGAGCTTCAACAGCATTGCTGGGATTTGGTCAGGTCCGGACTGGTTTTTCATTTTTAGATTATTAAGATGTTTTTCAATGACACTAACAGGTACAGGTCTAAAAGTGAACTTATCTATATTGGGTGTTTGCAAATTTAGTGAGACCTGATCCACATTTGTAGTTTCAGGATGTGTGCCATTTATTAGCTTGGCAATCAGGGCAGTAGAGCATCCGACAAAATAATTGTTAAAGGCATTTGCTACATCTAAGGGAAGTTTCAGGGTTTGGTTATCCACTTTGACAGTGGAGGGTTGGGAGTGGATTGGGGGAGTTTGTAGTTTATTTATGACTTTCCAAAAGTTTCTAGGGTTTGAGATGTTATTGTTCAGATTGTCATAGAAATATTGGGCTTTGGCCAATTTTGTTTGTTTTGTGCATATATTTCGCCATTGTCTATATGCACAGTGATCATTCATAGAGCCAGTACGCTTAAACTTTGACCACAAAGAATCCCGAAACTGGTACATTTGGATGAGGTCAGCTGTGATCCAGTTCATATGTGCTCCTTTTACCCTCAACTTACGCAGCGGGGCATGCAGATTCCAAATTTGTAGGAGTTCAGACTGAAAGAATTCAACATCACAGTCTAGATCCGGGATAATGTTTAATCTGTGCTATGGGAGGTTCTTGATGTCCTTTAGAAAGGATTCAAGATTAAATTTTTTGAAGGACCTTGTTATTTTAACCTTGGGAGCGGATTTAATAGCCTTAATTTTGCGCACACAGTACACTAAACAGTGATCACTGAAAGTGTTTGGGAGAACACCGGCCTCCTGGATTCTATCAGGAGAAGTAGAGAGAATCCAATCTAGTAGGGTATGGTTAAGGCTTTTAATATTTATGCGAGTTGGGGAGGAGATTAATTGCGTTAGCTGCAAAGTCTTAAAAAGCGTGCACGAACTATTATTTTTAGGATTCAGCCAATCAATATTAAAATCTCCAAAGACCAACAGTTCACTTTTAGGGTTTTGAGCAATGGTTTCACTAAGGAGATGGGCTATGTCAGAAAGAGTATGCACAGGGGAGCTAGGTGGGCGGTAGATTCCTGCAACAATGATTGAATTACTGCACGGGATCTCAATTGTGCCAGAGAGGAAATCAAAGGTTGCAGGAGGATTAAGGTTTTGTAAAGGGGTAAACTTTATGGAATTGTCAACATAAATAACAATGCCTCCTCCTCTCTTTGCTCTGTCATTTCTAAAACATGAATACCCCTGTATTGCAATGGCGGTGTCTGGTATTTTAGTTGTTAACCAAGATTCTGAGAGCACAATGATTTGTGGTTTGTAATGGGAACACCAGGCTTGCAGTGCATCTAGTTTAGGGAGTAAACTACGGATGTTGCAGTGCACAAAAGAGAGGCCTTTTTTAGTGGGGAGATTAGGACTAGAATTAGCTGTGGGACCTGGGTTAGGAATAGGAATTTGGACATAATTTTTGTTTGGGCACATAGTGAATGGGATACTTTATAATTTTGTGAGGTGGGGGTAGGAGGGCTATTTTTTAGAACTCTCCACCAGCACTCAGCAGATAAGTTACAGGAACAAAGCATGCCATGGTGTATGATAATTTGTTTTCCAGTGTGCTTATGCTGGTAGTGGTGTGAACAAAATTGAATTGAAAAAAGGGTTATTAAGAATATCAGTATGGTTATATTTGGATTCATGTTAGTGGTATGAGGTGTGTAGTTGAAAATGAAAAACAGAAATTGTGAAAAACAAAAATTAAACAAAAAGTATATAGTATTAGTGTGTGAGATATCTATTTGTAGGGAGAGAGGGTATGTGTTCTATAGAGTTAAAAGATTGGAAGGGTGTGATGATCAGTGTTTGCACCTGTCAATTTCAAGAGGTTGAAAGTTGTGTGGGAGACTATCTATAAATGTAGAATTAAGCATGGGGTGGGTGGGTGAGGGGTAGGGTGGGAGGGGCCCAAGTCTTCCAGAAGGCTACCTGTTTCAAATGGCCATGGAACAGCTGATGGAGCTCTGAGTTCTATGCTGGGCTTGGTATGTTTAAAAATCAGACTGTGGGAGAGAGATGTATATTAGGGTCAGATGGGCTAAGAGAGTGGGGGGGGGGGGGGGTACACAGATGGACATTTGATTTAAGGTCATTTAAGGAAAAACAAAAGCTAAGATTGAGAATTACAGAGATAAGACAGAGGTATTTAAGTAGGGAAATAAAACCATTAAACAAGGAACAAGAAAGATATATGGGCCTGAGCTGGTTAAACTAACTTAACATGATGGACAAAGACAAAGGTGATAAAATACTTTGCATGATTAGCACAGGCTATAGTTACAAAGACATGAAAATGTATACATTGAAAATAATAAAACTAAATAATAGTCACGAAATATAAAAACATTACACATTCAACAAAATTAACAGGTTATGTAGATATAGAATGAAATGTGAGTCTTCCAGAAGGCTACCTGTTTCAAATGGCCATGGAACAGCTGATGGAGCTCTGAGTTCTATGCTGGGCTTGGTATGTTTAAAAATCAGACTGTTTCAAATGGCCATGGAACAGCTGATGGAGCTCTGAGTTCTATGCTGGGCTTGGTATGTTTAAAAATCAGACTGTTTCAAATGGCCATGGAACAGCTGATGGAGCTCTGAGTTCTATGCTGGGCTTGATATGTTTAAAAATCAGACTGTTTCAAATGGCCATGGAACAGCTGATGGAGCTCTGAGTTCTATGCTGTTAAGGAGTGTTTTACTAGAGGATGCTTATATTTTGAAATCAGGAAGTTTGATTGATAGCTGGAAGGGAAATTTCGACCCACTATCTCAACATGTCAACATGAATCAGTATCCAATAAGTAATGATCAACATGAATCAATATCCAATAAGTAATGATCAGTGGACATTTCCATTGCACATGCAAGATGATTCCAACCGTTCCACTGCACCACAGTGCGTATATATATATATATATATATATATATATATTCCTAGACTTCTGCATGTGCTATTCACCAGCAGTCAACAAGGTCAAGGCAAGAGAGCAAACACTTTGCTGATTTGAAAACAACCCCTGTTCTTATTAATTCATATTTGGGGGACACAGTTTGTAGGTGGTAGAGTTACAGAGTTTAACCCATCATTTTATAAATGATCACCCCAGGGTGTTTGTAGCAGGGGAATCATTCACAGCTCTAACTAGTATTGTCCCCACAGTGAGGTTAGAGGAAGCTAGAATTAAGAATCTTGGTCAATCCCAAGACCATATCATACTTGACCATCGCATAAATCTGATATGTCACTCGTACAGCCAACATTCCAAAATTCGTTTTGGGGGGACTTCAATTAGTATAAGTTGTCAGTGGCTATGTGGTTTTTGAGGTTTTCCTGTTGATTATTGCAGAATGCAAGTGTTAGATAAAGTTATACCAGGAAATCTATTTTTATAGTGATACTGCATGAGTTTCGAAACCTACCACACATGGGCTGTCCCCTACTGATAATGTCAGAGTTCCCTGATACAAACATGTTTTGTATACCAGATGATGATGCAAATTCA